>NC_064626.1:8206481-9406481 GCF_023864275.1 Schistocerca cancellata
GTGACTGGAGTAGTTGGGGTACATAAAGGGGCTTGTACTTCACCAGCAGTGAGGGTAACATGGACTATTTCGGAGAACTTGTACTACAACACTTGGACTATCTTAAGTAGCTTCCTGTTTATATTAATAAAGAATCCTGTTAATACATGCGTACAGTTGTGTTACAGAAAGTGGATACTGGCCATCAAACAACATCCTCTCCTTGCTTCCCATGGTACAGGCCTACAGTGACAAGGAGATGACACAAAAACTAGTAATGAGTATAATTCAGTACAGATTTAGCTTGCTTATCTTGTGTTTTAGCATGCAGGTGTACTCTTTTCTCATTGCTAATTTGTAGTAGTGTTCTTGCATGTATTCCAGGAGGGGAGCCACAGAACTAATCAAATTTCTCTTTTCAGAGGCTTTGCTTGTTTTCTTGTATCTATTAATGTAAACCTCCGCAACCCCACCCCCTGCCCCTGGCCCTTGGCCACATATGGCCAATGTGATGGATCTAACACAAGCTTTTCAGTTTCAGAACCAACAAATTGCTACCCTAATAACAACGGTTCAACCACTACTGGCTGTACAAGCTGTGTCAGCCACCCATCAGACAAACTTCCAAGCACAACAAGTGCCACTGACCAGCACACCAATGTTCTGGCAATTTAACGACATGAAAGAGGAATGGCTCGAATACCTGACACAGTTCCAAGCACATTGTGAAGTTCATTGAGTTAAAGGTACTGTGCAGCTCCAACACTCTTTCCATGGGGGATTCCCAGTGTTCACGTTAAAACAAAAACTATTCCCTATCACATCTCCCAATGGACTCAGCTGTGACAAATAATCGCTGCCTTAACTCAGTATTATGACCAGCAAGTCCAAGTAGCTGCAACCAGATATCAGTTCTGTCACTTGTGGAAAACGCCAGAACAGTCTGTGGTACACAGAATTAACGAGCATGACTAGGAAGTGTAGTTGTGGCAACTTTTACAGTGATTTAATTATTAGAGATGCAATAACATTGAATGCCCCAGATTGTAGATTATTGGACATCTTAAAGTACTCTGATCCATCACTTCCTCAAGTATTGCAAATATTGGAGCAATATGGTTTGGGTCCCCCCCCCCATGAAACATGGACCTCGCCGTTGGTGGAGAGGCTTGTGTGCCTCAGTGATACAGATGGCTGTACCGTAGGTGCAACCACAACGGAGGGGTATCTGTTGAGAGGCCAGACAAACGTGTGGTTCCTGAAGAGGGGCAGCAGCCTTTTCAGTAATTGCAGGGGCAACAGTCTGGATGATTGACTGAACTGGCCTTGTAACACTAACCAAAACGACCTTGCCATGCTGGTACTGCGAACAGCTGAAAGCAAGGGGAAACTACAGCCATAATTTTTCCCGAGGGCATGCAGCTTTACTGTATGGTTAAATGGCGTCCTCCTGGGTAAAATATTCCAGAGGTAAAATAGTCCCCCATTCGGATCTCCGGACGAGGACTACTCAAGAGGACGTCATTGTCAGGAGAAAGAAAACTGGCATTCTACGGATCGAAGCGTGGAATGTCAGATCCCTTAATTGAGCAGGTAGGTTAGAAAATTTAAAAAGGGAAATGGGTTGGTTAAAGTTAGATATAGTGGGAATTATTGAAGTTCCATGGCAGGAGGAACAAGACTTTTGGTCAGGTGAATAAACTGGTAGAAGCCAACCTCGGGGAAGATCAGTTTGGATTCTGTAGAAATATTCAAACACGTGAGGCAATACTGACCTTACGACTTATCTTAGAAGAAAGATTAAGGAAAGGCAAACCCACGTTTCTAGCGTTTGTAGACTTAGAGAAAGCTTTTGACAATGTTGACTGGAATACTCTCTTCAAATTCTAAAGGTGGCAGGGATAAAATACAGGGAGCGAAAAGCTATTTGCAATTTGTACAGAAACCAGATGGCAGTTATAAGAGTCAAGGGGCATGAAAGGGAAGCAGTGGTTGGGAAGGGAGTGAGACATGTTTGTAGCCTGTCCCTGATGTTTTTCAATCTGTATATTGAGCAAGCAGTAAAGGAAACAGAAGAAAAATGCGGACTAGGTATTAAAATCCATGGAGAAGAAATAAAAACTTTGAGGTTTGCTGATGACATTGTAATTCTGTCAGAGACAGCAAAGGACTTGGAAGAGCAGTTGAACGGAATGGAGGATATAAGATGAACATCAACAAAAGCAAAACGAGGATAATGAAATGTAGTCGAATTAAGTCGAGTGATGCTGAGGGAATTAGATTAGGAAATGAGACGCTTAAAGTAGTAAAGGAGTTTTGCTATTTGGGGAGCAAAATAACTCATGACGGTCTAAGTAGAGAGGACATAAAATGCAGACTGGCAATGGCAAGGAAGTCATTTCTGAAGAAGAGAATTTTGTTAACATCGAGTATTGATTTAAGTGTCAGGAAGTAGTTTCTGAAAGTATTTGTATGGAGTGTAGCCATGTATGGAAGTGAAACATGGATGATAAATAGTTTGGACAAGAAGAGAATAGAAGCTTTCGAAATGTGGTGCTACAGAAGAATGCTGAAGATTAGATGGGTAGATCACGTAACTAATGAGGAGGTATTGAATAGAATTGGGGAGAAGAGGAGTTTGTGGCACAACTAGACAAGAAGAAGGGACCGGTTGGTAGGACATGTTCTGAGGCATCAAGGGATCGCAAATTTAGCATTGGAGGGCAGCGTGGAGGATAAAAATCATAGAAGGAGACCAAGAGATGAATACACTAAGCAGATTCAGAAGGATGTTGGTTGCAGTAAGTACTGGGAGATGACGAAGCTCACACAGGATAGAGTAGCATGGAGAGCTGCATCAAACCAGTCTCAGGACTGAAGACCACAACAACAACAATAACAACAACATGGTTCGGGTGCTATAGCAGATGATAAGTTTGACCAGGCCCCCATTTGTTGGGTTGAGTTACCACTTTGTCGTGACCGCATCAAACAGCCACAACAATGAGTGTGTACACAGCTGCGTGGGCAGGGGTGTAGACAGGTAAACAGGCCTGTGAACTTAGTGAAGTCTTTCCCTAGATGTTTTGCTTGCCATAAAAGACAGCATTGCCCATCACATAATGAATCATGTTATACTTGTGGGGAAAAAAAAGGCCATGTCCAAGCAGTTTGTTTGCAGTGGCACAAAAATGCCAATGTTGCTCTCCTCCAGAGAAAACAGGCTCGTGCACATGCAATGAACATTGTGTTTTCCAAACCTACAACAGGTTTTTACACAAGTAAAATTAAGTTTGTGCCTCCTTCTCACCCTAAGGCTGTGCAACGACGAATTGCTGGCCATCGTGTGAACTTTCAGTTAAGACACAGGCACCTCAGAAACTTTGCTTAATTGCACCACGTACAAACAGTTAGGCTCACCATGCATTTCTACATTTAGCAATCACCTCACTGCTTACAATGGACTGGAAATTCCAGTGCTTGGACAGTGTAGTTTGCCTGCCACTTACAAATCTCACACTAGGATGGTGAATTTTACTGTGTTGAAATCAAGAGACACTGAGATCATATTCGGTTTATATGCCTTTGATTTGTTTGGCTCTAGCATCCAAGACAATGTACTTTCCATATTGGCTTGTGATCCAAAAGACAGTGTTTCTAGCTTTATTAAAGAATTTCCTGATCTATTTTCAGAGGGAATGGGAAAAGCTAATAACTTTTGTAGCACATGTTACGTTGAAAGACAATGCACAACCTAAGTTTTTCCGCACCTGTCCTGTTCCAATTGCTTTAAGAGACAAAGTAGCCAATAAATTGAAAGAATTGCGAGATTCCCATTCAAGCTAGTCAATGGGCAAGTCCCCTCGTTTTGTTGCCTAAGCCTTCTGGTCGCATTCGCATTTGCATTTGTGTTGACTTCAAGTGTACAGTCAACCCACAGACAGTAGTTGACACTTATTCATTGCCTCACCCTGAGGAGCTCATGGACAGGTTTGGTGCAGGATGTTACTTTTCTAAGATAGATTTGCATGATGCCCATTTGCAAATTCCATTGGATGAAGAATCACGGGAAGTGTTTGTTGTAAATACACACTTAGGACTGTTAAAATATTTGTGTTTGCCCTTCAGCAGTGCTTCCTGTGGTGTCACCGCCAGACACCACACTTGCTAGGTGGTAGCTTTAAATCGGCCGCGGTCCATTAGTACATGTCGGACCCGCGTGTCGCCACTGTCAGTAATTGCAGACCTAGCGCCACCACATGGCAGGTCTAGAGAGACGTACTAGCACTCGCCCCAGTTGTACGACAACTTTGCTAGCGACTACACTGACGAAGCCTTTCTCTCATTTGCCGAGAGACAGTTAGAATAGCCTTCAGCTAAGTCCATGACTACGACCTAGCAAGGCGCCATTAACCATATCTGGAGAGAGTCTCACTTGTATTATCAAGAGCGATGTACCACAAGGATGAATTAAAGTTAAGTAAACAGAAGCTCCGTACTTTTCTTTATAGGATTAACTACGTATCCTGTTCCAGAATTCACGCCAGTCGGCGTGAGTTGACGCGTGCCCTTTCGGTATCTCCGCCTTGTGTCTAGACTGTCTTGTCTAGACACAACACTTCCGCATCCACCAGATTTCAATGTTACTTAGAACAGCTGACTGCAGAAGCGCCATTTTGTTCAAAACACCTTGACAATATTGTCATCTCAAGTTGTACACCTGAGGAACACATTGCCAATTTGCGTGCTCTTTTTCGAGTGTTCTCAGAAGCAGAACTCAAGTGTCATCTCAAAAAGTGGGTTTTTCTTCAAACTGAATTACAATACGTGTGATAAACAGTCAGGGTGTGCACCCCCTTCAATCCCATTTGCTTGCAATCCATGACGTGCCTGTTCCTCGCAATGTGTCTGAAGTGCAGGTGGTACTAGGCAAGATGACCTACTACATTCAGTTCATACAGAATGCCACTCAAACCTCCATTGCATTTCCTGCCTCGCAATTTGTGTGGGCTAAAGACCGTCAGAATGCAATTCAGAAACTCAAAAATGCTTTGTTTAGTGACAGGTGTTTAGTACATTTTCACCCTACCAAACCAGTAGTTTTGCAATTCAATGCTTCTTCCTACGGAATCGGCGCTTTACATTCGCGCAGAATCAGTGCACAAGACAGACCTATATCTCTTGCCTCAACGTTGTTAATTCAAACTCAGTGGAATTATTGTCAAATTGGAAAAGAGGCTCTCGCTACTGTGTATGGTGTGACAAAATTCCATCACAGCAAGATCTACTTAGTGCCAGATCACAAGCCTTTGCAGTCCTTGTTTCGTCCATCGAAGCCGGTTCTTACATGCACTGCTCAAAAATTACAAAGCTGGGCTTTTTTGCTTTTGCAGTATCAGTATGAAGTTGTGTACAGACCTACTGCAAAGCAGATGCCCTATCTGCCTTCCGATTGGCCCAGACTCTGATTTTGATGCAGCAGATGCATCTTGATGCCAAATAAATGTGCAGGGTTCTGAATCGCTGGGGAAGCTTTCCCCTTACACTACAGAAAAATTTCACAGGTGACAGAAGCAGACCCACACCTCAAGATTTTGTTGCCTTACATTTGCACTTCTTGGCCTCATTCATTGAACAGTATCCAGAACTCAGTTGTGCATCAATACTTTGATCATTGGCATAACATTTTGGTACAGCAAGGTGTAATTCTAGTTCAGAATGACAGTGAACAGTCACATGTGCTTATTCCCAAAGTATTGGAAAAGGATGTGTGGTGATTGGTTCACCAAGGACACTGAGGAATTGTTTGCACTAAACAGCTTGTGCGATGGCACTGTACTTGGCAGTGCAGGGATGCCCATATTGAACAGATGATATAACTGTGTCGTGCATGTGTGAAAAACCAATCTGCTCCACCACAGACATTCGCAGTTTGGCCTAAGACTCAGTTGCCATGGCATCGAGTGCACATAGACTTTGCAGGACCATTCTGGAACACTCATTGGCTCATAGTGGTAGAGTCTTTTAGCAAATTTCCATTTGCGGTGCCTATGGCTTCTACCACATCATGTAGCACCATTCAAGTGTTGTCCTCCATATTTTGCATAGAAGGTTGACCAGAAGTACTTGTCAGAAAATGGACCACAGTTCACTTCACATGATTTCGAACAGTTTTGTGGGTGAAATGGCGTTCATCATCTAACAAGAGAACCATTTCACCTGCAGTCCAACGGAGAAACAAAACACTTCATAAGCACTTTTAAGGAACAGATGGCCAAGCTTCGCACTACCCACACCTGAGAACAGATGGTGTGACTTTTTCGCCTCTTATCACTCCCACCCATGTGCCATCAGGGCACCCCAAGAGGAGCAGATGGACAATGCGCCCACACCCCTACCATCCCCGCTTACCGACCCCATGGACCTGGATCTGCCATCACTGTCACCGTCATCACCCCAGCACATGCCCTCAGGCCTGGACGAGTGCCCTAGCAGGAGTTTTCCGGGGGATGTTCCTGTTGCCTCGCAAGGCAGATGATGGAGTACAGTTGGGAGTATACCATCCTCCACGGTAATGGCTCTTGGCTCATCTCTACGTCCAGCGTCCTGCCTCCCTCATTCACAATCTCACTACATGACAATGGTGTGGCATTTCTGGGAGGGGGGAATGTGTTGGCATAAGCTGGCGCAAAGAAGCTGTGAGAAGATTAATAGTAAGCACAGAGCAAGCGAGCCTATCAGAAGAGACTCACACAAAACGCAAGAGACTCACACAAAACGCGATGCCAATGCCCCCTCTACTGCCAATATTTAGATCGCCACCATGGACTAGAGGATCCAGTCACTCATCCAGTGAGTTGAGTCATCAGTCACAGCCCATTGGGAGTCGAAGTCACAGTTAGCTCAGCCTCTAGCTCAGAGGCAGTCAGTACCTAGCAACTAGAGTAGTGTACATAGTGGGACTTGTACTTCACAAGCCGTGAGGCTAACCTGGACTATTACTGAGAGCTTGTACTGCAACACATGGACTATCTTAAGTTAAGTAGTTTCCTTTTTATATTAATAAAGAAGCCTGTTAATGCATGTGTACATTTGTGTTATAGAAATAGGATACTGCTGCTAATGTACATTTCACATAAGAACCACAAAGATAAGGAAGGAGAAATTTGGGGTTGTATGGAGGCATATGGGCAGTCATTTTTTCCCTTGCTCAGTTTGTGAGTGGAATAGGAAAGAAAGTAGTGGTAGTGTCCTATTTGTCGTTTCTCCACGATACTTCGAGAAGCAGGCTCGTTGCCATCTTCTGATGGTGGTATCTGGTGACTGCTGCTCTGCTGTTGTCTGCATCTCCCTATGTCACCCCACTTCTATCCCTGTCTGCACTGTTGCGACGGTGAATGATAGCAATGGTGGGGCTAGCAGTACCCAGCTGGACTCTGATCTCGAGCATCCAGACTATTGCTATTGGATGTGGTCTTTACTGTAAAGGAACCCATTTCTTTTTGTAGTCTCTGTACTGACTCAGTTGTAGGCCACTGTTGTTGTTAATCAGATTCTCGTGTACTCCAATTTCAATGGCCTCTTTAATCAAGCAATCCCATAATTGGGAATGTTGTGTAAGTATTTTAGCGTTGTTTTAAGGCCAGTTTTCATGCTGTGGTCATTCCTGATGACTTGGTTGTCCGATGTAATTCAGTGGGTGTCTATTTTCATGGCATCTCTGTTCTCGCGTACATACAGTTTCCCCAATGTATGCTTTGCTGCACTGGTAAGTGATTTGGCAGACTGCTGGTTTGCGAAGACCTAAATCATCCTTCATTGAGCGTTGTAGTTTCAAGGTTTAAGGGGGAGGGGTAGGGGGGCACAGCAGACATTTAACATTGTGTCACTCCCTGCCCTGCCAATTTCTTCAGCGATATTGTTGACAAACAGTGATTTGTGCTCCTCTGTTTGTTGCTACTGTTTTCTAGATACAGCCTACCTAAACACATACCTTACCTGCTTGCTGCTACACCCATTTCTTCATAATGCTATCTCCAGGTGCTTCAGGTCAGTTGGTAGGCTGTCTTGATCGCAGTTGTCGTAATCATTTTGCAATTCATTTTTATCATCTGATGACTTCACATTTTGGTAAATGACAGCATCATCTGCAAACAGTCTAAGAGGGCTGCTCAGATTGTCCTCTAAATAGTTTATTTTGATCAGGAACAACAGAGGCTCTGTAACACTTCCTTGGGAAATGCTAGATGTTACTCCGATTTTACTCGATGACTTTCTGTCAATTACTACGAATGGTGACCTTTGTGATAGGAAATTGTGAATCCAATCACACGAGTGAGATGATACTCCATCGTAGAAGTTGCTTGTCAGGAATGTTGTCAAAAGACTTCTGGAGATCCCTGATGAAAGCACTCATTACGTCTTGAGAACAAAGAGCTAGTTGCATTTCAGAAGCATGCGATTTTCTTAATTTGTGTTGGCTATTTATCAATAGATCATTTTCTTTGAGGTATTTCATTATATACAAACACAGTATATGTTCCAAAAATCCTACTCCAAATTGATGTTAGCCATACAGGTCTGTAATTCAGCAGGTTACTCTTATTTCTTTTCTTGGCTGTTGGTGCGACTTGTGCAACTCTCCAACCTTTAGATATGAATCTTCCGAAGAGTTAGAGGTTGTATATGATTGGTGTGGAGCTATTTTGTCAGCATACTCTGAAAAGAAAGGGGGACATGCACACACTGTGTTGTGTAGTGTGATGACGATGAAGATGATGATGATGATGATGATGAAGAAGATAGAAGGAAGAGGGTGAAACCAGTTCCGGCCCATAGTCTACTCTGCACGAGTAGCACCATCAGGGCGTCCATCAGACGGATCACTATCAATATTGTCATGTGCCCTCACTTCATGAGACACTGTAGAGTGATTCAGTATTTAAACCAGAAGACTTGCGCTATGTCTGGTGATTAGGAGCTTTAAGCCACCACATTTCCTCTCATTGCTGGCCAAATACTGGCAGTGAAATTTTTTTCCACCACCAGAATTTAAACCAGCTTACCCCCAGCTTGAGCACCAATGCACAAGCATGCGTGAGTGACCTTGGCCACGTATTATGTCATATGATTGAAAATCAAAATGTAAGGGGCAGTCAAAATGTTTCCATTTGGTTTCTGTACAGTCCGAAATCAGGATATCATTCAGACAAAGTCAGTGCGGGCATTGAGGCAATCGTGTCCCACCAAAGCATCGAGTGGGAGATACCTGTGTAGTAAATCAACGTGTCGTGCTGCATGAAGAAGTCTAGAACTGCTTGCTTGTCCAACAGGAGTCTTTGACCCTTTAGGGTCTGTTTTATGGGACCGAAGGCATGATAATTGTATGAGGAGAGGTCAAGAGTTTAGGGTGAGTGCTCCAGTGTCTTCCACTTGAGTTGTTGTAACTTCTTCATTGCGATGTTTGTGATACGGAGACCTGCATTATCGTGAAGCAGCAGCACCCTTTGCCACACCATTCCACAACAGTGCTTTTCAACAAACATGCTGCCTCAGACATATTTTTCATCCTCCGATGGGTGTCTACCAGTATCTGTCCTTCAGCAGCCAAGAAAAGAACAGCAGCACATTGTTCGTGTTTGGATGTGTTTGGTAATAACTTCTCCATAGTCCACATTTCTGCATTTACCTCACTCAGTTTGGAAAGACATGTATGCCAAACTGACCCCTTGTCCGCATGCTGTCGCTTGTTTACCTGCATTATAGTTGTGCTATGTTGCATATATCTGAATCGGCGCCCTTAAATGGAAACTTTTTGATTGCCATCTTTCAATTTCATTAAATGGCAACTAGGTCATGTGCAATTTCTTTTAGGTGATATGGGGATCCACACCCTCTGGAACCCCTTCGGCTATGTCCTTGTTTGGACCATAGACCTCAATTTTATTAAGTAGCTTAAGCTACTTCGCTACACCAAGGATATATTTTTAAGTGACTATACTTATAATATACTTTTAAGTTAGTCACGTTGTCAGTTGTTCTACATTCGAATTCTGGATTATTTACTTGTTCATCTTCAATCGAGGAATTTTGGAAGTCCATGTTTAGTAAATCTAGTTTTAGTTTGCCCTAAATTTCAAGCTTCTGCAAAACTTCTGCAATCTTAAATATTTTGTGTTTTTTTAAATCTGTCATGCTTTTTTAATTGCTTCTGCAACAAGTATTCTGATCTGTTTCCTGCACCATTAGGGATTAGTACCATCTCTTATTAATGTATTTAGTATAAATATCACAACTGCCACTGATACTACTTCCTTGAATTTAAACTACGTCTGTTGTAGGCTTACATAGTCAGATTGGAAAGAGTGGAGACTGTCTCTTAGCAATATGTTAAGCGAATTTGTATCTGCTTTTTTAAATAGATGTATTTTAGTGGGTTTCAATGCTAGAGTATACAACAATCTTGCTACAACAACCTTGTGCTCATAAATCTTTGTATCCATTAGAATGTTTGCAATTTTTGCTCAGGATTATTTGTTGCTAAGATATAAAGTCTGTTTTTACAACCATTTACTCTCTGTGTGGCCTCCTGAACTAACTGTTAAATACAATTTTTTGAGGATGCTTTCAGCATGATTTCAGACAGCGTTTTATGCCCACTACTGACTTTAAATGATTATTTTTGCCAACATATCGAGACTAGATTGAAGTCACCACCACCTATTATTGTATGAATGAGGTATCTATTTGAAGTGAGACTCACTTTTTTTTTTTTAACTCTTCAGCAATTGTGTCATATGAGTCAGGGGGTCAGTAAAAGAAACCAATTACTCATATTAATTTTGTCAAGTATAACCTCTACCCATACTAACACACATGAACTATCTATTTCTATTTGACTACAGGGTAAATTACTTCTGACAGCAGTAAACACTCCACCACCAACTGAATTTTTATAAAAACTTTGTAAAAATTTGGACTGAACTTATATGCAGTTTTAGACAGCTTTTCATAACAATAATGATTTGGGTTTCAGTGCTTTCTGCTAGCGCTTGGAGCCCTGGTTCTTTTCTGACATGGATACAGCAGTTTACAGCTACAATACAGACTGTTTCTAGGTCTGTCTTCGTGTGTTTTCCGTGCATCGTTCTAGACGGGCACTCTTCCTGTGATTTTTCGAGACCCTTCAACCTAAAAAAAACAACCAGTTACTTTCATTGAGTCCCCACTATCCATATAGCTCACCCCACATGTCTCACAGTTCTTTCACGAGTTTGTGCGTGGCGCATATGGAGCCCCACCTACTGCAGACCATTCTTTCTCCCTGAGCTGCATTTTCTTGCCCACAGCTCCCCCTCCTTATTCTCACTCCTCCCCTTTCCCTCTCTCTGTATTCTTACTTCTGTCGACCTGGCTGTCCAGCTGGTTTCCTGTATTTTCTGTGGTTTTCTTCTCCTTGCCTTTTCTCTGTCATCCTATATGGCGTTTTTGGTCCTTCTTTGTGGTTTGAACTCCACCTCTAAATTTTCTCTTTATAGTGTGAGCCATTTGGGGAAGAACTTCCCTATCGTCTACAGTGTGGACCCCCCCCCCCCTTTCCTTCCCTGTCATAGCTCCCCCTCTGCCCTGCCTGCTAGATCACCTGCACCTATAGCCAGTCCATGTGTGGTGGGATCACATTTGATACTTGAGCAGCTGTTGTCTCCCAGTGTATGCCTAGTATTGGTTGCTTGTTTTCTGGAGCATCAGAACTCCTGACAATGGCCCCCATACCAGATGGCCCTTGCTTTGGCTGGGTGATGGTCGTGGAGAGAGCCTGTGATGAAGGTGGGTGGTATCGTGGTGGATGCTTTGCACATGAAGTGTATCAAGCTCCAAAAATCTGGCCGTTCTCCTACAACTGTCTCTTCAAGTGGTAGCAGATCATTGAATGCTGCTTCGTATGATCCTGCAGTCTTCTCTTTCCTAACTACACCCTGGGAGGTGGGCCAGGCTCACCTGCTTGGGGTGAAACACTTTCAGCACTATCTGGTCTGTACTAGGATGAACGGGGACACATTCGCTGCCACAAAACTTGTATTTTTTTGAAAAATATTGAAGACAAGTTTGGCAAAGTGGAGTTTCTCAGTAAGATTTGGCTGGGTTCCCTGTTGATCAAAACTTTTTCTGCCACACAATCTGCAGCTCTTCATGCTAGTGATTATCTTGGCAACGTCCGGGTGTCCATGACACCTCACCACTCTTTGAATATGGTGCAGGGAGTCATTTTTCATAGAGACCTCAAACTTCTAACTGATGAGGAACTGCGGCCCAATTTGTAACGATGGGGCATTCATTTTGTGTAGTGGGTACAGAAAGGTCGTAAGGCCAACCACACAGATACGGGTGCCTTTATTTTGGCTTTTGAGGGAGATACCATCCCAGAGAAGGTAAAGGTTGTGTGTGATTGATGTGATGAAAAGCTGTACATCCAGCCACCCATGAGGTGCTTTCAGTGCTTGTGTTTTTGGCACATGTCTTCCCAATGTACGGTGGATCCTCTATGTACTGTCTGGTTGGTGTGGGTGTCCACTCAGTTTGGGAGCCTGTGTGTTCCAAGGCCAGTGTGTGTAAATAGTCATGACCATTGCCCTCCCTGCTCATCAAATTGCCTGACTTACAAGAAAGAAAAGAAGATACAAAGGGTATAAGTGTCTGTATTGTTTAAAATACATTGAGGTTCATCAGAAATTTGACCATTTTCATCCCATGTTGATGGCTTCTACTGTTGCCTCTGTTATATCCTTTCCCCCTCCTCCCTCTTCCATATTCCAGTCCTGTCCCCCTTTTGCTATCCCCCTTCTCTGCTGTTTCCAAACCCTCCCCTACGAGTGCCACTCCCCTTCCCGACCGAAGAAGTGCCCCCCTTCTTAGGCATCTGCTGGTGAGTGGGCTCCATCCTGGCACACCTCCCCACAACATGCCTCAGCCTGGAGGCCTGCTACCACAGCTTGGCCGTGAGGCAGACAGTCTGTGCACCCCAAGGTCACCTGTTCTCTTTGGGTTCATATGTTGCAGAAGCCTGCTCTCCCTCTGTGTCTGCTCTTCTCAATCTATGAAATAGTAGTAGAAGAAGAAGAATATAATTCCCAGTACAAGGCCCTCCAGTGCCCTGGAGGTGCCATCTCTCCCATCGCAACCCAAGTCTGACACATCTTATTTATAGATGTCACCCTATCATCATTGGCGACAGATGGTGATCCGGCAGCATGATTGGCTCCAACCCATTCGCCTCCCATTTGGGTACCTGCTCTGCGATTGTTCAGTGGAACCATAATGTATACTACCGTTGTCTCCTGGAGTTGGAATCCCTTACTCTCTAGGAATCTCATGCTTGCTCACCAACCCTTTCCCCGTGTGAGTCTGGGGTATAGAATAGGTCCCAAAGTATTCCTGCCTGTCGTAAGAGGCGATTAAAAGGAGTCTCACACTTTTCAGCCCTATGACTTCAGGTCCCAGTCTATCATTTAACCTGCCACTTTCAAAATTCTACAGAAGTGCAGGCCATATGGGGAAGGACACTTCCAGGGTATGTCATCTTCTTCCATTGTCTCCTGTCCTCTTTCGCCCCCATGACGACAGTGGATTTCTCTGCACCCAATATCCAGTGCAGTAGCCAGTCCATTGTGGTGTGGCCGTCATAGTACCCATTTGGTTGTAGCCCCCTGACAACACAGGGATCACATTGCTGATTCCAGAGCTGTAAAGTCCCCACTTATGCCAAGGAGTAGATGCCTGTCTTCCTGAGGCATCAGGACTCCCGGCAACGGCCATCATGCCAGTTGGCCTTTGCTGTGGCAGGGTGGCGCCCATGGGGAGAGCCCCTGATCGGAGTGGGTGGCATCAGGGTGGATGACCCGCAATGAAGTGGACTAAGTCATCTCTTGCTGGTGACCATACAGTACCAGCAGTCTCTAAGAAGGGCAAGATCGAAAACAATGCCGACAAGTATGACCCTAAATCTCTGCCTTCTTAGTGATAGTTCACCTCCTCATTTTAGTACCGAACATGGCACTTTTTCTGTCGTTGATCTTTTGCTCTCTTCACCTTCCCTTCTTCCTACCTATCTACCTTCCTTCCTTCCTTCCTTCCACTGGTCACGAGACAGTGACCTCTGTGATGGTGACCACTTCCCATTCATTCTCTCATTCCTTCCCACCTCCCATTGATCAGTTTACCTCACTGGGCTTTCCATCATTGTCATTGGCCTCTGTGTACCTCCCAAATTGGGTTTCCACCTTCTTGTCAGGTTGTCTGTAAACGTGTTCATACCCAAGCCCATTTCTTAATCAAACTGAGCAAATGGGTGTGTTGTGTTGGGAAAGCTTTGCCTCCTCTCTGGGTTCTTTTGTCCCTTTGTCACCGAGTGTGGGCTACACACCACACCCTATGAGGTTGCCAGCGGCAATCTTCCTTTCTGGGCCTTGCCCTTCCATTGGCATTAGCCTCCTATTGAGCTACCATCCTCCTCCAGGAACAGCGGGTTGAAGCTTCCTGCTTGTGTTATACCCACAATTAAACTTTTACTGAATGGGAGCTTCTTCTGGTCCTCTCTTCTTCCCACAATTCAGCTCCTGGTCCTAATTCCATCCATAATGAATTGCTTCAACACCTCAGTCCTTCACAACACCATTATCTCCTCCTAGTGTTTGAACATATGTGGCTTCAAGGCATTTTCTCCTGTCGTTGAAGGGACAGTATTGTGGTTCCAGCGAGGAAACGATGTCCCTTGTTAGTTACTGGCCCATCAGCCTGATGAAAGTTCTGTGCAAGTTGCTAGAATGGATGGTGGCTCAATTGGGTCCTTGAATCTCAGGACCTTGCATCTTCTTACCAGTGCAGCTTTTGGGAGGGATGGTCTCCAATCGATCATCTGCTTTGATTGGAAACCTCAGTTCAGAAGGGCTTTTCTCAACGCCGCCAACAACACAGCTGGACGCCATCACATCCTTCTTATGGTCCATGAGTAGGGTCTTTGGTGCTCCTCCCATTTTTTTGTTAGTCAGTTCCTGTCCCACCAGTCATTCAGAGTCTGGGTTGTCCCACCAGTCATTCAGAGTCTGGGTCTGCACTGTTCTCTGCTCTCTGTGGAGCCAGGAGGGTGGCATTCCACAGAGCTCCATATCAAGTTTCCTTTGTTTTCTAATCACTATCAGTGGACTTGAGGCATCTGCCAGAATGTTGGCCAGCCCTGCCCTGTATCTGGACAATTTGTCAATTTGGACTAGCTCCCACTTGGTGGCCTCTGCAAAACAACAGCTCTAGGGTGCCATCCAACACTTCCATGTATACTTTCTTGCACGGTTTTCAATTCTCTGCTTAAGTTGAGGGTGGTGCATTCCCGTCACTGTAATATGGTCCATCTTGGTCGGGAATTCTACCTTGATGCACAACACCTGACCATGGTCCCCCAGTTCTGTTCTTTGGCTCGGTCGCTGTGGCCGAGCGGTTCTAGGCACTTCAGTCTGGAACCGCGTTGCTGCTACGGTCGCAGGTTCGAATCCTGCCTCAGGCATGGATGTGTGTGATGTCCTTAGGTTAGTTAGGTTTAAGTAGTTCTCAGTATAGGGGCTGATGACGTCATTCCCATAGTGCTCAGAGCCATTTGAACCAATTTGTTCCTTGGCTCTTCTTTTTCACAAGCTTACTTGGTTGCTCCATATCAATCTGAAGGTTGGCTGTTTGCGTAAACTCAGTGTTCTTCACTTCCTTGCCCACACCTTGTGGGGTGCAGATCATTTGACATGTCTCTACCCTTACCGGGCACGAGTTCTGTCTCATCTGGACTATGGTTGTGAATTTTATGGATCAGCTGCCTCTTCCACATTGCTTCTCTTGGATCCACTTCACCACCGTGGTATCTGCATAGCCGCTGGTGCCTTTCACACTGGCCCTGTCAATATTTTCTTGTTGATGTTGGGATCCCTCCCCTTTTGTTTCATTGGTCCCAGCACCTGGTTTCCTCTGCTATCACAATCCACTCTTCCTCTGCTCAACCCTCCTATTCTGTTCTTTTCACTGCTTTGGACTGTTACCCAACTGCTGCCCG
The DNA here is from genome assembly GCF_023864275.1 of Schistocerca cancellata. Classification (NCBI taxonomy): domain Eukaryota; kingdom Metazoa; phylum Arthropoda; class Insecta; order Orthoptera; family Acrididae; genus Schistocerca; species Schistocerca cancellata. The sequence goes on from NC_064626.1 coordinate 8,222,548, forward strand.
CCCTTGCATCAATTTACTGGTTGGGCCCTGCCTTGCTTCCCTCTGCCGTGACTTCCATCTCCCCTCCTTTTTCTCTTCCCCATGTTCTCTCCTGCTCACCCCCCCCCCCCCCCCCCCCCCCCCCACTGGTTAGTTCCTCGGCCACAGATCCAGATGGATCTCTTCCGGGGTCCGAAAACCTCCGTTGCTCCAGTGGTGTTCTATTGTTTGTTCCGAATGCCATAACAGGCGTTTTGGGATGCCAGGACGCCATTGTTTCTTACACCTATGGTTCTAAATCTGCTGATCATGTAGGATATGCCTCCTCATCTTCTGTTGGCATGAAACACAATCTGTTGCCTGCCATGTGTTTGCTGTTTAACTGCGGAACTGATTGCCATATATCGGGCCCTCTGTTTTATGAAACGGTCCTCCCTCAACTGAGTTTTGTTATGTATGGACTCGGTGAGTGCCCGCAGGCTATCGCTTGGTGGTCTCTGCCATCCATGACCTTCTCATTGATCTTGGTGATGCTGCTTGTTTGGTCAACTTCTTTTGAGTTACTGGCTGCAAAGGTATCCCTGGTAGGATCCTGCTCATCATCTGGTGGAAGTGGAAGGGGGGGGGGGTCACCTACCGCCCTCCAAACCCCCCCCCCCCCATTCTCTCCAACCCCTCCAGGGTTGGATCTGTGGCTTTACATTAAATCCTTTTTTGTTCAATCATGGGCTGACTCTTGGTATGGTACCCGATGTCTAATAAACTTCATGCCATCAAGAAGACTCCTGCCAAGTGTCATTCTTCCCTCCTCTCCCAGCATAATCTGCCATCCTCTGCTGTCTTTGTATTGGCCATACTAGATTGACCCATGAGGTTTTACTCTGCAATGAGCCACCCCTCCTCATCTTCATAGTTGTGAGGCCCTACTCACGATGATCAATATTTTGCTGGACTGCCCCCACCTTGTGGCTCTTCAAACTAAATATGCCCTACCACCTTCCTTGTCTCAAGTGTTAGTGGATGACTCCCGTATGGTTACGTCTGTCCTTGGTTTTTTGTATGAAAGTGGTTTGTACTCTCATGTATAAGTCCTTGAATTTTGTTCTGGAATTTGAGTCCCTCAGTTAGTGATGGCATTTGTTGTGGTGGCCTTGACCTTGCCCCCACACCAGCCAGATTCTCCCTGTCTTTTCCCTACATTTTGTCTGGCTCTGTTGTGCTGTTTTTTCCCCTTTTCTTGTGTCTTCTGGCCCTGGTGTTGCCCCTGTTGTATCTTGATAATGGTATGTTATGGTGTGGGTGTCAAGACAGTATGGTTTTGGTGTGGTGCTGTACCATGTGAAGCGTTTTTTGGGCACCATTGTTCTCCCCATTTCCATCCACCCCCTGTGTTCTTTCCTCTTCCTGCTACACTGCCATCCCTTTTCCATCTTTATTTGAACATTATCCCATCCCCTTGACTGGACTGTGCTGTTTGTGTTATTCCTCCCATGATTTCTGCCATAGTAGATCGTGGGACTGATAACCTCACTGTTTGGTCCTCTTCCCAAAATCAAGCAACCAACCAACCAGCCAACTAACCAACACATGTACTGCTTCCTATGCGTAGTGGATCCCTGACTTATTAAATGGATTCCAGAAACCTACTACCCTATACTGTAAGTTGAGGAACCTGCAGCCTGCACAGTCGCAGCACTGTCTGACCATGTGATTCAGACCCTTCATTTGACTCTGTACCAAAGGACCACAGTCGATTGTTGGCGATGCTACAGATGGTTAACTTGACCTTCGTCTCGCAAGAAAGACTTTACCACTTCAGCAAGCCTCCTGGAACCAGAGAGAATCTCTTACAGTCCAAAGTGACGCACGTCATTAGCACCGACATGAGCCACCACCTGCAGTTGGCTGCACCCTTCGTGGCATCTAGAAGCAGCCTTTCCACATCTGGAATGACTCTTCCCCGTGTGCACACAGAGTTCACACTGGATTCCTTCCCCTCCTCGGCAGCCATACCCCTAAGGTTGTAGCTCTGAACTAACAGTAATCCCAACATCTGTGATTGCCCAGACCTTGTGGGCCGAAAAGTTTCATCTCGAACAGGGCAAGTGACAGCATCTGGCTCAGGGACTTTGTCAGCCACAGATAGCAACCGAAATGTATTTGTCAGACAAATCGAGGAGGCCTTCTGATTGCCCCCCTGGAAAGCATTTTGTTGCCTGCCACACCTCGTAACAACCTCCAACTTGACTACAGGTGATTGCTGTCCTCAGTATGGCAGTGGACAGATCGGGGGATGTACACCACTGGCCATTAAAATTGCTACACCAAGAAGAAATGCAGATGATAAACGGGTATACATTGGACAAATATATTATACTAGAACTGACATGTGATTACATTTTCAAACAATTTGGGTGCATAGATCCTGAGAGATCACTACCCAGAACAACCACCTCTGGCTGTAATAACGGCCTTGATACGCCTGGGCATTGAGTCAAACAGAGCTTGGATGGCGTGTACAGGTACAGCTGCCCATGTAGCTTCAACACGATACCACAGTTCATCAAGAGTATTGTGTGAGCCACTTGCTCAGCCACCATTGACCAGACGTTTTCAATTGGTGAGAGATTTGGAGAATGTGCTGGCCAGGGCAGCAGTCAAACATTTTCTGTATCCAGAAAGGCCCGTACAGGACCTGCAACATGCAGTAGTGCATTATCCTGCTGAAATGTAGGGTTTCACAGGTATCGATTGAAGGGTAGAGCCACGGGTCGTAACACATCTGAAATGTAACATCCACTGTTCAAAGTGCCGTCAGTGTAAACAAGAGGTGACCGAAACGTGTAACCAATGGCACCCCGTACCATCATGCCGGGTGATACGCCAGTACGGCAGTGACGAATACACACTTCCAATGTGTGTTCACTGCGTTGTCGCCAAACATGGATGCGACCATCATGATGCTGTAAATGGAACCTGGATTCATCCGAAAAAATGACGTTTTGCCATTCGTGTACCCAGGTTTGTCGTTGAGTACACCATCGCAGGCGCTCCTGTCTGTGATGCAGTGTTAAGGGTAACCGCAGCCATGGTCTCCGAGCTGATAGTCCATGCTGCTGCAAACGTCGTCAAACTGTTCGTGCAGATGGTTGTTGTCTTGCAAACGTCCCCATCTGTTGACTCAGGGATCGAGACGTGGCTGCACAATCCGTTACAGCCATGCACATAAGATGCCTGTCATCTCGACTGCTAGTGATACGAGGCCGTTGGGATCCAAAACGGCGTTGCGTATTACCCTCCTGAACCCACCGATTCCGTATTCTGCTAACAGTCATTGGATCTCGACCAACGCGAGCAGCAATGTTGCGATACAATTAACCACAATCGTGATAGGCTATAATCCGACCTTTATCAAAGTCGGAAACGTGATGGTACTCATTTCTCCTCCGTACACAAGGCATCGCAACAACGTTTCACCAGGCAGCGTCAGTCAACTGCTGTTTGTGTATGAGAAATCGGTTGGAAACTTTCGTCATGTCAACATGTTGTAGGTGTCGCCACCGGCGTCAACCTTGTGTGAATGCTCTGAAAAGCTAATCGTTTGCATATCACAGCGTCTTCTTCCTGTCGGTTAAATTTCGTGTCTGTTGCACATCATCTTCGTGGTGTAGCAATTTTAATGGCCAGTAGTGTACATGACATATGGGATGTGCTGGACATCCCTCAGATTCCCACGTCCGGCCCCAAACAGTGATGCCCATTGGTAGCAGCCTCAGGTTGTGTGACCAAAGCTAACACTGCCTGTAACTTTGAGCGAAGGATCACCAACTCAGCTCGCATCTGAACACAGGAATGACACTACCTATCCGTACCAAAATGTATACAACTGATGTGGTTTCCATGAATAATTAAAATTACGTAAAGGACCTTGTTATTGCATATCTCCCATGTTAATAACAACACATAAGTATCCCAGATATTGTGATACTGGCAGTACACAAGAAAAAATGGTATTTATTGTGCAAGATAAGGCGCAACCCATACTTCACCAGCTTATGTGTATTCACTAGTTTGCATCAGTTCAGCGTTGTGGATAGTGTGCTCAGATTATGTGAGTGGAACAGGAAAGAAAAGGTGCTGTCTGCAACATGCCATATGGTGACTTGTGGAGTACATATGTAGATATAGATGTGGACCACTAAGGTATGGCCTGGAGTGCGCTCAACCTCTCCCCCTCTATGAGTAAGCTTTATTAAGACACTAAACCATAATCTTTTTTCTGCAAGTATGAGCTACATGTTGCATAATATCAATACTGCAAAATATGCTAATGTTACACATGTAACTTTATTTAGTGTTTGCAGTCGTTAAACATGTTGTTCCATACCTGGGTGGAGCAGTCAGTGACCAAAGATGTTGTAGCAGAAGTGTTCTAAATGAAGTCAAGTTTACCCAGCATGTAGTGCAGGGCACTGCGGAGGATCATAGCTCTACAAATGGTGACTCATTAGAAAGATAAAGACCTTAGATAAATGGTCAAGGAACACAGTGACTGAGAGTTTCAAATCAACACTCCTGTTGTAAACTACTTTGAACTGAGGGTGAATGAGCAAGGTGCCTATTCATTGACTGTTGTTTGTTCTGAGCTGTGGCATGGAAAACTTAAGTTTCATCATCAGTAACAGTTTGTACCTGTAATAAGTCTCCTCGACAGTTCTGTCACTCAGAAGGGCCAAAGCCGTACTGACGTGCCTCTTCCCTTTTTTTTCCCCCCTCTCCGTAATTCCTGGCTGCACAGACTACAAATTTCTCTGGCAAGGAAATTACAAGCAAATCTACAGTGAAGGTCGATGGGGATTGTGTCAAACTGTTTAAGGGCTCTTCACAGAAATCCTTTCTAACCACTTACATGCAACCCCTCAGCCATTTCTGTATTGTTGAAGACATTCATGTGGTATAGGCTAAGGATGAAAATGTTCTATAACCAATCCTCCAGAATATCATCACCTTCTCCTCCATTTTCTTCCTAATTATGCTCTGTTTAGTAATCCACTTAACTGTTGACTCTTTAAAAATATGTGGCCATATTAAACCGAATAACTACCAGAAGTATACCCACTTTCGATGGCTGCTGTCTTTTACAAATCTCATGCTTTTTGTCCATATACACATAGTTCGCAATACCCCTTGCACTTCTGTTGACTACCCATGAAGGAATGCCCTCTGCCAAGCAGTTGCCACAGATAATTGAAATAGGAACAACTGGTCATGTTCATTGCTGAGGGTATTTCCGTCCATGCCATGGAATGAAGAACACACCCTTTATTCAAAATCGGTTGGAAAACTCACTGTAGGTGAGCACTCCAAATACAAGTACAGGAGTTCACAAATAAGTAGCTTTTCCTTCTGTGTAGCGTATTATGAGAGTTTATAAGATGAGGTTTACAACTCGACCTTAGGATCAAAGAAAACTGGAAATAATTGTAATAAGAGTGAGATATTGTGCTTAAAGTTGTAACCTTACTACTGTTTTAAAATTTGTCATTTTTTACTGTTAGAACAATATCAGCTCAGAAATTTACCAAGTTGCTGATTTACAGTGAGTGATGTGAAAACATGGTAATGTCACATGAAAGTCTTTGTTTGATGATTTTTTTAAGTCTTTGTAAAGTGGTGACTCAACAACAATGCCTCGAATTACTTTATTCATTCACTGTCATTGTTGACAATCAGTCATTGTTAGAAGAGACTGTTGTGTCATAGTTTTGCAAAATTTCATTCCTCTTGTTGGCCTTCAGTGAGCAACGAGTTTTGTGAAGACCAACTAAAATTAGTTACCATTCTAAAATATATCAATGCCATGAGCAATATGATTACAGAGCCCTGTCATCAAAAGTGCTTTTGGATAAATATGTAGAAAAGTGTTTGCTAATAGTGTTTGTGGATATTAACACACTAAATTTTAAACACTGTAATGGCCTGCCTGTAGCCAAAACTGCCAACGCTACTCCTAAATCCTTGTTGACTGTGATAACCTGTTTTGTTGCATTATATTGATTTTGTATTCTTTCTTTTATTAAAATTGGTAGATGATTCTTGTCTGTTGTGGAAATATGAGAACACTGCAACTGTTGAAATTGAAGGTAATTTTAAATGAAATAGCTGCAACCATTTGTTGTTATAGTCATTTATTTTTCCATAATGACATTTCAAGTTGCCTGGCATCCCATCTTCACATGTTTGCATTTATTTATGTGTTGTGAACATTGTTCTTCTACAAATAACAATGCAGAAGTTTGCAACAGAAGTCTTTAAGACAGATATTGTAAAATATTGTAAAATTTTAAAACAGTAGTAAAGTCACAACTTTAAGAATGATATCTCAATGTTATTAAAGTTATTTACCAGTTTTCTTTTATCCTAAGGTTTACAGGGTGTATACAACCCAGGACAACTGGGAGCTCCGGGAAAAACCCGGGAATTTTTTCATCCAGGAGAAAACCGGGAAAATCCCGGGAATGTTTTAGAATTCTAGGAATTTTTTGTTGTTTTAATTTTCAATTAAATTTTTGTAATTTTGACTGGTAAGAATTAATACTCTAACAAAGGATATTACTGTGTCCCGCTACTGCAGAATAATACTGCAACAATAAAACGTGAACGAGAAAACAAAACAAAAATAAACCATAAATTGTAAAGGAAATGTGCTATATACAACAACTAAACACAGTGCTCATACAAGGGTTTGCCAACAGCAAAATGTGTCAAAAGCTTTAGGAAGACTGTGTAATGCTTCATAACAACAAATTGCCTCCGATGAGTGTGACGTCACAACAGCGCATGTTGGTCTATTGACTACTCACATGATTTTGATGCGCATCCCAGTTGGTTTTTGAACACACTCTGTAAGTTTATTTCTGAATGAATCATAAGCTGTGCACAGGGTAGCCGTGCTGTCTGAGCCCCCCCCCCTCCCCCCGCCCTGCATCGCAGGTTCGAATCCTCCCTCGGACAGGGGTGTATGTGTTGTCCTTAGCATAAGGTAGATTAAGTAGTGTGTAAGCCTAGGGCCGTTGACATCAGCAGTTTGGTCTCATAGTAAAAATTAAAAAAAAAATCATAAGTTGATTTTGGAATGCGTCCATAGTGTATGTAATGCCTCTGTCAGGGGGAATCCTCGTCGCATCTACAAATAAACTTTCCTGCAGGCAACAGGGATGATTCTCGCAGAGTTAGTGAAGTTAACCGGCGAATAAGTTTTGACAAAGTTGGGAATAGTTCTAGAATTATTCATGACAAGATTGTTTGTTAGTATTGCTCCGGTTCAGAAATATCGTAGATCCGAGGCTGATGCGCTGAGCGGTCTGAGTTATAGTGGGGATGTCTTTTTTTCTATTATGACATAATGTAAGATCTTCTGATGTTTTACACGTACAAACATACGGGCTTGCTGCATCATAGCAGCCGCCAAAGTGCGGTGGCGCCTGTTACCTGGTGCTCTCTGACGACTACTGAAACAAGCTTATTTCTAACAGGTCGCGGGAAAATATTGCGAATGGTGGTTTGAAAAGCGTTACTTCCGAAGTAAATTTCCTTTTATGCAAGTTGAACTATGTGTGAGAATGTACAATGAATTTCTTAAATCACAGAGCGTTTGATGACAAGCCATTTAGAAGTATTTTGAGCCCAGAAGATCAGACATTCATGTCGTTATTATGAGCAAATTGATTTAGTGCTGCGGAAAGCTCTCTCTCCTCTGCTGTAGCTAATTTATTTGTGGAAAACTTTGAGGACAAGTCACTGGACTCGGCAAAAAATTTTACTTTCACATTTGTGTGATATATCTTAAAATGTAACACACGCAAAAAATGTCAACAATATATGTGAAAGCTTTGTTTTTCTTGTAGCAACACTATGTATATTAATTTAAAACTTTAACTTTTCCTGTTTGTGTATCTGCGCTACTTAACAGTGGTGTAGTATTAGCTGACTACATCACGTGTCCTGTGGTGTGAATATCCGCTGTCTTTGGCTTGCGGGATCACGTGACATGAGCTATGACTGGCTTACAAAAGCACATTGCAATATCTATTACAATGGTTCCGAAAGTAACATGCGGTGTTTGGTGGAATTTGAATTTACATCTTCGTAATATGAAAATATGCAGCACACATGTTGCTGCACATCAAAAATCTTTCCAAAAGGAGTTTTCTTCCCTGAGTTTTGTTTTCGAAAGCACCGGGAAATTCTATGCCCATGTATAAAAACATAACCTTTCAAAGGATTGATAAGTTTTACAGTTCCAAGGGGAAATATACTATCACTTAATAAGATGGAAAAAGTGTTTTCATCTGGGAGAAAGTGTATTTTTAACCAGGAAATCTGAGAATTTTTTTCCGTTGTCCACATATACACCCTGGTTGAGTTGTAAACCTTATTTTATAAACTCTCATAATACGCTACACAGAAGGTAAAGCTACTTATATGTAAACTCTTGTAATGTACTTGTATTTGGCGTGCTCATCTATCTACCGATTTTGAATAAAGGGTGTGTTCTCCGTTCCATGACATGCTTGGAGGTACCCTCGGCAATGAACATGACCAGTTGTTCCTGTGTCACTTATCCGTGGCAACTGCTTGACAGAGGACATTCCTCTGTGGGTAAAAGATGTGCTAAGAGTACTTAGAACTGGGTGTATATGGGTAAGAAGCATGAGATGTGTAACTACACAGCAGCCATTGAAAGTGAGGATACTTTCAGTAATTGTTTGGTTTAATATGGCCACATATTTTTAAGGAGTCAACAGTTAAGTGGATTACCAAACAGAGTGTAATCAATATTCGTGATGCAAAAATAAATTTACATGATGCATAAATAAATGTTATCACCTGAAAGAAGGGCAAACATAAAATGAATGTACTCTCAAAAACACATGTTTTGAGGATTAACTTGGTGATGTGTCACGTGTCACACTGGGAAATGAGTGAACACACACACACACACACACACACACACACACACACACACACACACTACGTATGAGCTTCCTTTAAACTTATAAATTTAAGACGAAAATATGAAATTTAAATTAATTTTTCAATTTAATTTTTTTTTTTTCCTTATTTGGGAAGTCACAGAACACACTCTTTTTCTGTCATATTACCAGATACCTCTGATGTGATTATAAACAGTGTCGTCTGTTCTCCAGCTATCCATATTATGTATATATTTATTATTGAAGATGTAAAAAATTGCATTTTTAATAGTTTTAATGAATTATTTACTCTTAAACCTACTCTGAACACTTTTGAGAATTGTACAAAATATTGTTTGGTTAATATGTTGGTAGTTAGTGCAAAAATAGAGGGCAATATTTTTCTGTGTAAAGTATTAAAAATATTTTAACATTCTGCAGATTTTTCAGTACTGACTTTCTAGCGTAAAGTATGTGTGCTGGTAAAACTGTTTCCAAAGCTCTTCTGTTTATAACAAACAAGTGAGGAGGGCTTGCACATAAACCATTCTGCATCGAGTTTTGTGTTTGGTTTGAACTTTTTGTTACATACAATGTCAGTGAGGAAATACAGTAGTGAAAGAGTGAGGTGTGTGGGCTATGAAAAAAGACACAAAAAGGTGCTGTTTAAGAAAAGTAAAACACACTTGACTGGAGAAATTTAGTGACAACCCACCTGAACGATTACCCGAATGTGAAACTGAAGAACACAGTGCAGATGTTTATATTCCTGTTTGTGAAGTTATTGAGATATTGCATGTTAGCATTTCTGCTGTAGCCTATCTGTATACCCTCTTAAACGTCCAGGAAAGGTAAGAAGCACAAGAAGCAAACAGTATGTAAAAAAAGAAAAGTGGGAGAAATTGAAACAAATTTTACACAAGCAACATCCTCAAAACTTTGTGAAGTGTATAATGTAAATACACTTGGCGCAGAACCAGGAGATAGTGATACACGCACAAAATGTGATGTGTTGTTTCAAAACTTAAATACTGTTACCTCAGCAGCCACCTACATGGAGAAGGCACAGTTACTGACACTGATACCAGGTAGCTACTCTTAAGCAGCAGGTACAGAGATACATACCCACTTCCTCACCTTATTTGATTTCAGAAACTCGTAAAATAAAGAATGGGAAAGATATTTGGGCATGCCCAGAGTCTTACTGTGGGCATCCATTACAAGATTATATGCTTACTGTTGCCCTGGAATATTATGTAATTGATGACAAAGATTGCACCAGGCAAAATCTTAACCAGGGTGATGTTATCTCTTTTAGTGAAAATGGCAAAAAAGTTCAAAATAGTAAAAAGATATACGACAAGATCAATAAGAGGAGCATGTCTCCTAATGAAGGAGGAGAACCAGAGTTTAACCTCACAAAATTCTGATCCTCACGACCAAAATGGGTAAAATGCCAGCCAATGAAGGAAGTATGCACATGTATTTGCTGCACTAATTTGAAACTTGTTTGTTTCACCATAAGCAGTGTCACAGGAAAGAAGTACACAGAGATGGACCAGTGCTTTTGTTTATAGTCAAGAGCCGCAAGATAAATGTTGTTTGCAGGAGTGTGCATTGTGTCCTAGTGCTAAAGTTATGACTGTTTAAGAAACATTACACCTTCAAGATACTTACAATCACACAATTGTGGGAGTGAGGAGAGTTGGTGAAGATGACAGAAGAGACAGAGAAGTTTGTTACAGCGGTGAGACATTGGGTCATGAAAAGAATAGCTCACTGTCATAGCAGAAGTAAAATCAACCACTTCCCAGAATACTGACACATTAGTTCTTCATTTCGATTTTGCTGAGAACTGGTGTGTTACTTTGCAGAACAAAATTCAAAGTTACCACTGACACACATCACAGGTATCAGTATTCACATGTGTTGCTCACTTACTCGGAACATCACAGTTTTGCTATCGTCAGTGATGATCTCATTCATGACAGTGCACACAGCATCTAGATGCTATGAATTTCCTAAACATGTGTATGTGACTGGTGGTGCAGCATCCAGTTTTAAAAACTGCTCTCAGATTTATGAGCTTGGTCACCACTGTCGTACAGGAATTAAGACAAAAAATTGGATATTTTCAGAAACAGGTTATGGAAAAAGTGCATACGAGGAGGTAGGAGGTCTCTGTAAACATCTTGCAACAAGATTTAATCTCCAGCATGAAACTGTTGATGGTATGAGAGATGCTACTTTCTTTTTTTATTTATTATCCTTTGACAAAGTACAATGTATAGATCAAGATATATTTTCATTTCATGCACCGACAGGTACATAGTTTTTACTGTCTACTGTTTAACAAAAATATAATTTATTAAAAAATTATTCTAGGGCTATTTCATATTAGATTTCGTACAATTTTTCTTTTCATACAATAATGGTATTGCAATTGTTTTGAACTGTAGTGCACATAAATTCATTAACTCTGTAACAACAGTTTTCTATTAGAAAATTTTTGAGACTTTTTTGAAAATATTTTTATTGTTTATTCCTCTCAAAAATGAAGTGAGTTTTTCAATGGATTTTGGTACATCTTATGGTGGCTTTTTTTTGTTTGTATTTTGTGGTGGTGTGTGTAGGCTCATGGAAGAGGTTCTGTTTTCTTGTGTCATGGTTGTGTTGTATGTTATCTCTACTATTGGCAGAATATTTGAATTTTGTCCAACAGAGGAGCTTGTATTGGTATATTACTGGGTACTGTTAGTATTTTGAAAGCTTTAAATGCCGGTTTACATGAATCTTTCCATTTAAGGTTGGCTATCATTCTTATGGCTCTTTTTGGCAATTTAAATACGTTGTTAATGTTTGTTTTCGAGGTGCTTCTCCACAAAATTATGCCGTAACTTAGTGTCGTGTGAATTAATGCATAGTATATTGTTTTCATAATGCCTATATCTTTTAGGTAGCTGAGTTTGTGCAGCACATATAGGTTTGCACTGAGTTTTCCACTTATATATCTACATGCTTATCCCAGTTTACATTTTCATCGATAATTATCCCAAGGAATTTTGTATATTTGGTGTTCTCTGCTATGCACTCATCTGTGCATACATCGATATCTTCACTGTGAAAGCTTCGAAGTCTGAAGTTTACACAAAGTGTTTTAGTAATATTGTTGTGTAGGTTTACTTCAGTAAATCTTTGGATTGCATTATTTACCTCTACATTGGGTTTTATTTGTAGATTCCTGTGTCTATCCTTGAAGAGAAGAGTTGTGTCATCTGCATAGCTAACTATACTACCATACCTAATCATATTTGGGATGTGATTTGTGTATACTATGAAGAGTATTGGGCCAAGAATGGAGCCTTGTGGCACAGAGAAGTGTAAAATTCTTGCTTTAGATCTTATTTTTTTCACCAGTAGTTTGTGTAATTTCAGTATATTGACTCCTGTTTGTCTGGTATGAGAGAATCCAGTCTCCTGCATTTCCTCTTATGCCATATACTCCTAATATTTATACTAACATTTTATGGTCTACACAGTTGAATGCCTTTGTTAGATCCATAACTCCTACACATTTGTTTTTATAGTCCAAGTTTGTCATAATATTTTCAATGAGATCTATTACTGCATCTGTGGTGCATTTATCTTTCTGGAAGCCAAACTAATTCTTGTTGATTATTTCATATTTCTCTGTGTGTAAGCTGCTTCAAATATTTTTGATATGACTGGTAAAAGAGCTGTAGGCCTATAATTTTTTGGATTGTATTCATTCTCCTTTTTATTTATTGGTTTTATCAGTGCTATCTTTAAGCACTTTGGAAAAGTTCTTTCCAGGAATGATTAATTGATTAGTCGTGTAAGAGGTTTCTTGAGTTCCTACATACAGTGTTTAATTTCTATACTTGATATTCTGTCAGTTCCACATGATTTTGTTTGTTTTAGGTTTCTTATTATCTTCAGTGTTTCTTCCTCTGTCACTGGGAAAAGTGCCATTGTTTTTCCCTGGGGATTAATAAATGTTTTCCATGTGTTATTGTATTTTTTGTTATTTTTTTCTTTTAGATTTTGGCATACTGTGGCAAAATAGTCATTGAAGAGATTTATGTTTTTATTCTGTTCAGTTATAGTTTTTTTGCTGACCATGAACTGTATTTTGCTGTGTTCCTATGAGTTGGAGGGTTTGCATTTTGTATTTATAATAGACCAACAAGCTTTGCTTTTATTAACAGCACTATTTATGTATGTTTTTGCTGCTAGTCATTTGGCTGCTTGCAGTACTTTAGCATACGTTCTTTTTTATTTTCTGTAGTACTCTTTAAAATTTTCATCAATGCTAGTTTTATATATTCTGTGCATCATTTTTATTTTGTTCCTAGAGACCAAAATGCCTTTTGTTATCCATTTTTTGTTTTTATTTGTGCTTTTGTCTTTAGTTTTTATTAGTGGACATGTAATATTTAGATGGTAGGAAAATGTGTCAATAAAATAAGTCACTGTATGATCCAATAATGGAGAGTCTTTTTCCAGTATTTCCCATCCTTCTTTTTCATTTTTTATCCTAAGGGCTGTTAAGTTTTGTTCATTTAAGCTTCTTTTTTCCTATATTTTTTGTGTCTTTTCATTTGTGGTTATATGATTTAGACATATTTTTATTGCATCACGGTCTGACAGAGCCGTTTCTATCACTTCACTTTTGTACTGAAAGTACCTTAAATTTGTGAAGGTGCGTTCTATTTGAGTACACGAGTTTGCAGTTATATGTGTTGGAGTAGCTATTGCATATTATAAGCCACATGTTTTCATTGTGTTTAAGAGGTCCCTACTGTCATTGGTGTCTTGCAATGTGTTTATGTTTAGGTCACCTAGTAGTACAAGTGCACTGTTCTTGCTTAGGATGATAAGTAAGAGCTGTCCTATGTTTTCAATGAATGTTTCTATGCACCCATTAGGCTGTCTGTAGATGTTTAAGATGTACAGTGAGGAACTACTTAAAACTGTTTTTTGACCTGTTACTTTGACTACATTTTCAGTGTTATATTTTTTACATAAGTCAAGGATGTTTATATAGTTTCTGTTTATATTGTTATGGGTTAGTATAGCAGCTCCACCATCCTTACTATTCCTCCTGCATGAACTAGCTGTTACACTGTAATTTGCAACAATAAAATTTAGAATTTCATGCTCATTTAGACCATGTTCTATCAGAACTAGACTGTCAGGAGTTTCTTCACTTAGCATTATTTCTAATTGGGTTATCTTACTTTTTTGTATATTCCAGTGCATTATTTTTATAATTGAATATCCTGATTCTATGTTTGTTTCTGTCCTATATTCTTTTTTGTTATCATGGTTTTTTGTGGATACCAGATTCCCTGATTTTTCACCCCCACTATACAATGTTAGTTTCCCTTGTTTCTAATGATTTTACAAACATCTACATACATTCTACTGAGTGTTACCAAACCTAATCTATTTAAATGTGTGCCATCTTTTCCCAGACAATTTTCACACAGGAATTTGTTTGGGTCTATAAATATAGCACTGAGACTCTTGTTTGATGGCACTGTTTATTTTGGATATGTATTTGTCACTCATTGACCTCCTTTTTACAATTCTGCTAAGTATGAGCCTGGATCCTTCAGAAAGACTTCTTGCTGCACAAATCATGTTTCTTGTTTCATTCACTAATTCATCTTCGCTGCTACTTTTAAGCAAGTTTGTTCCAACATGTATATAAACACATTTGTAATTTCATTTGTGTTCTGTGTCCTGTTCTATAGCCGCATGTTTTGCAATATTTTTGAAATGTTTGCCGAGTTGTTCCACTGTAATCTCAGGTTGCACGTCGATTTCGCAGTTGGGGACAACAATATTTTTCAATAGCGAATCTCCTATTACTAAAAACTCGCTATCATGTACAGCTGTGGGCTTGTTTCTTCTTTTGGTGTATGTCACCGTCTTACATTTATCCGCTGATGATAGACCTGTTGACTTTTTTGTGTCTTCATTGGAGACACTGGGTATTATTTTGTTTTTGAAGTTCGAGCCTGCATATGGAGCATGGGATATGTTAATGTTTTTTGAGTTCTTATATTCATACGTAATTTTGTGGTCCTCTATTTGTTTTTGGTGGTTTTCATTCTCACGGCACTGCCTTTCTTGTATTAGTGTATCATTTTCTTTCCTTGCCTCGAATAGTTCAGTTTTTACAGTGTCAAATTCGATTTGTAGCCGTTTTATAGTTTCATTTCTGAGGCTTGTGATTCTGTTTGATTGACTTCACACATGCAGAGCTGCTTTCACATATTAACCTATTATTTTCTTTCTTTATGTTTATATTTTGTGTTTTTAATGCCTCAATATCCTCTTGTAGCAATTTTATAATTTCTTTTTTTGAGTGAGCCGTTTCAGCACGTAAACAAACTTGGCATGTCCACGAAATATCATCATCGATGAACTTCAGGTTTACCTTTGCGCACTTTTCATGTAGCCAGTAGTTGCACATTATACACAATATACCTTTCATCACTCGCCTTCTGCATTCTTTGCACAAATAACTGTTCGTTTTTTGCCTTTTTAATGAGAGCGAAGTGTCACTACACTTTCCTAATGATGCCATATTTGTATACTAGATTTGTACATGCCATATCAACATTAGTAACAAACATGAAACTCTTATTTCTAAATGAAAGTACATTAAGGGAATTCCATTTAAAGAAGAGAGAAATGGGGTCTCCTATGAAGCCTGTGGTAGGAATTTAAATAAGTCACTACTGGGTTGCATCTCGGAGCAGCACATACATTGCAAGAACAGTTCTCATTAAAATGAAGACTGTTACTCTGTGTGAAATGCAGAGACCATAGTATAAATTAGAAGATTTTGTAGTGAGCTACTTCATTCCCTTGTGCGTATGACATCAGTGGTGGGAGCGAAAGATAACAAGTGTCTCTCATGAGCTGCAGGGTATTACCATCTACTTTCACACCTCATGGTCCTGCTAATGCTTTCAAATGGCCATCATCAAAAGATCAGTGTACAGTTCCCTTTTCCCAAGTACTGCTCTAGATGGATCATCCTTGTCCATGTGCAAATTCAGCTCGGCTGTACAAGTTCAATGAGAAACAGTAAAAAAAAACACAGGTGAACTCTTTTCAACAGTGCAATGTTGTTACATTGTAGGCAATTTTAATTCATGGAAAGTCATTAAAAAATAAAATCATGACAGAAGACAATAACAATTTGTGAATAAAATTGTAAACAGAAAAATGCATATAAATATTTTGTATCTGCAGAATGAGATTTTCACTCTGCAGCGGAGTGTGCACTGATATGAGAACTTCTTGGCAGATTAAAAGTGTGTGCCAGATCGAGACTCGAAATCGGGACCTTTGCCTTTCACAGACAAGTGCTCCACCAGCTGAGTCCCGAGTTCGAGTCTCGGTCTGGTATACAGTTTTAATCTGGCAGGAAGTTTCATATCAGGGCACACTCTCCTACAAAGTGAAAATCTCATTCTGGGAACACCCCCAGGCTGTGGCTAAGCCATGACTCTGCAATATCCTTTCTTCCAGGAGTGCTAGTTCCGCAGGGTTCACAGAAGAGCTTCAGTTAAGTTTGGAAGGTAGGATACATGGTACTTGCAGAATTGAAGCTGTGAGGACAGGTCGTGAGTCATGCTATGATAGCTCAGTTGGTAGAGCACTTGCCCGTGAAAGTCAAAGGTCCCGAGTTTGAGTCTCGGTCCAGCACACAGTTTTAATCTGCCAGAAAGTTTCATTTTGTATCTCATTTTTGTTATAAAATGCTTTTGAACAAAATTATGAATTGTTTTCCCACCCATTTATAACATTGTAAAGTAATTATTTTGATTCATAAATACCAGTTTTGCATGACATTTACTTAATATCACCAATCAATCTAAATATTTAAGTGTCCATGATTTTTCGACTTTGGGAGTAAAGGTCTACCTAAAAAATTTCTCATATTTTTACAGACACGTATTGCCCACTCTGTTGTACATTCTCCAAGTACAAAGACCAACTAATGTACCATGAAGGTTTTAGAACATTTAGGATGGGGGTTTTGGAAAAAATAATTTCTAAATAACAAAAAAGTTTTAGATTATTTAATCTTTATATACAAATATTTTGACAGTTTAAGAATTTCATGCATTAATGTTATAGCTGACAGTTAGGAGTCCTTCCACAAAGATAAAAATTTGAAATTCGCAACAAGTTACAAATAGGCACAACAAAAAGATTGTCACAAATAAGCTTTCGGCCAGCAAGGCATTTGTCAAAAATTGATATCTCTCTCTCTCTCTCTCTCTCTCTCTCTCTCTCTCTCTCTCTCTCTCTCTCACACACACACACACACACACACACACACACACACAGACTGCAGTCTCTGGCAACTGAAGCCACACTGCTTGGCAGTTACCAGAGGCTGCAGCTATATGTTCGTGAAATGCATTTACGTGTGTGTGTAAAACACTTCCAGGGCAGGTGTGAATGCTGACCCTAATATACTGGTTATGAACTCTAGGTTAAAAATAAAGAATTTTCAAAAAAGGTAGGAAATTAAGGAGATGGGATCTGGATAAGTTGAGAGAACCGAGGGTGGTTGAGAGACCTGAAGGGAGCATCAGGCAACAATTTACTGTAACAGGGGAAGGAATATGCTAGAAGATGAATGGGTAGCTTTGAGAGATGAAGTAGTGAAGGAAGCAGAGTATCAAATAGGTAAAAATACAAGGCCTAGTAGCATTCCTTGGGTACCACAGTAGATAAAAATGCAGCAAAAGAAGCAGACAAAAGGGAATTAGATGTCTAAAACATTAGATTGACAGAAAGTGCAAAATGGATAAGCAGGAATGGCCAGTGACCAAAATCAAGTCTAGAGAAGCATGTAGAACTGGGGGAAAGGTAGATACTGCCGTTAGGAAGTACAAAGTAAAGAAGGGAAAGCTGAAAGACTGAAGTAGTATATAAAGGTGCTATGCAAAGGAAATGAGCTTGAAGGCAGTATTTTAGAAAGGGGAGAATAAGTAGATGAAGATGAAATGTGGGATATGATACTGTGAGAAGAATTTACCAGAGCACTGAAAGGCCTAAGCCAAAACAAGGTCCCTGGAGTAGACAGTATTCCAACAGAACAGGTGATATCCTTGAACGAGCTAGTCATGACAAAACTATTCCACTTTTTGTGTGCAAGATGCATGAGACTAGGGAAATACCAAATAAAGCAGGTGCCGACAGGTGTTAGTGTTGTAATTCATGCTTGAAAAATACTGCATTATTTATAGAAGAATGGAAAAACAGTTAGAAACAGACATCAGGTAAGATCAGTTTGATTTCCTGAGAAATTCTGGAACACATGAGCCAATACTAACCCAACTTGAAGTAACATTCTGAAGAGAATGCCAGGATATGGATATTCTGTGTGTATTGTGGTATCCACTTTAGAAGGTTCCTACAAGTTCTGCTGATTTTCTCAGTGTTTATTAATATATATGATCATTAAATTTAGCTGTAATTTTTCAGATGTAGCTAAATATGGGACTGTGGTCCTGAAACCTAGTTATGCTCTCCTTTTATTGGAAAAGAAAATATAGTACAACTGTTCGTGGGTATTGTCAATCACAAATGACTACATGTAGGCCTACAGCTTGAATATTATGAATTGATAGATAGCCACACACCACATACAGGACACATTGAGATACACATAGGCACAATGCAAAGACTGCTACATATTTCAGCCAATAAGCCTTCTAAAGTACAAAAGAGGGAATGTTGCTTGCTCCAGGTGCCTTGTTTTTGCTTAGGTCTTTTTTTGCTCTGTCTAATTATTCTCACAGTATCATATCCCCCATCTTATCTTTATCTACTTCCTCTTCCCTTTCTGTAATATTTCTCTCTCTCTCTCTCTCTCTCTCTCTCTCTCTCTCTCTCTCTCTCTCTCTCACACACACACACACACACACACACACACACACACACACACAACCTCTGTCTGTGCTCATAGTGTCCAGAGACTTGGGGGGGGGGGGGGGGTCAGCCTCTTATACATCATAAGAAGTGAAATGTATTGCAGCCTTTTTGTTGCACCTGTCTGCAATTCACTGTCTCCTCTATACGATGAGCAGCAATCTATCCGTTTCATAATGTTGTTGTTATTCCATCCTAGACTTCCTACATTTATAGCTTTTGTAGGCTTAGAGAAAGCTTTTGACACAGTCGACTAGGATACACTCATTGAATTCTAAAAGTATCAGGGGTAAAATATAGGGAGTGAAACATTACAGAAACCAAATGGCAGTTATAAGAGTCAGAGGGCATGAAAGGGAAGCAGTGGTTGAGAAGGATGTGAGACATGGTTGTAATGTTCCCCCAGTGCTGTACAGCCTGTACACTGAGAGCAAGCAGTAAAGAAGGAAAGAAAAATTTGGAGACGAGGAGGCTGTAATTCTGTCGAAGAGACAGCTAAGGACTTGGAAGTACAGTCAAATGGAATGGATGGTGTCTTGAAAGGATGATATGAGATGAGCATCAACAAAAGCAAAACTATGTAATGGAATGTAGCCTAGTTAAATTTAGACAGTGCTGAGGGAGTTAGATTGGGAAATGAGACACTAAAAGTAATAGATGAGTTTTGCTATTTTGGGAACAAAATAACTTGTGATGGCTGAAGTACAGAGGACATAAAATACAGACAGTGACAAAAAAAAAAAAAAAAAAAAAAAAAAGCGTTTCTGAAGAAGAGAAATATGTTAATATTGGATGTCAGTTTGTCTTACAATGTCTTTTCCAAACACATTTGTCTATAGGGTTGCACAGAAGTGAACAGTGGACAAGTAATAGTTCATGCAAGAAGAGCATAGAAACTTTTTGAGATGTGGTATTACAGAAGAATGTTGAACGTGAAATGAACAGATCACGTAACTAATTCTACTGAGTAGAATTGGGGAGAAAATAATTTGTGGCATAACTTGGCTAAAACAAGGGGTTGATTGTGGTTGACAGGGAATATTCTGAGACATCAAGGATTTGTCAATTTAGTATTGAAGTGAACCGTATGGGGGCGTGGAGTTAAAAATTGCAGAGCGTGACAAAGAGACAAGTATAGGAAGCAGTAGTTATTCAGGATGTAGGTTGCAGTAGTTATTCAGAAATGAAGACGCTTACACAGGGTAGAGCAGCATGAAGAGCTGCATCAAACCAGTCTTCAGATTAAAGACACAACAGCATCATAATGTAAAAGAAGGTGGGGGGTGGGGGGCTGGATGGGTGGGGCAAGGGATAGCGACTTTCATCATGCCAGGAAGCTCTCGAGTCCCTCTTCCAAAACTGTATTTTCAAGATGTGGATGTGTTTCCAAATTGTTTTGAATGCATGTAAAGGTGCACAAATTTTAAAGGTGAAAATTTTTAGGAACAATAAAAAGAATTGTGAAATCAAGTCAACATTTCTCTTGCTTGGGCCATAATCTTGGTTATGAATTCGAAAAGGACTTTTTGAGCCAAAACTAGTTGTGTAACTACAAAGAGGTAAGGCCTCTATTTTTGCCTTTGGTGCCCACTTTGATGGTTCTAGTTTTGTACCAGAAACAGGTTTTTGAAAGAATTTTACAGGTGGCCGTCATACACACAGATTATAAACCTTGACCTACGGGCACATCAGAGTTTGGTTTTGGAAGTTGTGTTTAGTTTTATAAAATTACACCTTGTCATTTTTTCTCTTCTGTTCATTTCTTTTGCTGTTGCCAACTTTGACTGTGCAACAGCTTGCCATTGGGATCACTCATTAGTGTATATTACTTGTCACTTGATGTTGGGGGATGGTGATCTTGACAGTCATCTACAATACCAAAGAAACACAAGACATGCCATACATAAACTTTCTTTGTGTGTTGGCCTAAGTTTTTGAGAAGTCCATAGGTACTAATTTTGCTTTTGCTTTTTGACATGTTGGATATTTGTAACTACACTCTTTAGTCACAAGCATTCTTACTGCTTAGAAATATGGATCCATTTCTGTAACAGTTACAGTTACTGATTTAAAAATTTCAGTGTCTTACATTAGCAAAAGCAGTAAATCACCATAGGCAAAGATTCCACTATCGTATAATACAAGTTTGTAAGTTCAAATTGGAAAACTTATATTGTGGGAAACATTCTCATTTTCTTCTATCTTTCTGAAAAATTATTGATACTTTTGTTATGTCTGTTATCGGATGGGAAGTGAAGATTTTTATATTGTTAGTGTAGTGGAAATACTTAAACATTTATGATGTATATACGCAGAATGAAGTGACGAATGAAAATTTGTGCCTAGGCTGGAATTCGAACACAGGTCTAGCAGTTTAGGGGGAATAACAAGTGGGCTGAGTTGTGATTGGGAATTTTGATTGAAGAGGGAGGCATGCTAGAATAGTCTGTGCAGTTTTGCAAAGTCATTATGCCATTGTGGCATAACGGTTATTGTATCTACCTTGTGAGCAGGAGACCTGAGTCCGAATTACAGCCAATTTCCATTCATTGCTTCAGTCTGCATATATACATCACAGATGTCTGCACACATTTCAGCATGTTTTTGCAGTGATCTAGATACCGCAGATTTAATTTGTTGTGTTGTACTGTGTGAGGATAAATTTAATTGTTCTTCGTAAGAATGATTTTTCTTGCTTATTTAGTGAAAAACCTGGTGATGAAGAATGGAATGAGCTTAATAAGATGAAAATACCACTGCTGTTAAATTATTCACAGTGCAAGTTGTACAAAAGAGAATATTATCAAGTGATTGAACACTGCAGCACAGTTCTAAAGGATGATCCAGGTAACGTATTGATTTAAACTGTTATGAATAACATTTTTTTCAGAATTACTAATGCAAGTCAGAGTGTTGATGTAAGCATGAATAATTTAATGAAACTGTAATTTTTGTCATGGTTTTACTTATATAACAGTGTTAAATTATTTGTGGTCTATGAAAACTAATGTTTGATTTTTTACATGACCTCAGTTTCCAGATTGCTCCGTCTGAAATTCAAATCATTAAATTGCTGCTTCCACCACCACACACACCCTTCTCATGACCATCCTATACAGCTTGTGCTTAGTCACATATGCTCCTTAACAAAGGGCATTCCACTTATTTGGAGCTCACACTACTTTTCAGATGTCCCTCTTACACTACTAACATTGGAGTAGTAACTTCCCCATACAGTCTGTTTATGGCAAGGTGCTTTCACAGACTAAACACCATCACAGACCTCCATCATCGAGGATTGGCAGGGGAAATGCTATCTGAATTTTATTTTATCTAATTTGTAGTACCTCTACACTATTGAACATGCGCTCTCTACAGTACAGCACCACTGCTAGATTATGTCAAATAATACAAATATTAATCTCAAAAGAACACATTCTCACTCTTTTTAACTGAATTTGGATCTAAGGAAAATACTCTTTAATTCCTGGAGATGAGCAACCACCATCTTTTTCTTGAAACCAATGGAAGATTACACAGATGTAAATAGCTAATGTATTATGGCTCTCATCAGCTGAATTGAAAGACTTTAAAGCATATGATCAGCCGAAGTATAGTGTGGATTCAGCAGATGACGTAATTCTCAATAAACTGACACTACTGGAAAGGCAAACACAGTAGGCTTTTGTACACTGGCAACAGTTTTATAAGGTATATTTCTAGATGTTCAGAAGGCAGTATGATACCCTATTAGATGTGCGAAATTGGTGGTTCTGTAATTGTTCCCCAGTTATGTTGCAATTGTTCCTTGTAAAAAAATAAAAATATCACATATTTTGAATTAGTTACATTTTCATGGACAAGCTCCCCAGAGAAGCATGTTGTCATGCTTTTGCTGGAGCAATTGACAGCAATAGTATCAACTGTGAGGAATCTTTTGAATTGCTCTCCATGTGTACATGATTTTACAATCTTCTGTTCTGGCTCCAGTCTTAAGACCACTGGCTGTCGTGCACAAATGAGGAGGAGGAGACTGGAGAGCTGAGTGGAAGCCATAGTTTTGTGTTGTCGCATGAGAAAAGTATGCATGTGTTACTGTTAAATCATGTGCATCAAGGTTTTATGTACTGGCACTGCAACTGAGAGACATCATTCTCACTTTTAAGAAATTTGTAAGATTCCTTGGCTGCATAGTCGAAGAGAAAAGTGTCTGGTTATCACACCTGAAAGATTGTAAAACAACAATGTTAAAGCCTCTAAATATTTTAAAGTGACTCAGGAGCAGGACTTTGTATGCAGACAAGTCTTCTGTATTGTTTTAGAAAGTCATTGTCTGATACCAGCTGGATCACAATTGTATGATCTCTCAGCCATCAAGAACTTGTCTAAGAATACTGGACAGCAGTCACCGTGGAGACATTAGGCTGTCACCTATGGAACACCTAGCTTTCATTCTCCATCCTGCAAAAGTTTCTTACAATGTGGCATGGTTATAAGTTCAAGTCATTTGATGCAACCCAGTCACCAGTATTTAATTACATTGGTTGAACATCATCTAAATATGTCTTTCTAAGTTGTAGAGCAACATGAGCTGTAGGTATCCAAGCAAAGGAGCACATCACAAATAAAGATGTGGTGTCCTAATCCAGGGAAAGAATAAATATCTACGATTGCTAGAGCTAGGCTGTTTATGAATTTGACAGAGCACAAATAATGTGATGCTCCAGATTAAGTTTGTAGGCAAGTGTAATCTGAATTTTTAAATTGTCTCTGCGCTAGGATTATTTACACTGATGACTCCAAACAGAGACTGCTGAGATGAAAATCCGACAGTGTTATCAACTCACCGTCAATAATCCAGAGCTTTACATCTTTAAGGCTGTGTTGCGAATGAGAGCAAATTAAGGCAGGAACTTCCTCTATGCCCAGACTCTTTCAGTACCCTTAAGAGTATTTAGCAAATGTACCTGAAGAAAGAGATGGCACAGAATATACTTTTACATCATGGAGAGAAATAGATATGAAACGAGCAAACTGAAAGTGCAGACAAGAATATCAATTAGGAATACAGTGTGCTAGCACATCACACTTCAAAAAGAAAGCATATGTGTTGGGGCCACAAGCAAACATACACTCCTGGAAATTGAAATAAGAACACCATGAATTCATTGTCCCAGGAAGGGGAAACTTTATTGACACATTCCTGGGGTCAGATACATCACATGATCACACTGACAGAACCACAGGCACATAGACACAGGCAACAGAGCATGCACAATGTCGGCACTAGTACAGTGTATATCCACCTTTCGCAGCAATGCAGGCTGCTATTCTCCCATGGAGACGATCGTAGAGATGCTGGATGTAGTCCTGTGGAACGGCTTGCCATGCCATTTCCACCTGGCGCCCCAGTTGGACCAGCGTTTGTGCTGGACGTGCAGACCGCGTGAGACGACGCTTCATCCAGTCCCAAACATGCTCAATGGGGGACAGATCCGGAGATCTTGCTGGCCAGGGTAGTTGACTTACACCTTCTAGAGCACGTTGGGTGGCACGGGATACATGCGGACGTGCATTGTCCTGTTGGAACAGCATGTTTCCTTGTCGGTCTAGGAATGGTAGAATGATGGGTTCGATGACGGTTTGGATGTACCGTGCACTATTCAGTGCCCCCTCGACGATCACCAGTGGTGTACAGCCAGTGTAGGAGATTGCTCCCCACACCATGATGCCGGGTGTTGGCCCTGTGTGCCTCGGTCGTATGCAGTCCTGATTGTGGCGCTCACCTGCACGGCGCCAAACACGCATACGACCATCATTGGCACCAAGGCAGAAGCGACTCTCATCGCTGAAGACGACACGTCTCCATTCGTCCCTCCATTCACGCCTGTCGCGACACCACTGGAGGCGGGCTGCACGATGTTGGGGCGTGAGCGGAAGACGGCCTAACGGTGTGCGGGACCGTAGCCCAGCTTCATGGAGACGGTTGCGAATGGTCCTCGCCGATACCCCAGGAGCAACAGTGTCCCTAATTTGCTGGGAAGTGGCGGTGCGGTCCCCTACGGCGCTGCGTAGGATCCTAAGGTCTTGGCGTGCATCCGTGCGTCGCTGCGGTCCGGTCCCAGGTCGACGGGCACGTGCACCTTCCGCCGACCACTGGCGACAACATCGATGTACTGTGGAGACCTCACGCCCCACGTGTTGAGCAATTCGGCGGTACGTCCACCCGGCCTCCCGCATGCCCACAATACGCCCTCGCTCAAAGTCCGTCAACTGCACATACGGTTCACGTCCACGCTGTTGCGGCATGCTACCAGTGTTAAAGACTGCGATGGAGCTCCGTATGCCACGGCAAACTGGCTGACACTGACGGCGGCGGTGCACAAATGCTGCGCAGCTAGTGCCATTCGACGGCCAACACCGCGGTTCCTGGTGTGTCCGCTGTGCCGTGCGTGTGATCATTGCTTGTACAGCCCTCTCGCAGTGTCCAGAGCAAGTATGGTGGGTCTGACACACTGGTGTCAATGTGTTCTTTTTTCCATTTCCAGGAGTGTATTATGTTGGGTGTAACCCACTGCAAGGTCATGGCAAACATAATTCCTGAAACTCATGATGGAGAAAGTGTTTATTTATGAGGGTAACAATAGGGCATACCCTATGATATATGCCTGTCTCTTGCTGGGAGAAAAGTGCACCACAACGTGACTAGTTGTGTACAGTTTTGAGAACAAAAGAATGGAAATTTGTTTTGCTAGTGACCCACCATCTATTTTGAGAAACTATGAGTTGAATATACAAAACGTTTTGTGTGTTTAACCTAATTGTTAGGTACGACCAGAATATTTTAATGGATTTCAGAACAGTTTGCTAATCCATGCCTCTGTTGATGAGCCAAACCAAGTTTCTAGTAACATTTTTTTTAGAGTTTTGACTGTTTTTCTTTTTAGTTTAAAACAACACACAAGCTTTATATAGTTCGTGAAAGTATAATACATGAGGTTTATTCAAATGAATCTTGATCAGCGTATCTGACTTTTGCCTTACATGTAAAGTGGCACCATGTACCTGCGGGTATGGTGGTGCCACCTATTGGTAGAGACTCTGACGCGTGCACACCGTTTGATGTTGCATAGCACCAGTGAGGTTTCATGCTGAAGAGAAGGTGGTCACACAAGTTATCGTCCACTGCCGAACACACAGGCGAGTAAGCAGGAACAACAAGGAGAGGTTTGATTTTTGGCGGCAGAGGGAGTTGGAGGCTGTGAAATGTATCGACGGATGAAGGATGTGTACGGTGAGTACAGGAGTCATTCAAATCTTGTGGAATGGATCAAATGGTTCCTTGAGGGGCACGAGGCCTGCCCACACAAGGCCAATGCAGTGAAGAAGACATTGCAGCAGTTTTGGTGGGAAACAGTCCCAACCTTTCACTGTGTGACTTTCATGTGTTTGGACCTTTAAAACAAGCTATTCACGGACAGCGATTAGCAACGGACAATGTGACTGGGCCCAGGCATGTATCAGCAGCAGCCTACTAGCTTCTTCACGGATTGAATTGATCGTCTAGTGTTGCAGTGGAATAAATGTGCCAACAGTTTTGGCGACTATTTTTGAGTATGTGTACTGTGTATAGCTACATTTTTGAGTTAATAAAATCGTTACTGCGTTACTTTACACTAGTGACGGGGTTTCATTTGAATGCCCTTTAAATTGGATAGATAAAACGATCTCACCAAGCAGTGGTAGGAGAAAACACACATCAAAGGTAAGCTTCCAGATGCAGTGACTACTACTCTTGGCAGACAGATTAAAGGGGAAGAAACAGGGATAACAGGAAAGGACTGATGACGTTTAGGAAATGGGGAGAGTTGTGGAGAAGTCACCCAGAACCTCAAGTCATGGGAAGTTGCCATATGGGATGAGAAGGAAAGACTGATTGCTGGGGACCTCACCTTGATGTATAAAGGTGGAAGATATGGTAATAAACAAGACAGATATTACTGACAAAACATTGTGCAAGAGTTAATAAGAGCAGAAAGCTAAGTATCTTATACATGGTAGAGGTGAAGGGGGGATGGGGGGGGGGGTAAACAAGTCAGAAAATAATTAACATAAAATACAGCCAGCTGAGCTGCGAGACCTGAGGACTACTTGTAATGAAAGTTCCCATTTGCTGAGTTCTGAGAATCTGCTCTCGGAGGGAAAAATCCATATGGTATGTGTGGTGAAATAGGACTGAGATCAAGAGTCATGACTGTCATGTTGAAGAGCATGCTCTGTTACAGGACACTGTGTGTTGCCAGTATACACCCTCGGTCTTCATCCTAACTGATAATGTGGTATTAGTCATACCAGTGTAGAAGGCTGAGCATTGTTTACATAACAACTGGTACATGGTCCTTTCGCAGGTTGTTACAGCTGTTTTGCCAGGTACAGAGACTGTCATAGGTAGTGTGGTTGGAGAGTGCGTAGGGCAAATTTTACAGAGGGTCAGTCGCAGGGATGGAAGCCATAGGGTAAGGAAATGGGTGCAGAAGCAGCATATGATTCGATCAGGATATTGCAGAGATTGAGAGGGAAATGAAAAGCTGAATGAAAAGCTGTTCTAAGTTGAAGTAGCTGATTAACATATTCAAGACCAGGATAGTACTGAGTGGCAAGAAATGTACTCCCAGCATTTTTTTTTTTTTTTTTTTTTTTTTTTTTTTTTTTTTTTGAAGGGATTAGCAAAGTGATAACCTGGGAATTCAGCTTTTGAACTAGGGTGGTGGGATAATTACATCCATTGAAGGCTCAGGTTGGAATGGTGTACTGCTGTAAAGTGTCTGCATCTGAACAAATATGTTTGCCTAGAATGCCAAGGTGGTATGGGAGGGATCGTTTGATATGAAAAGGATGGCAACTGCAAAATGTAAATAGTTAGTATGTTAAATGTGAACAGAAGTGCGTAGCTGACATCAGTGAGGATGAACTTAACATCGAGGAAACTTCCATATGGCAACCATGTCATCAAGGTATCTAAGCAAAATCAGGGGCTGAATGCTTATGAATCCCAGGAAAGCCCCCTCCAATCGAGCTACTAGCATTTATGTGTGAAACTGTACATATCTCGTATATCACATTATCTCACCATACTCAAATGATTTCATAAACAATATGGCTTCTTATGTCCCCAGATATCATGCATTTTAAACTCAGATCCATTCTATCCCATGTTCTAATTACTATTAAATAATTAGAGCCATCCTGTGTTTTCCATTGTTTGACTATTCTGTTGTTCTTTGTAGTAAATGTGAGGATTGCTGTTGTTTTTTGTTTGTTTGTTTGTAGGGAATGTGAAAGCTTTATTTAGAAGAGCAAAAGCTAATGTTGGAGCATGGAAGCCTTTCGAAGCAAGAGCTGATTTTCAGAGAGTCATAGAATTAGATCCATCCTTAACTTTGACTGTGAGGAAAGAACTGAAGTTACTGGATGAATTGGAACGGATAAAGAATGAAGAAGACAGAGCAAAACTGAAAGGAAAGATATTTTAATTTATTTGTGTATTAATTTTTGACTCCATTGTGACAATTAAGCTCGTCCTACACTGTTTTTAAAATACTACTACTACTGTTACAATATACAGTACTGTCAAAACATTACTGTGATGGTAGGCCATTTAACTAATTCATTTTGCTTGATTTTCAAATCTGCATTTGTCATGTGAAAGCTAGTGACACAAAAACATGTGGTTTAATTTCAAGTAAAATCTACAGAATGACCATCAAAATAATAATACTGCCAACAATTTGTAGTCGGCTAGGGTTGCCTTAACTCAGTTATTTACAGCTTCAGTCTGATGTTTAAATAAACTGAAAGAAATCCCTCCAGTAATTTCACTGTCGCTGTTTTGTAGTTAAGAGGTATTCATTTAGCATATATTGGTGTTCACTGTTTCAAATTCTGAGCCAAAGTAACCGCAAATTGGGGCTATATTGCTCATTATTGTCATTTTCATTAATAATGGGTACTTTTATACTCTTAGGCCAAAGAAATATCAGATATTAAGTAATTTTGGTAACAAAGGAAGCAAATATGGTGTTAAGCCAGGGAATAGGGATTTATTTCTAAGAGCATTTTATACTGAGCAAATTCTTAGGAAAACAAAAAAATAAGTCGGTAGGCAGTCTTACATACAGCATGTACTAGAGACATGACTGCCACAAGTAAATGAAATAAAGGACTGTATAGAAATATTTAAACAGAAGAGTAGGAGATGCTCCAGAACCTACAGTGCTTGTCTGACTTGGGCTCTTGACAATATCTTCTCTTGGAAAGTAGCTTCGGTGGAAATTTCCTGTCTTCCAACACGTGACTAGGAATGTATCAGTGTGTCTTACTTCTGCAGTCATTGCCGCAATTATTGACAAAAATGGAGCAGATATAGCTCCATTAATACAAGTCAAATTCAAGATGAAGAGTGCCTGAATTGTAAGAAATGAAATATTCATTCCAATGGGAAGTGTGTTCTGTGCCATGTTATTGCAGAACTAGAGTAAGAAAGTAGTTCAAGAAAGGCAAAAACTAGTATTGAACTCTTGTCTTCGTCTGATCAGCAGTACAATGTACAATATCTCAGGCAACTGTTACTGCAGTAAGAAAGCAGCAAAATGTATTGTGTGAGTCATATAACTTACTATTACATAATTTGAAGGTGATTTATTATCCAAGATACTAGAAGAGACACATTAACATGTAAATATGATTTGCTGGCACAGAATGATTTTTAAAAAAGTAGTTTTCAAGCTCTACTCACAACCAGAAAAAAGCTGAAAC
This sequence comes from Schistocerca cancellata, assembly GCF_023864275.1. Classification (NCBI taxonomy): domain Eukaryota; kingdom Metazoa; phylum Arthropoda; class Insecta; order Orthoptera; family Acrididae; genus Schistocerca; species Schistocerca cancellata. Next base: position 8,252,307 of record NC_064626.1, read on the forward strand.
ATTGTCCTTGAAGCACACCTAAGAGCAATTGCAATCCTGATAACTCCACTCTATTCAACAAAAAGTGTGAAATGCGTGAGAAAAACAGTGAAAAATGGTATTCTGTGAATGAAGTGCAGTACTGTGCGCCACTAACTATGAACTTAAAATTCATCCGTCTGTGAAAGAAAATAGGCAAGTCATCTAGATCAAAAGTGCACAGTGTGCCACCCCATTAACATGAAAACTATGTATATCGATAATTCTGCATATGGAAATGAATATTCATCTATATTGGAAGAACTGAGTACTGAAGACATATTTCTAAGCAAAGGGTATCACTATCAAAATAAATAAGTAATAAATCTACCAGGGAAGACATAAAAAAAGTGCTGTCACCAGTCTCAATTCTCTTCAAAAAACCTTGTCCGCCCACACAGTAGCATGAACGAAGTCTTAAGGCAGAGCCCATTTGTTTGGATTTGTGGATCTCTATGAGCAATTTTGGTCCCCACTGAGGCAGAATTTTTGGTAGCATAATGAATAGTTTTGTATGAGGGGGTCACGGATACAAGATATTTGCAGGAATTCGTCGGGCAAGTTCAGAGGTGGTGTCACCTGTTCCATCAATTTTCTTGACAAGGTCATTACTCTTTCCATTATGAATGTTTGTTCTCTCACTTTTAAAAAATTGGATCCATTGCCACACAACACAGTCACTCATAAAGTCCCCGTCATATAAATTACACAACTGATGCTGAATGTATGATGCTGAACAGTTTTGCACTGAAATAAACCTTATTACTGCTCACATTTCGTAGGATTTTTTATTATGACACTCATGTTTTGAGGTTATAACAACTGAATGTGCAAAAGAATAAGGTTCATACTTCCACAGCTAGAATCGGAGAACCTACAGATGTGACAATGGCAGCGCTCTACACACAAATTGTAGCATCATACTGGAATGGTGGTTACTTTCCTAACCATCCACATACGTAAAGATGTAAGTCTGAACTAGGTATGACATGCAAGATGCGGCCTCCATCTTCATTATAGAAACACAAAATTGATTATATTAAATACATGCAGTTATGAGAAAAACAGTAAAGAGGAACAACATAATAAACCTGTGACACCACTGTCATAATAAAGTTGATAATCAGGAAAACTAAGGAGATGGACCAGCTCTCTATTAGAACACTTGTGTGTAATGTTTTTGCACAATAATGTGCAGTCTCTTAAGAATACAGTTATTAAACTTAAGTATTGTCTTCAAAACTTAAACTGCAGTGTGCTTTCAGTAATGAACACTGACTTAGCAATGCAGAACCAAAATTACGTATATTATTTGATTATGAATTGCCCACCCACTACTGTGGCAAAAAATATTATGAACCTAACCTATGAAGTCATAGATGTAAGTGAACTGTGCACAGGGACAAAATTTGAAGCTGCAGCCATAATGTTGCCAAAATGTTGCTTCAGTATACTGCCACCCAAATCACAATGAAGGTTTGTTCTTTTAATTGCTGGAGAGACTAACACACTTGCTACTTAAACACAAAGATTACAGAATATTAATATTTGCCGGTGTAATACGGACGTAAGATTTAAAAAAAAAAATGTTAACCATTTCATAAATATATAAAGATCTATTAACATATATTGCATAAATGACAAACCCACAAGGCAGGCAGCATGCCTAGATAATATAATACATATTTTTCACCGAAATGAAACAGAATTTGTCATCTTCAGGCTATACATTGTGTGATCACAACAAGCTTAGACAAACTCTAGCAAGTAAAGTAGCTGAAATTTCCAGTGTACATAGACGAATAAAAGACCAGTTAATGACTCAAATCAAACAATGGAAAATCCAGGATGGAATGTAACAATACCAGAGAAGGAAAGTTGCTACTCACCATATAGCGGAGATGCTGAGTCGCGATAAGCACAATAAAAAGATTCACACAATTAAAGCTTTTGGCCATTAAGACCTTTGTCAGCAGTAGACACACACACACACACACACACACACACACACACACACACACACACACACACACACAAACGCAACTTGCACACACATCAGCAGTCTCAGAGAGTTGAGACCACACTGCGAACAGCAGCACCAATGCATGATGGGAATGGCGACTGGTTGGGGGTAAGGAGGAGGCTGGAGCAGGGAGGGGGAGGGATTGTATGGTGGGAGTGGTGGACAGTCAAGTGTTGCAGTTTAGACGGAGGGCGGGAGAGAAGGTGCAGAAGGGGTAGAGGGTAAGTAGCATAAAGGAGAGAAATAAAAGAAATTAAAAGACTGGGTGTGGTGGTGAAATGACGGCTGTGTAGTGCTGGAATGGGAACGAAGGTTGAAGCCAGGAGGGTTACGGGAACGTAGGATGTATTGCAGGGAAAGTTCCCACCTGCGCAATTCAGGAAAGCTGGTGCTGGTGAGAAGGATCCATATGGCACAGGTGATGAAGAAGTTATTAAGGTGAGGGATATCATGTTTGGCAGCATGATCAGCAACTGGGTGGTCCACTTGTTTCTTGGCCACAGTTTGTCGGTGGCCATTCATATGGACAGGCAGCTTGTTGGTTGTCACGCCTACATAGAATGCAGCACAGAGGTTGCAGCTTAGCTTGTAAATCACACGACTAGTTTCACAGGTAGCCCTGTCTTTGATGGGATAGGTGATGCTAGTGACCGGACTGGAGTAGGTGGAGGTAGGAGGATGTATGGCACAGGTCTTGCATCTAGGTCTATTACAGGGGTATGAGCCATGAGGTAAGGGATTGGGGGTTGTGTAAGGCTGGACGAGTGTATTGAGTAGGTTCGGTGGACGGCGGAATACCACGGTAGGAAAGGGTGGGAAAGATAGTGGGCAGGACATTTCTCATTTCAGGGCATGACGAGAGGTAATCGAAACCCTGGCGGAGAATGTAATTCAGTTAATAACATATGTGGCTGCTTTCACAAGTGGCTCTGCATTTGTGTATAAATATTATTTGGAACCTTTTACACTGAAATTAGCTTAATCCATACAGAATCACTCTTCAAAACCTGTTATCAATATTATTTCACATTAAATGTTTAAATTTTGTTGTTGAAAATCAGGATGTCAGTGTTTGTTTGGAAATTTGTTGTTTGTTTTTGATTGAAAAATAACAATAGAAGTCTGTTTTTGGAATGAATGTGTTTAGAGCTTTTTAATTCAAAAATGTACATTGTCATACAATTTGATCATTACTGCTAAATTACAATTAGAAGGGCTAATAATAAAATGTTAAACTTCAAATAGGATGCTCACTCTTAAGAATACAAATGAAGTATAACTAAATTTCGTATTAGGTTTTAATGAAAAGGCATAAATAATAGTTCTTAAAATGAAAACAACTGAAAAATTTAAAACTTAGGTTTAATTTCTAACTAGTAATTAACAATTAATTTCCCCAGGCACAATCTCCACTTGGTCAGCAAAACCCTGGATCACTGAGGCATTCACACTCATCACAATTTTCATTGCTACGAGGGGTTTTCTTGTGCTGTTAAGTACTTCCTTGAACCACTTCACTTTTTTATGTCTTACCAAGCTGTACCAAAATGCTTTTGAAGAAGTTTATTCACATTCTGTAGTTTGCCTTCTTTCACATTGATTCCGAGACCAATCTCTCCGTATTGTATATCGTGTAAATATTTTTCTTTGCTTATTATTGGCTTTGCTGTATCAGTTTCCAAGTGATGTGGAAGATCATCTTGGGAAAGAATGTTCCCATTTCCAGTTTTATGCATAATGATTCCCTTGCACTGAGAGATCTTGAAGTGTAACTGTGCAGCTGACTTTACTGACTCTTGAGCTGCATGTTTCCAGTTTAATGGTTTCCTGTCCTGCTCTACCACCTTCAGTGTGGTATTCTGCAGCACTTAAAATGATTTTTGGTCTTTTTACACCTTTTCTCAACCATTCCAAAAACACGGTCAGCAGGCAAGAAGGAATGACCAGTAATGGGAAAAACTAGTTTCATTTTTTTGATGCCAGTGGGTGCATGATCACGCAGTGACTTTCCGCACATAGTAAAAACATTAATGTTCTCGTTTCGGCTGGTGCACCCATCAGCAGCAAATCATTGCATTCTTATAATATGCCATGTGGAGACAATTCAGCTCATTAAAAACAACCGATAAAACTTCATTAGGTGATTTCTTTCACTGATCTGTAGTCCAAGTGTATATTGTAACATATCAGGGTTCAGGCAATCACTTGACAAACCTTCTGTGACAGACAGATGATAGCAATACAATTGCCCACTGTAACACACAGATTGGTCACTAAGTTTTGGAAGAACAAGATTTCTATCAACAGTCATAATAAATCAAGAAACAATTATCATCTTTAATATTCAAGTCTTGAAAAAAGCATGAATTGTTTTCTCTCTCTCCAGTTGCTTCTTCCTATCAGTGTCTTTCTTAACCTCCTCTATTTTGACATCGAGTTGCAGGCAAGTGCCACAGTCATCTTCAGTAGGTCTGGAAAGTCCTATGTTGAATTTACTGCTAAAAATTTTGTAAAAGAAAGTCCAGCTGCCCTTCTGAAACTTTCTCTTCATTGTAGGCTTTGAAAAGTTTTCCAATACTTACATCAGATGAAAGATAGATCCTAGCAGTCTTTCCCCTGCTATAATGACTTTTGCAGCCTTGCAGACTTTTCATAAATGATCTTACAGCTTCTCGCTTTTTCTCATACTTTTCCCCCTTGTAGTCTCTGCAAGTCTCAACAGGCACTTGAGCATGGCCACTTTTGAATCTTGTAAACAAACCTATGCTTAGTAATTTTGAGGACTGTTAGAAAAGTATCTCGACAGATAGATTGCAAGTTACCAGCTTCCTTTCAAATGGTATACTCATATGTAAAACCCTTAGGTTTCCGTATGCATCCTGAATTCACCACACTAGGAATGTTAGCTCTCACATACTTCAAGACAGATTCCATTTTTAAATAATTTAATTAATTAATTACTTAAACTGAATGTTTACGCAGGAACGAGCCAAAATGATCTAGAACCATACACATCAAAATGAAGCATAAAAGTAGCTGCCATGACAGTTTTAACTGGTCATATTATGAAGTCCAGATATCTGATAGGTTTATAATCAAGTGTTCACCTTTGGTTGAAACTTTACTGCCATATGTCCACCTTTTGTTTGAACTGCTGCTGTTTAATGTTCATTTCTTTATATTTATGTCTGAATTTGCGCAGCTCTACTTCAGGGTACGCTCGGCTGCAGAAGGAAAATTCATTCAGGACACAATAAAAACAGTTTTAATTTTGCTCCAGTCTTGCCCCCCTTTCTTTCCCTTCACTGGTCTTATGTAGTCTTATCACTATTACTGAAATTAGGGCATTGAGAAGTATCTACACAAAACTGTGTTTTTTAAACTATCCATTTCTATCACAAATAGAATGTTTATTTGAAGGCACCGTGATCACCAAGGTAATATATTATCAGAACATTTACTCTGCCAAACACAATACTTAAGATTTGAATGTCATACCAGACACGACGTAAATATAGAACATTCCCCAATTATTAAGAATAAATATTGCAAGATAACTAAGTATTCATGTATGAATTTAAATTGATAAACAGGATGTTGTTCCGTAATAAATTGACAAAAAATGATGCATTAGAGGATTGATCTTCTTATACCAATGTTTTTTTACTATTTAGTGAGTGGTTCTACCACTGGTGCTAATGTCTTGAGTAGTTCAGCTGGATGCTTGTTGGATCATTCTCTCTGTTATGCTTAACCTACGTTAACCACAAATATAAGCAAGGTGGGAACATTATCTCGATTCATTTAACAAGTTTAACTTAGTGACCTGCTACTACATAATTTCTTACAGTTAAATTAACTTCCTAGCTCGTATTACTGTAACACTCACCATGTAGTTGAGGTGTTGAGTGATTGATAGGCACATAAATGATCAAGAAATGTGTGTGTGTGTGTGTGTGTGTGTGTGTGTGTGTGTGTGTTTGCTAGCTAGTTCTTAACTACTCTGAAAAAGGGTGTTGCCTGAAAGTTTAATAATGTTTTCAGCCCTGTTTATGTGCCTCAGTTATGTAATGAGTTGTTACTGTTGCTCCATTCATTATTTATATTGCACTAAGAACTTACTGATATCATATTTATATGTGGATATGGTGACAATATTTTGTAATTTATTGTATTGTGAAGAAACATTAACTTTTTTAAATATTTTATCTTACTATTGTGAGATATTCTTGTGATATAGATAAATAAATAAAATTATGTTGAAGGTATTGTGTGTTGTTCAACCATGGAATTCAAACCACAGTTACCTACACCAAACTGTATTTTTAAACTGCCCATTTCTGGCCAAATAGAATTTTCAGTTGAACATGCTATGATCACACTGTAATATATTATCAGAATAATATTCACCGTATAGCGGAGATGCTGAGTTGCAGATATGTGCAACTAAAAGACACTCAAAATTAAAGCTTTCGGCCATATAGACGAGCTGCGTGTGGTAGCCAAGCAGTCTGAGGCGTCTTGTCACGGTCCGCGCGGCTTCGCCCATCGAAGGTATGAGTCCTCCCTCGGGCATGGGTGTGTGTGTCGTCCTTAGCATAAGTTAGTTTAAGTAGTGGGTAAGTTTAGGGACCGATGATTTCAGTATTTTGGTTCCATAAGACCTTACCACAAATTTCCAACAATAGATGACAGAGAAGCAAGCGCGCGCGCACACACACACACACACACACACACAAATGTAAACACAATATTGTTACACTCCATCCTGGATTTTCCATTGTTTGATATTATCGGAATATTTACACTACCACATGTAATGCTTCAGATTTGTGTTTCTAGCTAAGAGTACCAGACATGATGTAAAAAGAAAATATTCTCAAATTATCAAGAATAAATATTAAAAAATAACAAAGTGTCGGTGTATGAATTTAAATTGTTTGCATTTACTGTGACACTTACCTCATACTTCTTTCCTGATGAAAATCTTGTCATGAAAAAAAAATTTTTGGGAAATATAGTTTGGCTAGAAGAGTTTGAAGTGTGGTATTACAGAAAAGTGCTGAAGTTAAGATGGGTAGAACCGGTAACTAATGAAGAGGTACTTAACGGAATTTGAAAAGAAGAGCATTAGAATAAATATCTTTATTTCATGTCTATGATCACAAATATAGTCCTCAGACCACTGGTTTCAGTCTGCAGCCTGGTGAGCACCATAATGTACACTTCCATGTTCACAAAACTGAGAGAACTTGTTTAGTCTTGGCAGTCCTTCAGTACTACGGTGAAGAAGGGGAGAAATTTCTGAACAGACTCATGACAGGGAATGTGACGTGGGTGCATTACATGAACTCTGACTCTATGGAACAGTCCAAACAGTAGATGCACAGTCATTCTGCCAGAAACTTCAAACTGGTAAATGGTGGTTACTTTTTTGGATATCAAAAGTATTGTAGTAACAGATTCAAGAGAATATTGCATGAGAATACTTTGACGCCACAGGTTTATTATCAGATTCTTATGAAATGCTGAAGGTCAAATCAAAATAAATGGACATGATGATTACTGAAGAAATTCCTCTCCTTCATGACAATATGTGACTACATATTGTGAACTGAACAAAGGGAAAACCTCGGAGTTTTTGGCAGGGAGGTTATCTATAGTCCAGACACTTTAAACTTTTGCCCTTGGTGACACGCTGACTCAGTGCTCCGCACTTCATGACCACTTGTGAGTTCAAAGATGCTGTTAACAAGTGACTGAAGCTCCAGGTAGCACTGTTCTTTGATGAAGGGATAAAGAACCTGGTATCATGGCACAACATATGTCTGAATTTAGGTGGTGACTAGGTCAACAGGTCAACAGATTGTATCAAAAAATATTATCATTTTGTTTTCTTTTTTAAATAGTCACTCTGAACTTAATTTATGAATAGCTCTCATATTAGCATGTGCACTGTGGTCAAGCAAACAGTGATATAAGAAGCAGGGTAATTATTCTCAGTAATTTCAAATTAAATGGTAATTTCTTCCAGGATGAAGAATGGAAGTTGGCAGAAGCAGACCATTTTCTTGGATGTTCCATAGTAATTTAGATATGTTTAAATTGCAGTAATGCTGAAGATATCAGGGAGCATTTACTTTCTGATAAGCTTCTGGAAGTGAATTGATATGCTGATTGCTTTATTTCCTTTGATTTTCACTTTATGAACACATCACCAACATTAGTTAGATTTTTGTTCATTTTAAAAAATATAACTCCTTCTTTATTGATATTGTTCGTTTCCAAATCATCATGGCTTATTCTTCACTCCGAGCAAAGGTTTGCAGACCAGTCTGCTCACTTTTCACATGTTCTTAGTACAATCTCACTATTCCATGTGTGTACAATTAATTTCTAATATTTTTGTAGAGCACCACCTTTCAAATTATTCAAATGTGTCTACTTGTATTTTAACATAGAAAGTTATACAATGCTGCATCCCAGACATACAGTTTCCTCTTCATTGAAATCAAATTTTATTGGTGGCAAGCAAGTTTTCGGGAGCAAGTTGGAGATGGAGGTTAGTTAGGATAGATGTTTGTGGGAAAACGTGTGCCCTCAGTGCTGATGGGCCAGCCCACTTACAGCAACATACAAGACACATGTGGCCTCTCTGTCCACAAGAAACTCTGTCCAAAAACTTTGCTCATTGTCACATTAGCCAACTTCATTCTTATCCATGCCTTTTCTGTGCTTTTGAGAGCCAAACAAAACCAGAATGGTCACATCCTATCCTAACCTTTCTGTATTTTCCGCATGGAACAGGCATTCTATAACTCACAGACACTGCGCCATCCTGACTTGGTTCAGGTTCCCTGTCTGTTTTTCTGGTGAAGAACTCAACTTATTTTCTTAACTGAAATTTACCTGGTACTTCTCCCACTAACAAGTCATCTTCCTGGATATTGAGCTCATCTCTTTGAACCTTAGTTCAAACATTGGTGCTCATAAAACCAACCAGCAAACAACAGTATCTCAACTTCGAAAGCTGTCAGTTACCTTTCCACATTGAACACCCAGTTCCCCACTACCCATATGTCTATGGGAAATGAAGGATTTGATGATGGAGCAGAAGATTCAGCACATATCCCAATATTCTTTTCCATGCTACCAGTCTCCTTCTGACTTTATCCAAACACAAATCTCCTATACAGTCCTCCAGTTACAACAGGAAACCTCGTGTCCTCAAACAACTTGGAAGAACATCGTTTGCTACCCAGTATGGCATGTGCCATGAATGCCTCAACAGATAATTTCTGCAAGCCTATGAAGTTATCACATTAACGTCTGAAATGAGATAATAGCTTGCACTTCCCAAATGTTGCCTTTCATAGCCCTCGAAGCCTTCACAACATCCTTGTTAAATCGTTATGTTTGCAGGCCATCACCACAACCACACCAACAGGTTCCAGCTGTAAAATTTGCACATACAATCTTACAATACCACATACTGCAGCCGCGCTGTTGGCAAAGTATACTGCATTAAAGGCAAGGTGAAGTGAGAAACTACTTGGGTCGTTTATCAATGCTTTCCTAGTGTGTGTGATAAAATCAAATTGGCAGAACACAAGAATGGACACTGACAAATTGTCCACTTTGTACAATATGTCTAAAATTCACCATTAATACCACTGACACCCTTTGTAAAATACAAAAACAATTTTAAAAATAACGGAAATAATTTTAAAGCAACAGGTATACAAAAAATCTAGTGCTCCAAACGATAGAAAAGACTAAAATGAGATGCAAAAAACATAGTGAAATAGGAAACAAAAATGCATATGAGAAATCTTCTGTTACATATCATCTAATAAAAAAAAATACAGTCACAAGCACATACCAGTTTGCATAAAATGGAAAAAGCCTCCCCTCTGGACAGTCTTGAGTAGATTGATATTGCTTGTCATGGACGCCACAAAATGGACAAAGTCCTCAGGCGGACTGACAAGTTTGGGGGAAAAAGTGGTCATTAATGCATTTCAGAATATCTTGAACATGATTTGATGTAAATGAATCTCACTCCTTGATTATTGTCCTTTACCATATGTGTACTTAACTTCTGTAGATAGGGTTCTTTATCTCCCTCCCTTATGAACAGCAGACTACTTTATACTGCTCAGTTATTCTCCTTCTCCCTAGACACAATGTCCATGTACAGAAATGCATCTGCTGGTCTTCTAGTCTCTGACTTGCCATGCTGATTACTACTTTGCCAGTGTACCTTGAGTGTTGTTTGTACTGTTTTAACTTACATTTCTTTCATGTCCATGTTATTTTAAAACTATTACCTGCTCGGATATCTGTTTATGTTAAAACGAAGCTTCCAGGTTGGGGATGTGCACCGGCCCCGAATCGAATTTGCCCAGCAGGTGTGTTTTTAGGTGGTGTCCTGCATTCCACTAGATGAATACCAGGCTCTTATCCTAGCCCCACCTCAGATACACGATTCACAAACTTTAGCTTATCTTCACACGAATAACACTGAATGCAGACAATTGTGGTTCATATATTCCATCCCAAAAGGGGTGGTGACAGGAAGAACATTCATCCATTACTTAAATTAACCTTGTGAAATGCATTAATAAACATGCCAAACTTGTGCTGATGTGGGACAAAGGCCCAAGAAAAAGAAGATTTTTAAAAATACATTGTGTTTACGTATGTATATTACTGTACCAGCTTTTTATTTTAAAATATAGTTATGCTTTTACTTGATATAAATATTGCATATAAGAAGTTATTATTTAAAATATTCCATTGTTTATTTTGCAAGATAATGGCTGAGTGGCAAGCATGGTTATAGTGTTCCTTAAAACATGTTTTGATCATATTTTTTTGATTGTATCGTTGTTCATTTCTGCCTGTCTTCACATTTTGAATACCTTTTCTACTATATTCAGTGTGTGTATTATATTGTGGGTGCGCATTTATGGTGAATTTTCGATAGCTGTTTTTTATGTTTGTTTACATACTGAACTTAATACTTGCAATGAACTGTGTACATTTGGACATATTCTGTAAACACCTTTTGCTGTAAATAGCCACATTAGTGTCTTCTTTTACCTGTCACACAAGGCAAGTTTTGGATTCCTGTGTCAGGTTTCAGAAATATTGTGAGCTGGTTTAAATTGCTGTTAGGTGTGACTTCTGACAAAAATTTGTTTACATTTGATTGACTTTATGCAATAAACTTGTGTCTGACATTTCTGAACTTGCAGTAGTAACGAACTTCACAAATTAGCAGTGATTGCATTCCTTTTATAGTGAAAAAAACATAATACACTTTATGATATTCCTTTATTGTTTCATATTTAAGCTTTTTCTTTGTTGCAATAGGCATTATTTGACTATAAGTGGACTCCGGATGCTGTCATATGGACTGAGTAGTGGGATGCATTGTGTGAACTACAGTAAATGGTTTCACAGGAGGAATGTAGGGGAGAGATCTGTGGAGAGATCACTGAAGCTCTTTCCTGGAACTGCAAAATTGGCAGCAGGAGTAAGTTAACATAGGAGTGGGAAGGGAGTTGTTTTTATTTTTTTTTTTATTACCACTACCAGTCACAACTTTGTTAACAATTGTATTACTTATTTATTTAGCAACATGTTTCGAGGGAAGGGAATATCTGTGCCCTTTAGGAACAATTGGATAAAGTTAGTAGTGAGATGATGAGAATGAGAGAAGGTAGAGGTGAGGGGAGTATTTGGGAACTGGCAGTTGATAGGAGGGCAGCAGGAGGAAGAAGTGATGTGATAGTTTTGTGGTGGCCACCAGCAACAAGTTTCAGCTACCCAGAAGTGTAGGCCCTTTATTACAGGAGAAGTTACGGATGGAATACCAGGTCACCAGCATTTTGAAGCTGAGTGCTTGGGTGGATCGGGTGATTGAGCATTTAGGGCCTTTGTGTAAGGATGGGCCTTTGTGTAAGATGGACAGGCAGTTATAGATCTGAATAAGGTAGCTTCCCTAACTGGTGGCAGCAACCCATCACATCTTAGATTAACCTTGCCAAATCCCTGTGGAGCTGGAGATGGCACTGATGACTACTGGCTGGGTGCAGATTTTGATGGTGCTGGTGGGGGCTATCAGGTGACAGAGCTACAGTAGACATAGTCCGACCCTCAACATGTTAGGGAAGTGGAGGTTGGTGGAGTTGAGTAGTGAGAGTGTAGAGAATGAGTGTGGGGCCACACATGGTCAAATACCTGTTGCCACAGGTAGGAGAACTAAGACTTTTTTAAGGCAAACCATGACAACAGGCTCCCACATCTTGAAAGGATCACAACCAGTTTAGAGACTTCTGCACAGTGTATATGGGAAAAAGAATGTACCACACTGGGGCACCATGGAAATATCACCAGAATTATCTGTTAGTCATCAAAATTTGCAGTTGATTAAAAATAAAGTTCTCCAACTTGAAGTTGAATTACAGTCTTTGAGCAGCATGGTAGTGTGCATTACAGAGCAATGGTGTAGGGATGACAAATAACAACACATTGTGCTATCATTATATGAATGTGAATGTGTTAGTTGTTGCTATAGGTCTACCTTAAAGGGTGAAGGATCATGGATCTATATCAGGGATGGCACAAATTCTGAAGCTACAAATGATCTGACACAGTGTAGATAAACATTTTCAGTTGCCAGCCATTGAAGTAACAAAGTTAGATGTCTATAATAAGCCAATCATTCTTTCTGTTTACCACTCACGTGGTGGTAATGTGGAAACTTTCTTGAACAAATTAACTGAAGTCCTGGAAAGGGTCTCAGTCCCCAAACTAACATTATAGTATGTAGAGACATGAATATTAACACAGGTATTGAGGGTGAAATTAATAACAACTTCCCAAAAATTTTGAGCACTTTCGGCATGGCACAAATTGTAAACACTGCTATGAGATTTTCAAAATGTTCAGCTTTAATTTTTTAGTGTGCTTATGGATGCTGCCAGGGAAAATGGTAAAGTATTTATAACAGATCTTGGCATTTTGGATCATTACTATCAAATAACAAAGCTAAAGACAGGCTCAGTGAAACCTGCAAAACTGCAGGCTCACAAAAGGGATTTTCTCAGATAAGATACATACTTTTTCTAGGATGTTGGCAAGTCAAACCTGGGATGAAGTGTATATGGAAAGTGAAGGTAGGTGCTAAGCTCTTTAAATTTTGCACGTTGTTTAAATTAATTTTTGAGCTGACATTTCCAAAAGTAGCCATTTCTACTGCAGCAGCTAAGTAAAATAAATGAATAACTGGAGGTATTTTAGAAAGCCCCCATAGACATTTAAATTTCTCAGTTCTTTACAAAAGTGCTGTACTAATCCATAGTTCCTTGAGCACTGTCATCAGTATGAAAAATTATTCAGGATGGTATCACGTGTGGTACCTCTGTACTTCCGCCTCAACTGACATCTCTGCCCAAACTCTTTGCCTTTACAAATGTCTGCTTGTGTCTGTGTATGTGTGGATGGATATGTGTGTGTGTGCGAGTGTATACCTGTCCTTTTTTCCCCCTAAGGTAAGTCTTTCCACTCCCGGGATTGGAATGACTCCTTACCCTCTCCCTTAAAACCCACATCCTTTCGTCTTTCCCTCTCCTTCTCTCTTTCCTGATGAAGCAACCGTTGGTTGCGAAAGCTTGAATTTTGTGTGCATGTTTGTGTGACTATCAACATGCCAGCACTTTCGTTTGGTAAGTTACATCATCTTTCGCAACCAACGGTTGCTTCATCAGGACAGAGGGAAGGAGAGGGAAAGACGAAAGGATGTGGGTTTTAAGGGAGAGGGTAAGGAGTCATTCCAATCCCGGGAGCGGAAAGACTTACCTTAGGGGGAAAAAAGGACAGGTATACACTCACACACACACCCATATCCAACCGCACATACACAGACACAAGCAGACATTTGTAAAGGCAAAGAGTTTCGGCAGAGATGTCAGTCGAGGCAGAAGTACAGAGGCAAAGATGTTGTTGAAAGACAGGTGAGGTATGAGTGGCGGCAACTTGAAATTAGCGGAGGTTGAGGACTGGCGGATAACGAGAAGAGAGGATATACTGAAGGGCAAGTTCCCATCTCCGGAGTTCTGACAGGTTGGTGTTAGTGGGAAGTATCCAGATAACCCGGACGGTGTAACACTGTGCCATGATGTGCTGGTCGTGCACCAAGGCATGTTTAGCCACAGGGTGATCCTCATTACCAACAAACACTGTCTACCTGTGTCCATTCATGCGAATGGACAGTTTGTTGCTGGTCATTCCCACATAGAAAGCTTCACAGTGTAGGTAGGTCAGTTGGTAAATCACGTGGGTGCTTTCACACGTGGCTCTGCCGTTGATCGTGTACACCTTCCGGGTTACAGGACTGGAGTAGGTGGTGGTGGAAGGGTGCATGGGACAGGTTTTACACCGGGGGCGGTTACAAGGGTAGGAGCCAGAGGGTAGGGAAGGTGGTTTGGGGATTTCGTAGGGATGAACCAAGAGGTTACGAAGGTTAGGTGGACACCGGAAAGACACTCTTGGTGGAGTGGGGAGGATTTCATGAAGGATGGATCTCATTTCAGGGCAGGATTTGAGGAAGTGGTATCCCTGCTGGAGAGCCACATTCAGAGTCTGATCCAGTCCCGGAAAGTATCCTGTCACAAGTGGGGCACTTTTGTGGTTCCTCTGTGGGAGGTTTTGGGCTTGAGGGTATGAGGAAGTGGCTCTGGTTATTTGCTTCTGTACCAGGTCGGGAGGGTAGTTGCGGGATGCGAAAGCTGTTTTCAGATTGTTGATGTAATGGTTCAGGGATTCCGGACTGAAGCGGATTCGTTTGCCACGAAGACCTAGGCTGTAGGGAAGGGACCGTTTGATGTGGAATGGGTGGCAGCTGTCATAATGGAGGTACTGTTGCTTGTTGGTGGGTTTGATGTGGACGGACATGTGAAGCTGGCCATTGGACAGATGGAGGTCAACGTCAAGGAAAGTGGCATGGGATTTAGAGTAGGACCAGGTGAATCTGATGGAACCAAAGGAGTTGAGGTTGGAGAGGAAATTCTGGAGTTCTTCTTCACTGTGAGTCCAGATCATGAAGATGTCATCAATAAATCTGTACGAAACTTTGGGTTGGCAGGCCCGGATAACCAAGAAGGCTTCCTCTAAGCGACCCATGAATAGGTTGGTGTACGAGGGGGCCATCCTGGTACCCATGGCTGTTCCCTTTAATTGTTGGTATGTCTGGCCTTCAAAAGTGAAGAAGTTGTGGGTCAGGATGAAGCCAGCTTCACTTTATGTACAATCACCAGTGATGAGTGAAGATGTGTGCCGGACCAGGATTCGAACTCGAAATCTGTTGCTTTCTAAGCAGTTGTACTAAGCATTGTGCCAATTGGACACAGTGTTCATCACATTGCACAGACTATGTCAGTATGGCCATTGGCCAACCCATTTTTCCACTTAACACCACCTATACGCAGTCCTCATCCCTGTCCTCCATGCCCGATACTTCGAGATTCCTGCAGGAAGCCGAACATAATTGTGCATCGGCACTGAAGGTCGTGGATTGATTGCCCATCGAGGCATATCAATCTTATGAATGCCTGAATGTATGGTGTCTATTCTTTTGGACAATTATGTTTGGCCTGATTAATGCAACTGCCAAGTAAGCAGGAGAGCCTGGTCTAGCACACATTTTCAGTCAGTGCCGCCGATTCCACATGAAGTTCTGATCCAGCTGATATCAATAATTCCTTTCCTTTCCTTTCCTTTCCTTTCTTTTCTCACTACTCCACCTTCAATTTATATGATATGTATCACAGCTGTGGATTCCACATGGCATCTTTTACTTTGGACATGTCCGAAAGGACGCCACCCTTTCATAAAATTCTAAAAAATAATTGAAGCAGTTTTGGAAGAGAGACTGAGAAGGTACATGAGTAAATGCAACCTCTTCAGTTAGTTAGTTAGTTAGTTACATGTTCCATTGATCAATCTCACGGTAACCATTATGGTGTGAAACGTGTCAAGTGCATAAGAATTGCACATGAGTCAAGGGTTTTTTTTAGGCGTATAATTTTTATTACCTACCCCATTCCTTTAAATGGCACAAAATGCATAAATTACACCTATAGATTTATTTATTCCTAGTCATGAATTCATCTGTGATGTAGGAGGAGTTGTCAAGGAGGTATGATTTCAATTTATTTTTAAAACTATTATTGCTGTCTGTCAGACATTTTATTTCATCTGGTAATTTATCAAAAAGTTTTATAGCAGAATACTTTACCCCTCTCTATGCTAAAGATAGGTTAAATAGAGGATAGTGTAAGTCTTTCTTTCTTCTTGTATGATGATCATGAATGTCACTGTTGTTTTTAAACTGGTCCATGTTGTTGAGAACATATTGCATTACTGAGTAAATGTAGTGTAAGGCTGTTGTAAGAATTCTTAACCTTTTAAAGAGATGCCTACAAGATGTGCGACTATGAGCCCCACATATTATTCTAACCATTTTCTTTTGAGCAGTGAATACTTTCAGTCTAAGTGTTGAGTTACCCCAAAATATTATTCTGTATGACATCAGAGAGTGAAAGTATATTAGCTTAGTATTAAGTGTTTTTTGCCACTGGTGTACTTTACATACGACGAGAATCTCTTTGGGTTTTCTACCATATTTTGAAACAGTGTTTCATAATATGGTAGGAAACCCAAATAGACTCTGGCTATATGTATTGTACACCAGTGGCAAAAACAGTCAATACCATCACTGCGCGATAGTGGTGGAAATGTTACCCATGATGGTGCACTAAAGCGGCGTTACTAAATACAGTTTTCCATAATTCCTTCACAAAAGAAGACGAAGTAAATATTCCAGAATTCAAAACCAGAACAGCTGTTAGTTGAGCAGCTAGAAGCACTTGGTATATGAGAAACAGTTAATAAATGTGCAAAATGTGAAGATTTTCACATGTCTGCTGATGATAAAATTTTAATAACACACTGATCAGACAAGAAATATATGAACATAAGGTGTTCCACACAGTAATGTATTGAGTACAGTTCTGTCTGTACACACACACACACACACACACACACACACACACACACACACACACACACAGAGTCAGTGACTTTCCAGACAGTGTAAGACGCGGAGAACAAGTTCTCTTTGCCAATGACAGAGCAATATTACAGTCACAGATAAACATTAAAACTATTAGAAAAAGCAAAGGAAACCCTCAAAGATGTTTATGGTTGGACAGTGTGTAATAAATTACGTTGAACATAAAGAAAACAAACAGTTTCAACATAAAGAGAGAAAGCAATTCTGCTGCTTTGAGCATAGATGATAAATTTGTAGATTGATATCAAACACGAAGTTTTTCGAAATTGACATTGATTGTCAACAAGAAATGAATGTACAAAGATACTGGTGAGAATGTCATCAGCATGCTCTGTGCTTTTGGTGTTATCGTCATTTGTAGCAGCCAATGTCTCATGGGAACATACTATACCTATGTTTCTCAATTCTTACAAGAAACCCCTTGAGTGCGAGGTTGCAAATTCAGTCTTTAGTAAGACTCATTTGAAAGTGTTGTATTAACAATTATGACAGCAAAAATATTAGCTGCTAAGGTCTCACCATGTGCATCAGGAGAGCGACAGAAAATCAGTATTTGGGATGTATGTATTGGGATTTCAAAGTGGACATTGTCGACATCCAAGAACTTGCACCTGAACATCAAATGAAAAATAGTGTGCGCCACAGTGGCTGCAAACATTCGCACCATAAAGATCAAAGATGATCTCCTTGGGAGTTACAAACCATGCAAGACATTCATCTAGGTAAACAATGCACATACAGTCATATTGGTGTGATGTGGTAGGGAGAACTCATGAAATGTGATGGCATGCAACAGATTGCAAAACATACTATTGAGGAACTTATTGTGAAACTGGCTGTCTTTCAAGGCATAGCTGCAGATCGTATGATACGGTTTATAGGCAAGGAAAAAATAAACATCCAGAGGCTGAATTTCTCCTGTGGTTCCAGGTGGTATGAATTGCAATGTCAGGAGGGATAGTTTACTCTAAAGGAGTGTGATTTTTATACACAGACCAGGAATCAAGCAAAAGCGAGTTACTTTCGACAATCTGTTGGCCAAAAGCAGTGCTCATATCATAGTCTGCTATGCCCTTTATCCACTCTCACTTGCTGTGACATAAATATTCCCTACTGCCCTTGCAAGATCATGCACACAAGAAAGAATCATAGGGGGCAGAGCACCTCCAAATTTTCGTAGCACTATAAGTAACTTTCCAGCAAGTTTACCATCAGATTAACAATCAGCATGTCTATCTTGTCTACAAAGTTTTGGGTGATTCCACTGTTTGCTGTGTATCGTCAAGTTGATACTTTGTTTGAAATTTCATTATCTTGCAAGTTACAATTCTGTAGCACTATTTGAAGTTATGCAACCATCCACTGCTTAACTTGAAATTGCTGTAATCTACACTGACCAGCACGAAAAATGCAACACCCAATAAATGATGTGTTATGATTGTGTAATTATCTGTTTAATCAAAGTGAAGCACTTAAACCATTTTTTTGAGGAGGGTATGTTATTGGCATTGCTTTGTGAGCAAACAATGAAGTGTTGATTGCTTAGTGCACTAGCCCCAAATGGTTGTTTCCCAAGCAACCTGGTAATCACAACACCGAATGTGAGCAAATAATGTTTTCCTGCCCTTGTAGTGCTTATTGTTGTACCCCAGTTTTTGCCATTTCAGTCACACATGTTTGTAGGATCTTTCTGTGATGGTCTTAATTGGCTTTGTGGAGTAAACATGCTGTTAAGCCCTGAACAAGCTGCAAAAGCTGTTGCTTTGGTGGAAGATGCCCGCAGCATGCATTACAATGCAGTAGTTTCGAGGATTACACCTTGCACGATTTCCAGAACTGTATGAAGGTACAGGGAAACTGGAGGCTTTGCAAGGAGACAAGGAACAGGCTCGACAAGAGCAACATGGGAGAGAGATGACCGCTTCTTACAACTTCAAGTTCTCCACAACCATGACACCACTATTATTGAAGTGCAAAATTGACTCCACCATGTTTGAGGGGTGAATGTTAGTGAGAGAACCGCTCGAAGAAGACTAGAATAAGCCAATCTTCAGTCCAGAAGACCTGCAACAGGTCTGGAACTCACCAGAGAGCCTTACACAGCTTGACTATGTTTTTTAATGGAACATCTTGCCTGAACAGTGTTTTTCACCAATAAGTCACGATATGGCCTCTGATCACCTGACAGAACAGAGAAGGTCTGGAGAAGGCCAGGGGAAAGGTATCCCCCTTGCACATTCTCATCCAGGATGCCTTTTCATGGTGGTTCTATGATGATGAGGGCAGCAATAAATAAAGCTGCAGCCACAGATTTGATTGTCATGGAGCATGAGAGTCTTACCTCACATTGGTATGTGGAGGAAATCCTTATGGAGCATGTTGTGCTTTTCACTCCATTTATTGGTGATAATTTTACACTAATGCACAACAATGCACGCCCACATGTTGTGGGGATTGTGCAAGAATTCTTGGATAAACAAGGATTCACTCTATAGGTTGGCCTGCTTGAAGCCCTGATTTGAATCCTATTGAGTACGTTTGGGACTGACTGGGGAGAAGAGCCTGTCAGCACTAACCAGAGACCCTACAGGACCTACGGAATGCCCTCTTGAAAGAATGGCAATAGGAGGTTGCCAGAAAGGTTGAATGCCATCACTGGTGCAACAGGTGGCAATACATGCTTTTGAAGATGTGAACAGAGGTGTCTGAGATCGTTTCTGAGGTATGTTAAGTAAAGTGCGAAGTGTATAATATCAAAACAGACGTGCATTAGCTTTATGAGCTTACTCAAAATTTCCTTAAAGTGTGCATCTCTGGTTTAATTTGTTAAATTTGTTTATAATCGTCTTTCTTTTTTCATTGTTGGGCACTTAGATGGGACATACCTTAATATTGCATGATAAGTTAGTGGATTAGTCTCATAAAAGAGTCATAAATTTAAAATAAATTTCAGTTTTTGTAAGAAATTGGTGTATTGCATTTTTAGTGCCAGTCAGTGTATGTCATGCACTTTTGGATGTGCATAATGTAGCAGGTGACCACCGTACACATCCTGTAAACTGTATCAAGCATCCTTGAAAAGCACAAATACCAGTTTTTGTCACAAGTGTCCCTTGTCCTCCCTTGAATATTTATAATTTTTCTTATCCACTACATGGTCATATTGCCATGGCTTATTTGAAATATATTCATAATTGTTTTCATACTGTTATTGTACTCCTCACATACATTGTCCACACAGACACACACGACACCACACATTCCACTAACTCATTTTTCAGAAACGGTAATTTGTTGTATTTCATCTGACACTTGTTTTTCACTCTGCAAAATTCCTTGGGTTCCTTTCTGATGAAATGTCAACTTCAACAACTGTTGTTGTAGATATAATATAATGTTTGCTCTGCTTTGTATCAGTACTACTAGCACTGTTGTGAGTTACTTGATGACTAAGCAACCAAGTACACCTGTGCTGCGTATCAAGGAAAATGTTATTAATATTATAATTCTATTTATTATCATGCAATTAGAGCTTGTTTGTGATTACATAAACCCAGAAAAAACAAACAAAACAGTATTTTACATCAGAGGATAAAATTGTATAATAAATCGCCAAAGAAAGTGAAAAAGATTACTAAGACACATTTGTTTAAAAATGCAGCTGAAATATTCTTCAGAAGTAAAGGCTTGTACACGGTTAAGGATTATTTAGGGAGTAATGGTAATGAAAGGAGGTAACTACAGCATCTTGTTACATTTCAGTACATGGTTATGATTTACTGCTTTCACAAGGAACATGTGTCAAGATGTATAATGCATGACAGTAATGTCCATTGGATTAGGTTTTCAGATGGACAACTGAGTGTGGGGTCCAGAATTGAGACAAGGGTCACAGCAGTCTTATCAGTCCACAATCATTGGCGTGAGGGGCAGTGAAGAGTGGAACTTGTTTTACATTCCAAGTGACTGGAAGCAGTCCAGGACTCATCAAGGTATGTCCTGAGTGTTTGGGCAGTGAAGAAGGAAACAATGTTTTATTTATCTATTTAGCTGAAACACCTTTTGTGTAAATTAAGGAAAATTATACAATACAGAATTACTGAATGAGGCAATGTAGCTGTTAGGAAGCTGACCTCATATTTGAGAAAATGGAGCTGCTCTGCCTAGCCATCTTGATTTGTCTTTTCCAGGATCACTAGAGCAATGCCAGGAACAATATTCTGGCAACACATTAAAATTTCAGCAAATTCTCAAGTGCACTATACGACATTCTCAACCAAGCCTGCCGATTAATAAAAAATAGAATTCAGTCGCATGTTGTATCCCGAAACTAGATACAAAGTTCAGTCACTGAGGCTAGAGAAAAACTAAGATGGTATGAGTACGCCTATGGTAAATGACTTGAGCAATAAAAAACTAAAAGAATGAGTTCAGAAAGTATAAGAAATACTATATTCAAAACTCAAATAATATTTCCAAAATATCATGGTCACTGGTAAATAAAAAAATAGGGAAAATCTGGGAAACATACAACAGAAAATCACTTGCTGATAAGTGGTAAATACACTCCTGGAAATGGAAAAAAGAACACATTGACACCGGTGTGTCAGACCCACCATACTTGCTCCGGACACTGCGAGAGGGCTGTACAAGCAATGATCACATGCACGGCACAGCGGACACACCAGGAACCGCGGTGTTGGCCGTCGAATGGCGCTAGCTGCGCAGCATTTGTGCACCGCCGCCGTCAGTGTCAGCCAGTTTGCCGTGGCATACGGAGCTCCATCGCAGTCTTTAACACTGGTAGCATGCCGCGACAGCGTGGACGTGAACCGTATGTGCAGTTGACGGACTTTGAGCGAGGGCGTATAGTGGGCATGCGGGAGGCCGGGTGGACGTACCGCCGAATTGCTCAACACGTGGGGCGTGAGGTCTCCACAGTACATCGATGTTGTCGCCAGTGGTCGGCGGAAGGTGCACGTGCCCGTCGACCTGGGACCGGACCGCAGCGACGCACGGATGCACGCCAAGACCGTAGGATCCTACGCAGTGCCGTAGGGGACCGCACCGCCACTTCCCAGCAAATTAGGGACACTGTTGCTCCTGGGGTATCGGCGAGGACCATTCGCAACCGTCTCCATGAAGCTGGGCTACGGTCCTGCACACCGTTAGGCCGTCTTCCGCTCACGCCCCAACATCGTGCAGCTCGCCTCCAGTGGTGTCGCGACAGGCGTGAATGGAGGGACGAATGGAGACGTGTCGTCTTCAGCGATGAGAGTCGCTTCTGCCTTGGTGCCAATGATGGTCGTATGCGTCTTTGGCGCCGTGCAGGTGAGCGCCACAATCAGGACTGCATACGACCGAGGCACACAGGGCCAACACCCGGCATCATGGTGTGGGGAGCGATCTCCTACACTGGCCGTACACCACTGGTGATCGTCGAGGGGACACTGAATAGTGCACGGTACATCCAAACCGTCATCGAACCCATCGTTCTACCATTCCTAGACCGGCAAGGGAACTTGCTGTTCCAACAGGACAATGCACGTCCGCATGTATCCCATGCCACCCAACGTGCTCTAGAAGGTGTAAGTCAACTACCCTGGCCAGCAAGATCTCCGGATCTGTCCCCCATTGAGCATGTTTGGGACTGGATGAAGCGTCGTCTCACGCGGTCTGCACGTCCAGCACGACCGCTGGTCCAACTGAGGCGCCAGGTGGAAATGGCATGGCAAGCCGTTCCACAGGACTACATCCAGCATCTCTACGATCGTCTCCATGGGAGAATAGCAGCCTGCATTGCTGCGAAAGGTGGATATACACTGTACTAGTGCCGACATTGTGCATGCTCTGTTGCCTGTGTCTATGTGCCTGTGGTTCTGTCAGTGTGATCATGTGATGTATCTGACCCCAGGAATGTGTCAATAAAGTTTCCCCTTCCTGGGACAATGAATTCACGGTGTTCTTATTTCAATTTCCAGGAGTGTAGAAACTGAGCAGAATAAGGTAGCAGATCTACTTAACAATTATTTTGACTCTGTTGGCTCCAGCATAAACAGTCAACTTAATTATCACAAATACAAAGTCAGAGGAGTACCAGGGTCAGGAAGTATTTTTTTGACACCAAGTGAAGAAGAAATAATTCAAATAGTGAGTAGTTGGAAGAATTCCCATGCAGCAGGATATGATGGTCTTAGTCTGGACACTCTTAGGAAATGTATTTCTCAGCAATTATCAAATTTAAATGGAAGATGGTCTATTTCCAGATGAGTTGAAAATTACTCGAGTTGTGCCTATTTCTAAAAAAGGAAACGGAAATGTAGTAGAAAACTTTCGACCTGTATCTGTTCTTCCAATAATATCAAAAATCTTTAAGAAAGTAATATACATAAGAATCTGGAACTTCCTGGTAAGCAAAATGTGATTTCAAAGGGGCAGTATAGGTTTGTCAAGGGATCATCCACCATTATGGCAGCATCCTATGTAATCAAAGACATCACTCAAGCAATAGACAATAAAGAACATGTATGTGGCATCTTTCTAGACATACAAAAAGCATTTGACTGTATTGATATGACCTTTGCTGGATAAACTGTGGAACTATGGCATTTGTGGCACAGGCCATAATCTGATCAGATCCTACTTGACAAACAGGAAGCACTTTGTGTCTATTAGCATTACAGAGGGAGCAAACAAATCATACTCCACTGACATTAATTTTGGTATTCCACAGTGCTCAATATTAGGACCATTTCTTTTCATTATTTATGTTAATGATATTCAATCCACAACAAACCCCACTACAGCTATCTTATATGCAGACGTACCACATTAATATGTCATAATCCTAGCTATTTGCAACTTGAAATGGAATCCAATACTGCAGCAGGCATAATTATGAAGTATTTTAATGAAAGCAACCTAAAGTTAAATACAAATAATTAATAAATATTGAATTTGATCTTGGGAGGCAAAAAATTCATTTAGACCAAATTTTAATGGATGATGAATACATTTAAAAAAGGATACTCAACCAAATTTCTTGACCTGACACTTGTTGCAGAGTTAAATTGGTCTGATCATGTAAATGATATCTGCATAAAGCTGTCTACTACCATATATGCCCCAAGAAAACTGACACCTTTTTGCAGCATTACCACTCTGAGGCAAATATATTTTGCACTTTTTGAATCCGATCTGAGCTATGGAATAGAGCTATGGGGATCCAGCAACAAAGGTAGTATGAAAAGTTTGCTTATCCTACAGAAGAAGGCACTTGGAATTCTGGGAAAGAAATGTGCTATGGAATCCTGCAGAAATTTGTTTAAAGAATTTAAAATACTAACTGTTCATAACCTGTATGTACTTAAGATACTCAATATGGAAGTAAAAAGTGACAAAACACTTAATAAAGAAATACATTACCCCAACACTAAAGGTAGAAAGAGAGACCCCACAACATCTCTCATAGAATTACACTTTATGAGAAAAGCCTTCACTGTGCAGGCATAAAACTACTGAATCACTAATGTCCTAATATCTCAAAATTGTCCAAACAATCCTGTGTATTCAAAGAGTTCCTAGATTTACTACACTCAGACAATGGATGACACTTTTTCTAAAAGTATATGAATCTCAGATCTTAGACCATGTCACAAATTGTAAATATAAGGCTCTCAGATATGAAGACTGTCACAAACTGTAAATGTCTTAATCTCTGTATTGCAATAGTAAACTGTTTCCATGTATAGTCCATGTATTAACTAACTTTATAAAAAAATTTATAGATAAAATACCAGGCAGTAATATGTAACTCTGGTACGTAAGGCTCTTAACCTGAAGACTGGAACAAAAAAAAAAGGTTATCAGTTGATATTCGATGAAAAATAAGTAAATAAATAAATCTAGACCACAGCCAAACACCTGTCCTACACCCATAGGCTACCAGTCCTATTCTCTTAAAGTATGTTACATATGCTGTGTGTGATTCCAGAAAGAAACAGACGTTTTGAAATAAAAAAATTAGCAATATGGAAAAGCAAATTTTTTTATATATATTTTAAAGAAACACATGGAAGCTATTTTTATACATAACTGCCATTCACATTGGGGCACTTATTATACCACGTCACAAGTTTTTCAATACCTTCTCTGTAGAAACCTGTCGCCTGCAATTGCAACCACTGGTTTATACTGGCATGCAAATCAGTATCAAAGCATTAGTAGCGAGCTGTGTCACACAGCTTGGAAGAGGTGATAGTAGCTCAGCACCAAATGTATGATGAATGATCAAACAACTCCCATCCAAAACCCCATAGGGGCTCTCAGGTACGATTGGCCGTGTGCGGTCTTAGATTGTCGTAAAAAAAAAAAAAAAAAAAAAAAAAAAAAAAAATTTTGCACAATGTTTTCCCTGATGCTTGATTTTGTATCGCCTGCCTTAACTTTGCCAGCGTTTGAAAATACCTCTCTGAGTTAATTGTTGAGCCATGTTTAAGAAACTCGACATGAATCACTTCCTTTGAGTCCCAAAAATCATGATCTTTCTTGCTGATAGCGTTTCCAATGACTTCCTTAGTTTATTGGGAGAAGTTGTGTGTCCCCATTTTATCGACTGGCTTTTTGTTTAACAATTGGCATGCGTCAACAAAGTGTCGTCCTCATTTACAGTACGATTGATAATTTTTCTACCATTTTGCTAGTAATCTTTGAGAGGATCAGTACTGCAGCCAGCCTGTTTTTTGTGGTCTTCCGTTAGGATTTTGGGAACCCTGCTAGCGCAAAATTTGTGGTAACCAAGCTACTCCGCCACAATTTCACGCACAAATGTCCGTGAAATTTGGGGAAAATGTTGCAAAAGTTCTGTAAGTGTGAAACGGCTATTTTCACGAATTTTGCCCCTAATTTTCATCAACAGTTCGTCAGTCACAGGACTAGGCCTACCAAAGTGGTCCTCATCATGAACATTGGCATGGCCATTTTTAAAATCAATTCACCATTACCTTTCTCGGCTTTCACTCATTATTCCTTTACGGTACGCATCATAAATATTGCGATAAATTTCAACTGATTTGCAGGTTTTTGCCCACGAAAAGCTAATCATAGAACGCATCTCACAAGTGACGGGATTTTCTATTGCAGCGCACATTTTAACACAACACAGAGAGCAAGGTAATATACACACACATCACATCTACCACCGCTAGATGTGTGCTGAGTGTAGGAACGTTATGGCACCAAGGTGGCGGCTGTAGGTCAGCCCGCCACCGCGATAGACCAAATTGTCTGTCAGTTTCTGGATAGTCCGCCGTATTCTGGCCTATTGAATGGCATCGTATTACCTTCACAAATCCTATATCAGTGTGTGAATATACTTTGATGAATGACGATAAATAACTATAGTAGTGCCTAAGTTTAAGAAAACTGTTTGTTTTTACAGTCAGGATTTAAATACTTGACAATGGCCTAGTAGTCGAAACTGACTTTTTAGGTACGGTACAATGCCTGACAAAGAGAAGCATCCTGGAGGGAAGGAGAAACAGAAATGAAACTTCATAAGGTTAAGAGGATATGCGATGTTATTGCAGTGTTTACAAAATCGAGTTTAATTTACAAAGAGCTTGGCAGTGTGGGCCACTTACCAGTAGGATGTTGCACCTCCTCTGTCTTGGATGCATGCACTGATTCAGTTGGGCAGAGTGCCGTAAATCCATCGTATCATCTGAGGCAAGCTGGCCCACAGCTTTTGTAACTGGTCACTGATGTCCTGGATATTGCCAATTGGACAGACAGAGCTGGACATAAGTGTTCTCTTGGCGACAGATCTGAACATATTGGTCATGGGAGTACCTCAACATTATGCCAACTTTTCATAGACACACGTGCTTTGTGTGGACGGGCATTTTCCTGTTGGAAAAATGACGCCATGATACTACTGTGTCAGAGGTAAGATGATGGCGCAGGACATCCATGATCAGGGGTGCTGACTTACAAAAAATATTGAGGGGGGGGGGTGGATACAGTGGGTCTAGCCCTGGGAAATTTTCTAAATTTTAGATGAAAAATGGTGAGTTTTAAAGCATTTTAGAGTCATATGAAACAACATTAGAACCCTGAAAACTGGACTCTCGATAATTCGACACTCCGGGAAACTCGACAGGCCTGACACATTTTTTGGCTTTGAAAACAGAAACAAAACATAAACACACACAGTATTTTTGTAAAAAGCTAATTTAATTAACAATAATAATCATGCTTATAGACTATTACGGAGAGGTGAATATATAGCTCTGGAAAGACTGACATTATATTTAAATAAATTCTAAACAATAATTAAAAATAATACATAAAACATTGCCGTCACACAGTAATAATTAATAAGTGAAATAGCTAATTGAACCTTACTTTGAATAAGGCTTGGGGTTCATTACATAAAAACAATATCTTAAAGTTAATGCAGTTAATAAAGTTAATACAATATGCCTAATACTTTCAGTCAAAAAGAATGTAAGTAGCGGGTTATGATTGGGTCTTACACCCTAAAAATATTTAAGTATTTGAAAATAACTAACACAGTACAATAGTAATACAGTACTAAACTAGTACTAATATTTCGAAACTGAAAATTTTACATTATGTCTGTATTTAATTCTCTATTTTATAAAGATTTTTAATAGTGCTCTAAATGCCATTATTAGGGCGAGTGTGTCTTTAGAAATGTGCAAATGTCGACCACCTGACTGGATTACTGAATATTAAGTCGTTGATGACTTGGGGGATATCCCATTCATCCACAACATCTCAGTGGGCATGAAGAACAGGCAAGTTATTCAATAGCTTGTGTCCCATTGTTGATCAGAGATATGACTTCAGATGTCTAAAGGAGCTAAACGACCGTTGTGCTGTTGCTGTCGTGATTGGATCTACTTGGAGAAGCTTAATGCACTTCACTACTTCACACGACATTTCTCCAACTGCAGGCTATTGTATAATGTACTTTCTTACATCACACATGTTTTTTAAGACCAGTTGTTCTTTATTAGCGATATCAGCTAACATATTCAAGTGTAAGCGCAGTCTCTCAATGTCTAGGTCTTTTTGAAAAACTCAGTTGATTTTTCAAATTCGTTTCTCTTCTGTTTATTATAAACAAGAGCTCTTGTTCAACTGCAACGACCTGTGTGAGTCCAGTTGAAACAATCCGCTCAGTAATGCAAGATTGCACTGTCTCACACTTCAATTTGTAATAGTCCTTTGGAGTTTCGAAAGTGTACGGTGAGCTGGCTTTGTTGTTTTCATATATCTTTGGTATACTTCAATTGCGAGGAAGCGAAGGATCATCAACTTGTGAAGGTTTTTCTTTTAAACACAATTCCCAAAAGTGTTAAAAACTATCACGTCTTCCATTCAATATACAAATCAAGCCCTCATATATTTTTTCCAGATTAGCAACACTTAGATGACAGCATCGAATTTTTCATTGACATCCTCCACTGGGTTCATTGCATGGCAATAAGGATGTAAAAAGAAATAAGTCTTGAATTGTAACATTGACTCACGGTAGCTTGCACATTTGTAACCTATCTCTGTTTTGTCCACTGCAGAAAGTGTTTCAAAAAGCTCTAGAAGTTCTTCAAAGTATTTCCATTGAGTCGGGCAACGGGGTCGTGGACCAGCTTGGTCATTGACGCTCTTGCAGCGTATGCTTCTGAAAAGTCCTATCCTTTTGTTGGATTCCCTTACAGTGTTTGTTAAGTCCTTGGCTAAAGCCATAATATACCTCATAGACATAAGATGGTGGAGACTGTCTACAAGTACCAAGTCTAAACTCTGAGCAGTGCAGTGTACATAACGTGCATCCAAAACTAACTTTTTTAGTCCTTTGAACTTACCTCTCATATTCGAGGCACCATCATAGCACTATCCTAGTAAGTTATCCATTGACAAATCAAGATCGAGCAAAAATGTCTTTTAAAATACTAAACAGGGTTTGTGATTCAATGTTGAGGGTCTTGTATAAGCCAATAAAGTCTTCATTGATGATTAAGGAATCATGGACGGTACAAATACAAAATGACACTTGTTTGTGGATCAAAGAATCACTTGTTTCATCAACCATAATAGAAAAATGTTCAGTTATCTTGATTAAGGCCTTCCACTTGCCCTTCACCTGCTAGATGCACACACCACAATCGATATTCACTCAACTAAATAAAGGCGCAAAATGTGCAAAAGCAGTCAACTGGAAAATTTACATCGGAGAGAACAATGGTCCAAAGCAACCACACGTCCATATTGAATCTTATCAAATTTCCACGCGATCTCGAAAGCTGTCCAACACATACTAAATATTAACTCGCTATTCGGCCGCCTAGAGGACGACACAGTTAAGTCAGCAACATTCCGACACCCCAACAGGCCTCTCCATTTGGACTCCTCCTCCTATTAGCCCGAAACGTGAATCATTCCTTTCGCAGGTCACCGGCGCTGCACGCCAAGCACGCACAGACAGAATCGTCCTAGGAAAACCGGCCACGTATATATATTTTATCACTGTACTTACAATTAAATATTACGATCCCAGTCTCAATTGGATGACATTCGACAGTGAGCAAAGTATCGGAAATACACCCTGCTGACGGCTGGAAATAGAAATATTTGTAGCACTCTTATGACTTGACATACTCTTCCCTTTGCTGTCACAGTATTGTCCTCAGCACCGAAACAGTAATCGTGTACATGACTGCAATATGAGGAATCAGTCGAAATGGAATGCAGAGCTATCAGATATTCCGTGACTGTGACAGATGAGTTTAAAGGTAGAGGTCCTCCATATCTTATGGACTGCAGTTTGGAAACTCTCCACAACGCCACCGCTCTCTTGCAGTTTCCTTATGTTGTAACTGCCTTTTATTTAAAATGCACGTGTGTGTGGCGTGTTATGGTAGCAGCAGTACAACATTACTTATACCATGTGACATCTAGTTTTCTGTGAGAAGAAATAGATCAGAACGTGTTGGTGCCGGTGTAGAATCTGACACAGACGTCAGAGTCGTGACGGAAAAAAAAAAAAAACAAAATGTATGACAGTGTACAAAGTGTATCACAGCAGAAAATACCAATGTTTAAAACAACGACACAGGGTCACAGGGAGGGTCCCTTCGACTGATAGTGTGGTTTGTGGGATATGGTCATCCTCTTCCAGTATAGGTGATGCAGCTTTACACTAGTCTGTGCAATGGATCAATAGCTGTATATTTAATAGGATCGTCACATTTACTTGATGCCAGCATGCAGAGGGTATTTGTTTTCGATATATAGGAAGAGAGAGATGTGGTAAAAATCTTACAGAGTTCTCTATCGGATGAAGTTAGTGGAGCTTTTATAATTCGTAATTTTTCTCTGTTGGATGGTACAGAATAATGAAGGTAGCATGTTGGGGTGATATACATGAATGGTCCCTGATGGACGCAAATCTGCTTCGGACAGCTGTACTTGTATGTAGTTTGGGGGCACACCACAATGCAGTAGCAAAATCCTCATGCTTCCTCCAGTTTCCATATTGTCTTCTGTACTATCTTGTGTAACAGGAGCAGGCTTTATTTGGCGCTTACCTTACACCTCGTACACTGTTGGCTGGGCTATGACAACATGTTCCCATTTCCACCGAATGGTCAAAACACGGTCCTGTTGCACTAACTCAGGTCACTACGTTTCTACACAGGTTGCAGAAAGTGGACCTAGATCCCACATTTCTTGAGGAAAAATCTCGTTTCTTCCATTTTTAATATACACTCCTGGAAATTGAAATAAGAACACCGTGAATTCATTGTCCCAGGAAGGGGAAACTTTATTGACACATTCCTGGGGTCAGATACATCACATGATCACACTGACAGAACCACAGGCACATAGACACAGGCAACAGAGCATGCACAATGTCGGCACTAGTACAGTGTATATCCACCTTTCGCAGCAATGCAGGCTGCTATTCTCCCATGGAGACGATCGTAGAGATGCTGGATGTAGTCCTGTGGAACGGCTTGCCATGCCATTTCCACCTGGCGCCCCAGTTGGACCAGCGTTCGTGCTGGACGTGCAGACCGCGTGAGACGACGCTTCATCCAGTCCCGAACATGCTCAATGGGGGACAGATCCGGAGATCTTGCTGGCCAGGGTAGTTGACTTACACCTTCTAGAGCACGTTGGGTGGCACGGGATACATGCGGACGTGCATTGTCCTGTTGGAACAGCAAGTTTCCTTGCCGGTCTAGGAATGGTAGAACGATGGGTTCGATGACGGTTTGGATGTACCGTGCACTATTCAGTGCCCCCTCGACGATCACCAGTGGTGTACAGCCAGTGTAGGAGATTGCTCCCCACACCATGATGCCGGGTGTTGGCCCTGTGTGCCTCGGTCGTATGCAGTCCTGATTGTGGCGCTCACCTGCACGGCGCCAAACACGCATACGACCATCATTGGCACCAAGGCAGAAGCGACTCTCATCGCTGAAGACGACACGTCTCCATTCGTCCCTCCATTCACGCCTGTCGCGACACCACTGGAGGCGAGCTGCACGATGTTGGGGCGTGAGCGGAAGACGGCCTAACGGTGTGCGGGACCGTAGCCCAGCTTCATGGAGACGGTTGCGAATGGTCCTCGCCGATACCCCAGGAGCAACAGTGTCCCTAATTTGCTGGGAAGTGGCGGTGCGGTCCCCTACGGCACTGCGTAGGATCCTACGGTCTTGGCGTGCATCCGTGCGTCGCTGCGGTCCGGTCCCAGGTCGACGGGCACGTGCACCTTCCGCCGACCACTGGCGACAACATCGATGTACTGTGGAGACCTCACGCCCCACGTGTTGAGCAATTCGGCGGTACGTCCACCCGGCCTCCCGCATGCCCACTATACGCCCTCGCTCAAAGTCCGTCAACTGCACATACGGTTCACGTCCACGCTGTCGCGGCATGCTACCAGTGTTAAAGACTGCGATGGAGCTCCGTATGCCACGGCAAACTGGCTGACACTGACGGCGGCGGTGCACAAATGCTGCGCAGCTAGCGCCATTCGACGGCCAACGCCGCGGTTCCTGGTGAGTCCGCTGTGCCGTGCGTGTGATCATTGCTTGTACAGCCCTCTCGCAGTGTCCGGAGCAAGTATGGTGGGTCTGACACACCGGTGTCAATGTGTTCTTTTTTCCATTTCCAGGAGTGTAGATATTCTGTAATTTAACATGTCTGAATAAGGAAGAGTCAACTAACTGGTTATTTTTCCTTTTTGTCTGGAAAACAACAAAGATGAAATAAGGCATATCAGACTCTGCAGACTTACAGAAATTTGTAATATCTAACTCAAATGTCTTTTCTCATCTAATCCAGCACTCTCTACAGTCTGTGGTTCAAAGGAAGATATGTGAGTTTTTGGACTTTTAAGTCTATCTTTTTTATATCAAGCGAATATTGTGGTTCAAATTTAACAACGGGAAAACGTATTTACACTGATTCTACAACAATTTTTCTCCGTTTTGGAAGTGTAGTTACATCTTCAACTCCAGATTGGTTACGATCTGACCAATGAAAACTAGAATCTCCAGCACTCGATGATCATGTAAAAATAACTGTTAAATCTCCTTCCCACATTGTTTCTTTAGAATCTTTAAGAAATCCACCAAATAACTTTAATGGATAAAGTGCTTCATTTTTCTTACTTTTCACCTTTCCATTACTAAGAATATGACCTTCCATGGTTAACTCACTGGCTATAGTCGAAGTCAATCGAATAAGAGCCGATGGAGAAATAAATGGAAATTCCATTCTAGACAAAATATTATTACCTTTTTTATGGTGATAACAGTTTTGCTACATAATTATCAATTAATTTGTTATTGGATTTTCCATCATAAGTTGGATAATCTGTACCATCAGTTCCAATAATACTGAAATTCATGTACAATTGAACATGATTTGGATGAACCCAACCATCACCAATATTTATATTGATCTCTGTGTTCTTGTTGGGGGAGATTCAAATTATTATTTTTAGTCTTTTCGTTCACAGGGAATGACTAAAACTGATAACTTTCAGCTTTGTTCATGATTTCTTTAAGAATAAAAAATATTAGTTTCAGCAAAGCAGACTAAGAAATTTCTAAAATAACTCTTACACAAGCACCTTTAAAGTCAATAAAATTATCAGTTTCACCAGTTACAGTAATTTCTAACCTATAATTGGATCAAAAATTGGAATATTTACAGGATTATTCGATTCATGAATTATTGGTCCACCATATTCTGCATTAGGCTTGAATGAAGCAATAATATTAGTTTCTCTGTGAAAATGCTCAGTATGTTTTACAAACATTTCATCAGCAAGATTGAAATTTATATTGATTAATTCGAAAGGAATTATATTAGGAACATCTTTAGCCACAACTTTCTCTTTTCTTGAACTACTTCATAACTAAAACCAAGTAAACGTCCAATACTATCTGCTGTATCCATATACAATTTTACATAACTTTCAATAACAATTCTGTGTAATATTTTATCTGCTTCTTCGAATGAATAAATTTTTGTAAATTTTTCAATCTGTACTGAACTGCGGAATTTCTATTCTTTCTCCATCACAATAAAGTTTATTATTTTTCAATGTACTATTAGGACTCAGGAAAGTTGAATAAAAACCAACTAATCAAATACAGCTAAAACTGTCCCATATAGAACAGATGACTTACCACTTAATTGAAACAACCTACTTATTTACTATTAAATAATTTTTATTAATAAATGATCAAAATAGATTGGGAACGAAAAATAAGAATTCCAAAAAAGAAGTCGAAAAACAAACATGGTAATCTTTTACCAAATTATATAAGATGTGCAATAATTGGACCAAGTAAATGTGGAAAAACCACATTAACGATTGATAATTATATTTTAGCTCCAGGATGGCTGAATTGGAATAATATTAATCATTTGTATGTTTATTCAAAAAGTTTAGATCAGCCAAAATATTAAGAAAAATTGAAGATAAGCATAATGAAAAAATAGCTACATGCATTAGAAATAATGAAGAAATTATCTCATTAGATCAGATATTGTTAGAGATTATTTTACTAGAGGCAGACACAAAGGTATAGATTGTTTCTACTTAGCTCAAACTTATTCAAATATACCAAAATAGTTAGTTAGGGACAATTTAAATTTTTTAAATATATTTAGACAAGATGATACAAATTTAAATCATATTTACCATGAGTTTGAAGGTGGAGATTTAAAGTTTGACAATTTTAAAGAATTGTGTAGTAAATGTTGGAATGATGACTTCGGATTTTCATCAATAGATATGTCTAGAAAACCGAATGAAGGTAAGTTTAGAAATAAAATACAATATTTCGTAACAACACAGATATTTTAATTAATGTTTTTATTCTCAAATAAATGTTTGCAAAATACGATCCAGAAATCGTTAATAAAGCTAGACAGAACAGGAGAGTGAAAGAACAGTTAAAAGAAGAATTTAAAAAATGAAAAAAACAACCAAGAACAGAG
The DNA here is from genome assembly GCF_023864275.1 of Schistocerca cancellata. Lineage (NCBI taxonomy): Eukaryota > Metazoa > Arthropoda > Insecta > Orthoptera > Acrididae > Schistocerca > Schistocerca cancellata. Next base: position 8,287,040 of record NC_064626.1, read on the forward strand.
TATGAAAAATTTAAAAAGAAGATCAACCAGTTATCGATGCCATTGAACTAGCAAAAGAAGGAATTGAAGGATTAGGTGACAATGTTCTGCAAGCTATTGAAGAAAATGGAGAAGTTGAAAAACAAACTGTTCCTTATTATTTTGATGAATTTAACGATAATATAGCAATCAAAACAGATTACACATCAAGCAAATCAGAAATAACAAAGTTGTTAGATAATTATGATGAAGGAAGAAAGCAGTTAAAAGACAAACCATCATCACAAAATATTAAAAAAATAAACATAAATGAAAGAATGTTAGAATACATCAATCATAGTGAAGATAAAGTTTTTGGGTTAAAGCCTGTTGGCACATTTAAATTTGTTGGTAGATTGCCTGTAAAATTTGAAGGCGATAAATTAACAATTGGTAAGAGAACATATGAAGGAATTGATGGATTAATGAGCCTTTTAACTGAAAAGCAAATTACTATGGATGATATGGGAGAAACGTTTGATGGAGTAGATCTATAAAATTATACATATATATTATATAATTCAGGAGCATTGTATTCTGATAATAATCGAAATAAAATAAGATCAAGTAGAGGTAATAAATATAAATATCTGATAAAACCAAATGTTGAAGACTATTTTCCAAACTTAAGAAGACTAACTATAGATTCTAGTTCACCTGATAAAAAAGGCAAAGGCTTAGTTAAAACATACAAAGAAAAACCAATTGAATATGTATGGACGAATGATGTTCAACAATTAATTGATAGATTAGCAGTAATTCATGGTGAAGAACTAGCTGCAAATAAAAATTATCACAATGAAAAAGTTGGAATAATGCAAATGTTGACAAATAAATGTAGTGATTTTGTTGTCCACAATCCAAAAGGAATTCCATACTTGATTAGAATGTTAAATAATCCTCCTCATACATTTTGGAATGGTAAAAGATTAGTCAATTGGGTTTTAAATAATGTTCCAATGCCTACGAGGATTTAATTACTGCAGACCATTCACTAAACTTGAAGAACGACTAGCAAGAGGAGATAAAGGTATAAATCCATTAGATGAAGCTTGTATACAACATGACATTGCTTATCATGATCATAAAGATTTAGAAAAATGACATGAAGCTGATAAATAACTTCAATTAGTTGCAAAAGAAAGAATGCATGCAAGTGATTCTTCTCTAGGTGAAAAAGTTGCAGTGATAGCAGTTAGAGGAATAATGTATGGAAAACGAAAATTAGGAATGGGCTCAGGCATGGATGACATTGGATGGGGAGTATAAGAATATTAATCTTTATTAAATTTTTAATCTATATAAACGCACAGTTTTACTATTGATTATACTTTGCTACATAGTGGCAATACTATACCAAAATCAATTAAATTAAAACTGAATAATGAACAATTAAATGCAATTGAACCATTTTTAACACATGTTCAAAAGAGAAAGAAAGAAAAGAAAGTTGGTGGAAATTTACTTGATACATTAGCTATTCCTGTTGTGAAAAAAATTGTTGGATATTTAACAAAAAAAGAAGGTACTGGATTAACACAACACGAACATGGATTTCTTCCATTATTATTAGCTGCATTACCATATTTAGCAACAATTGGTTCACTAGCTGGAGTATCTGCAGCAATTGCAAATGCAGTAATAAACAAGAAAAAAGGAGATAAGGAATTAGAAGAACAGAAAAGACATAATTTGGGAATGGAGTAAAAAGCTGGCACTGGACTAAAGAAAACAAAAAAAATTCAAAAAGTAATTGATAGATATCCTAATACATTAAGTAATTTCGATATAGAGAAACTTGCTAAACAATTGAATATTAAACACTTTCGTAGTGTATACACGATTGATGAATTACCAAACTGTCGAAGAGAATATGAATGTGGAAATGTTAATTTAGATAAATCTGATTTTTTGGTATTGGATTTATTATTATTAAGCTAAAAATTAAAAAATTGTTTTTGATTCATTTGGTGGTAATATACCAAAACAGCTAGTTAACTATTTAGGAAAGAATAAAGAAAGAAAACAAAATTTTAATGAAGTAATTTGTGGTCATTTGTGTCTATTTGTTTTAAAATTGTTAGGTGAGAATTATACGTTTAACAAAATTTTAGTTTTAATAAATGAACATATTTGGAAATAAAATAGGCCAAACTGCATTCAATATAGAAAAAATTGAAGAAAACTTGATTAAGCAATTTTGATCATCAATAGACCTGATGAAACAATTTCAGAAAGAATTTAATGCTATTTTTAAAGTTAAGTAGAGGTTATATTGGCTAGCTAATGTAAATGATCCTATTGATGCAAAGGATGCAGTGAACAAACATTATTTTGATAGCGAGTTAGCTGACTTCAGCCATCGTCTATCAAATGTTGTTACAAACCCTCAATATGCAAGCATTCTAACATGGTTCAATAATTATTTCAGCAAAAAAGAAGTAGAAAAAGCTTTTCCGGAATATTGCTCAAAAACAGATTTAACTCCATACTTAGAACAGTTAAGTAACCTTAAAGATAAAGCATATGATAAACAAGTAATTGAATTTACTTTTATGACAGGAGGCGAGCAAAAAATGTAGTATCAAGTACGATTTCATGCTTAACAGAAAATTATTGTTGACGGTAAGAATATAAATAGAGACTTGAATTTGGATGATTTTGATATTACAGTAAGTGTCGCTGATAAGCTATAACAAATAAATAATAAAAATCAATCCATAATGTAAGATTTAAGGATTCTGTTAAAACAGTTCAACTGATGTGAATATAATTGTATTTGGTAAAATAATTTAAGAGTTTAATAAATTTTATCTGTATATAAATGGACAACCACACGTCATTATTAGTCCTTAAGGAATATCACATTTCTTGCTTGAAGTGTAAAATATTTACTGATATACATAACCCACACAGAGTATCATCAAAAAATGGAAACTAAGGAGTTGAAGGTCTTTGTACTGTTTTTAAAAAGAAGAAAAGTAAATTTGTCAAAAAAAATTTCTAGGACATGATAAGCTTTTTATTTGAGAAGAAATCATTAAAGAGCTGGTCAGAGAAATGAAAAAAAATTTTACATGAAGAAATTTCTCTCGGTATAGATGATTTATGGGAAGCTGACTTAGTCGAAATGGTTTCTAAAAAGTTAAAAGGATTTTCAAAAATAAACAAAGGATATAAATATTTATTAAATGTTATTAATGGCTTTTCAAAATCTGCTTGGGCTGTTCCAATTAAAGATAAAACAGGTGGCTGATGTATTCGAAAAAATTTTCATTATTAGAAAGCCAAAAAATTTACAAACTGATAATGGTAAAGAATTCTGTAACAAAGATTTTCAAGAATTGATGACGACGAAATACAGCATTTATCATAATCAACTTTTTCAGAATTAAAAGCATCTGTTGTTGAACGTTTTAACAGAACAGTTAAAGAAAAGATGTGGAAGAAATTTGCTCTCCAAGAAAATTACAAATGGACTGATCTAGTTTCCAAACTAGTTGGCAAATACAATAACATAGTTCATCGAATTATAAAAATAAAACCAATAGAAGTTACTGAAAAAATTTAAAAATAATAAATGAAAAAGCTAAATTTAATAAAGGTGATAAAGTGAGAATTAGTAAACTTACAGGTCTTTTAGAAAAAGGATATACAGCTAATTGGTCAACAGAAATTTTCGAAATAGAAGATGTTATTTATCCTAATTCAATTACATATAAGTTAAAAGATATAAAAGGAAATTTTTAAGAACAAGAACTACAGAAAACGAAATATGCAGATGTATACTTAGTTGAAAAATTTTTAGAAGGAAAGAGATAAAGTTTATGTTATATGGTTAGGTTTTGATAACTCGCACAACAGTTGGGTAAATAAAGATAAAGTAATAGTCTGTTGAACAAATAGAATGAACGAGGGAACTCACACTTTCATTCTTTCTATCTGTAAGTTATTCTAATGATGATGAATAAGATATAATTTCTACATTCATATATCAATTAACCAATGAAAGTGTAATTATTTATATGATCTCAATGGATATGAAATTTTTATTGTTCATGAATACCTTAAAAACAGCACTAACTTACATTAATTCAATTTTATGAAGAAGATTCATTATATCATCAATTAATTCTTCTTGTGTATAGTTATCCAAAGCATTAAAATAATTTCGATAACAAACAACTCTCAAATTTTCTTTCATTCATTGATATAAATTTATTGAAATTGGCAAAAATCAATTTTTAAAATTTGTTCACTGTTTTGGTGCATATTTCTGATTATATTCATTTGTCTTTGTACATTTTTTAATTGTGCTCAGATGATATAGTATTCATTTTTAAAATTATATAATCTTAAAACAATAAAGGCTGGTCTTATATTTTGATTGTTTGTTTGAGGAATAACATGTCATAATAGTGTATCTATTTTCTCTGTTTCTTTCGTTTATTACATCAAATGTTGTGCAGGTGTGATTAAATTCAATGGAGCTAAACTTGTAACTGTTGTTATTTATAGATCCCCAGACTCCGATTTCACAACATTTTTGCTAAAGCTAGAGGAGGTTCTTGGTTCACTTTATAGGAAATACAAAAACTTAGTTATATGTGGTGACTTCAATATTAATTGTGTAAGTGATTGTGCAAGGAAGATGATGCTGGTAGACCTCTTTAATTCATATAATCTTATGCAAACCGTATTCTTTCCAACGAGAGTGCAAGGGAACAGTAGAACAACCATAGACAACATTTTTGTTCATTCCTCATTACTAGAAGGGCATTCTGTTAGCAAAAAGGTGAATGGCCTATCAGATCATGATGCGCAAATTTTAACTTTAAAAGATTTTTATGCTGCAACACGTGTTAAATATAGTCATCAGCTGTTCAGGAAAGCTGATCCAGTTGCTGTAGAGACATTTGTAAACCTTATAAAGCAACAAGAGTGGCAAGATGTTTATAGCGCTGATACAGTAGACGATAAATATAATGCTTTTCTCAAGACTTTTCTCATGCTCTTTGAAAGTTGCTTTCCGTTAGAACGTTTAAAACAGGGTACTAGCACAAACAGGCAGCCTGGGTGGCTGACTAGAGGGATAAGAATATCTTGTAGAACAAAGTGGCAATTATATCAAAACGTTAGAAACAGCCAAAATCTAAATGCAGCAGCCCATTACAAACAGTATTGTAAGGTGCTTAAAAATGTTATTAGGAAGGCAAAAAGTATGTGGTATGCAGATAGAATAGCTAAGTCTCAGGATAAAATTAAAACCATATGGTCAGTCGTAAAGGAAGTGGCTGGTCTGCAGAGACAGGTCGAGGATATAGAATCAGTGCGTAGTGGGAATGTCCATGTTACTGATAAGTCGCATATATGTACAGTATTTAATGATCACTTTCTGAATATAGCAGGTGAACTAAATAGAAACAGGGAATCATATAGCGCTATTAGAAAAAAGTGTTCCGAGACTGTTACCTGAAATGCTCCTCCATGATACTGACAAGAGGGAGATTGAGTTAATAATTAAATCACTAAAGACCAAGAACTCTCATGGATATGACGGGGTATCTAGCAGAATACTGAAGTATTGTTCTATGTATGTTAGACCAGTTCTCAGCCATATCTGTAACTTTTCCTTTAGGAGTGGTCGGTTTCCTGACCGATTAAAGTACTCGGTAGTGAAGCCACTTTATAAAAAGGGAGACATTGATAATGTTGACAATTTTAGACCTATTTCTATGCCATCGGTGTTTGCTAAAGTTATCGAGAAGGTTGTATATACAAGGTTACTGGAGCATTTAAATTCACATAATTTGCTGTTCAGTTTGGTTTTAGAAATGGTTTAACAACTGAAAATGCTATTTTCTCTTTTCTCTGTGAGGTTTTGGACGGATTAAATAAAAGGTTGTGAACGCTAGGTGTTTTCTTTGATTTAACGAAGGCTTTTGACTGTGTTGACCACAAAATATTACTGCAGAAGTTGGACCATTATGGAGTAAGGGGAGTAGCTTACAATTGGTTCGCCTCTTACTTTAAAAACAGAAAGCAGAGGGTAATTCTCCGCAATATTGAGAGTAGTAGTGATGTTCAGTCCCAATGGGGCACTGTTAAGTGGGGCATTCCCCAAGGATCGGTGCTGGAGCCACTGCTGTTTCTTATTTATATAAATGATATGCCTTCTAGTATTACAGGTGATTCAAAAATATTTCTGTTTGCTGATGACACCAGCTTGATAGTGAAGGATCTTGTGTGTAATATTGAAGCAGTAACAAATAATGTAGTTCATGAAATAAGTTCGTGGGTTTTGGAAAACAATTTGATGCTAAATCACAGTAAGACTCAGTTTTACAGTTTCTAACCCACAATTCAACAAGAACCGATAGTTTGATCAGACAGAATGGGAATATTATAAGCGAGACAGAACAGTTCAAATTCCTAGGCGTTCGGATAAATAGTAAGCTGTTGTGGAAAGCCCATGTCCAGGATCTTGTTCAGAAGCTAAATGCTGCTTTATTTAGCATTAGAACAGTATCTGAAATAAGTGACACTTCAACATGAAAAGTAGTCTACTTCGCATATTTTCATACACTTATGTCGTATGGTATTATTTATTGGGGTAATTCTTCTGATTCAAAAAGGGTATTTTTGGCTCAAAAACGGGCTGTTCGAGCTATATGTGGTGTAAGTTCGAGAACCTCTTGTCGACCCCTATTCAAAAATCTGAGAATTCTGACATTGCCCTGACAGTATATATTTTCTTTAATGTCGTTTGTTGTTAGCAATATTAGCCTATTCCGAAGAGTTAGCAGCTTTCACTCAGTTAATACTAGGCAGAAATCAAATCTGCATGTAGAATACACTTCCTTGACTCTTGTGCAGAAAGGAGTGCAGTATTCTGCTGCATCCATTTTCAATAAGCTACCACAAGAACTCAAAAATCTTAGCAGTAGCCCAAACTCTTTTAAGTCTAAACTGAAGAGTTTCCTCATGGCTCACTCCTTCTAGTCTGTCGAGAAGCTCCTGGAAGAGCTAAAAAATTAAGCAAATTGCAGTGTTACATTGTTGATTGTCTTCATTTAAACTTACGACTTGTCACCCGAATATGTTTATTTTATATTTCATTTTATTTGTTTCTAATATCGTGTTATAATTTCATGTATTGACTCGTTCCATGACCATGGAGACTTCTCCTTAATTTGGTCCCACGGAACAATAAATAAATAAATAAATAAATAAAAAGCCATATTAACTGTTTCCTTCAAATTTTCTATTTGTTTTTCATCCAATTCTCGTATTTCATGTAAATATTTTATTTGATATTTATAAGCATCAATCATCTCTTTTCTTATCTTATTTTCCCCATGTTCGCGAATTGCTGGTAAAACCTGATGTGTAACCCACTTTCTTAATTTTTTTTGCGTCTTCTTTTTTAGAATATAATATTAATGAATATAATCCTGATTCATTGATAAATATAGTGTTTGTTTCATTATATGTTAGCCAGTGTTCTGATGATGGTCTAAGATTTATTAATATATTTTTATCATCTGCATCAACAATATTATATGCTTTATGAATTTGTGAATATTCTAATATTTCATCTATATCTTTTGGTTTAAAATGGATTATTATTTTCATCATTAATTACTAATATATTTTGGTTGTTATAAGTGAGCTTATTATTCTTTAGATCAATAAGCAGCTCCATTTATATAGAATTAAAATACACCAGTAAATTGAAATACTACAGCAGACACAGTTAAAATTTCATTTACTTCATCAACAATATTGTTGGACTGGTCACATAATTTCTCAATGAAGTAAGGTAGAGTGTTGAAGTGTATTTTGTTATTTCTTTTCTTTTATGTAATCCATGTACATCAAAATAAGTATTAATCATTTGCTCTATTAATTTGTAATCACTACATTTATATTTTCTAACATAAAATATTTAATGTCTTCTGGTCTTCCACTATTACAGCTTGATAACCTTTTTGAAAGATGATTTTTAGATAATACACCACCAACTTTAAAATAATTTTTCTTGGGATACTGCTCGGATGTGGCAATGTATGTAATTTGTTCTTTCTTTGTCTCCACTACATCAGATATTACATCTTTTAATGGTAGAAATTCTTATACTTCCTCTTCCAATTGCAGCTGTAGTTTTGGTTTTGTTCTTTTAGTTCTATAGCTTATTGTTCAACATGACTAGCTTTGTACTCTTTTACATAGTCAACATAGGATAGAAAGATTTTTCTAGTTTAAGATAACATTTTTTACTTCTTTGGATTTAGAGCTGTTCAACAACATAACTGCACATTTAAAACTTTTTTCGATATTTTTGAAGTTGTATTCTTTATGTCTTCTTGTATATATGGATATAAATTTACTTTTTCATTTTGGTAATCTATGTGCTCATAACCTATTTCATTCTCATTTAAAAATTCAACAAAATCCTTTTTTCTGTTTGAAAAATTGATGGTCGGATTTTTCGACCATCTATTTTCATCAAGAAAACCTTTAAAAATAAGTAAATTTGGTGTGATCATAATCTCCTTCTTATCCTTCAAAGACATCCACAATTCGAAAAATACTTGGTCATCAGAAAGTGCTAAATTATTTTCATTCATGTATTAACAAATACTTAACATTGACATTGAACTAGCGACAACTGCATTAGATATTTCCATTTAATATAGAATGCAAATACATTAGTAAATTAAAATTTTTCGTTACCTCTTATGGTGAACGAATCGTTCACCTTTTAATTTTACTATCAGTAGGTGTCATGGTCTGTTAATTATTCAGTCATCTGCAACTTCTTTAAAAGTGTGTCATTAAAGACAACAATTTCCTGCTCGTGAGAAGTGTACTGTACTAAAAGCTCAGAAATTAAATAAAAAATGCACCCTAGAAATACTAGTGATAGAAGGAAAATTAAGAGTGTAAATACTTTATCTATACAATTATCAAGCCCACTGTAACATGAAGGAGGATTCATTTATTAAGGAATAATTTTATTTATTAATGAAAATTTTATCTCAATGAATGGAAGCATACAAGAAGTGTAAAAAATGTGAAATAGGGAAGTCAATTGATAACTTTTATTCACAGAAATACTCAAAGGATAAGCTTTCATATATGTGTAAAGAATGTCATAAAATGATTACAAAAAATACATATAATAACAAAAAAGAATATTTTGAACAGTTTATATCTAATTATAAGAGTCCTTTGGCAATGTTTAAGGATATGAAAGATTTTCTTTCTTTTTACAAACAACAACAACAGTAGTTAAAACATTTTTAAAATGTATTGGCTGTAAAGAAATTAAAGATCTGGGCTGTTTTTACTTAAGTTTTACATCTAGGGGTAAGCTTGCAAGTAGATAGAAGACTTGTCAACTAGAATATAGACAAAAAAGAAAAGTGGTGTGTGAGTGTGGAAAAGAAATAGTTGAAAGAGATCTCAAAAACATCACTGACAAATAGACACACTAAAAATGAATACTCTTTTTTTGCAAAGCTAACGTTTTTATTCCTTAATAAATGGAAGCCTCTCTGAAAAAGATAGTAAAATGGAAGTCTCTTTGAGAAATTTTACTGTTGCTCAACTTTGCGATAGTTGCAGAAGTAATAATTTACGAGGATATAGTGCACTTAGAAAGGATGGTCTTATTAACTTAATTATATAAATAATTTGCCTCTTCCCACAAGAAAGTAAGTGACCTTAAAGCTAGAGCTAACAATCTTGGTATTTAAGGTCACAGTACATTAAAGAAATCAAACTTAATTAATGCCAAGAGTTTAAATTTCATCCAGATGTATTTCAAAAAACTAGATTAAGACCAAAGAGTGCACCGAATATAAATTACTTTTACCGATTTGATAATGAAATTATTGAAAAGCCTCATCCACCAAGAGAGGAAAAAATAGTAAGGTTAGATCAAATTTACCCATTTAGTAATAAAATATTTGATAAAGAAAAGGAAGCTGAGCCATCTGAAAAGCATTTATTCGAGATTAAAGGAATTAGACCCAGATTTATTGAAAAATTTAAAGCTTGGTCTATTGACTATAAAATTGTCCTTAATCATGCTAAGATTGCTAAACTTGATGCTGTTAGTGACAAAACAGATTACATAACGAAAGCACTCAATTCCATGGTGAATGTAGCTAAAAAGAGGACTAATTTCAGAAAAGGAGATAAGCTGAATATAACAGTTAATATCCCAAAAATGTTTTATCCAATTTCTACAGGTTATAATGCACCAAATAATACTCGAGAATCTATTAAAGTTTTGTGCAACAAAATGAGGGATATCTTAACATCTGATGAGATTCTTGATATAGAAGAAACATCACTTATTATTCAGATGTTAGCAATTTCTAGAGGTGGTAAAGGTAAAAAAAATAATAAATCTAGCTGAAGACAAAAATACAAAGAGATTCACAAGAATTAAAAATGATGATAATCTCTGCTGTCCTAGAGCAGTAATTTGACATACCAAACAAATAATATTTTGGGAAGAGAACTAACTACAAACACGATTAAGAAAATCAGAGAAGGAGATAAATAAAAATTACAGAAAGAGTCAACTGATACATTATGTAATCAGTTAGGGGAATACAATGAAGAAGGATTTACTTGAGATAGTATTAAAAATGTAGAAGAATTGTTGGATATCCAAATAAATGTTGTATGTGCTGAAAATTTTAATACTGTTATCTATAGTGGTCCTGAAAAAGAAATTAAGATTTATCTGTACAAAGATCACAATCATTTCGATGTAATTAAGAGTATGACTGATTTCTTGGGATCAGTATACTTCTATCATAAATGCAACAGGCCATATAACAACAAGGATGTTCACAGATTAAAACAACGAAAAGTGTGCATATTATGCAAAAGTCCAGAACATGAAAGTGAAGAAAATAAGATTTATTGTGAGAAATGCAATAGATACTGTTATAATGAAGAATGCTTGAACAACCACCAAGAAGTTTGTGATACAGCTTACAAGTGTGAAGGATGTAAAAAGATTTGTTTAAGATCTAAAGAACATAAATGTGGCTTTGAACTTTGCAGAAATTGTAAACAACTTGTAGAAATTGGAAATCATAAATGCTACATGCAACTTGTATTGCAAAAAGGTGGTATCTGTGAAAGTAAATTTGGTGAAGAATTTATAATGCAAGGTTGCCCAGATTGTAATAAAGAAGGTTGTTATTTTAATGGAGAATTCAAAGATTTTTATATTTACCAGCACTTCGAATGCAATAAAGTAGTTGGTGGTAAAGTGTTTAAATGTTGTAAGAAAGGCTCTCCAAAGAAAGTGAATTGTACCTATACTGAAAAATACATGTTGTTTGATTATGAAGCAACTCAAGAATCTGGAACACACATTCCAAATCTTATAATTGCCCACAATTTTAATGGTAATAATGTTTATAAATTTACGACAAATGATGACTTCTGTAAGTGGATGATATCTGAAAAGAACAGTTATCACACATTCATAGCTCACTATGCAAAAGGTTACGATTCCCAATTTATTTTGAAGTACTGTGTTGAAAATACAATAAGACCATATACCATCTACACAGGAACAAAACTAATGTTATTGGAGATCAAACAGTTAGGTATAAAAATTATAGATAGTAGTAATTTTGTACAAGGTCCACTTAGAAGTTTTCTAAAAACTTTGGACTTGAAAGAATTGAAGAAAGGGTACTTCCCATGTTTATTCAATAAGCCAGAATCTGAAAACTACATAGTACCGATTCCTGATACTGTGTTGACACTATGAAGCCAAAAGATAGAGAAGCATTTCTCAAATGGCACAGCTCCAGAGTTAAAGAAAATCATGTGTTCAATATGAAGAAAGAAATTAACAAGTGCTGTAATTCTGATGTAGATATATTAAGAAGAGGTTGCTTGGAATTAAGAAAACAGTTTCTGGAAATTGATAATCACCGCATAGTGATCTTACATGTCATGATTGTGTCAGCTGATCTCTTTACAGTTTTAGACTTTCTGTTATCTATGACAACTATGAAGCATTGTTCCAACCAATCTGCTGAGAATGGTGATGGGAACAAGCACTCTTGCCTGGTCTGTTTATCTAAAAGCATTGTGTGTGTCTGTTTGTGTGTGTGTGTGTGTGTGTGTGTATGTGTGTGTGTGTGTGTGTGTGTGTGTGTGTGCACAGATATGAATTAATAAATTTTATGTTGTTACAGATGTCAGTCTACTGTCATCAGTGTTTGCTACTGATTTGCTGGAAATATTTATGGCGATCAACAGTTTAAATACCATTCCAAGCACCACCCATCACACATGGTGAGTGGTTTATTGTGGATTGTGGGATGGCACCTGTCAATGATGAGCTGCCTATCACAACTGTACATGAATGGATACATTAGTGTTAACTGATAAAAACCTTTTAATAATAATAACACTTATCAGATGTACTCTAGGAGGGTTGGACAATGTTTTTCTGGTGTGTGAGTGGGCTGACACCACAGCCACTCAAACTGAGGGTGATGAGATGGTGACATTTGTAACATGACTCCATTCTTGATCCAGAGTTCATGGTGGATGATACAAGTTGCCTATGTGCGAATACTGTAAGTATTAATTCATTTAAAATTGTTCCTACAGAAATATCAATTGTTTTTGTTTCTATAGATTAACGCAACATCAGAATGGGTCCTACCAGAGCATGACACATTCAGCATGATGAGATGGACAACCTGAAACACGTCTTCATTCTCAACCAAACGTTCATGGGGATGACTCCAGTTGTTGAAAAATGAAATATATTTACAAATTCATGTTTAAAATATTTCTGCAATAATATTTTACACTTGCATATAATACTTGCCAAATGTTTTTGTTTCTAGGGAGTTTGTATGATATTGCGATGTGTGAGCCACTCACAATAAGCATGATGAAATTGCTAACATTGTGCCAACACCATTCTCGACCCCAATTTCATGGGAGGATGACTCGAATTGTCAATGAACACACATGTAAGTTTTAATTCAGATTAAAAGTGTTTCTACAATAATTTACACATACTACATAGCTTATAAGATTTTTTTTGTTTTGCTGGTGCACTTCATTTAGATGGATGTTGATGCTGATATTGACACAATGGTTAGTACAGTGTCAATGACTAGATGATGAGATGGTAATAGAGTGATACTGATGCAGACTATGACATATGTACATACCACAAAATGTTATTTACACTTCCTTATACATTTATTATGTTTTTGGAATTGTGGCATAAATGATTCTTATCTATTTCGTTATTTTTCTCCATCCATTGTTGGAATCAACATCTGATTGGGAGCCTACCTCAGCTGTTGATATGACCACATCCTAAATTGCTGTGTTTGCTGTCACCTTCCTTGGACTGCCACAACCAGAATAATTGTTGTCTTCATGACAACCTCATTCTGGATTACGTTCCAGTAATTCTTTGGATAGCAAGAGTCTCTCTGCTTGTCCTGTTATTTTAGATAAGCAGCAGGTTAGATGTGCACAGACTTAATCTATTCAACAATTAGAGGCACATTTGAGGAAAATATCTCATATGCTCTACTGATAAGCGATCTGTTTACTAAATGCGTGTCTACCCATGTTAGAAAGGGAGTGTCTCAAAACTGAAATGACCGACAGTATCCCACCATTAAGTATGGTGCAGTATTGTGCTGCAGATCCCCCAGACAAGCTGGCGGTATTGAAAAGAAGATAATTGTCTATATTAAGAAGAAAAATAGAGTGATTTCATGGACACCTCAATTCCTCAATGGTCATGAACTGTTTCTTTGAGTGTCATACTGTGTCAGTGTTCTAAAATAAAGGAAGGATGATCCATTAAGGGACTCAGTCATGCACTCTATTTGAATGTACACCTGCATGTATTTGAACCATTAAACTGAGAGTACAGCTACATCTCATTTTCAGAGGTTATCCATGTTAAGAAGAGCTGTATTATTGTCCAAAATAAAGATGATGAATTTCGTTTGCATGGTCAGTTCCGGCTTGGAAAAGAAATTACAAGACATATCCCAAGCATCTGACTAGATACATGTAGGTAATAACATTTGTGATATATATAACACTGAAAGGAACATTTTACTCATTAAACTTCAGGAGTTATCGAAATTTGAGAGGCAGAGTTCCAAATGGTTCAAATGGCTCTGAGCACTATGGGACTCAACATCTTAGGTCATAAGTCCCCTAGAACTTAGAACTACTTAAACATAACTAACCTAAGGACAGCACACACACCCAAGCCTGAGGCAGGATTCGAACCTGCGACCGTAGCAGCCTCGCGGTTCCGGACTGCAGCGCCAGAACCGCACGGCAACCGGGGCCAGCTGAGAGGCAGAGTCCAGGTATATTAGTTCACATTTATAGCCAGAAGGAAGCAAAGTAGAAAAAGAGCATAATGTGCAGATTAATAAGGTTAAGCATAAAGTCGTCAGACTCCTTTCAATTCTATAGTTCAGCTTGTTGGTGCCCCAAATACATAGATTTGTTGCTTTTCTCCAAGGGGAGGAACAACACTGTGTTTGATCAGAAGCATGTCCCACCTACTTTACTCCAAACTGAGTAAAATATTCATAAACTGCATTATTGTCCTAGATGTTTTACTTTCAGCAAATATGTAGTAAAACATCTATGCATCGATATTTGGAAATTCCTACATAGGCCAACAGCTGCTTCAAGTTTAAGATCGCCTACCATCTCTTTGTAGTATATGCTGACTTCAAGTGCCTCCTAGATCCTGTGGCGCAGCATGGGGATGACCCCACTTCACAGAACGCCACATACAATACACAGCAGCATATCAAGTTGTATGCACATATGGCACAAGTCATAATCATTTTGATTCATTTATCAGGGATAGTCCTGTGAGTTAGTTGCTCTCCAGGCCTGAAAAACCACACATCACAATGCCCATTACCAAATCGCAGGAAAATGACGAATTGCACAGGGAAGCAATTAACTGTCATCGTTGTGCGCTACCTTTAGATAAGAAAGCAAAAACTCCATGTAGCGACCACTGTCATTAAACAGAAAATTTCTGTGACACAACACACAATACATGCAGCTTGAAATACCAAGTACCATGACACATACACATTTTCTTCCACAATTTTAGTGGGTATGATGCTCATTTACTTGTTGAGCATTTGGCTGATTTTGGCTTGAGAATTGATAAGGATAGCCTACCTGATAGTGTCGAAAAATACATTTCATTTTCCAGGCAAATCATCCAGAACATTACACTGTATTTCCTAGATTCACTTCGATTTATGCATGCACCACTTCAAAAACTTCCTAAGGTCATGTGTTAAGACGATATGCACCTCATTCAAGGAGCACATCTCAGTGACGAAAAGTTCCAGACCATGACGGTGAAGGGTGTCTTCCCATAGAAATATTTGGATTCGATGGAGTGATTCAACTTAACCTCTTGCCTGTGTTTACATTCCGTGCTGACCAGTTGCAGCTGTAGCAGCGCATCGAAAGCTAAGTACTAATTAATTGTTTGTGTATAGTGGTTTATTTAGGAACTTTAGAAGTCTTCAACCGGTGTTCTTGGAGTTTTCTGGTGAAATAATTTCAGAAGAACCTTTTGGGAACTGTTTACAGCTTCGTTACTGTGTCATTAGACGTTTGATTCTCTTTCTGTATCAGTCTTTTGTTATATTCACATTTGTTGTTTATTAATACTGTTAATAATAGTAGTTACTTCCCTTGTAGAGTAAGTTTGTGATTATTGTAGTCAGGTTTCTAACATCTTCTTATTGTAGTAGCGGAACTTAGAAAAAGTAAAATTTTACCATGAGTGAGAAGTGTGGGCTTTGCCGTAGGTTCGTGAGTAGTGGATTGTGGTGTGAGACTTGTTCGAAGTATTTTCACTGGGGGGAATGCAGTGGGGAAGCCAGTGGGCATTCTGGTGAGATCCTCTCCTGGAACTGCAGGTTATGTAGCAAGAGTAAATTGATAGAGGAGCAGGAGCGTAAGATCTGTGCCCTTCAGGTGCAGTTGAAAAACGCACAGGAGGAGCTAGATAGGATGAGGAGGGAGAAGGGGGTTGGGGAATGGGAGCTGGCTATTGGTAAGAGATCTGCTAGGAGAAGAAGATTTTCAGATAGTTTTACTATTGGTGTTTACAATAGATATGACCAACTGTCAGAGTCTAGTGGAGAGGAATCTCTAGTAGCTGTAGATGTAGGAAGTATGCAGCAGACCTCACTAGTTACTGTGCCTAGAACAGTTGCAAAGTCGAAGAGGAAGAAGAAGGTTCTGCTGTTAGGTAGTTCTCATGGCAGAGGTGTAGGCCAGCAGTTGCAGGAAGTGCTGGGGAGTGAGTACCAGGTCACCAGCGTTGTGAAGCCTAATGCAGGGTTGGCTCTGAGCACTATGGGACTCAACATCTTAGGTCATAAGTCCCCTAGAACTTAGAACTACTTAAACCTAACTAACCTAAGGACATCACACACACCCATGCCCGAGGCAGGATTCGAACCTGCGACCGTAGTAGTCCCGCGGTTCCGGACTGCAGCGCCAGAACCGCTAGACCACCGCGGCCGACAATGCAGGGTTGGCTCAGGTGACTTAACATAGGGGGGTTATGTAGGGATTTTACTAAAGAGGATCAGGTAGTGATTGTGGGTGGGGCTGATAATAGTATTGATAGTGATGGGGAGTATAACATAGTAGGTGACCTGGAAAAGATAGCCACTCAGACTGGCAACACGAATGTGCATTTCATGGAACTGTTTCAGCGTCACCATCGGCCTCATCTTAATACAGCCGTCAGGTGTAATAACATGAGACTTGGGGGTGCGCTGATGACAGAAAGCATGGGTCACATTTCAGTGGTGTCGGTGGAGTCTATCGGCAGGACGGGTTTCACAAGACACGGCCTGCACCTCAACAGGTATGGGAAGGGGAGGTTGGCAAAGCTTATAGAGGCAGCATAGGTGGGGTTGGTGGGATCACTCATGGGAAAATTCCTGCAGTAGTGGGTGTTAGAGCTGCACCTTTTTTGGATTGAAGTCAGCTGATAGGTATTCCTGCTTGAGGGAAGTCTCTCTAACAAGGGAACCACTTTTGACAAAGCTTAGGTATCCGAAAAATGAGGGAATTAGTATATTTCATCAAAATATACAAGGTATTAGAGATAAAGTTAGTGAACTGCTTATAGATGTTGACTCTGAAATTATTGGTATATCTGAACACTTCTTCAATAAGGAGATAACTCAGAGGCTTCCTTTACCAGGATACAGGTTGGCTGGCTGATTTTCGAGGAGCTCTTTGCGGTGTGGGGGAGTAGCCATGTATGTGAAAAACGGCATCGCATTTGAGTCAATTGATGTTTCAAAGTACTGCACTGAAAAGGTGTTTGAATGTTGTGCAGGTGTGGTTAAATTTAACGGAGCTAAACTTGTAACTGTTGATATTTATAGATCCCCAGACTCCGATTTCACAACATTTTTGCTAAAGCTAGAGGAGGTTCTTGGTTCACTTTATAGGAAATACAAAAAGTCAGTTATATGTGGTGACTTCAATATTAATTGTGTAAGTGATTGTGCAAGGAAGACGATGCTGGTAGACCTCTTTAATTCATATAATCTTATGCAAACCGTATTCTTTCCAACGAGAGTGCAAGGGAACAGTAGAACAACCATAGACAACATTTTTGTTCATTCCTCATTACTAGAAGGGCATTCTGTTAGCAAAAAGGTGAATGGCCTGTCAGATCATGATGCGCAAATTTTAACTTTAAAAGATTTTTGTGCTGCAACACGTGTTAAATATAGTCATCAGCTGTTCAGGAAAGCTGATCCAGTTGCTGTAGAGACATTTGTAAACCTTATAAAGGAACAAGAGTGGCAAGATGTTTATAGCGCTGATACAGCAGACGATAAATATAATGCTTTTCTCAAGACTTTTCTCATGCTCTTTGAAAGTTGCTTTCCGTTAGAACGTTTAAAACAGGGTACTAGCACAAACAGGCAGCCTGGGTGGCTGACTAGAGGGATAAGAATATCTTGTAGAACAAAGTGGCAATTATATCAAAACGTTAGAAACAGTCAAAATCTAAATGCAGCAGCCCATTACAAACAGTATTGTAAGGTGCTTAAAAATGTTATTAGGAAGGCAAAAAGTATGTGGTATGCAGATAGAATAGCTAAGTCTCAGGATAAAATTAAAACCATATGGTCAGTCGTAAAGGAAGTGGCTGGTCTGCAGAGACAGGTCAAGGATATAGAATCAGTGCGTAGTGGGAATGTCCATGTTACTGATAAGTCGCATATATGTACAGTATTTAATGATCACTTTCTGAATATAGCAGGTGAACTAAATAGAAACAGGGAATCATATAGCGCTATTAGAAAAAAGTGTTCCGAGACTGTTACCTGAAATGCTCCTCCATGATACTGACAAGAGGGAGATTGAGTTAATAATTAAATCACTAAAGACCAAGAACTCTCATGGATATGACGGGGTATCTAGCAGAATACTGAAGTATTGTTCTATGTATGTTAGACCAGTTCTCAGCCATATCTGTAACTTTTCCTTTAGGAGTGGTCGGTTTCCTGACCGATTAAAGTACTCGGTAGTGAAGCCACTTTATAAAAAGGGAGACATTGATAATGTTGACAATTTTAGACCTATTTCTATGCCATCGGTGTTTGCTAAAGTTATCGAGAAGGTTGTATATACAAGGTTACTGGAGCATTTAAATTCACATAATTTGCTGTCAAATGTTCAGTTTGGTTTTAGAAATGGTTTAACAACTGAAAATGCTATTTTCTCTTTTCTCTGTGAGGTTTTGGACGGATTAAATAAAAGGTTGCGAACGCTAGGTGTTTTCTTTGATTTAACGAAGGCTTTTGACTGTGTTGACCACAAAATATTACTGCAAAAGATGGACCATTAAGGAGTAAGGGGAGTAGCTTACAATTGGTTCGCCTCTTACTTTAAGAACAGAAAGCAGAGGGTAATTCTCCGCAATATTGAGAGTGGTAGTGATGTTCAGTCCCAATGGGGCATTCCCCAAGGGTCAGTGCTGGGGCCACTGCTGTTTCTTATTTATATAAATGATATGCCTTCTAGTATTACAGGTGATTCAAAAATATTTCTGTTTGCTGATGACACCTGCTTGATAGTGAAGGAACCTGTGTGTAATATTGAAACAGTAACAAATAATGTAGTTCATGAAATAAGTTTGTGGCTTGTGGAAAATAATTTGATGCTAAATCACAGTAAGACTCAGTTTTTACAGTTTCTAACTCACAATTCAACAAGAACCGATAGTTTGATCAGACAGAATGGGCATATTATAAACGAGATGGAACAGTTCAAATTCCTAGGCGTTCGGATAGATAGTAAGCTGTTGTGGAAAGCCCATGTCCAGGATCTTGTTCAGAAGCTAAATGCTGCTTTATTTACCATTAGAACAGTATCTGAAATAAGTGACACTTCAACACGAAAAGTAGTCTACTTCGCATATTTTCATACGCTTATGTCGTATGGTATTAGTTTTTGGGGTAATTCTTCTGATTCAAAAAGAGTATTTTTGGCTCAAAAACGGGCTGTTCGAGCTATATGTGGTGTAAGTTCGAGAACTTCTTGTCGACCCCTATTCAGAAATCTGGGAATTCTGACATTGCCCTCACATTATATATTTTCTTTAATGTCGTTTGTTGTTCGCAATATTAGCCTATTCCGAAGAGTTAGCAGCTTTCACTCAGTTAATACTAGGCAGAAATCAAATCTGCATGTAGAATGCACTTCCTTGACTCTTGTGCAGAAAGGAGTGCAGTATTCTGCTGCATCCATTTTCAATAAGCTACCACAAGAACTCAAAAATCTTAGCAGTAGCCCAAACTCTTTTAAGTCTTAAACTGAAGAGTTTCCTCATGGCTCACTCCTTCTATTCTGTCGAGGAGCTCCTGGAAGAGCTAAAAAATTAAGCAAATTGCAGTGTTACATTGTTGATTGTCTTCATTTAAACTTACGACTTGTCACCTGAATATGTTTATTTTATATTTCATTTTATCTGTTTCTAATATCGTGTTATAATTTCATGTATTGACTCGTTCCATGACCATGGAGACTTCTCCTTAATTTGGTCTCACGGAACAATAAATAACTGAACTAAAAAAAAACAAAATCACGTTGCCTGACATATATGCATTCACCTATTTTCCTACAGGCAGTGTCATAATATATGTGGACACTATACATGAATACAGAGATGCACTTGTTTGCAGATATTTTCGAGAAATTTAGAAATTTATGCATGACCACGTATATGCTGGACTGTGCCTTCTACTACTCCACACTGTGGCTTTTATGGGACACCATGTTGAAAAAAGATGCAATTCAATATATAATTATTGACTGATATTGATATGCTGCTCCTTTTCGAATGCAGAATAGGCGGGGGACTTCGCTAATGTGTTCATAGGCGTGCAGAGGCAAATAACCTGCATTTTGTGAGTTGTTCAACACATCTAATAATTTGATATACATTCTGTACTTGGAGGTAGACAACTCACATATACGTACATTCCATAAAACAGTCTTTGAAAAGTGGAGGGTTTTGATGGTTATGTGATCAAGAAATCATCAGCTTAGCTGAATTCACAGATGTGACTGGATGCTGGTTAACAAAATGTTGTTGAGGTGGAATTGGCATGTCCTGGTGGTTTGTATGACACACACAGTGATTTGACGCTACGTCTTGAGCGCCTAGTTTGGCGCAATGGTTACCTCCCCAATCTGATGACAACATTTGGGGTAAACCGAGACATGTAATGCACTGGAGTAATCTTCATCAGTGTCTCGCTTTGGGAATGGAACTGATTAGAGTCACCCATGCTATCTACTTCAAGTAGTCACTCTGGCTGAATGAATATATTTATATTAAAACACTAAACAAAGCGTTTCTCCAACTTGTGACTTCGAAAGAGATTTTTTTTAAAACTCATAAGTAATGTAGTTTTCAGGAAGACAATGAAGAATTTGAGAAAACATGAGAGATTTCAGGGCACTCTCACTTCTGATTCGGTGTAGGGAATACGATCTATGGCGATTTTACTTCATACATTGTGGTGAGATGGTGGGCAGCAGTTTATGGTCTTGTTTGCGTGCTCTAGGGAAAGAAATACGGTAAGCTTTACCTGTGTTCAAAGGAACAGGATGCCGACTTAATCGACTGCAGTAAAAGCACAGCGTTGGTGGGGCGACAAAGCGCGTTTTTTTTTTTCTGGAGAATGATGAAAAGAAATTTCCAGACGGATCCGTGCCGCAGTCGTATTGTGCAAAACACATTAAATTTGGCGCCAGACGTCCAGGTATACGGCCTAGCGCTGAAAAGTCGCCGACAGCGCATTGTAGGCCTTGTTAGCAAGCAAGCCGCCAAAAGAAATGTAAACGTTCTGCAAATGTCTGTGGGACAGGAAAACTGAGGCCCAGACGTGCAGACTCTGTTTCAAAACATCTTTTGTCAATGCAAGTTTATGGCCGTTCTTTGCAAACTTTGAAATGGACGGAACAGGGGAGAAAATAAGCTGTTTATGGAGGGCTGTGCTTCCACCCTGTATTCTGTTAGCAAAAGACATGGCAAACATGTGGGAAAGAGGCCGCAAACCTGAATTTTTTCTGTTTTTTGCCAATTAACTTTACTAATTGGTCAAATCGGTTTGCAGTGCAAAGACCATTCACAAAGCTTAGAATGCCAGGCTCCAGCTCGTGATTGGCTTGTGCGAAATTGGGGGAAGTCAAAAAAGAGAAATGTGCTTTTGGAACCGAGCTGAGGAGGCAACACAGAGACAGGGGGATCGTCACTCACACTGGTACAAGTCTCTTGCACTGGCGCTTCGCTAGTAAAAGAACTGCAGGTCTCTACATAAACGGTGAGACTTGTGTCCTTCTGCAGGGCGCGACTTAGAGCCTGTACCAGTCACCTTCTGAACCGTCAGAGGTACTGCTTATATCATCACGGTCATAACGAGCGACGCATGGTTGTACTTATTTGTCTTGAGTCGGCCGTCTAAACATTTGATGTATTCTGACATGCACAGTCGTGGCACGGAGTCAAATTGGTTTGGTAGACCAGCAAACGGGTCCCGCTGCACTCTGGAATCCGTCGGGGTTTCAGAGGCTCATAGGGAAGTACCTGCGTTCTGAATTGACCGAACGTGAGACCGCGTACTTTTTTTTTTGGGAACGCGCATTTAATAACAGATTGCCGCCGTCCATGACTTCAGTCGCCGAACGCATTGTAGTGTGCCGCCTTGACCAGTGAGATGGTATAGTATTCGCTGCTGCATAGTAGGGCTATAATATCTATTTCTCAGCACCCTGTTCTTTCGAACCATATTTTTCCTTTTTTTCATATGGGAGAATATAGACACTTGGTGGTGGCGTAGTTTGATGCCATAACCTGGATTCACGTGTATGAAGTGAGATAAAGCGAGTAGTGTTCTGGTTAGTGTCGGGTGTCGATCCCCAGCAGATCACTTTGTCCACCATAGATCCCATTTTAGTAAGGCTTTCGTTAAATAACCATTTTTGTATGATGTTTCTTCAATAATTTTGTTGTCTTGTCTTGTTTAAGATCAATAAATCTATTGTGAATTCTCCATGAGTTCCGATTAACAGTTCCTTCACATTTTTATGGCAATCTAGATCAAAAACATTAGGAGTAGTTTTTTCATTTGGTGTCCACTGCGTGGATCTTTACTTCATTAACAGAAATCTTTCTTTCAAACAAACAGAGTTACCCTATGGAAGCGGTTTTAAAGTGGAAGATATTATTTACCATGTCAAATATTAAATTGGCAGCAAGACTTCGTTGCTGTGGAGATGGGTTAGCTTTTGGTAGAGTTTGCAAAGTTTGTTAACATTGGTATGTGTATATTGGACCTATATGGATTCCACACGGACCAGTTTCTGTGTGGATGTGCAAAAATGCATGTTACAAATCAAAATTTACAAAAGGTGACATGTTTGAATATGTGGCTCATTATAACATAGCACTAGCAAAGAAAAGGGTTATTAGCTTAGTGAAAGATGAGCCGAATAGATTGTGGAGTTTGCGCACCTTAGGTCGAAAATGTATGCATACTGCACACTGATAAGTGCCACCCAAAGGTGGGCAAAGAGCGTGCTTTGTGGGGCCTCAGTGGCTCTCATGATTGGTGATTGCGAGGTGTGCCTGCTCAGTTGTTTTGGTAGGGCTTCACTACTTCCTCTGCACTTGGTCCAACAAGTTGCCATTTGGTCACGAGACCATGTGGTGCGCACTGTATCACAACGAAAATCTGTCTGTCACGCCATGATGAGAAACAGTTCATTTGTGAGAATGCAATCGAGACACTTCTGAACTCACACTCACATAGAGCGAGAGCTGTGTGTGTGTGTGTGTGTGTGTGTGTGTTTTGCATATGTGTGTATGTGTTTATATTGTGCATATCTGAGGATATGTGTGAGTGTAGCAGGTTACTGTTGCTTCGCATCTGTAAGTGTAACCTTAGAATAACCTGCACATGATCCCTGGGTGGTACTAAGCAAGCAACAGCTTTCGTTGCTACACAGTCCTTATAATCTACTACCACAACTCTTCACTATGGCTCTTGAAACCAACAATGATTCTTTTAAGAGCCAAAGTACTAGAATTTTACAGATTAATGTAGAGACCATTAGCAAGTCTAATTACCAATGTTTATTGAAACCCTGCTTCGAATATAACTTTGACATGATCACTGTCCAGTAATGTAGGCCAACTCAAGACATGGGGTAAAATACCAGAACTCGATGGCCTTAGCGCAACTTAACATCCAGCCTATGGTATAGCCACATATGAGGGTACGATCCACATTTAGATCAGCTACATGGAGCAAGAGTACAATACTGATCTATGTTTTGTATCTTAAGACGATACCCTCCAACCATTAGCCATCCCCCAGAGAGCTCTATCTGACTTCCCACACAGTCAGCACCTCTGAGTAGACTTGAAACAGACTTGTAGATCCCACTGGTGAATTCCCCACTCACGCCAGAACTTTCAGACAGCAAACTGGCCTGACTTCTCTAAAAAACCTTGTTAACATGACGTTATGTTGATGACACGTTCATGATGTGGCCCCATGGAAGGGACAAGCTCCTAGACTTCCTTACACACCTGAACTCCATACAGCCGAACATCAAATTCACTATGGAGACCGAAGCAGGAGGAAGTTTACCATTCCTGGACGTCACGGTCAAAGGAAGAGCGGATGGCGCCCTGGGCCGTGGGGTATGCAGGACAAAAATGCACACCGACCTGTATTTGCATGCAAATAGCTGCCATCACCCTTCGCAGAGGAATGGGGTACTAAAAACACTGGTGCACAGGGCGCGCACCATCTCGGATGCAGCGAGTCCGCCCCACGAGGTGGAACACCTCAAAACTGTGTTTCGGAAAAACGGGTACTCGGAATGGCAGGTCAGACGCGCTCTCCGCCCCACCTCTACAGTACAGCGTGTGGAGATGGACGAAGTCAAGGAGTAAGAGACAGCCACCGCCTATATACCGTATACTGGCGCACTATCGGGGGAAAATAGGACGAATATTGAGGAATCACCGAGTAGGAAATGTCTTTTGCCCGCCCAATAAAAGACGAGCATTATTGGGAAGTGTTAAACACGATCTCGGTTTGCGGAAGGCCGGCATATACCAGATTCCTGTGAGTGTGGGAAGACTTACCTCGGACAGACAGTGCGCACCATCGAAGATCGTTGCCGAGAACATCAGAGGCACACTCAACTTATGTACCCCAACAAGTCGGCAGTCGCAGAGCACTATTTGACCGAAAATGACGAAATGGACTACCCACATACCAGGGTCTTCGCACAGACATCTAAATACTGGGACAGCGTCGTTAGAGAGGCTATCGAAATTCGTACCAGGGACAGAGATTGCGGCTATAACCTCAGCAAGGCATTGTAACTATCACTGAGTCTAATTAAAAAGAGGCTCAGCGAAGAAAACGAACGAGCGACCAGGGCAGACGAGGCAGTTACACCGACGCCAGTTACACCGACAGCCTCTCAGTGACCGTGGACGCGCGGCCGCGGCCGCGGACCGCGCAGAAAACGCCTCCCGGGGGAAGGGGATTTAGGGCGGCCGGCCGCCCTCGGGAGCTCAGTTCGACAGCGCACCTGACGATGGCAACATGTCTGATCGCCGAAATATTGTGCCCGTTGGACATTATGGACCGGCAGTACATCCATGGACTGTTCGAGCAAGAAATACGCCGGGAGAAGTTGAAGAATCACATGTATAAATAATATGTCTGTAAATTTGTACATATTGTATTGTATTTGTATTTCTAAAGTGATTTGTGATTGCCAAATGGTTAAGAATAACAAAAATGTGTGTGTGTGTGTGTGTGTGTGTGTGTGTGTGTGTGTGTTGCATTAGGTTGGTTGGTTGGTTGTTTGGGGAAGGAGACCAGACAGCGTGGTCATCGGTCTCATCGAATTAGGGAAGGATGGTGAAGGACGTCGGCCGTGCCCTTTCAGAGGAACCATCCCGGCATTTGCCTGGAGTGATTTAGGGAAATCACGGAAAACCTAAATCAGGATGGCCGGACGCGGGATTGAACCGTCGTCCTCCCGAAAGCGAGTCCAGTGTCTAACCACTGCGCCACTGTGTTGCATTAATTTTTATTTTTTTTCACTTGTCGCTAATCATCAAAATCTTTAGTTTTTAGTTTAATGTATTTCCCATGCTACATATTCCTTATTGTAACACTGAAAAAGAATAATAAAAGTCTTTCCATTGTGAGAGCTGACAAGAATTAAAAACATTTTTTCCATTGCAACAAATGTACATCAATTGAGACTGCAAAAGCTGAAATGTTTCCACTGCAACAACTGAAAAGGGTGACAAATGTAAAAAGTTTCAATGGGAAATATGTTGAACGGCATACTATATATTTTGTTGGATTAGATTTACTATTATTATTATTATTATTATCATTAGCATAAAAAAGTAAATCTGTAAAATAATCGATACAAAGAAATGTGAATGTAACACTCTAATCAGTTTCAAAGAATGTATTGCACAATGAACTGTCACCAAAATATATGTTGTTGATAAAACAAGAGAATTTGTTAGCCTATGCCCTTGTTATTATTTACAAACCATGGCTTTAGTTCTCAAACTGAACCACATTAGCAACCATAATGCATATAAAAGTAAAAGATAAGAAGTCCAGGCCTTTGTATATCACACACAAACACACACACACACACACACACACACACACACACACACACATATATATATATATATATATATATATATATATATATATATATAATGAATTTGGCCAGCTATGGACCGCATACAACTTAAGACTTATGGTGTTTCTTTTTCTTCCGTTCTTCCCAGTACTTCTTCATTTTCTCGCCAACTGCTCGTCTCTGCTCATCTGTCCACACTCTCTTGGGTCGAGGTTTTGGCGCATCTTCTTCATATTTTGCGTTTTCTATAAGTAGCCTAAAGTTATTCCTGTCACGTATTATTTCTTCTGTAACACCTATTTTGTTGGCGTCTTTCTTTACTGCTTCTACCCATCCTACAGTGTTTTTCAGCTTACTAACGTAATTAAATATTTTCTTTGTAATCCATGTTTCTTCCATTCTTTTTTAATGTCCATAAAATTTTAGCCGTCTCTTCCTCATTGTATCTGTGATCTTTTCTGTATTTTTGTATACATCTTCATTTCTCCTTTTAATCCACCTATTTTCCTTGTTTTTCTCAGGACCTAGAGTTTTTCTTAATATTTTTCTCTCTCTTTTTTATAGTTCTCTTAATTCGCCTCTCTTATTCACTGTTAGGCACTCTGATCCATATGTTGCTTGTGTCCTAATAACTGAATCATAATGTTTAATCTTTGCTTGTATGGATATTGATTTCTTATTGTAGTAGTTTTGTGTTAATTTATATGCAAATTCCAACTTTTTTATTCTTTCTTTATTTGTTGTGTTATCCAGTCCATTGGCTTGGATCCACTCACCCAGGTATTTGAATCTATCAACTCTTTTAATTTTTCCATACTTTGTTTTCATAAACTTTTCTGTATTATGTTTGTGTTCTATATACTCGGTTTTTCGTAGGATATTTTTAGCCCAGTCTTTTCAGCAATCTCGTGTAACATACCAAGCATAACTGTTGCGTCTGTTCGGTTTTCAGTTATCAATGCCATATCATCCCCAAAGGCTAGGCTAAACATTTTATATATATATATATTGCATGGGGGGGGGGGGGAATCGATGAGAACCATTTTTTAGTTATAAATAAGACTAACTGAGTATACCAGTAGGATAACACCCAAACTCCTGTTTTTCGAATTCTCCACAGTAGATTCATCACCCAGATGTAAGTGACATATATTAAGTGGGGGCAACCATGTGTATTGTACCGTTTATGGGTCATAAATCATTATAACTCAGTAATAAATTACCTGCTGGCACTTTACAGCGCTGGACCAGTGATGTACAGAACATGAGTGAAGAGCCCTCCTGATGGTTTTCATGTTTGGATAAGAGGTGGGGTTCAAATTATTCAAATGGCTCTGAGCACTATGGGACTTAACAGCTATGGTCATCAGTCCCCTAGAACTTAGAACTACTTAAACCTAACTAACCTAAGGACATCACACAACACCCAGTCATCACGAGGCAGAGAAAATCCCTGACCCCGCCGGGAATCGAACCCGGGCTTGGGAAGCGAGAACGCTACCGCACGACCACGAGCTGCGGACTAAGAGGTGAGGATAACTACTTGGGACTGATGGTGATGGTAAGTGACTGCAAAATTGGGGAAAACAGATATTTTTGATCATAAATAACTAATAATTATAATGAAATAAATAAATAATAAAAAATGAAATAAATAAATAATAAATATAATTAGAATGAAGTAAATGAATACATAATGGTAGCAAAAATGACAGTGAAGTTTACAGTAATATACGCTGGGCTCTCTTTTTCCACCAACAGAACATACCGTTTTGAATTTGCCGCCATTTATTTTGAATTTCTCACTTTTTAAATTGGCTTATAGAAGGGGGGGGGGAGAGGCGGTAAGGTGTTCTGGCGGCACCGCACTGGCTCTGTTTCTCTACTATGAACGTCGATACTAGTGTCTGTGATGCTTGTCGATGACTATGTTCCCTCCTCGTTTGAAGGCTGAAGAAAACGTTTCTTTCTGTTAAACTGCATTTGCTTAAAATCTGTTTATTGTCAACTCCTAAATTCAGTTCAATGGCATCTTATTCTTTTATGTATAAGGTACTCCCTAATGTCAACATCCTCCTGAGTAGTACTTCCGCGCCCGCATCTCGTGGTCGTGCGGTAGCGTTCTCGCTTCCCACGCCCGGGATCCCGGGTTCGATTCCCGGCGGGGTCAGGGATTTTCTCTGCCTCGTGATGGCTGGGTGTTGTGTGCTGTCCTTAGGTTAGTTAGGTTTAAGTAGTTCTAAGTTCTAGGGGACTGATGACCATAGCTGTTAAGTCCCATAAAAAAAAAAAAAAAAAAAAAAAAGTACTTCCGCTCCTCCATCGCCCAGAGATCCAAGTGGGGGATCATTTTATCACCGGATTTTTAAACATGATGAAATCATCATCATTAAGCCATACCGTACAGTTGCAAGCACTCTGGAATTATGACAGCTGTAGTTTCCTCTTGCTTTCAGCTGTACGCAACACGAACATAGCAAGGCCAAACTGGCTAAATGTTACAAGGTCAGATCACTCAATCATTCAGACTGCTATTCCTAAAACTATAGAAAAGGCTGCTGCCGTCACCATAGATAGCCATCTGTCGTGGTTGCACTTATGGTGCATCTGTCTGTGTCGTTGAAGCATGCAAGCCACCCTATGAATCATTAGGTGGCGCAGGGGGAGAGGGGGCTATCCGGCTGTGGCTTTCTTGGCCAAATGAACTAGTCTTCCATTCTACAAAATGCCTGCAAAATCAAGTTAATATGTTTATTTCATCCTCATATTTCTGTTACTTCGTGGGCTATGTCGCTAAGATGTGCAATGCAATACTGTGTCTTTTTCAGTTTCTGCTGTCTTGGACACTGACTTTTTTAATCAGAAGTAGTTAATTTTTTTCGTCTTTCTGAGTTAAAATGCATTTGATGGGCTTCATGATTGCCACTGCTTACGCTGTGCAAGAAGATGACGGAAGTTTATACTGTTCAAAGTTAACCATTTTCGGACACAAGATGTTCCCAGGGTTTACCTCTAGCGTAACTCTTGAAGCATCAGTGCTCCGCTCCGTTTTCACGGAGGTACGTGGTGACGATCAGGTTGACGTTTCTGCCAGCGTTCTCACCGCCACACAGGTGACAGGGCATAGGAAATCCCGCCGGAGTTATGATACTTTTTGTTAGAGTTTTCATCGTCTGAAAATTTTCTAGTACATATTTTCTGTCTAGCCATTGACGCTAGAATGACATAAGACAACATACAACGCATCATTATGGAACAAGGTTGGTTAGATTGAACTACACATGTTCCTCCTGTCCTCAGTCATCCAGATTTTTCTGTTTAGGATCATTTGAAATGAACAGTACTCCTGTCGGTAAGTCTGAAGAGGTGGAGCAGTGAATTACAGTACTGTCAAGTGTTACGACTTGATGGGAGTGTGTATGAAATAGTTCGTTAGTCACTGCAGAGATGAGTGCAAAAATAATTCGTTAGCAAGTGCAGAGATGAGTGCAGTATTTTTTTTTTCATCAAACTGCATGACGACACGTGGAACTCCCCTTGTAGCAGGTCCAAGTGTACAGTAAATTATGGCCTACAACGTGCTGGAGTAGTACTGTATTTATTATTAAGGTAGATCGTGGGTGGAATTACATCCCAGCTACATGGCGGCTCGATCGAGAAGTTTACACTTCAAACACATTTACACTAACTAGGACATAGCCGAAAATAAGTTCAGTCGAAATTTTTGCAAAGGACCTAACCATGTTCAGAAAGGATAGATTAAATTCAGTTGGTGACGGAGTGTTTATTGCTGTCAGTAATTTACCTTATAGTGAAACTGAAGTAGATAATTCCGGTGACTCAGCACGTATGGAGGCTTTACCTGACAACCTGATCGCCCGTGGTACACAAAACAGGCCGGAACACTTTTGAAGAAGCAACGACAAAGAGCACTCCGAATTTAAAAGAACGTAAAATCCCCAAGACTGGCTAAGTTTTAAAGAAGCTCAAAATTTAGCGCGAACTTCAATGCGAGATGTTTTTAATAGTTTCACAACGAAGGTCTGCTCGAAATCAAACTGAAAACCCAAAGAAATTCTGGTCGTATACAAAGGATACCAGTGGTAGATGCAATCAATAACTTCACTGTGTGACAACAACGGTGATTTTACTGGTGACAGCACCACTAAAGCGAAGTTACTAAATACAGTTTCCCGGAGTTCCTTACCCAAAGCAGACGAAGTGAATATTTCAGAACGAGAATCAAGACGGCCGCCAATATCCTCGGTGTAGCTCAATTCACTTAGCAAAGGTATGGTTCGAGTCCAGACTGTATACCAGTTATGTTCCTTTCACAGTATGCTGACAGAATAGCCCCATACATAGCAATCATAGACAACCCCTCTGTCGACGAAAGGTGCCTAAGGACTGGAAAGTTGCATAAGTCACGCCAGTACTCAAGAAAAGAAATAGGAGTAAACTGATGTATCAATGACCTATGTCTATTTTCAGTAGGATTTTGGAAGCTATACTGTGTTCCGTCATTGTGAATCACCTATAAGGAAACGGTCTAACTGACACATCGACAGTAAGCATTCAGAAAATAACGTTCGTGTGAAACACGACGTTACCAGCGCTGTCGACAGGGGATCTGAAAGTGATTCGAAATTTCGGGGTGACTTCGTTCCTTGTAAGCAACTTCTAATGAAACTGCGTGCGTTTCGATTATCGTCTCATTTGTGCGACTAGATTCGTGGTTTCCAATCAGAAAGGTCACAGTTCGTAGTAAATGACGGAAAGTCATCGAGTAAAACAGAAACAATACCTGGCGTCCCCTAACCAAGTGTTATAGCTAACGCCTCCGCTGTTCCAAATCCACATAAACAAGTTAAAAGATAATCCGAGCAGCCCTCTTACATTATTTGCAGATGATGCCGTCACTAGATGATTAAACGCAATTGCATAATGATTTAGACAAAATATCTGTAAGGTGCGAAATGTGGCAATTGACTCTAAGTAATGAAAAGGAATAGCGAAAGGAATTCGCTAAATTTCGGTTACACAATAAATCACACAAAAATTGAAGCCTGTAAATTGAGCTAAATGCTTAGGGGCTACAATTACGAATAACTTAAATTAGAATGATCACATACCTAATGATGTCGGGAAAGAAAATCAAAGGCTGTGATTTATTGGCAGAACAGTTAGCAAGTGCAACAGGTATACTGAAGGGACTAGTTACAGTACGCTTGTCTGCAATCTTCAGGAGTATTGCCGTGTGACGTGAGATTTGCATCACGTAGGACTGACGGAGGACATCATAAGATTTCAAATAAGATCAGTTCGTTTTGCATTATCGCAAAATAAGGGAGAGAGCAACACGAGAATTGGGGTGGCAATCATTAAAACGAAGGTGTTTCTCGATGTCGTAGACTTTTCTCATGAAATCACAATCACCAACTTTCTCCTCAGAGTTTGAAAATATTTGTAGGCATCCACCTACATAAGGAGAAATGATCATTATAATAAAATAAAGAAAATCACAGCTCGCACATTCGTTTTTCTCAGGCGCTTTTCGCGAGTGGAATGGTAGACAAACAGCACGAATGTGGTTCGATGAACCCTCTGCCAGGCACTTAATTGTGACTTGCATAGTAGTTGTGTAGATGTGGATGTAGACAACATTTGATGCTGAAGTCCGTGGCGTCGTTGGTGTTTCGCTTGCGAACCATCTGTGTTTCCCCTTTACCAGGTTTTGCTGTAAACTATGGTACACCCTCCATATTACCCGAGGGAGACAGCTGGTGACAGGAAACATCGGTGACAATGAAAGATTAAGTTAGATAGGCTAATGGGTAAGACGAATCCTTTAGAAGAGTGGGAAGGAAATCACAGTCAGTCATTTTCTGATCGGTTTTCGCTGATTTCGATTCATCTCATTGCATCTACATTGATTCCTTGCCTACTACACCGAGTCTGAATAATTCGTGAAAGGAAGTATAGGATCACACTGTAAATTTCATTAAATTGAAGGCCATTGCTGATAAATTTCATTAAACTGAAGGCCACTGCGGACTGCGCAGGCCACTGCCTGTGCAGCAAAGCGCGGCTTGAGCTGCTCGTGTCCGCACAGTTAACGCCGGTTCCGAATACTGGCGCTCAGCGACTTCCAGTTAGGGTGAAGCCGTGCTACAGGCGCCGCCTCCACGTCCACCGGACCGCTCGCTTTCGTTGTGAAGTCAGTGTCTCGACTCCCAGCGGGAACACAGAAAGAAAGTAACTTGTTTTCATTGATATGAAGCAGGTGCAGTATTTTCTTTTCATTGAAAGAACGCAGGTGTAGTATTTTTTTTCGTTTTGTTTCGTTTTGTACTACCGTTGCAGATACACTTAAATTTTAAGTAGAATGTATAAAAATTAACGCCAACATCAGGTGCGAAAACCCTCCGAGTTATGATGCGCTCAAAATTACGCGCAAGAATACGTTTCTTAATTATTGGTACCTTTCATAACACACTAATACGTCGTACGTACTCTCAACAAGCATCAAAAGTCTACCTTGCATGAGGCAGACACCACATCATCCCAGTTATCAGCTTGGCACGGCGAAAGGACAAATGTTACGAAGAGATTCAACCTACATAACAGTTTACCTAGTTGCTCTTAGCATCTCTGTATTACATTTTGCACGTTTCTCAAGCTCTTCTTAGATGGATAAAATGTCATACATTTTCTTTTCAAATATTTTTTGCATTTGCTGAACCAGTCATCTATTTTTCTTAGTTGACTTCACGATTCCCTGACTTTGTGGTGTTTTATCCTTCTTCTTCATGTGCGGACTAGGGTTTCCCCTGTAAGTCGGCCTCTGTTGATTGTGGTGGCCCGAATGTCGTCCCATGTCTTGGCTAGTCGTCTAGACAGCAGTTTCCTGTCGGTCCCATTACGGATAAAATTCATTTTCTTTGTAGTCTTTTCGAAACGTTGTTTCAGTCCCCTCTGGGACCACTTCAGTCGGTAGAGTCATAAGGAAAATTATTGCTTCAGAAAATTGTCGAGCTCGAAGAGACTTCATTCTGTGGAAGAAATGCTTCAACTTATGCGCTTTTTTCTTTGTCCAGACTCCAGTGTGCCTCGAGTGCTTTGTGACAGCTGTGTACAAGTGGCACAAGTATTCTATATGTCAACTATACGTGGAATGAGGACGTAAAGCATTCAGAAGTAAGGCATTATTCTGCAATCGCCTAATCAACTGAGGAAGAGCATACGGAATTTGTTTTAAACGTAGGCAGGGAATTGCACGAAAAGTTCCATTCTTCAGTGCTGCTACAGTGTTTGGGATCCCTATCAGGTCACACTAAATGAGTGGTGAAGAAATTAAGAGCCACTTTTAAATCAGTCTGAGACTGTAACGAAAATGCTCCGTGAACTGACATTGGAAATTTTGATGGAAAGAAGGTGACGTTTTCACGAAACACTCTCGATGAACTTTAAGCGATTCAGTATTTGCGGAACTATTCTGTCGCACTCTGCTTTCATCTCATTGAAGAACCAGTAAGGACAAAACGAGGGAGTTACTGTTCGCGGAGACACATAAAAACAACCATTCTTTTCGGGCTCTCGCACTGTGTAATCGTATGCGGATCACAGACGCAGATATTGAGGTATTTTGTCAGAATTTCGACCCACTGCGAGTAGACTCGGTTGCACGGGACAGTAGAACTGAAAGAGAAACCAAGCTGCGATGTGCACAGCACTTCTGCACAGCTGCTGCAGTGCATCCAGTACGCCAGTAAACGGGTCAGTCACGCACAACGGAAGCAATGTCCACACTTGCAGAACGTACGTCACTCCGAATCGAGCGTAAGCAGTGCGCGATTTGGAAAATGACTGAATATGGTAGTAAATGAAGGAACACACAGAAACGACTCGAAGTATTTTATTGAAGCTGCCCTCGCAGCGATTACTTTAAATTACCTTTGGTAAAATACAATTAACAGCAATAGAAATAAAAATAGCTCATTTGGTTACACTGACGTTCGAGTGTCGCTCCGTCACAAACAGTGTCCATATGTACAGTGAGTCCGTGGCGCGGTATGTACAGGGCGGGGGTGGGGCCGGGCCCGGCTACTTGCGGATCAGCGACCGCACCTTGCTCACACAGCGGCCCACCAGGTTGCGCCTGCGCTTGACGGCGGCCGCGTCGGCCGGTGGCAGCGACGAGGTGGACGCGCGCCTCCCTGCGCCGCCGCCGCTGCCGCCGCCCTCCGACAGGGACGACGCCGACCCGGAGCGGCCGCAGTCCGGCGGGCCCCGCGCGCGCAGCTCGTGGCTGCTCAGGTACTGCTCGCACTCGCGCACCAGCCGCTCCCCGTCGTCGCCGCCGCCGCTGCCGCCACCGCCGTCGGCCGCGCCCGGCAGCGCGTCCGGGCTGCGCGGCTGCGGTGGCGGCGGCTCTGCAGCCGCGGTGGGTTCGGGGGCGGCCGGGGTGAACGCCGCCCTCCCGCAGAAGCCGGGCGCCGCCCCCGGCCTGGGCCGGCGGTGCTGCGGCGACAGCGGCGGCGACAGCGTCTGCGGCGGCGAGGGCGGAGGCGCGGCCGAGCCGCGGCGCGGCGGGCTGGCGGGCGGCTGCTGGCGGGGGCGGAGGGCGGGCCGCCGCGGCGGGCTGCCCGGCTGCGGCTGCGGCTGCGGCTGCGGCTGCTGCAGTCTGCACGAGGACAGCAGGGAAAGGAGGTGAGTGCGTGCTACGAGCTGCGTAATGAACAATAACAGACTCGGAAATATACGAGGAGTGTCCACCTCTGGCAGCGACAACGTCTCTCACCCAGCTGGGCATCGAGTCGAACCGAGCGTATACGACGTACGGGTATGTCAACCCGCGCCGTTTTGACTGTGCGCCACAACTCGCCATTCGCAGTGGCCGGTGAGTAGAACTGTGCCACTCCCTCTGCAACTGTACAGGAGAGATCTGCTATTATCTTCTCGGAAGAAATCGTCACGGAGACCGGGAATATAAGGCGTAGCCACTGGCTTAAACGTGGCAAAATTGCGATATCTATTGTCCAAATTATCGTCTACGTGCACAACATTCTATTCTCTTATACACTATAGTATCGTACGAGGTGCTGTGCCAGTATGACCGTGATGTATCCAATTTGAAAACTTCCATTTTCGACACAGAAATACATTCATCTCGATGCCGCACATAGAACAGAGACGACACTGTCCCACTTGACGTGTCGAGCATCGTTATTGGGCGCATCTCCGATGGTGTCCCTCTATCTTTCGCCACGTCGATGCAAGTCGTGACAGTGGTATCCGTGTTGACAGTCTATAGTGCTTTCAGACATTTTCATACTGTCCGTGTATCATTATGACCACAGTGTCACTGTCATTCACAGACAGTTTCACACAGATACGTGTGCCACAACAGTTTGTCTGTTTCTTGACAGGGCACCTGGCACTAAATTGGCAAGAAGATTGAAGCATATTCACTACACACCATCTGATGCAATATAGATTATCAAATAAATGTCCTACCACATAGCTTACGAAAAGCAGAAACAGATGCCATTCTTCGAGATAACTCTGGGCAGGGACAAAAACTACCACGGCCGACAGAACAGACGAGATTATGGAAAGTGGCAAATGACAACCCTATCAAACTACACCTGACTACAACTCTCAGATTTGAAGTATATTGAGACCCAAAACAAAAACATATGAATGAACTGTAAAAAACAACACAGGGCCACAGGAATGACTGTGTTAAAATAAAATTACAGATGGAGTGAATCGAGACCCTCCAGTGGTTCTGTCGATCTTAAAACGGCTAGATGATTCTATAACAGATGACTGGAGATACTTATCACAATATCTTTTGAACGATATCCTCCCCAATGACGAGATACCGCATGACTGACGGCATCACACAGTCTTATGAGGCCAAATGAATGATACTGACGCAAATGGTGGGTTTACTGTCTCTTTTCCTCAAGAATAGGTGACTTTAATGATCTGTAGACAAAACAATAAGAAGTCAATCAGAAATGTTAGAAAACGTCACCACACATATCTCACTGACATGTTAAATGAAACCTATAAGGAAGAATTACTACACTCTGGAAAACAATTACCATAGTAATTACTAAAACATTAGAAGATAGCGACCCAGCTGACCCAAAACTTGTAGACATATTTTGTGTCCGCAACATATTTCCTGCAGTGCAGGTGAGGCTCCTGTATGATAGATGTCTAAGTCTGTCTGCAGTGCCTGCCTGCAGCTCAATGGGGATCTTAATGGTGAACAGCAATCTATCTTTTTACTTCCTAATACCTGCAGTTTTCACTGTTTGAAAGTAGTTGAAAGAATGACAAAAGGATGTCCACAAGGCTCAATGTGTGGATTTATTTTCTGGGACATGATAACTGAGTGTTTGCCGAACAGCCCTGGATGCTGGATGAGGATGAAAGGGTGAATAGGGTAGTTGTATATGCAGATGACTAATTAATCATTGTGGCAGCTAACTCACAAGAACACCTGGGAAACAAACACTTCACAGCTGTTGCGACAAAGATAAACTTAAAATGACAGTATAGAAAAGCAAATGAAGTAGAAACAAGGAATCCAATCATAAAAACTGGACACTATTAACATATAGAGAACACGTCACACTGATGAACACACTATAATAACAACAGAAAAAATGACTAAAATAATGGATAAATTAACAAGACTAAACAAGACACAGCGCAGACTGCCATTAAGAACATTATGAACTGCTCACACTATCATCTTCAAATCTACTACATGCTTTGCAGATAGTGCATGGGCACATCGCCTATGCTTGGTGACCAACAAAACAATTACATGATGAGGAGACATGAGTATGTTAGTACGGATGTCAGGTACCTTCAACACCACATTGGTGGAAAAGTTATAATCCCACTGACACAACAATGCATCACAGAGCTGCATAATACTCATACTGCATAATAATCACACATAACGCCATAACAACAATGAAAATATTCTTAATGACCAAAAGAGCAACAACAGAAGACTCTTCCCATTCCCAGTCCTTCATTCAGTTCTAAAGCATGTAATCATTTTGCAGTATGCTACAGTATGTCATGTGCAACGAAATCTTTATTGGAAGAAAACTGTACTATATGTATTTACCACATGTACAAAAACAAATGGATGCATAATAGGACATGGTATGAACATAAATAAAAAAATTCCATATAGCTGTAAATCTCATGTCAAAATATTTATTCTTAAACATTTTTATATTATCGACCACTGCCTATCATGAATAGGTGAAACATGTATGGTACACACAATAAATTCCGTTGAAAATGATGGAATTTTTCGTGTCTCTTTAATAAAACATAGCTGAAGTCAGCAACTACGGAAAATGGCAGCAAATATTAACAATATGAGTATTAAACCATTGGTGGATAAATATAAGGTAAAGAGAGTGGGAGGCATCCAACAAAGGCCATAATGTTTTCTCCTTCTTTTCTGATATGATGGAATGACTGCAGGGAAGAATGTAGACCCAAGCCAGAGCACAGTTCATTTCTTGACCAGTCACAGCCTGCACGCAGCAGATTTATACTGTATGTGTCTCAGTCAGAGCATGAATATGTGGGTAATACGGGTTTCCTGAAGATGTGTCATAACGATGCAACATATTTACACATGTACAACGCATAAATGAAGACCATTATGTCAGAGAAAGGTACATGATCCAGATGATGATGTACTCTTAATAGTATTGCTGACAAAGTGCAAGAACATTGCAAGGTACGAGCAAACAACAAAATCCATATGGTAGGATATGTATGAACTTATGGACAGAACAACAACACAATACATGGGAAGACTTTGAGTTAAGGAACTGACATATACGCACGTAGAAGTTAACACACAAAATGACCCGGACTTAGCAATCGTCTCAGATTCAGACCTGTACATAATGTAAGGTGCCAAAACTAAATTCACAAATTATACACAATTACACAATTACAGAAAATCAGAAGTAAATCAACCAAAACAATGATACAAGATAACAAAAACATAAGTATTTCACTCAACATATATTTGAATTAGAAATAAAAAATGTGCCATTTCAGGAATGAGACTCTATCCTGTGGCTTCTCCCACCTTTGGCATAGGTGATAGTTTAGTAGTATCCAGAATGAAATTTTCATTCTGCAATGGAGTGTGCGCTGATATGAAACTTACCGGCAAATTAAAACTGTGTGTCGGCCCGAGACTAAAACTCGGGACCTTTGCCTTTCGCGGTCAAGTGCCCTGAGCTACCCAAGCGCGACTCTGTGGTATCGATAGCAACGATGCCGCGGCGTATAAAAGTTGTTAGGTTGGCACTACTACGAGACAACGACGACAGCGCCCTCTATCCGGTGCTGTTCAGCTCTACGAGCACCACTCCAGACAACGCAGACGACTGGGACACTTCACTTCAGCTTTGCTCTACATACGACGGGTCTCTGCATCGCACCATGTATTAACTTGTTTTTACTTTTACTTACGTGCAGCACCGACTTATTTTTCCTGCTCCTGCTCCTACCCACGCGCCACCTTCCAGGCGGGATACAAAAGTTGGCTGGCGACGAGGCTGCTTTTTTCCCCTCCTACCATTTCCTTTTTTGCTCGCTACTGCTTTAGCTTTTTTGTGATAGCCCGTGTGCTTTAGTGACTGTATCTAAGTGCTCCCACCTTTCGCTGTAAGACTTTAATTTGTGCAAACCACGGCTTCGCCACAGGAACAGGCTTTGCTGTCCGATCTTGTACGTTTTCAGGCTCAGCAAGTGACGCAGCTGGAATGGTCACGCTACAAACTGCAGCTACTTCGGCGCCTCCGACGCCACCGCCTGTGCCGACGGCGCCACCATTTCGTGCCTTCAATTCTGACGTTGAACGCTGGCCAGAATACGTCGCCCAGCTCGAGGCACACTTCGCAGCTTACAACGTACCGGGTACAGAGCGGCTTGCCTTTTTCATTGCCAACGCGGCTGTTGTTATACCGTGTGCTCGTAAAGTTGTTTCCAACCACTCGCCCAGAAACTAAAATGTACGAAGTGATTGATGCTTTGAACTCCCACTTCCGTGACAGTGTAAATGTGGTAGCTGCACGCTACAAATTCTTTCGCCTCCGGCGTGGCCCTACTCAGTCGAATAAATCTTGGTTAGCGGACCTTCAGGGACTAATTTCTGATCGTGACTTAAGTTGCTCGTGTGGCCGCTCATATGCGGATATAGTGATTAGAAACGCTATTGCGCAGAATGTGGCGGATCACCGCATCCGCGAGCAAATCCTCAGGTTTAAAACCCCGTCATTGCAGGAAGTAGTGGACTTGCTAGACAAGATACATTAAACATGGCTACTTCCGCATTCGACGTGACCCCGGGAGTGTGTACTGTTAGCGCGTCACAACACGCGCCCTTCCGCCCGGTTCTAGCCCAGCCAGCCACGCTGCGCCGCTCGCGCGCACGTAAACACGGTTCAAACCAGGCACTCTCTAAGAAACTGAAATAATGTCGTGCCCACCCATGGGACAGAGTCCTACACGAAATAATGAAGCGGGCTCGGGTGAGGCGACCTCGCAGGCCAAGGAATAGGACCTTCCCTTCCAATCCAGCCAGCTCCCTCATTCCTCCTTTCCAATGACCCAGTCTGCCGCATTCGTCGACCGAGAGAAATAAACACTCCTCCTGTCACATGATGCCTGTTAGGATATCGTTCCCTGGACAGCCTTTCAGCAGCGAGAGCTTTTCAAAATACTTCCCCATACACAAGGTGCATGTCAGTGAATTCTGCGAAACTGTACTAGTACTGTTCCAGCGCATTGTACTGTATCTCTCTTAGTAGCAGTGAGTAATGAATGGGTCTGTCATTGATTCATAGCACGTTCTGTCATGAGACAATGCAAATATTATACAACAGAACCACATTATGGACAAGTAAAGTATACCAAACCTGCATCATGACGACCTAATAGTCACACTCGTCTTCCTTGTTTCCTAGCAGGGAAAAATGTACATGTAAATAAACAGTACAGTACATGTAAATTTGTGTGCATGTTAGTAGTACAGTAATACTAGACAAAGCGGTTGACAAGTTTATTTCCATATCTCCTTAAGCTACCTTCTACGACACTACATTCCCTACCTCAAATTGTGGCGCATTCTCTATATCCTGTTACATTTTTGCACTCTCTTACGGAAACGCCCTATGTATGTAAATGATTTTCCGTCTTCTATAGAACAAGCAGAATTAATTCGTTTTCCAGATGACATTACATACAGACTCAGGAGAAATTCATAAAAGTATCACTGACTGGTTCTCTGTGAATAGTCTCGCCCTCAATTTTAAAAAGACACAACATATTCAGTTCTGCACGTCAAGGGATACTACACCAATGACAAGTGTAACACCTGGTGGGGAAACAATAAATAGCATTCCGACTACTGCTTCACAGCATATTTATTCCCTCATGAAGTTTGATGTAAATAATCCAGTAGAGTTCAAAAGGAATAGTGCTGTACATTACTAAACTTCCAGCAGGCCTTTTATCGATAATATCTGCAAGTGACTGACAAGAGACTGGCACATAACTTTGGGACACACATCGTTTTTGTAGATTTTCAGAAGGAATATGACAGTGTAGCACTTTCTAGGATGTGGGAAGCAATGAAAAACCAGAACTTGCATAAATGTCATGTACAAGTTATAAATCTACAAATCTGTATTCAGATAATACTTGCTATGTTCAAGTTGAGAAGTTACTGTCAGAGAATGTTAAGGTTAATAAAGGACTGAGGCAAGGGTGCTGTTTAGTGCATAACCTATTTAAAATATTTTCGAAAGAAGCACAGAGAAATTGGAAACGGAAGTGAAAACTTCGAAATTAGATTAGGTGATGACATTCTGTTCGCCCTAAACTTCACCGGCGATCAGTTCATCTTCACCAAGAAAGAAGGGGATGTGTCTTATATGTTGAGAAACCTTCAAAAAGAATGTGAGCAGAGGGGCATGCAAATTAAGTTTTGAAAGACTGGGTACTTGGTTGTCGAAGGTACACGAATGGATCTTGTTATGGATCGTGGGTCAATAGTAAAGTGTAGCCGCTCATATACATATTTAGGGACACAGTTGTGGATAATGGTGGAAGCAATGAGGAAATCAAGCACAGAATAGGAAAGGGAAAGATGGGAATGAAGTAATTACTTGGTTAAAACGAGGTGAAAAGTTTGAAAAGGAGGATATACGAAGCTGTAGTTGAGAGCATGGCTCTGTATGATGCCGAACTGTGGGAATCTCCAAGGTCAATGAGACGAAATTAAACGCAAGGGAAATGAAATTATGAAGTAACAGGAAGAGACAAAGTGAGAAATGAAATACAGCGAGAACAAGTAGGACATACAAAAGGTATTGTAGACGGAACTGAAAATACCGAAAATAAACAGCTAACATGGGACGGACATCTTCCATCCAAAACATGGCGCTGGAGAACCCCGCGACACGGAATAAGAGCAACACCCCGGCAACACTGGAACGATGGAGTGAGGCGTGCGATGCAAGACAGGACCGTGAAAGAAAAGGACTGGCGGGACAGAAGCGCACGGAAACTCGGGTGCGGTAACATGCCGCGCGGTGCACAAAACTCGCAGGAAGAAGAAAAAGAAGGGTAGGAAAGATGACATTCGTTACTCCACAATAAGGTTGTCTTTAGCACAAAAAGGGTGCACAATGCAGCAACTAAAATTTTTGATTACTTTGTCATAAAATGTCTGACATACAGAAAAGTAACATTTGGCAACAAACAGATAAAGTTTATCCTCGACAACTCCTCGTATGAAATTACAATGAAATGAACACCCTTAGCTGCTTACAGGCGTAGACATACGTCAACGGGGACAGATGAAAATGTGTGCCCCGACCGGGAATCGAACCCGGGATCTCCTGCTTACATGTTGATCGTTGTTTGGTCGTTTCGGACGTCACATGACATCCGTTAAAGTTCGTTTGTTGATCTTTGGACTCAGTTTTTTATTACAGAGGCCAACCAGCTCTCTGACCGAAGACGCTGAACTACCGTGCCGGCTACCGTCTGAGCCACCGAGGACACAGAGGATAGCGCGACTGCAGGGATTTATCTCTGGCACGCTTCCCGCGAAACCCACATTCTCAAAGTATTGCCCCGCACTACATTCGTAGTGTCCCCGCCCCGCCCCATCTTAGTAAACTCCTCGTATTCTGTAGAAGAATTGCTATTATCGTAATGGGTAATAGATGGCGGATAGGAATTACTAACTCACATCTGTATATTACAGCAAGAAAAAAAGTTATAAATTGTCATCATGTACTCATATTTACGGATTTATTTACGATGTGGATGTAAAGTGACATGTCAGACACGATTAAAATTTATTG
Organism: Schistocerca cancellata; assembly: GCF_023864275.1. Taxonomy (NCBI): domain Eukaryota; kingdom Metazoa; phylum Arthropoda; class Insecta; order Orthoptera; family Acrididae; genus Schistocerca; species Schistocerca cancellata. The sequence goes on from NC_064626.1 coordinate 8,329,837, forward strand.
GCCCAAAGATCCACGGAATGTGAAACTAACTAACTGACTGACAAACAGACCACCAGTGCTCAACTTGTATACGAAAAAAGCAATAGTGAGAGTAAAAGAAAGAAAAATGATAGTGGAAAGACAAGTTCTCGTTAATAAGGGTGCACCGTAGCGTTCAGCTTTCACCACCGGCGTCCGACTCGTACGGAAAAGGAGCGACGGAGACAATAAAGGCTACACGAATAAAGGTGCGAAACGGACACACTGCAATGCAATGCCAGGGTTGTCAGCAGACGTGTACTGAGAAGAGTAGACAGCGTACTTAGCACAGATAAACAGTGGTGAGAGTAACGATTCATTTACTGTAAAACGTGGTACGACTTAGTGTTGGAAGATTCTTCTGTCTAGGAAACAAAATTAAACAGTGTAGCAGAAGTGGGAAAGAGTCGAGAAAAAAATAAATAAATATATAAAAAATTGTCACAGGTAGAGAAAGCCTTCTCGACAGAAGAGATCCATCGGTATTAGCGCTACGAAACTAGGGAATATGTCCAGGACAGTGTAAGTCGTAACGAAGTGAAATCGAGAGAAAAAGAAACAGGAGTACATAGCTAAAGCAATAAATGGTGAGGTTCTGAGGAAAGAGCATTATGGGAAGAAGGGGCCGGTCAGTAATACATCTGCTACGGCATCGAGGTACGTTCGAAGGAGCAGTGGCGGGTGTAAACACTAGTGGGGTCAGAGACCAGAAGAGTACCTCTGTAAGCTGGCCGAGGCGCGGGCACCATCTAGTCAGTCGCGCGGGCCGCCGTTGTCCTTGTCGCTGGCGCTGCCCTTGCCGCTGTCGTTGGAGTGCATGCGCTGGTAGGGCGGCTGGCGGCCGCCGCCCAGGGGCAGCGGCGTCGCGGCGCCGCTGCTGCCGCCCGGCGTCGCGTCGCCCTTGCCGGCCAGCCCGATGCGAGACACCGAGCCCGGGCCCTCGGCGCGCACGCTCATCTCGCCGCGCAGGAAGCGCTCCAGCTTGTCCACGCACGCGTCCTGGTAGTCGTGGATCCACCTGCACACACACACACACACACCACGTCCCCACCTCTCTCAAAATATGCTCTGTGTCGTAGTGTGCAGTTTTCCGCGCTACGTATCTTCATCTCGGAATAATTATCAGAGCCTACATCTGTTTCGACCTGCTGGCTGCACTTGGGCCTAGGTCTCCTTCTACAATTACTGTAACCCCACACTTCACTCCGTTACCAAATTAACGTTCACACGATGCCTCGGGATGCGACCTATCGACGCATTTTCCTCAGTCGGTACCTCTTTATTAGTTACACGATCTACCCACCTAATATTCAGCGTGCTTCTGTGTTACTATATTTCAGAGACTTCTATTATCTTGAGCTGAAAATACTATAATAAAAAAATCAGAGTTTAAGGGACTTTGGTAGAAGGAAGACTGGGTTTAATGGTGCGTCGAATTAACGTCGTTAGAGACGAGGCACAAGCTCAGATGGTGCCAAGAATGTGGAATACAACTGGCTGCATCCTTTCAAAGAAACCGTCCCGGGATTTGCCTGAAGCAATTTAGGTAAACCACAGAAAACTTAACCTGGACGGCCAGACGCAGGTTTGAACCGCCGTCCTCCCGAATACGAGTCCACTGTGCTAAACGCTGCACCACCTCGCTCGACGGGACTTTTGGTGCACGGCTGCAAACTGTGCCAACTGTACGACAGTTTAGGCCAAATTTGTAATAGCTTAAAACTGAAACTAGCAGCACATTCGAGGAGGTTTTAAAATCAGTTGCACAACTTATTGAGCTCATCACTTTGCTGAAACTTCGAGGCTGTGAGATCGTAGTTGAAAAAATTAATTGCGGCAATTTTTCGCCACTTTCTGACTGCAATTTGTTTTGAGGAAACGGCAAGTACTGCGTGCTCGTAAGTAGTTCTTCAGAGAAAACAACTGTTATTAGCTGCACCAAATTATAGCAGTTATTTTAGTATAATCTACAAGTTATTACTATGTTAAAATAGCATAAAATGTTCTGAATCGAAGCACTTTAAGTTTAATGGTACGAATAGGACTAATAAATATTGTGTTCACTAACGTTAACATTCAGCACGTATACGTACCCAAAAACTCACTGGGCCCACACCGTTTCGGTGAAAAGACTCGTTAAGGTGCTCTGACAAACATTAACTAATTGATAAATATTATTGCCTCTTATTTCCTTTCTTTTTCTTTCATTACAAAAAACAGGTATTTTATATTAGAAAAGGTTTACTTTGTTTTGGAAACCCTCTGGATAAGTTAAGGGCAGATTCTATCTTGTATATCGACAATGTTGAATTTGCCAATTTTACGTAAATTTTTCTCATGAACTGTTCATTATAATGTTATAAAATTGTAATAGCTGGCACACGGAGGGTTTCTCTTCCTTGCCCTATTTTTGCAGATAAGTTGTTGTTGTTGTGGCCTTCCGTCCTGAGAGGTTTGATGCAGCTCTCCATGCTACTCTATCCTGAGCAAGCTTCTTCATCTTCCAGTACCTACTACATCCTTCTGAATCTGCTTAGTGTATTCATCTGTTGGTCTCCCTCTGCGATTTTTACCCTCCACGCTGCCCTCCAATGCTAAATTTGTGATCCATTGATGCCTCAGATCATGTCCTACCAACCGGTCCCGTCTTCTCGTCAAGTTGTGCCACAAACTCCTCTTCTCCCCAATTCTATTCCGTACCTCCTCATTAGTTATGTGATTTACCCATTTAATCTTCAGCATTCTTCTGTAGCACCACATTTCGAAAGCTTCTATTCTCTTTTTGTCTAAACTATTTATCATCCATGTTTCACTTCCATACATGGCTCCACTCCATACAAATACTTTCAGAAACGGCTTCCTGACACTTAAATCGATACTCGATGTTAACAAATTTCTTTTCTTCAGAAACGATTTCCTTGCCATTGCCAGTCTACATTTTATATCCTCTCTACTTCGACCATCATCAGTTATTTTGCTCCCCAAATAGCAAAACTCCTTTACTACTTTAAGTGTCTCATTTCCTAATCTAATTCCCTCAGCATCACCCGACTTAATTCGACTACATTCCATTATCCTCGTTTTGCTTTTATTGATGTTCATCTTATATCCTCCTTTCAAGACACTGTCCATTCCGTTCAGCTGCTCTTCCAAGTCCTTTGCTGTGTGTGACAGAATTACAATGTCATCGGCGAACCTCAGTTTTTATTTCTTCTCCATGGATTTTAATATCTACTCCGAACTTTTCTTTTGTTTCTTTCACTGCTTGCTCAATATACAGATTGAATAACGTCAGGGAGAGGCTACAACCCTGTCTCACTCCCTTCCCAACCACTGCTTCCCTTTCATGTTCCTTGACTCTTATAACTGCCATCTGGTTTCTGTACAAAATGTAAATAGCCTTTCGCTCCCTTTATTTTACCTCTGCCACATTCAGAATTTGAAAGAGGGTATTCCAGTCAACATTGTCAAAAGCTTTCTCTAAGTCTACAAATGCTAGAAACGAAGGTTTGTCTTTCCTTAATCTTTCTTCTAAGATAAGTCGTAGGCTCAGTATTGCCTCACGTGTTCCAGTATTTCTACGGAATCCAAACTGATCTTCCCCGAGGTCGGCTTCTACCAGTTTTTCCATTCGTCTGTAAAGAATTCACGTTAGTATTTTGCAGTCGTGACTTATTAAACTGATAGTTCGGTAATTTTCACATCTGTCAACACCTGCTTTTTTGGGATTGATATTATTATATTCTTGAAGTCTGAGGGATTTTCACCTGTCTCATACATCTTACTCACTAGATGGTAGAGTTTTGTCAGGACTGGCTCCCCCAAGGCCGTCAGTAGTTCTAATGGAATGTTGTCTACTCCCAGGGCCTTGTTTCGACTTAGGTCTTTCAGTGCTCTGTCAAACTCCTCAAGCAGTATCATATCTCCCATTTCATTTTCATCTACATCCTCTTCCCGCTCCATAATATTGTCCTCAAGAACATCGCCCCTGTATAGACCCTCTATATATTCCTTCCACCTTTCTGCTTTCCTTTTTGTTTAAAACTGGGTTTCCATCTGAGCTCTTGATATTCATTCAAGTGGTTCTCTTTTCTCCAAAGGTCTCTTTAATTTTCCTGTAGGCAGTATCTATCTTAACCCTAGTGAGATAAGCGTCTACATCCTTACATTTGTCCTCTAGCCATCCCTGCTTAGCCATTTTGCACTTCCTCACGATCTCATTTTTGAGACGTTTGTATTCATTTTTGCCTGCTTCATTTACGGCATTTTTGTATTTTCTCCTTTCATCAATTAAATTTAGTATCTCTTCTGTTACCCAAGGATTTCTACTAGCCCTCGTCTTTTTACCTACTTGATTCTCTGCTGCCTTCACTATTTCATCCCTCAAAGCTACCCATTCTTCTTCTACTGTATTTCTTTCACCCATTTCTGTCAATTGTTCCCTGATGCTCTTCCTGAAACTCTGTACAACCTCTGGTTTATTCAGTTTATCCAGGTCCCATCTCCTTAAATTCCCACCTTTTTGCAGTTTCTTCAGTTTTAATCTACAGTTCATAACCAACAGATTGTGGTCAGTCCACATCTGCCCCTGGAAATGTCTTACAATTTAAAACCTGGTTCCTAAATCTCTGTCTTATCATTATATAATCTATCTGCCACCAAACTTCACCAATTCCCACTATATGTAACTTTAACCTATCCATTTCCCTTTTTAAATTTTCTAATCTAACTGCCCGATTAAGGGAACTGACATTCCACGCTACGATCCGTAGAACGCCAGTTTTGTTTCTCCTGATAACGACGTCCTCTCGAGTAGTCCCCGCCCGGAGATCCGAATGAGGGACTATTTTACCTCCGGAATATTTTACCCAAGAGGACGCCATCATCATTTAATCATACAGTAAAGCTGCATGCCCTCGGGAAAAATTACGGCTGTAGTTTCCCCTTGCTTTCAGCCGTTCGCAGTACCAGCACAGCAAGGCCGTTTTGGTTAGTGTTACGAGGCCAGATCAGTCAATCATGCAGACTGTTGCCCCTGCAACTACTGAAAATGCTGCTGCCCCTCTTCAGGAACCACACGTTTGTCTGGCCTCTCAACAGATACCCCTCCGTTGTGGTTGCAGCTACGGTACGGCTATCTGTATCGTTGAGGCACGCAAGCCTCCCCACCAACGGCAAGTTCCACGGTTCTAGCGGGGGGCGGGGGAGGGGGGGGTGTAGATAAGTAGCTTGTATAATTTATGTTTTACAGCTTCTTTTTTGTAAGTTATAAAAAGATTTCCAAATATTTCAGTTTTGTGAGTTCATAATTTCTAAAATGTAAAACTCAGAATGTTTTTAAAATGTATTAACGAATATCAGTCCAGTTTCTGTAAGATTTTTTTAAGTTTTACTGTTCTATGACGGCAAGTTCCTGAGAAAAAGTGTACCTAAACATTAAAAGAAAAAATAAAACCTCAGAAAACAGGTTTTTAAGTTGAATAAAGTTTGTTACCTTAGAACATCCCTGCACCATATCATGGGTCATCTGCATTTCTTTCACCTTCCCCGGCCCTCCTAGCAGTGCTTGACTACCTTCTTGGCTTCCTAGCTGTCATAGTCACTTCATAATGTGCTTTATTTACACGGGCAACATCCGACTGGGAACATGCCTTCACCATATTTCCCCCTAGTTGTATGACGGCTCCTGAAGCAGCTTAACTTTCTCTACACTGTCATCATTAAATGAAACAATTGCATCATAAACACCCAAATTCAATATATCCTTATCTACAAATACTTTTTTAGGAATTCTAGACCATATGACACTGTTCAATAATTCATTTTCGTTCTTTTTCCACGCAGACATTTATGAAACAGGGTTTGGTCAGTCAAACTTCTAAAAACTGGCGTAATTACATTGCACATTTCAACAGACCATGAATGCCTTTGATTATACTGTTCACTAACTGCTAGAGCATAGTTGTATTTGCAACATGCGGTTGGTACTTTTCGCACCAAGTACGAGAAGGCTCCTTGTCAGCTGATAGTTTTCATCTTCTGCTAAATGCCATACCGTAACTGTTCTGCAAATTTATGCCTTTCGTCTCTTTCCTCAAATTGTGAAGGCCCATTTCCCATTCTTTTCTGGACATGGCTAATACACTCCAGCTTTCCCACACTGACATCTCCATGTGCCTTTGCTTCTACCACGCTCTTGAAGCACTTACTGTCTCCATCCTTTATTATACATACCTTATCCCAGACACATCATCTGACCTGGAAAAAAATGTTAACTGCAGTTAGCGCACTATTCAGACGTTTTGTCCTCTACACTTTCTTATCCCATCAATAGCCACCGGAATATCTGTAGAGTTATCATTTAACTTCAGTTCCCTCATTGACAGCAGCTTTCATAGAGGAAATAGCACAATGCTTAGCAGCTTCATATAATGTATCTGTATACTTCTGGAATACTGTCGAGCCATTTGGAAGATTCATTACTGCACATGATGTCGTACCAGCTAAGTCACCTTCTCGCAAACTGAAGATTAGTTTTGTACCCACTGTCAGTCTTCCTATTGATACGAAATTAATACTGATCTTTACAGTTCTTGCATTTCAGAAATAATTTACTAGAAAGACCATATCTTGCAGTGTTTCTTCATAAAAGAAGTGTCCGATTCCACACGTCTTCTTTGACCCATGACGTCATCAGTATGTAGGAAATGGCTTTTCTAAGCGCCTCCAAAATGGCGCCTATGATGTCACTACATACACTCGGCAACAAACACGAAAACACATATAAATAAGACAATAGCAGCTCCCTCCAAAAATATAAACAAACTAACGGGACTACCGCTGGAAACTGCGAGTTTCAGGATATGAACGAGCTAAATATAATAGAAAAAAACCACACCATGATTCCAAAACACATAAAATAACAAAAAAACCAAAATTACAACATTCCGCTACACTAACAGGAATCCTACACTCCCCTTGACCTAGATAGGTCAACTACAGCTGACGAAACCAAACCATCAATACCTACAACTAAAACTACGAAAGTTGGAATCGGTCATTTGCCTTGAGCTATGTAGATCAACTACAACTATTGATACCAAAAAACCAACACTTACAACTACGAAAAATAAAAGCAAAACCTCAACTCCTCAAAAATCCAAAAACCAAACATCCCCACATAAAATAAAACATATTGAATACACCATAAAAACACAAAACATCACAACTCGAGAAGAATAGACCCAACTCCCCCCCCCCCCCCTCACCCTCCACACACACACCGACTCCACCGCATCACCCGTCGCTGGTACGAGACGTCGGAACTCTGGTCAACCTAACGTTCTCCCGACAAATACTACACTTCATAATCTCAGTGATCATTCGAAATAGCTCGCTGAATGTAATAACGGACATGTCCTCCTTCATCGGCGACCGTGACATAGCACTATCATATTTCATCATCACATCCACACCCAACAACAGAGACCACACAATAATTTAAACGACCGGCCGCTGTGGCCAAGCGCTTAGATGCGCTACAGTCTGGAACCGCGTGACCGCTACGGTCGCAGGTTCGAATCCTGCCTCGGGCATGGATGTGTGTGATGTCCTTAGGTTAGTTAGGTTTAAGTAGTTCTAAGTTCTAGGGGACTGATGACCTTAGAAGTTAAGTCCCATAGTGCTTAGAGCCATTTGAACCATTTGAACCATAAATTAAACGTCTTACCGCACCACAAACAGCAAACCAACAACATCTAACGAAAACGCCAAACACGCAAACAAAAAAATTGATAACTCACTGAAAATACTTCCAAACTTCACGTTTTGAACTACAAACACTGCGAACGACTTCGCACATCCAACATCAAGGCTCAAATGATCTCAATACAACACATTACACTCAGCACATACACAGACACCACTAGAGTGCACCATCAAACACAACAAACACAAGCAACACATAAACGCCGCGCCGTATAGACGCCAGACAATACGACACCCTTCCGTTATGGGTCAAAGTAGACGGGAGGAATCGGACGCTTCCATTGATCCTCCAAGAGACTGTGACTGTGATTCTTTCATCTTGTTGTGATACCCATCCACAAGTTTATGTGGATGTGTGTAGACTACGAGGAGGAGGATGGAGATACAATCCACACAACAGATACTGTGCAATTCAGTGAAGGTAAATAACCTAGTTACGGCAGCTTCAGTCATCTGATATATAATTACAAATAAATAACGTGCAATGGTGTAATCTTTATTGTCATAAAATTATTTAAAAAACAGTCCTGAACACAGCTAATGTTAAGTTGTGACCGGCTTCGGCCTTTCAATAACGGGCCATTATCCGAGTTTGCACCATCTGGATGACGGCGTTGGCGCCTGACCCGACCCGCTGTGGAGGATTACTGCAACTGACAGTAATTAAAAGGTCGAAAGAGGCCAGAGGTTAATGTCAGCTGCGATCAAGACTGTTATTTAAATAATTTTGTGTGACTTTTTTTTTTAGTTGCTATCCGCAGGGCTACAGCAGGCGGAGGAGGAAGAAGTGGAAATGAAGGTAGATGTCCTAGCTGGTGTGCGCAAGTTTTTTTTCTTTTTTTAGTCGTCAGTCTTGTGACACTGGCAGATTTGATGCGGCGCGCCATGAATTCTTCTCCTGTGGCGACCTCTTCATCCCAGCGCACTTGCAAACTATGTTCTCAATTATTTGCTGCATGCGTTCCAATCTCTGTCTTCCTGTACAGTTTTAGCCCACTATACCTCCCTCTAATACCGTGCACGTCATTCACTTACGTCTTAGCAGATTTCCTATCATCCTGTCCCTTCTCATTGTCAGTGTTTTCCATATATTCCTTTCCTCTCCGATTCTGCACGGAACATTACCTTATCAGTCCACTTAATTTTCAACATTCACCTGTAGCACAACGTCTCAAATGCTTGGATTCTCTTATTTTCAAGTTTCCCCACAGTCCATGTTTCACAACCACAGAATGCTGTGCAGAAATTTCTTCCTCACGTTTCGTACTAGTAGACGTTGCTTGAGTAAGACTGCCCTTTGCGCCTGTGCTAGTCTGCTTTTTATGTCCTTTCTCTGTCTGCCACTGGCTATTTTGCTGCCTATGTAGTATAATTCCTTAACGTCATATACTTCGTGACCATCGATCCTGATGTTAAGTTTCTCGGTACTCTCATTTCTGCTACTTCTCATTACGTTCGTATTTCTTCAGTTTAGTCTCAATCCATATTCAGTACTCTTTAGACTGTTCATTGCATTCAGCAATTCATGTAATTCTTCTTCACCTTCATTGAGGATAGCAATGTCATCAGCAAATCCTATCACTGATATTCTTTCACCTTGAATTTTAATTCCTCCTCCGAACCTTTCTTTTATTTCCATCATTGCTCCTTCGTTGTACAGATTGAACAGTAGGGGCGAAAGGCTACATCTCTGTCTTACACCCTTTTTAATCCGACTACTTCGTTCTTGGTCATCTATGCTTATTTTTCCCTCTCGGTTCCTGTATGTATTACATATTACCCGTCTCTCCCTATAACTTACCCCTATTTTTCTCAGAATTGGTAAGTGCAGTACAGTGAATGGACCCAGGGGGACGCGGATCTGTAGTACCTGCTTGTAGTTTGGAGAGGCGCCACAATGCAGTAGCAAAATCCACATCCTTCCCCCAGCTCCCGTTCTGTCTATTATACCTCCTTGTGTTGCAAGAGCAGGCTTCGTTTCTGTCGAATGGTCCAAACACCGTTCTGTAACAGTAACTCAGCTTCGCCTGTTTCTACACGGGTTGCTTTCTCCGTCTTCTACTCAGGTCCGACTTACATTGGAGCAATCACATGCGCAACGCAGTAGGGACGGCAGTGCAGAATCTGAGGGATAGTTGCAAGATACATAGGGGCTACCTAAAACCACGTTGGAATTTTACTGTAGCAGATAGGCTGGAAAAAGGTGGCTCGTTTCGAGATATGTGAGTGCCAGAAATATGATATTGCATCGGGACAGAATGTGTTACAAATACTGGAGAAACACCTAGTGGCTTCGACGTGAGGGGGTTGCACATATCTGTTTCATACCGCGCTCCTTAGACGAATCACTTTCAAAATTGGATAATTTTGTTACGAAGATGCACCGTCAGCGACGTGTAACCACACCGCTGGTGTGATAATATACGCTCCGGCGATCACCGTCTATATTCAGTGTCATGGTATTTGTCTGGAAAAAGCACGTCATTCGTACGTAATGCCATATGTGTGTTTATAAAGTCAGCGTAGATTTTAACATGGATACTTGTGTGCACCTGTAGAACCAAGACCGCTTGTGACAGTAACATACAGTAGCTGTTGCGACGAGTTTTTTAACATATAAGACGACTATGGCTCTCTTTCTAAGATACAGTGGTATCATTCACCAGAAAAGCGTATGAGACATGTCCACCAATCGCTGATTTTATCTCAGTATTTTGTATAGTAGGTAATCAGTTATTGACGAAGTATCATACTTAGTAGTAGTGTGTGCGTAGAAGGTTCGCCTTGGGCATCAGCCTTATAAAGTATGTGTTTGTGTTCCGACATATGCAAAGGAAATGACTGTGTCCATTCGGAAGGAAGGTATGGATTTGACGTCGAGTACTGTGATAGCATGGGAAGAGTATGTCAAGTCATGAGATTGGTCCTGGTATTTCTATTTCCAAAGCCACAGCCGTCGATTCACTTATTGTCGAATGTCGTTCAACTGAGACCGCGATTGTAACATTTAGTTGTTAAGTACAGGGATAAAATATATATGTGATCGATTTCTTAGTACGATTGATTCTACCTGTGCATGCTCGGCCTGCATTGCAGGTGACCTGTGCGGGGTGATTCATGTTTCATGTTAACGGTAGGAGCTGTCAGAATGGAGAGGCTTGTTGGAGTGTAGGAATGTAGATGAATTAACTTGTTGTCCTCTAGACTACCGAATAGCGAAGTAATCCTTAATATGTGTGTTGAGGCTGTCGTGATAGTGTGGAAATTTGAGGAGATCGAATATGGAGGTGCGTTTGTGCTGGACCATTATTCCCTCCCATGCAAATTGTTCGGTTGACTGTTTCTTCACATTTTCCGTCTTTATTTAGGTGAGAGAATATGGATTGTGGCGTGTGTATCTAGCATGTGGGAGAGACGTTTGCCGGTTCTCTAGACATTAGAACCACCGTCGAAAACCATACGGGATCTCCGCGAGACGACTGCGAGCTGTTTTAATCACGGTAATGCGCTGTATTTTTGCTGTTTCCACATTTTTGTCCACGCCCTGCACATTTGTGGCCTACGCCTTTCACTCTAAATCGGTCTGTACTTTGTAATAAGTTTCCAAGGCTGCAGCTGTGTCAAGGGGCTACAGAAATCGTCGGACAGCAGCAGTAGGGCGGGCCTGAGCATGTGCGCATGCGCGTCGGCGACCCACCTGACGCCGTTGAAGTGGCAGACGGCGCGCATGTCCTCGGGCAGCTCCTCCGCGTCCGGCCACGAGAAGTTGTCGATGATGGGGATGATGTTGCACTGCGACTGCAGCGCCGCCACCACCTCCTGCAACAACACAGCCTCGTCTCGCTCTGCTCTCTGGCGTGTTTTTCACCTCCATCTCACTGTAATGCATTGCCATTAATTGTCTTCCAAATAGCAGAAATACGATGTCTCCCAGGCAATACACACATCGATATTCTTGGGCGAATAGTTACATGCGCCGAAAAGAGTATGGCGTGTAAGAGTACGTAAAGGGATAAGTACCGTGCTCTTATCTACTTTATCTGGAGACTGTCTAAGCAACTACGAAAATGGAAATGGCTCCGAGAACTATGGGACTTAACATCTTAGGTCATCAGTCCCCTAGAACTTAGAACTACTTAAACCTAACTAACCTGAGGACATCACGCACATCCGTGCCCGAGGCAGGATTCGAACCTACGACCGTAGCAGTCGCGCGGTTCCGGGCTGAGCGCCTAGAACCGCTCGGCCACCGCGGCCGGCTAAGCAGCTACGTTTGAGCCGTGGCGTGGTTGGCTTTGCTTCAGTGTCGGTCGTTATCTCCGATCGATAGCTAGCGCCAGTTTGGAGGTCCCGGTTACTAGAGGAACTGTGGCACGGCTAGGCAGAAGAGCGGGGGCTATCCTCGGAGGGTGACCCGACCACAGGGGCTGGCTGGCGTCCCGCGTGTACACACGCCCACTCGGCTCGTGTTTCCTCGACTCACTTCCAAGAGTGGATCGCGGTTCTCTGCATATGAAACTGCTATTTGTTCCCCATTGGAGGACCACTCCTGGTTCACCTTGTACAACAAGTTATTGCCGATAGTGGGTGGACAGCGGCCAGCTTTTGATGGGCCTCCGAGTACGATGATGTCTATGGCAACTGTATTACTGTACTAGCGGTGAAGGACGCAATGAGGGTTTGATTATTGATAAGCACTTACCTCTTTCTAAATACACGTGTTGCAGTAAACCTGTGTGAGGATCGCCATTCTGATTACCGGACATATATTTCGTCTCAGTTAAGTGAGTCTTTTTCGGGTTTTGCGCAGTAACGTGACGGAAAGACTATTCATTAATTTTAAAGAGAGCAGTACACCAAGTGATTTAGGTGCTGTTTAACAATATTTACATTTTCTACTTGTTACTGTTGTTCAGTTTCATTAGTTAACTGATTTACTGTGGGTAGTAAACTGTGGTGTCAACCGTTTGTTTCGCTGACGCGTCATTTTAACTGCTACAGCTATTCGGTGCGAGTGTCGAGTAAAGCACTCGCAACGCAAGAGGTACTTCTGGAGATGAAACTGATCGCTATACTTAATTTTCGGTTCTTTTTCTTATTAATTAATCACTGAAATTATTCGTGAATGTCGCAGATTTTCGACGCAGCTACCCGGATGAAAGCCCGATAAGATTTCATCACCACTGAATTTATTTGTTTTAAATTAAATAAAGTAAGTACCAGTTAATTATGCCGTGCCCTGGTGATGTTAAGTATGAAAAGATTATACGCTCATCCAGGTTTCCTGATTGTTGTAAATGCTTAACAGCTTTCATGTTGCAGGAGCTCTTGCTGTGTTCTGGAAGCTGTACTATTAAATCGATGTAAGGGCCAATTAGCAGCTGTACAAGAGCGACGTGTGAGTGAGGTGAGCAGGGGTTGCCGTCTGGAGTCAGTAGACGGCAGCGGGCTCGTTCCGGATACGAGATGCCTTACTTCCGTCTGCTGTCAAAGTCTTGGCCTAGTTTGACATTTCATTTCTTATCTTTCGAGTGATTTTATCCTTTCACATTTTGAAATGTCTCGATTTTTCTTACTTAGTGTAAAGTTTTACTTAAACAATTTTTAAGTTATGGAAATTTCTGATGTTTTAAGCCACTGCAAGGTTTTGCTTAAATTTAAAAAGCCTAGTTAAACTGTCTCAGTTTTGTAGTAAAAATTTGGTAGTGAAAGGGTTGACTAAACTACGAGAGACTTCGTGAAGTTCTAATATCGACATTCATAGTGTTTCGTGGTTAGTGCAATAAATAAGTTCTTTTAAAACAGTAGTTAAACATTTCTTGACGTAGAATCTCTCCTATTGCACGAGGCTAGAACTGCCCGTTTGGGCCGAGCTAATTAAAATATGTCTAAGCAGACAGATTTTAATCAGCGTGTTAAGCAACACTTTGTTACAGCACGTGCTGAAAATAGGGGTAATATTATTTTCATCCACTTACTCAGTCTTTTTAGTAGCTTACACAATCTCTTTAATAAGCTAAAATATAACGATCGTAAATAGTTGCAGTCGTACATCTCCCAGTATACGTGAAATACTTTGAATGCAGAGGGCAAGTCGCACTGCATAATGTTTACGTGCCAACGCGGGTCAGCCTGCACTCCGTCGCCTGGCTTGTCTTATACTCCCACCCGGCGCATCGCCCCAGTTTTTCAGCGGAAAACAGAAAAGTTGTTCTTGTCAGTATCAGCTGATATGCTATTTTTGTTTTCAACAGTTCTCACAGCTCTTAAGAAACGGACATGGCTTCCATAAAAAAAGTTACTTTATAATCAAGGTGTGTAGCATTACCTGCGTCGACAACACAGAAAAATGTCCGCCACCAGTTGTAAATGTTAATTCGGTCATGCTATCAGTTTATGAAGTGCCCCTCACAAATGTTATGGCCAACCGGCTTTGACATTCCTTAATTAATGTCTCATATTGACTACGGATCCAAACATCTCGGGTTCAATCAATCACCGATCAATCCTAAGACTTCTATCTGTCACTTACCACTTCTTGCACTTGTGGCAATGTTTGTTGACGCGAAAAATCCCGATTTTCCGCGTAATTAGGAATCCACGTCGCACTGTACGTCACGGTACAGGCTGCCCGGCCGTGCACGCCCGTTCAGTGGTCGACGGGAGGCAAACCACCTGTCCCACCTGCCCCTCTCCCGTTTCATGATAGCATTACCTTCTTCTGAAATCTTCCGACTCCGAAAATTCTCTTTTTCTCTACGTCTGAGTTCTGCACCAATGCGTCTCGCCTTAAAATACGTTGTTCGATCATTTACATTCATTTCGTGTGCTATTAACAGGGCACAGATTATATATATATATGGAGGTCAGAAACAGTCTGAAAAGCCTGTAAGGGTGTTGCAGTATGTGCAGCGTGCAGTGGATGTTGTACTCAGAAATAATTGTTAGGAAAAAAAATTCGATAAGTTGTGCCGTTTCTGAATTCAGCATTGAAGTTAGCGCTAATTCGTGCACTTGCACGGTCTAAAATGCGGCAGTATCCAGACATCTGTGGGTTCCTGAATTACAACTTGTTCGAATGCTTCTCACCAGTTAAATGCGTCTTTCGGGAGTGATAAATTGAGATAGGTGAGCAAAAGCTACGTTTGTTCGGTTTCAGGAAGCACACGTTCGGTGAGGCTGCCTCTGGCGGTGTGCTTGTGGTGACCAGGCTGGCTAATCTGGATCACCGCAAATGAAGCGGCAATGGAAAGTGCTGTTAATGTGCCGTTTTCACAGAATGGATTGGTAGTGAAGGGCTCGTACTGTTAACCATATAAACAGGCTTACACTTATAGAGTGTGTTTTTTGTGCAAACATGCACTTTTTTTAAATGGAACGACGCCTATTGATATTAAAAAACTAAAAGTAGGGTAAATTAGAAAGTCAGTGGTGTTCGTTGCAGGTTTCTACTGCGAGTCGTTTACGAGGTACCGCATTTAGGAAAGTTCCCACACCGATATTTGTACAATACCTGCGGGAGCACACACTAAACACTAAAGAACAACACAAGTGCATATACTAATTATATGGATTCTGACGAGCGACGAGACAATTGACCATCAGAGGTTGTGTTCAAAATGACCACCGGCAGGGATAAAACAAGTTTCCAGTTCACTATGCAGCGAGTGCTCACAAGTGGTAGCATTTCAGCGGACATGTCCTGGGAGGGCGAAGTAATACGTCGTCACATATCATCGGATGTAGTTTGTATATCTTTGAATACAGCGTTTTTTAGCTTTCCCACGGAAAGAAGTGTACAGGCGTCAAATTCAGGGAATGGGCCGGTCAAGACAGGTGCGTTGCATCCATTTCAACGACTAGGAAACAATTGGTGAAGACATGCTGTAGTACCTCGTTCAGTATGGGCTGGACAGCCATTATGTCGGTACCACAGGTTCCTCCTAGTCTGCAGAGGAACCTCTTGTAGCATTCGTGTGTGGGAGATAGTCTGTAAGGAGGCTGCCACGCTTGTGCGCGTTCACTGTTCTCTCTCGATGTAAATGCGGTTCCATCATACAACCTGCAGTATCCTGCATTAAGCGCGTTTACAAAAGTTGACACGGTTCTCATAAACTTTTTCGAGCAGTTCTCGATGGAGGGAGAGAGGTGAGCCCATGTCGATGGAGAGTGCACAGGACACCTGCCTGACTCAGGCCATTTTCTCGTGCGATTGCGCGGGAACTAATTTGAGGATCAGCTGCAACAGCAGCAAGAACACTCTGCACACACCACGAGCACGTCGGTTTTTTCGGCATTGATAAATCCCACTCACGACCTACTGCTTGTACTTCCACACACTGACTGACTAGCGAGTCGTAATGCACTCGGAGAACACGTCAGAGCGCTGTTGACAGACACAAGAACACCGTACCCAGCAACCAGTTGAATGACACAGACGAGAGTCGGTGTGCAGCCTCTTTCAAAATACTGATCTCCTAAATGACTCGCACTAGAATCCTGCAACAAACACCACTGACATTCTAATTTACCCCACTTTTCGCTTGGTAGTGTCAATAGGCACTGTCTCATTTTAAAAAGTGTGTGCTTGCACAAAAAATACGCTTTCTAATTATTATTACAATCTGTCGAGTGACTGCTAACAATACGAGTCGCTTACTACCAATTCATTGTTTGAAAACCGCACATCAGTAGCAACATTTGCAGCACAATTTTTAGGTGATTCACTCTGAAGATACTTATATTTTTTTAACGTAGAATACCTCTGAGAATTGGTGTCTAAACCGATAACCTATTTTTAAAACTCTAGTTTATTGGTCAAATGTTTGAATGGAGCGAAGACAAGACTCCCTAAAAATGACACAACGAAATTTTGTCCGAACTCTCATATGCAAACTAATAGTTGGTTAAAACTGGAATGTTTCACGAATAGCTGTTGCTGGCTACATAAATTAAGTATCATCTCATCTGTGCGAACATCTATGGATGTGGGAGTGTTCCAGAGACCACTGCTGAAAGCAGCGAAGCACCTGCGATATAGTGCGATCGTCATATGCACCGGTCCGTCGATACGTCCATCCATCCAGCTGCTCAACAGGAGCACGTACTCGACAGTGGACCACGGTTGTACTCGAGCACGAATTGAAGTCAGCAGAGCTAAAGTAAAGACTCCAGACGGCGCTGTCTGGTCGCCGATGAGCGTGGGGAAAAAAAAAAAACTACCAATCCCGTGATAGTACGACAGTGTTACTTTAACGTGAAATATTTTTATCATAAAGCACATTTAGTACACATTTCCCATTTGTATTTTATATAAACATCAGAGTAACCTGTCTGAAACATATTTTCTACCTGGCGACGTAAGCCATATATGTTGCTGGCTGGTCATAGCGTAGCTTAGTAATTTCGCATTTGGCGAGTCACGCTTGAGTCCATTGCGTATCGAGATTCAGGAGCACGCACGCACGCACGCAAAGGGGGGGGGGGGGGTGAAGGTGTTACGTGTGTCACACTGGCTTTTATAGTCGGGGTTTGATGCAGATAAAAATCGTGCTTATCATAATGACGATATCATCCCAAAAACGAAGATATAAATTCACTTGACGCCTTCTTCAGAGACAATCTCCACTCCTTCCAAATTAACATTGTAAGTGTAGGCCAATGTGGCTTGAATTCAAAGGAACAGGATCGATAGCAACTGAGAGTTTTATGCCGAATAACTTAAGAAACGACGGAGCTAATTCTCCTTGGTACACAAAGCGGGTTACAACATGGTTGAACAAACAACGAAGAAAGCATGCCAGATCAAAACGAACGCAGAATATACAAGATAGCAATCTTTTACAGAAGTTCGAAATTTAGCGCAGACTTAAACAGTTTCCGCAACGAAACTTCGCCGCGAAACCTGGCAGAAAATTCAAAGAGATTCTGGTCGTATGAAAAGTATGCTAGCGGCAAGATACAATCAATGTCTTCCCTGCGCGATAGCAATGGAAATACCATCGAAGACAGTGCTGCAAAGGCAGAGTTATTAAACACAATCTTCCGAATTTCAAAAAAAAAAAAAAAAAAAAGAAAATGGCTCAAATGCCTCTGAGCACTATGGGACTCAACTTCTGAGGTCATTAGTCCCCTACAACTTAGAACTAGTTAAACCTAACTAACCTAAGGACAGCACACACATCCGTGCCCGAGGCAGGATTCGAAACTGCGACCGTAGCGGTCTCGCGGTTCCAGACTGCAGCGCCTAGAACCGCACGGCCACTTCGGCCGGCTTCCGAATTTCCTTCACATAAGAAGACCAAGTAAATATTCCAAAATTGGAATCAAGAACAGCTGTCAACATGAATAATTTAAAAATAGATATCCTCCCAGTAAAGAAGCAACTTAAATCACTGAATGAAAACGTCTTCTGGTCCACGCTCTATACCAGTTAGGTTCCTTTCAGTGTATGCTGATGCAATAGCTCCATACTTAACAACCTTATACAACCGGACGCTCGACGAAAGATCCGTACCCAAAGACTGGACAGTTGCACAGGTTACACCAATATTAAACAAAGGCAAGAGGAGTAATCCACTAAATTATACGACCATACCATTAAAGTTGATGTGCAGCAGGGTTTTGGAGCATATATTGTTTACGTACATTATGGATTACCTCGAAGAGAGCGGTCTATTGACACACAGTCAACACGGATTTAGAAAACATCGTTCTTGTGAAATATAATTATCTCTTTACTTATACGAAGTACTGAGTGCTATTGAAAATGGGTTTCAAATCGATTCTGTGTTTCTAGATTTCCAGAAGGCTTTTGACACTGTAGCACACAAGTGGCTTGTAGTGAAATTGCGTGCTTATGCAATATCGTCACAGCTATGTGACTGGATCAGTGATTCATAGAGGTCTCAGTTCGTAGTAACTGACGGGTAGTCATCCAGTAAAAGAGAACTGATTTCTGACGTTCCCCAAGGAACTCTTATACGGCCTCTGCTATTCCTTGTCTACGTCAACGATCGGAGCAGCAATCTTAGGTTCTTTGCAGATGGTGCTGTCGTTTATTGTCTAGTAAACTAATTAGAAGATCAAAACAAATTGCAAAACGATTTAGTAAAGATGACTTATGGTGCGAAAATTGGCAGCTGACCCTAAATAATGAAACGTGTGAGGTGAAATGTGTGAGGTCATCCGCATGAGTGCTACAAGGAACCCGTTAAACGTCGCTTACCACGATAAATCAGTCAAATCTAAAGGCCGTAACTTCAGCTAAATACCTAGGAATTACAATTACGAACAACTCAAATTAGAAAGAACGCATAGAAAATGTCATGGGGAATGCAAACCAAAGATTACGTTTTATTGGCAGAACACTTAGAAGATGCAGCAGATCTACTAAAGAGACTGCCTTTGCTACGTTTGTCCATCCTCTTTTGGAGTACTGCTGCGCGGTCTGGGATCCTTACCAGATCGGGTTAACGGAGTACATCGAGAAAGTTCAAAGAAGAGCGGCACGTTTTGTATTATTGCGAAATAGAGGAGGGAGTGTTACTGACGTGATACAGGATTTGGGGCGGGCATCGATCAAACAGACGCGTTTTATGTTGTATAGGAATCTTCTCACGAAATTGCCATCACCAACTTTCTCCTGCGAATGTGAAAATATTTTGTTGACGCCGACCTACATAGGAAGGAACGACCATCATAATAAAATTAGGGAAATCAGAGCTCCCACTGAAAGATATAGGAGATCGTTTTTTTCCGCGCGCTGTTCGAGAATGGAATAATGGAGAATTATTGTGGAGGCGGTTCGATGAACCCTCTGCCAGGCACTTAAGTGTGATTTGCGGAGTATCCACGTAGATGTAGACGTAGACGTAGATAAACAGTGTTTTAGCGTCGCACAGCAATTCAGCGCAGAGCTAGCTTCTTCAATCGCTATCCAGTGTGATTTTCAATGTAATCCAATTTGAAATCAGAATTGCTTTACAGACAAAAATTACGTTTCTAGTGAATGTAACCCAAATTACAGATACTTATGACTTGGTTTTGGCTGATCTAGTAGGCGAGGTTGGTAACGGCCTTGCAACTCTCGAATAGGTAGGTGGTAACATAGGCGACGCAAATGCACAAAAAATTCTTTTTCTATTTGAAGGAAGTCATAGCTTCAAAATTACGCCTATTGATTCTACCACCTTGAACGGTGAGCTCTGAATCGCTTTCTGGTGGACTGTCAGTGAAACAACGGGCTTCATTTAAATACGCAAGTGCCGCAACAAATGATGACATTGCCAAGCCGTGTTGCCTAGCAGTCGTCACTGTTTCACAACTGACAATTTGATCATTATGTTCATCAGCCACTATAATGCAGTCTGAAATTACAATGAGATCCAAACCATTGGCTGCTTACAGGCATCGATAAATATCAACGGGGACAGTTGAAAATGTGTGGACTTCATCGTAATTTGATTCTTCGAGGGCTGCAAGATCAGCAATGCTATCTGTTCTTTCGGACATTAACAGATACCATCCTCATAAACAATGCAGTCTTGTGTGTGTGAAGCTTCCGCTTTTACTTTTAAACTGTGGACCATTTTTACATTATAAATGTACACTGGATGTAACACAAATGTACTGCACAAATTGCGAAGAAACAACGTTACATGAACATGGGTCTGAAAACGTCATTAATCATGGGAAACACACGCGAACAGAACGCCCAACCATACCACATGCTTACAGGAGATGTTCAGAACGCCCTCCTTGGGCCTTGATACATGCATCAACCTGCCGTTGTCGTGGGTCTCGGGTGTGGTGATGTATTCTTGGAGTATTGCCTACGATTTCACAGCCTTCCATATTACGGGCACGGAGACTCTGAACGTCTTGTACTGGGGTTCCATGCACAAGAACTTCCAAACACCCCACAAATGAAATAAAAATCGAGAGAGTTTAGGTCCGGAAAGCGTAGAGATCATGCATTTGGCCTATCTCTATGTATCTATCTCTCACCGAATGTGTTATTTATAGAAGCCGACGGACGTAAGCACTAAAATGAGGAGGTGCACTCCCCCCCCCCCCCCCCCCCGTGCATGAAGTACGTGTTTTGTTGCACATCTGAAGGCATATCTGCTAGCACATCATGTACAACATTCTCTTCGAAACTTGTCTGTTGGTCCTGGTGGCAGAAAGTGAGACCCTACCAAACAGTCACCAACGCTGCCCGTCCAAACATTGGCAGAAAATCTGTACTGATGACTTGCTTCAACAATTGTATGAGGACTGCAGTCTGCCTGTACATGCTATTAAAGTTTATAATCCGATGTCGTAGAAACGACGCCTCATCCGTGTGCAAACATTGTTGAATAAACTGTTCGCAGAAGAGTACCCGTACACGAAAATCACTGACGATATTGCCTGCACACCTGGATGCAGCTGGTACTCGTGCAACATTCAGTGCCGTAGCTCCGTGTCTTGTACTGATACTATTGTTGTCGTCAACTGCATCGAGAACTGTCGTCTCCCGTTGCGGTGTCCTCGTCCTTCTAGGACTCTCCCAGTCACCAATAACAGTTTTAAACGCTCCATATTCTCTAGGTCGACGATAAGTGGTTTCAAACGTTTTCCTGTCGGGACACCTTCGTCGAGGCAATCTCTCGCGGTACAAATGTTGAGCGCGGGAGCCATTGCCGTCAGCTAATCGATACACTGCCCTCTTTACATTTGTGTACACTACCACTGCACGAGCAGAGTCTACGATTAACTCTACGTAGGAACCTGTATGCTTGCAACGGTCGTACTGATCGCTGGAACCTGTAAACAAGCAACGACGTAGGCCTACGTCGCATGGCAACAGGGACATGTAAAACAAAACACTTGTGGTGCAGAACGTAAGCAGACGTCACCAAGGGTGCACGTTCCCCACGATTCTAATATTCTGTTCGTGTGTTTCCCACGATTAATGAATTGGAGAAGATGAGTTGTAACATGGAGTTTGGTTCAAATGTCTCTGAGCTCTATGGGACTCAACATCCTCGGTCATCAGTCCCCTAGAACTCAGAACTACTTAAACCTAACTAACCTAAGGACATCACGCACATCCGTGCCCGAGGCAGGATTCGAACCTGCGACCGTAGCGGTCGCGCGGTTCCGGACTGAAGCGCCTAGAACTGCTCGGCCTCCGCGGCCGGCTAACACGGATTTTCCTGAGCCATCTTCGTACAACATAATTTCTTCGTCTTCTTGTAAGGAATGTGTCCTACAGTTTGCAGCATATAACACTAATCGTGGTATCGTTGAAGAACGGTTAAAAGGGCGCAGTTTGTGCCGTACATTTTTGTTAAGCCCTGTAGTTTCCATATTTTGCCACATAAATACCTGTAAAATATTTAGCTTACACAAAGTCACACCGTAATTATTACAACGAAGGGTCCCCTTTGAAGTGAGGAAGGCAAAAACTTCATTTCACAAATGACGCCAACAGCAAAGTAGTGCTGAGCTAAAGGGAAGAGAGAAACCGCGGCGCCGCCCCCGACTCACCTTGTGCACCCAGTCCTTGCAGTCGGTGTCGCCGATGCAGCGGTCGAGCGCCTTGGGCGTCAGCACCAGCAGGAAGTGCTTCGCCTGCCGGATGCTCTGCAGCAGGTTGTTGTCGAACTTGCCCGCCTCCAGCCTCTCCACGTCTATGAAGACGGAGAAGCCCCGGAGCTGCAAGTGGACCTTCAGTAAGCTGGAAGGCGAACACAGGGTGCGTTCAGTCGACAATAGCTGCCAGACTATCTGGAGAGTATAATTGTCAGGCCGGTCGGGGGAGAGTTACCTCGCCAGTTGGGAGCCGTTGGAGCGCCTGTAGCTGACGAACACGTCGAGCGACTTGTCGGGGCTCTCGTCGTAGGAGCTGCCCAGCCCCGTCTCCATCTCCCTGATGGAGTTGAGGATGCGCAGCCGGTGTATGCTGTTGGTGATGCCGCACTCGTTGGCCAGCTGCTCCTCGGACAGGGACCTGATCGAGTCCTTGTCGACGCCCGCGTTCAGCATCGAGTACGTGTAGATGGAGAATTCCGGCCCGATCGTCTGCAGGAACGTGTTGAGGTTGCCGGCGTCGCGGCTGCTGTAGTCGGCCATCTTCTTCAGGTTCTGCAGCTCCCTCGTAAACCTGGCAAGAAGACGCAGAGCTCAGGCGGTCCGTAATACTGAGGAGCTACGGGGCACGCACCTGCCGGCGCTCGGCTTACCCACCTCCTCCTGCGGATGCCGTTGGCGATGCCGATGTCGTCCCTCAGGTTTTCCTCGGTCAGCTGCAGCAGCAGGTCGCCGTCCACCCTGCTCTCGGTGAAGTTGTTGGCGTACTCGGCAAAACCGATCTGTAAAGCGACGAGAGACGTAGAGCAGATGGTGACACAGAGGCTGCGCGCGCTGCCCGCTTCGCGCCGTCTCGTGCGCCTGGTGTGGATTCCAGCAACTCTCCGACACACACATATGCGATATACAATTTATTTATTGCTTTCGATCGTTCCGACAGCCAACACAAAAAGAGAGAAAAAGAAAGACGCAAATCCTCATTGTGCGTTCGGAGTATGGAAGATATTCAGACGCTGCAAAGACCACTTTAAAGTTTGAAAACCCTTACTCTAAGCGAATGAGAAGCTACCTCTGACCCTGGTTCAAACAGTTTTCTAACACGTTTAAGAACACTGCCGAACATTTCGTCTTCCTGTCGCGACTTCGAAGCCCGTGTCTGATTCTAAACCGACATTAACAGGGACTGATGCACGGCCTCTCACAGGAAACTATACCTTGCACCTTGTAAATCATATTCTTATGCTTGATAGCATAACACTGAATGATTTTAAATAAAGGACAGCTACAACACAAGGAAACTAGAAGAGTCTGGTGGCGTTGTGACGACTTTCCAAACCACCCCCCGAAAGTGATTGACGGCCTCTACATTTAAACTCATATGTCGCAGTGACCGGACCGAATAGTTGACAACTATACGTTCCATTTCTAGGGATGAGTAGAGAGGATGACCGTGTGTGTGTGTGTGTGTGTGTGTGTGTGTGTGTGTGTGTGTGTGTGTGTATGTATGTGTGTGTGTGTGTGTGTGTCGATGGAGGAGGCTGTGGGGTAATTTAGCGATCTCTGTAAAAGTAAGCACAGAAAGCCTCAGAAAGAAAGCAGGATCGTACTTCGAAAACGCGGCTTAGGAAATTAGGTCGGTAAATTCGATAAGAAGGAATAAGAATGATTAATCGGTTGTGCTGGGATATAGGAGGGTTGAGAACATTTGCATGTGTTGAGAGCTGGAAGGGTAGGAGGTTAGGAGCGCATTCAGTATTATTTTCGTGAACAAGTTCTGTTGGGGTAAGAATTTGAATTTACAAATAAGCTGAGAAAACACGAAAGCGAGCGTTAACTATTTCTGGGGGCAGAATAAAATTTCGGAGAGGCTGACTGGGCTCTTATTTTTTATACATAGTCAGTTATCATTTTAGATTGTGAAGAGAGGGCAGCGCTGGGATGTGTGCAGATGGTGTGTGTGTGTGTGTGTGTGTGTGTGTGTGTCAACTCGCTCTCTCGGCTATTCTGACAACAGACGTGAAGGTGGAGATGTGTCGTAAATAGACCGGCAAGCAATGGAATGCGGCCTTAACATGTGTGTTGGACCGCAGTGAGTTAGGACTGTGAAAGACGACACGCGCTGCCTGGCTTGGATAGTCATGTTCGGCGTCTAGGTGATACGAATTTCTCCGGTGTTAGGTGTGAATGCGGTTGTCATCGAGTCGTGTTTGAGGGGTCGAACAGAGACCTTTGAGTGAATTGAGAGCTGTCGGACGTATGACTTAGTGTGGGACAGGTTGATTGCGTGCGTCTGTTATTTTACTATGCGTTATTTAGACAGATTACGAGTACTGAGGGTGTTTACAGTTATGTGTACTGCATTATTTACGAGCAGTTTGATATTGTGCACCGAAATTAGGAGCTCTCTGCGTGTCTGCCGACTGTGCAACATTACACCAGGTACATCAGGGCGAGTGTTTTTTGTTTGAGAGTGATAGATATACTCGTTAAGTATTTGTGGGACGATATAGAATATGAGAGAGTTCGAGTTGGTTATTATTTTTTCTGCTTGGAGGTTTTGTTAGATCGAATTGCTGAGGCAAGTAGCTTCGAGAGCGCGAGGGATGTGATTGCAGCATATCTCTGTCTCTCAGCGATTAACTACAGGTGGGGCGAGCGATGTTCTCGGCTTAGGTACTGGGGGTGTGCCCTGGCCATGTCCTAGACCGTGTGGATTGAACAACTGTATTCAGGTCATAGTTTAGCTAGAATATTTACAGAGGAGTATGTCCGACGCGAGTGTGAAGGTCCAAGCTGTGACGTGGGTGGTCTCGCGCTCGTGGTGCGTGAGAGAGGTAACACCGACGATTTTGAGTCATCACAGGTGACTTAGGTTAGTGGCTTTGTTTGCCACAATTTTCTTGTGTTGGTAGCGGAACACGAACTGACCATCAGAATTCAAACTTGGCTTACTTGTATAGACAAAATGTGATATAGGTTCATGTAGGTTAGTAAACGGCAGTAAACATTAGTACACGTTGGCCAACGAACATGGGTCGGTAAGGGGATGTGCTGGTCGGTAGGGACTTTAACGATTTCATTCCAAGTCCAGGTGATCGGGCACTGGCAAAAATTGATTCTAAGTCTAGGTGGACGTGGCACTTTTCCGCATCAGAGAGGTTAATTAATTGATCAATTTAATTAAGTAGTCATGCGAATTTTGTTACATTCACTTGCGGAGGTACTAAGCTAGGCGCACGCGATGGCTCGTGTGTACGGGCGTGTGTTTTCGCGACGATCTTGGATTAGGTAAGTGCAGAATGTGGATTGAATAATGCGAGTTGGGTGATCAATTAACTTACCGAGGGATGTCGTGGCGAGCACATGTGCTGCACCACCTGTTCTACAGGCACGGTGGATTCCACTCTCGAGCAAACTGTGGCGCCAAAAGTGTAGCAGGGTGTTCTCGGTCGCACAAAGACACGTGACGGATAGCGAACGGTCAGCATATGCAGGTTTGAACGTGTCCAGCAAAACAACTTTCGCGTCAAAAGTGTGGCAGGGCGTTCTTTGTCCACCGCGTGCTGAGCCGAACGGCCGACCGTTGTGTGATTCCGCTCCCAGGCAAACAATTTTGGCGGCAAATGTGCGGAGGCGACGAATACACGCGGTGAACGGACAACGGACCGTTGTGACGTCGACCTCGACAAGTTCCAGCGTGTCCAGCGAAAACATGTTTACGACGTGGGAGCGATCGCCGGTCCAGCGGCTAGCGCGGGCCGGCGCCCAGTGCGCGAGCAGCCAGCAGCCAGCAGCCGCCTCACGTGACCGCCGTCGGTAGCGTCTGGGTGGCGACTGCACTGCGTGTTGCTGCCATCTCAAAGATGCGTACTGATAGTGATGGAGAACAAGTGATGACCGTACTGCTTGAAATACACACTTCAGTCCATTTCCCCCTGCAAAATCAAACGATGTGACTTACGATACTACAAGTGCGACTTTGATAGGTTGTTGTTGTTGTTGTGGTCTTCAGTCCTGAGACTTGTTTGATGCAGCTCTCCATGCTACCCTATCCTGTGCAAGCTTCTTCAACTCCCAGTACTTACTGCAACCCACATCCCTCTGAATCTGCTTAGTGTATTCATCTCTTGGTCTCCCTCTACGATTTTTACCCTCCACGATGCCCTCCAATGCTAAATTTGTGATCCCTTGATGCCTCAGAACATGTCCTACTAACCGGTCCATTCCTTTTGTCAAGTTGTGCCACATACTCCTCTTCTCCCCAATTCTATTCAATACTTCATCATTAGTTTTGTGAAAAAAGTTAAGTGACCGCGAAAGTTCGTAGGATGTGGAGTATTACGTACGTGTGATCGATTATGGTGTTGGGATTTGAATTTGTGATAGATCTTTGTTATGGATGTAATGCAAATGGCTTTCTCGCCGCGAAAATCGGACTTCTTGAATAAATAATAAAAAATAGATGTACAGTTTTCGAGACATTATCGTGTTGGAATTTGAATTTGGCGCAATTTTCTAGACCAATAATAATAACAATAAATAATAATAAATGATGAATGATAATGAATAATAATCAATAATAATAAAGAGAAGTACGGTTTTGCAGTCATTATCGTGCTGGAACTTGAGGCGCGAATTTTCTCTTGGAGGTAGGCCACTAATAATAAATAATAATAATAAATGATAACCAATAATAATAAAGAAGTGTGGTTTTGCAGGCGTTATCATGTTGGAATTTGAATTTCGCGCCAATTTCTTCTGGAGGGTTAGGTTAGTGGACATAGCCCAATTGGACTATTTTCCCGCCAAAATTCAAATTTCCCGCCATTTTTTCTAGCGTTTAGGTTAGTGGATTGGCCTATTTTCGCGCCAAAAGTCGCCATGTTGGATGACGTCCTGTGCTGTTGCCAAGTCAACATGCTGTCATCTTGGATGGCGTCATCGCCGACATCTTCAATAAATTTGGCAACAATGGGAAGTTGGGTGGCACCGGCCTTGCCCCACTACTAATGCACTGCGTGCTTGATTAGAAAACACGATTTATGAATAAGAGTGTTATTTTCGAACGTTCTACGTAAATTTCGGAGATATTGTAACGAGCGCAATGTGAGATAAACGAAATACGGAAGATTCGTCTTGCTAGATGCATGCTGTAGCTGCTCTGGTTGAGCAGAATTCCATTAAACTGCACGAAGTTGTTTGTTCCGGAGAAACTTGGGAAACAGGACCACGAGAACGTCGACAAGCAGCACCGAAAATAAGGTCTTAAATGAGAGCTCTACTGGTCTTTTTGTGCCTCTGTTTTGCTTCGGCGCACGGTCGGCGCTTGTCACTGAGGCACTTGGCGCAGTTACTCACAGTGCTGCGCGTGCCACAACTGTCTGCGTGTAGTGAAAATGAGCGAACGTTTTTTTGTTAATGTTTGCCAATCGTGTAACTGAGGCGGGACTTGCGCGAAAGACAGGCGTTCACCTGGTGGGATTGTGGGAGGACGGCTGGCAGCCGCTTCCACCCTCACCGGCACACACCGACCCTCGTCTGGATCCGATCCGCAGCCGGCGGGCCCCGCCACCCCTGAACCGGCACTCTGACACGCTCGGCTAGCGGGACAAGTCGGAAAAGCGCTCTGTGCACAACTGTTACCAAAAAGTCGGGGTAGAGAAACTGTAGGTCGTACGGCAAACACGTAGATTCAAATGGCAGAGCCATATGGAGAGGGCCTAATTGGACTACGGATAAAAGAAGGCTTAGAAGTAGACCCAAATAAAATGTACCGACATACAATAGGAGAGGAGATGGATAGCAGAGAAAATTTTGCCGTCTCGTTCGGAGAACCGCAGTGGTTGCTACTGGATGGAATAAAACATCGCTACAACTAAATACGTACGACGCAAGCCGCCATGCGGTGCACGGCAGAGGGTGCCTCGTATCGCTGTAGGTCACTCCCTTTGCTGTCCCACTCCTCGCAAGTGGAGTGACGGTCTAATCACTCCGTGCGAGCCCTAACTTGTCCTCACACGGAATGTGCGTTGGTGGCGGCATAATAGTTCTGCAGTTGGCTGCAAAAGGAGGTTCTCTAAATTTTCTCAAAGGTCTTTCACGAAAAGAACGTCGTCTTTCCTTAAAAACGTTCCCATATGAGTTCACGAAGCATCTCTGTAATACTCTCGAGTTGACCGAACCTACCAGTAACGAATCTCGCAGCATATCTCTGAAATGTATCGATATATTCCCTTTATCCATCCTGGTGAGGATCCCAATCTTTCGAGCATTACTCAATACTGGGTCGATCGAGTATTCTATAAGCGTTCTCCTTTATAAATTAATAAGCTACAGTTCCCTTGACTTCTCCCAATAAGGCTATGCCGACCACACGTCTTTCCTACTACCAACCTTGCGTGTTCGTTCCATCCCTTTGCAACTTTACGCCTAGAAAACCGTTAATGAATACGAGTATCTCAAGCAGCGAAGCACTAATACTTTAACTAAACATTACGGACTTGTCTTTATCTACTCGTCAGAACTAATTTGCATTTTTTACATTTAGAGCCAGCTGCCATTCATCACACCAAACAGAAATTCTGTCTACCGAGGTAATGGTCCAATCTGACATGTTGAAACCCATCCTGAAATTTTTGTCACGAGAAGAATACACAGAAAGAAATGCAGTGTCAAAATTTTAGCTGCTAAGGCGCACTGCAAGTATTTAAAAAATTTAAAGTTGTTCAGTTTTTCCGCATGAAGCCCTAGCGTGCGAGCCGGCAAATAAGCGGACACAACCTCGACAAGAGGACGTGCTGCAGTGCAGTGCCAAGTTCAAAGAGCACAAACGCGAATTTTAAGCACTTAAATAAAAAATGTGTCGAATTTTGAATAACTTGCAGTTCATATCGACAGCTAAACTGTTGCAGATGAAGCTGTTACACAAGTGACTAGCAAAAAGAGAAAAGGCTTTGCATGCTGTTACATTACAAACAACTTCCACCAGTCGGGACTTCAATTCGTTGAGATGAAATATTTTCTAAAGATTTTTGTATCACAGTTCTTCTGATAATTTTTAATAATGAATATTTTACTAACAAAGAAACAGTTCTTTGTTTATTCACTGTTGTCGTCACAAAAATATGAAATGTGTATTGGATGACGAAAAAAGACATTTTACAAGGCACTCCTGGCAAAAGAAACACTAACGCATGTAGGCACTACACACAGACTGCCAGATTTATTTAGACAGAATTGGGATGCAGTAAGAAAGGTCGTTGTTGTTGTTTTGCATATTGTGATGCGTAACTGGTATACTCGATCAGACTCGTAAAACGTAATGATGGAAACTGACAATGCACGAATGTTTTAGTTTAACAACACTGTTACGCTGATGAAGATGAAATGCCAAAGAGCTATCGGAAATTGTGCTGCCAGACAGTTTTCTGAAAAATCCATTACACTGTCGAAAAATTTCCTTGCTGAGGGGCTTAACGACACTATTAGTTCCGCATTATAATTAGTTCCGAATTATATTAACAGTTTTTGCGTCCTCCTCCTAAAGACAGAGGTATTGTGATGCCCAAGATAAGAGTCCAACAAAAGCAATGAATTATTTCCTGTTACTGGTAAAACGATGTTTCGGATCTAGTACTGAAAATTATTCTCTTCCATTTTTGCAGACTTTGCTACGCCGTTTACTACTAAACAGTCTTATTTTTCACGTTTTTCCCCAAATTTGCCTCGAGGTTCCCGAAAACAGTTATAAAACTGTGGAAACGGCAATCCACTGATACTTATCGCTGGCACTGTTGCATACGAATGTGTCGAAACTTTGATCGACGACACAAATGAGCGTCCCGTATAGCAGCCTGTCATCAGCAAACAGTTGCTGACTGCTGCTCACCGTGTCCGTGACATCGTTTATACGTACAGAGGACAAGAGGCGTCCCGTCACACTTCCCTGGTGCATTCCTGACGACGTTCTTGTCTCTGACGGGCACCCGCTGTCGAGAACAGCGTACTGGGTTTTGTTGCTTAACAAGTGTTCGGACCACTCACATATGTGGGAACCTGTTCCCGTCAACAGTCTGCAGTGGAGTAGTGTGTCAAACGCTTCCGGAAATCTAAGAATCCTCGGTCCGCAGAGCGTCGTGTGAGAAAAGGTCATACGGAGTATCACACAAGAGATGGTCCTAAATCTATGCTGACGTGTTGACAGGATTATTTTTGTCTCGAGGAAATTTAATATATTCGAACGTAGAGTATTATCAAGAACTCTGCAGGAAACCGACGCTGAAGATATTGGTCCTTCCTTTCTCTTACCTTATATACAGCAGCCACCTGCAACTTTTTCCAGTCGCTCGTGACTGCTCTGGGCGAGAGATTCGCGATAAAAGCAACTCAGGCAAGGGGCCAACGCCGAAGGTCGCTCTCTGTAAAAGCAACTTGGGTTTGATCGGATCTGGTGACTTGTTTGTTGTTTTCATCTCTTTCCTTTGCTTGTCAACGTCAGGGATGGCTATTTGTATGTCCTCCATATAGGAAGTCGTGTGACATTCGTGTGGATGTCCAATCGCCTGCGTGAATAATAACGCAAAATAAAAAAAATATTTGCTTTCCCTTTGGAGTCTTGTATTGCCACACGAGAATGGTCGACGACTTACTGTGCAGAAGACACGACTCTGTTCTAGATTTTACGTAAGGCCAGAATTCTCTCTGGTTCTCGGCACGAAGTTTTGCTACGTTATGACGGTGGAATTTGTGGATGCTTCACCCATCGACGTTTTATCATTGCATAAAAGATTGCGCCTGTGGTTAGAGCCCAAGGACTGCGGGACTGACACAGTAATGAAACGTAGATGGTTGGCTACATTACTGGACTCGGGGAATTAAAGAGTCACGCTGAGTAATCGTACTGGTATAGTTCTACGTGCAATGGCTTACTGTCGTGCCTTTAATTGTATAGTCTGGTAATGTCCTACGTTTAAACGGTTGTGTGTTTTGATGAGTTATTACACTCCGACCAATACATTGGCAAACAATGGCGAAACTGCTTCAGAGCCTAAACTGTGCTGCAATGGAAAAACACGTTCTACTTCATCCAGTATGTCGATGACTGGAATACGTTTAGTGGCTGCGGGCCCTGTCGACACCGAGATACCGGAGGAAGGTCAGAGTTTAACGGTATCGCCGTCGGTAAGAGCACGGACGGACCACCGATTCGGAGGGGAAGAAGAAGAAGAAGAAGAAGATGAAGAAGAAGAAGTGAGTAGCGGTGTTAACGGACGCTAAATGAGTGACGGGACGATCACCTGCTTGACCCACTCCCTGACGTCCTCCGTCGACCAGAGCGGCACCTGCTGGCTCAGCTTGTGGGGGACCTCCTCGCCGATGAGGCGCAGCGCCTGGGCCGCGTACTTGGAGGCGACGGCGTTGGGGCAGCTGGCCACCACCTTGAGCGGCTCGATGGCGCCGATCTCGCGGAAGAGCTCCGTGTTGCCCTGCTGCTTCTTGATGCCCGCCTCCATGCAGAAGTGGAAGGCGGCCAGGTTGCGCGCCTCCTCGCGCTTCGAGCTGAGCACGGGCACCAGCCTCTGCAGCCAGTTCTTGCTCTGGCCGTGGGCGTGCGCGTGGTTCGACTTGGCGAACTCGAACGGGTTGTGGGTGGTGACGAACGGCTCGACCAGGTCGAGCGTGCCCGACTTGAGCACGGCCGCCTCGATCTCCTTGTTGGCGACGAGCACGGCGATGGCCAGGCAGGCGTAGTACTTGATGTTGTCGTCGTTGTGGAAGGCGAGCGGGAACAGCCACATGGGCACCTTGCGCTTGATCATGGCCTCCTGGTTCTCGGCGCCGCCGTACAGCGACAGGTTGGCGAGCGCGCCCGCGCAGTTGCGCAGCGTCTCCACGTCGTTCTTGCGGCACTCGAACAGCACGGCGTCGAGCCCGCCCAGCCGGATGACGTCGCTGCAGGTGCCCTCGCTGTGCTTGAAGAGGTGCTCGAGGATGCCGGTGCCGACGCGCGAGTGGTCGACGGTGCTGCCGCGCGAGTTGCGGATGCACACGCACGCCACCTTCACCACCTTCTCGAGGCCGCACTCGACGACGTGCGCGCGGTTCTCGGTGGTGAGGCACTGCTCGAGCAGGCGCGCGCTCGAGAACTGCAGCTCGCCGTCGTCGGACGAGCAGTTGCGCACCAGCATGTCGAGCGCGCCGCACACGCGCAGCGCGTTGCACAGCGAGTAGCCCAGCTCGTGGCCGTGCCGCGGCACCGACCACGCGCGCCGCACCAGCTCGTTGACGCGGTCCAGCGCCTGCGGCACGCGCGCCGCCGCGCCGCCCCCGCCGCCCCCGCCCCGCTCCAGGCTCTGCACCAGCCGCTCCAGGCACTGCGAGTACTTGACGATCACCTTCTCCACCTCCTTGGGGTTCGAGTTGGCCGACAGCTGGTCCAGGTCTTGGAACGTCTCGCTCAGCAGCTCGTCCTCCGCCGATCTGAGGTGGCCGTTCACCAACTGACTCATCTGCGTCAAAAACACGAGTACGTTACAATCCGTTCTGAAACGCACACTACGCATTAGTGCCAGACGTACGGCCCGTTATCTTTTTTTTTTTTTTTTCTCGAGTGTCCGGCGATGTCGGCACCAGTAAAACAGTATAATGACTAGAGTTGTGACTGACGAAACAAACTTTCACCTAACCGAGTCTTTTGGGTTTCACAGTATTCTCGGTGGCTCACTCATATAGTTCCACAATAGAAATGCAAAGATTTCTGTCTTTCAGCTTTCGCCTACTGCTAGGATTTGTTTCTGTAACTTTCACCTGTGGTAATGATCTGTTAATTTGAAAAACGCGAGGTTCCACCGTGCTTCCGATTCGACATTAAACTGTCGGTATAAAGTGGCCTGGAAACTAAGCTGAGATACCCGGAGGAAGGCGAGGACGGGACGTACCGGCTCCGGTAGGACCGTGCTCTCTGAAGCGGGCTGGCGTCAGTAGCAACATCCCAAAATCTCTCAAGTAGCTCACACCGTCTTCATCAGAGAACTACAAACGCGTGAACACACATTAACACTTCACACTTTTTCGGTAAGTTGGGTACAGTGTACCCATTATACAAAACACGCGCCACATTTTCTGCAGCTAGTCATTTGCAACAACGGTTACTGAATTGTTGTGTATAATGTAACATCGTGATTCTAATTATTTTAGGCCATAATGGCTTTGTGTGTGAACCGTGACTGTGTGGGGTCATTATTTATTTGTAATTTCTGCTACCCCCACTTTTTTATTTTTTCGTTTTATGTTTAATCTAGCATAATACAAAGCGTTTCGAACATGTTCTGTTCATCTTCATACGTTTATACATACATACAGAGAATTCTTACTTAAAAATAAACCGTCTTCAACTAGATTAACCTAGAACTCTTTGTCCATTGTTTGTTACTTTAGTGGTTGATGTAGCATTTCGGGGGAGGGGGGAGGGGCCAGTGGATGGCCAAAAATCGATGTCAGTGGTGTCTTCTGCTCGTTTTTTTCCTTGTGGTTGACTATGTAATCCTTTACCCGTAGATGAAACAGTTGAGATAATAAGAATGAACCTATTGAGAAAAAAGACAATGAGCAAACCAGAAATCATAGAACTTATAGATGTACTTAATTAGTAGTTTCACATAATTACTTCTGCTTTAACAATAAAATTTACAAGCAGGACCTGGGACTAGCAATGGGAAGCTCTCTCAGTGGCCTAATAGCTGAACTATTTATACACCATATAGAAAAAAATACTGACTGAGAACATCACAAGCAAAGTAGATGACACCCTCATTGTATTTGATAGCAAAAGTATGAACTGACAAACCTTTGTAACAAATTCAACAGCCTACATAGATATATTCTTTTCACCCTTAAACAGGAAGAGAACAACACCATACCTTTTCTTGACATAAAAATATCAAACCAGAACCAAAAGGTATCTTTCAATGTTTACAGAAAACTTACTGGCACTGACACCACTCTACGCATCCCTCCTCCCACGAAATAGCTGTGCTTTACAGAGCACACAAATTTGCACTGCAACATACAGAACTCCTACTAGGAATAGAAACCGTAACATGCACCGCAATAAACAATGGATTGATCTTTCTCTAATTAATACCATATCACAGCAGATGAAAAATATACTGGACAAACAACATCAAATTATAGTCACAACAGAACAATGCCCCAGAAGTCAAATATGTAAAAATGCCATATCTTGGAATAGTATCCAACAAATTAGCAAGATTATTCAAAAACATAGAAGTAAAAACCATCTTCAGCACCAACAACAACCCAAGTAGGAAGCTTATTCGCAATATAAAACCACCAGATACAAGCCTTGATGCTAGCTGCATTTACAAAATTAATTGCGGCCAATGTAATAAATATTATATCAGTCAAACAGGCAGAAATATCAGAAGTCGATTCAAAGAACTTTTAGACTGCTACACTCTTGATAAATGTAATAAATCAGCAGTAGCAACTCCCATTAAAGACACAAGCCACCCTTTGAAAATCGAAGACAACCTTGAAATTTTACACAAAATAGGAAAAAAAAAATAAAAGAATGGATATCATGGAAGAAATGGAAATTTTCATACGTAGTACAAAGCATGGAGATAACATTCTTAATGAGATAACCGAATTCAAAAACTCAAAATTCTTCAACAGTCTTACGCTAGTTCTAACTCAGTAGATTCAAGACGCGTCAATGTAAATAAATGACTACAAATCTGTCAGTACCAGGAATATCGATACAAAGCCTCCATACTCGATACTGACTCACATGCTACAAGTCCGCCATCTTGTGTTACGTGCAAAATATTTACATGTATGTCGGAGCAACTTGTGCAGTGAACTACGTCGGAAATCAGTGAAAAAATCTAATCTGTAATACTGTAATGTTACTCAACAGCTCCGCCATTACACCAGTTATGCAAGTGAAGCTGCAAGGTGATGAAATCGTAAGCGATCAACTGTCATATAAAAGCCTTTCACGCTATTTTCGCAACACACAACTGATGCAAAATTATCTGTATTTTATACAGGCTGTGATGTCACACATAGTCAACCACAAGGAAGAAAACCAGCAGAAGTCGTCACCGACATCGATTTCTAGCCATCCACTACCCCCCCCCCCCCAAAATGCTACACCAGTCACTGCAGTAACAAACACTGGACAAAGAGTTCTAAGTTAATCTAGTTTAAGACGGTTTGTTTTTAAATAACATTTCTCTTTATGTATGTAGGTATGTATAAACGCCTGAAGATGAACAGAACATGTTCGAAACGCGTTGTATTATGTAAGATTAAACATAAAACAAAAAATAAAAAAGTGACTGGTAGCAGAAATTACAAATAAATAATTATCGTGATTCTAATAGCGGGGAGTGGCGACCTGTCATCATCTGATGCTTACGCCGTATATAACTTGAGTCGGTAGTCTCGTGTTCGCAGTGAGTCGGGACAGATTGACCGTGCTGAAAGTATAACACGTTCCACGCTGGGATACCTTTACGTGTAGCGTCACGTGGACGGAGTTTATGCTTTGCCCAAAACGAGACCTACCAGGACTGCCGGTTCACCTCAAAAGTTTTTCGTCATATTAGGAGATATACGTTTCAGTATGTTGTGTGATTGAGGAATTTATCTGAAAAACGACTCTAGTGAGGAAATTTAGAGGGCTTTTTTAAATACTTGTGTAGGTTTCTGAAATTATGATAAATATAACATATACGGTGTAATCGTGAAATTGATCCAAAAAACCTGTAGATGCCCTGTACAATCGAACAGATGAACTACAGTGACGGAAATTCACATGGGAACAGGTCGACATTCTCATTTCGTGAGAAGTGCAGTCTTTATCTGTTGGAAGAATTCCATTTAAGTTCGAGACGTACGTACAGTTTAACATTCTTGTGCCGCAACGTCGAATTAATTCTGCTGTCCTGTCAATACTAATTTCGGCTGTGTGACCATTTGAATAACTCGCGTCTCAGACTACAAAAAACTTTCGAATACTAAATGGCTAGGACACAATTAATCGAGAAGGTAGTGTGAAGACGAGCAGCAGCAGTAAGGTATACCTGGGAAGCGGACGCGACCACGGACTTGGTGCAGACGCCTTGGTTGTGATGGTGATGTTGGACTGCGAGGAGGAGGACACGTGCTTCTCCTGGTTGATGACGCCCCCCCGCCGAGCTGACGGTGTGGCGCTGCTGCTGCGCCGCCATCGCCTTCTGCAACACAGGCGGGGCCTCAGCCGCCGGGCGCCACTCTCGTACAGCTTCCTGCTACTTTACTGTGCGAAAACATCACTGCAGGTCCTACATACCTTTGTTGCATTATCTGCTGAAAGGATAACCATTCGGCAAGGACGAGGGAGATTCCGACTTATTGTAAGGGGGAGTTACAGAGATTTTGCAAGACGTGCATGAAATCGCATCGGGTTGTTGCCTTCACCCGCATTCTAAGTAATCGCCTCTTTGTATGGATCTGGTCTTTATGCAGTAGGGACAGCCAGGCTAAATAGGAAAGAATTGGTCGACAGTTCTGAAGGGAAAGGATCAATTACAGCGAGGGAAATCTCTCTCGAGGACAAAAGACTATGCGCCTGTCCGCCTGTCGCAAAACGCTGGAATAAGAAGCCAGTGACAGTTCTGTCGACTGCTCACGGTCTCAAAGACGTCAGATTCGTCAAAAAGAGAAAGAGATTGCGAATTTCCTCGCAAAGTATAAGCCAGAAGATTGTGGAGTTCCTGTCGACGAGCGCTACGAGCGGTAGGAAAGCACACGGAAGCGATAGAGACAACGCAGCACAGAAAACCGACAGATAGCAACTAGTTTCACGTCATCTTATATATCAACCTACACTTAAGAAATCTTATAGATCTTAACTTTTGAGTAATTAGATCCTACTGACAAAATACTATTACGGTTCATCTCGTACGTATCCCATACAAAAAACGATGAAACTATAAATAGTAGGGGAAATTCGCAGAAATTTACTTATTCACTATGCACTCAAACAGTCCAACAATTAAAATAGCAAAACGGGTGTTGTAGGCAGCCGCCGAGTTACGATGATTCGTTTCACAGTATCGAAGATGAACAGGTGCTCATTGCCCATCGAGGAGAATCAATTACACGAATGTGTTGTCTGTTCTTTCGAAGACGAGTCCACGACATTCAGTGCGGGTGCACAGTTACCTCCGAGCTCCTGCAGGAATTCCACAGTGGTGGGAGCGCAGGAGAGGGGCAGGGCGCGCAGGCAGCGGAAGCTGGGGTGGGGGCGTGTGTCGGCCGAGGGGCGTGCCCAGGTAGTCCGCCGATGCCGCGCAGAGTCCTGCTGCAGCTCATATCAACAGTCCCTCCCCTTTAGTTTCCTTTCTCCCCCCCC
The DNA here is from genome assembly GCF_023864275.1 of Schistocerca cancellata. Classification (NCBI taxonomy): domain Eukaryota; kingdom Metazoa; phylum Arthropoda; class Insecta; order Orthoptera; family Acrididae; genus Schistocerca; species Schistocerca cancellata. The sequence continues at coordinate 8,367,623 of NC_064626.1, forward strand.
CCCTTTTCCTCCCTCAGTTTACATAAAATGTATCAATGTATCACAACTGAGGATTCCGCGCAGAGTCCGAAAGAACAGACACCCCGCATTCAAATACTTAAGGCATTCACTTTAGAGTCCACGTTTACTGAACGTTGCTGCTTCGATTGATCGTTCCAGTCATATCCCTGCACACTCACCATTCCTCCTGGGACAGCCTTCTCACGAGTTTAAATCAGTTTATGAAGTTCGTGTGAGCACATCGGTTCGGTAAATTCTAGAAACTGAAATATGGAAGTGTAACGGATAGAACAGACGCTCAGGAAAGGTTTTGTATTTTACGTCATTTTTACCTCGTCGCATTGCACTGCCACGTGTATAGTGGATCTCGAATGACACGTGGTGGCGGATCGATTAGTCTGCTTCTCTGAACGTGGTGTTGAAACTTGCATACGATAAGGTCGATTACGTGATACTATATTTACGTTATCAGGGAATGAAACTATCGATTTAAATTAGAAACCTTGCCTCGCGATGTTCTGCGTGTAGCCGGGACAAGAGTGAGACGGAAACTCTGTAACATTATTATCTCTACAGGAGCAGCAATTGACGGTGGTCACCGAGATGGCGGTGACCATCAGAGAAGCTGAAGCTCCTCGTTCGAGGAAGCGCTGCAGGAGCTTTAGGGAGGTAGCTGGCGGCTAGAACTGACGGCAGCTGGTGACACGTACACACGCACACGGCTCTCTGCAGGAACTGCGGCTGAGGCCGGCGTTCCCTGGAAGGCCGCGCAGGGCAGCCCTGCCTGCCTGGCCGCCCTCTCGCTCTCTGCCTGCGTTCCTCCCCCGCCCCCACTCCTCCCTCCGTCTCTCTCTCTCTCTCTCTCGTTCGTCACGACCTTACACGAACAAATTTGACTACATCTTCATAACTTTTGTTTAAAACGACCTCGAAACTGAAATCTACCTGTTTCCTTCGGATATCGGCGCTCGATATTCATTTTTTGTCGCTTTCTAAATCTCGAATTCAGAGTATAACGCAATTAAGGAGTGCAATTTGTTCCGCAATGACCGTGGTACTGCTTCATCAGCTGGATCACGATTAGCCACGAACGATCCGTGTTCAGAGTGATTGCTCGGTGCAGACCTGTGAGCAAGACCGAATCCGACGCTCCCGAGGCATTTACATTTGCTAGCCGAAGCTGTGGGCAGGTGAAATGCGACACCGCAGTTACACGGTATGTGCGGTACTGATTCTTCTTTGTTGCAACTTACTGCTCGACTGCTTGCTAATAGTTAATGGCAAACTGTGCAATCTGTCTTTCAGAAAGAACAAAAAAGTCAGTTCTTTTTTTAAGACTGAATTTGACGAGGGCAGTGCGCCGAAACATGTAATTTGCATTCGATAAGTAAAGTCACAGCTAGACAGTTCTTTTATTAAATAAAAGCCCAACGCCAGGTGAGTTGGTAGAGGATTTCTGTGGTACACCTCTCCTACAGTGAAACGAAGAACTATAAGTTTACGTATGAAAAGTGAAACTGTGATCACTTAACAAGGTGAGAACTGGAGAGCGACGCGTGGAACGTGTAATGTGCACTTCCTTTTTGCTACCCCTGCGCGCTCCGGATTCCGTCGAAAGACGTGGAAAAGGAATAAAGTTAACTACTGTCGCATTCATTCAGAGCATCACGTTTCCTCTTCAGTACGCACACGTTATCCGACTCATTTTAAAAATCTGTGCTGGAGAGAGAAAACCGGCCTCCGACGTGCATCTACTTCCAACTCACGGTGTTCCGAGTCGTCGTCTTTCTGCGGCCCGTACGGCTCACCCGGCAAACCACCGACGGTTAGCCTAGAGAGGCACTGCGACACGGTTTCAGTCGGGCAGAGGCAGGCGCACAGAAGCGAAAACTGAGAGATCAGCTACCTGCGCTCGTTGCGCGCTTCCCAGATTATCGGCTCTGTGTGGCTAGCTAATATTATGCGTCTGACCTAACACGGCGCCGAGAAAAAATTACAGGGAATCAGTCAGGCGCTAAAAGCCACACTGACAATGACGGACGGGCCGTAACGTGACGCGATGCTGCGTGACGTGACGTGACGCGGCAAGATAAGGACGGCGCGTGCGTGGCACGCAGGCGGCGCGGGAGCTGCCTGCAGCCCAGCCCGCCGTGTGCCAGAGGCGTCCCCGACCCGGGGCAGCAGTCTTCCAGAGGTTTCCCTTCCGGGTTCGCTCCAGTCGTCCGTCCGAGGTCTCGAGAAACCTCTCCTCCACAACCCGTGGAGCGAGCGCGCGTGGCGCCAGGGCAGTCGGCAGGAGTACCGTGTATTCGACGGTCGAGCGTCGAACGTGTCGAGCTTATGAATGTGCAGAGCAATATCTAGCATGCCAGGGTATGGCTGAATGGCCGTTTGAACATAGATAAATGGTTCAAATGGCTCTGAGCACTATGGGACTTAACATCTGTGATCATCAGTCCCCTAGAACTTAGGACTACTTAAAGCCAACTAACCTAAGGACAGCACACACATCCGTGCCCGAGGCAGGATTCGAACCTGCGACCGCAGGAACGTAGATAAATGAGATGGAAGAGCGCCACCTACGTCACATGCAGGGCATCTCTCTTCAGTACAGAGTCGCAAGACGCCATTTGGCTTTCAGTTGAAGCCAATATGTATACACTGAAGTGACAAAAGCTGTGGGGCAACGATATGCCCACATACAGATGGTGGCAGTAGCATAGGTAAGGGCTGTTCTGAGTCGTGCTAAGCACCCTCTTCAGCCGTGGAGTTGGTTTTATTTATTTATTATCTCTTGTAAAAATGGAGGTGGGTCTTATTTCTCCCAATTGGGAATTTATTTGCAGAAATTTCGGGGACAGCTACGGTATTCACCTGACGGCGTAAGGAAAACGTGAGAAACCCGGCCACAGCTGCCGGTGTTGGCGTCCACTCTGGCCAGCTACGTCCGGATTCGCCTGCGCCGGGGTCGTCGCGCGCCGCGTGTCGCGCCTCCACCTGCTGCGCCGCGTCCAGCAGCGGTGTCGGTGGGTGGCAGCTGTCGCTGCTACAGCCTTCCGTCTTCGGCTCGCGTTCTTTGTTTTCTCGTTCTTTCTCCTCCCAGACCTCCAGCCATTTGCGCTGGCGGTCGGCTCGCTCCTCTACGTTTGGAATGGTCTATTACACTTGCGTACCAGGTCACAAACTGCTTTGTTTGTGCCTCCCTGCCAGTTCGTGTCGGCGCGTCTTCTCTGGGGACGCCCGTCGTTCGTGTGGCGCGTTTTGCCATTACCGTGTCTTTTTTGCTGTCGGTTTGCGAGTCTCGGTCCCGCGCGGTGCGCTCTTCCGTTTGGGAGGCCGTCGCGTGGCACGACTGCTCGTCCTGGCTCCAGTTGCTGGAGGAGGCAGGCGGCCTGCGCCTCCATCCTGAAGCGGCTCTCTCTGCCCCTGTCAGGGTGGTGCTCGGCTTCTCTGCGGGCTGCTGCAGCGGCCGCCTCCGCTCGGCAAACAACCCCAGTGGTGGGGTGAGCGGCCGGCCACGCGTCGGTGTGGGCTGCTGCCCTCGCGTCTGTGGAGGCGAGGTTGTGATCTCCTCACTCCTGTGCCTCCGACGTCTTTTTTTGGGAATCGAGCGGCAAGTCGGTCTCTTCGTCTTCTCACTCGTGTTGCTGCGCTCTGCCAAGTTCGGGCAGCCACGCCAGTCTGCGACGCGTGTTCCGCCGCGGTAGGCACACGTCGGCCGTTCGTCGGTGTCCGTTGTACAGATTCGGCCGGCGTGTTGCCCAGCGCACTTGACGCATCTCGCGGAGCTGTGGCGATATTTCGCCACACGCGCTTCTTCCTGTCACCTGTAGCACTGGAGTGACGGGTCCGGGTCGGCGGAGAAAGCCTCCGCCTCGGCAGGGAAGCCTAGAAGCTTCCACACCGCTTTATGACGTCACCGGCATTTGCCGTCGGCACGGCGACGGTGAAGAGCGTCGATCTCTTCTCGTTCGTCCGGTTGTGCAGGTTCACTGCTGCATTTCGGAATCCTGCTCGGTGCAGTCCATCCGGGACTCCTCTCTCGCTGACGATCGGAGGCATTCCCGGTAGTCTCCACGCGTCGGGCTTCGAGCGCCGTCTTCTCGCCGGGTGCGTCAGCGATGTGGACGGCTGCAGTGCTCTTCGGCGCCTCGCTGTCGCCCGTGTTCGCCGCTAGCAGCTCGATTACGGTGTCGAAGTCTGTCGCCTCGCCGACGAGCTCGCACTCGCACTGCCGCCAGATGGTACAGCTCTGTGCTCTCGCCTCCTCTGCACAGGGGACGACTGCCCAGGTACTGCTCAGAAGGCGGTACCGCGCCTCCCGTAGCTGCGGGGCGCCACAGCCGCGCCTCTGCCCCGACGTCGAGTCGCCAGAGGCCAGCAGGCCAGCAGGGCAGCTCCGTTCCAGGGCGGACCCTGCCGCACTTCCAGCAAGTTCCAGTGGGTACGGCGTCGTCGGACTGCCTACTCGCTGTGACACGGACCGTATCGACCGTCCAGGAGTGAAGACACTCACGTCTCCTGTGAATCGTGCCTACGCGCCAACTTTACCAGAACTGTGTCAACAACTGTCTGCGAATTCGCGTTTTCTAGTGACTGCAGTGACGCCACAGAATCTTGTAATTAATAAAGTATAACTTATTCCAAGTGTTCTAATTAACTGTATTATTAGCAACCTCCCCAGTGTCCAAGAAGACGGACACAACAAGTACAGTGATGTCGAGAATGCAGGCGGTGATTAGCTCAATGTGGCATATTGTGTAGCTAACCTTCTCTTGCAACAGTGTAATTTTTCTGTTTGTTTGTGTTGTTATACTGAGTGTTCACGATGTCTCCTCCGAATGTGCTTCTGTGCAAGCTATACAGTTGCAGGAACAAAAGATTGTACAATTATTACAAGCAATGCAAGAAATTGCGGCTGCACTACGACCACCACCCTAGCCTGTTCAATCGGAAACAACTCAATCGACGGTTCACGCGCCTACATTCGAAGAGTTTCTGGGGAAAAGCGAAGACTTGGCTGATTATGTTGCACAATTGACGACGCATTTCAACGACTACGGCATAACGGGTAACCAGCGTATTTGCCATTTTCTCCCCACAGTAGGTTCAGATGCATTCCGGTTGATAGTGACAGTGTTTTCAGATCGCCATCCTCATGGGGTCCCAAACGGCGAGTTAGCTGACGAACTGTTCAAATGTTCCGATGTGTGTGAGAGGTCATCGCGCCCTAGACTTACACTGCTCAAACTAACTTACGCTAACAACAACAACACACACACACACACACACCCATGCCCACACCCATGCCCGAGGGAGGAGTCGAACCTCCAGTGGAAAGCGCCTCGCAATCCGTGACATGGCATCTCAAAACCGCGCGGCCACTCGGCGCGCCTCAACTGTCAAATCATTTTAAATCACATGTGCTTGTAGCGGCTGCTCGTTCCTCAGATTAAAACAGCAACTGGGACAATCCTACAACCAGTGGGCAACAGAACTTGGTGGCCTTACCAGATGCTGTCACTTTCAGTGTTCATTTGGTTAAGTGACAATGGCACTGTGACGATATGCACGATTACTCAGAATACGCGTGATTCTCGTATTCGAGCTGCCATACCAAAATATCCAAACCAGATTTCAGTACAATATTGTCAAATATTCAGTCATAGGCCACTGTCGATATAACTAAGCATGACTTTCAAGTGAATGCAATATACGTTGTAAAGAGTAAGGCATTCCCCTGGCCAACCCCCCACCCTCCCACGCCAGACGTCGACCGACGTCTAGGTCACGTGCGAACCAGTCGCGTTGTCAGGTCGCGGTGCAGCCTGCACAATCGCGGAAGTCCTGCCCACCTTGCTTTCACACACGTGATAGGGCACAGGTGTTAACATGTGTCAAAGAAGGCCTCATACAGATGGTGTTAGGCAGCTTTCGTATTCTTTCTCTGCCTCGTGATGACTGGGTGTTGTGTGATGTCCTTAGGTTTAAGTAGTTCTAAGTTCTAGGGGACTGATGACCATAGATGTTAAGTCCCATAGTGCTCAGAGCCATTTGAACCATTTTTTAGCTTTCATATTCCATGTCCCTCAATGATTCTAATGCGGTGTATGTTCTGTCTGCTGTGGAACTCTGCGCCGACCCTGTCGTTGTTTCGTCAGATCGCCCGGAAATTATCAATCGGGAATCCAATAAGTTGTATGTTCAGTTGAACGTGTTCAGCAAATGTGTTAATTTCCAGTTAGATAGTGGAGCTACTCTTACACTGCTCAACCGCTCTACATATTAATGGTTAGGTAGCCCACAGTTTCATCAACCACGTAGCTCGTTGTCAGCATACAACGGACAACCTATTCCAGTGCTTGGAGTGTGCTCTTTGCCAGCCACGTACCGCGGTGCTACTAAAACAGTGTCATTTCATGTTTTGTGCTGTCGCGAGTCTACAAACATTTTTGACCTTTTCGGATCGTCAGTTCATGGGAAAGTGTTACAAATTAATTCATCTGTGTTTCTGGCCAATATTAAAGCATTATGTGATAACTACAGTTCTCTATTTCATGGCAGGCCGGTGTGGCTGAGCGGTTCTAGGCGCTTCAGTCTGGAAGCGCGCGACCGCTGCGGTCGCAGGTTCGAATCCTGCCTTGGGCATGGATGTGTGTGATGTCCTTAGGTTAGTTAGGTTTAAGTAGTTCTAAGTTCTATGGGACTGATGACCTCAGATGTTAAGTCCCATAGAGCTCAGAGCCATTTTTATCTGTCCCGTGGTAGTTTAGACAAGGCCCAAGGGTTCGATGCCCATGTGACACTGAAAGACAATGCGTAACTCAAGTTTTTTCGTGTTCGGCCTGTCGCTCATGCATTACAGGACTGAGTTGCTGCAGAGTTCCAGCGGTTGCAGACAGTGACGTCATCAAACGAGTGTTGGAAAGGCAATGGGCGTCCCCCTGGTGGTCCTTACTGAATCGTCAGACTCTGTGCAGACTTTAACTCAACTGCTAACCCCAAAACGGCTGTCGGTTCTTTTCCGTTGACCCGCTCTGAAGATTTGATGGCCAAATTAGGTTATATTTAATAGGATCGCAACATATCCTCGATGAAAGCACGCAAACGGTATTTGTTTTCGATATACCGGAAGAAAGAGATGCGGTAAAATCTTATCGAGTTCTCTGTCGGATAAGTTAGCGGAGCTAAGAGAATGTTTGGGTGACAGACGCGAATGCACCCTGAGAGATGCAGTTCTCCTTCGGACTGAAGTACCAGTGTATGTAGTTTGGAGACGCACAACAATGCAGTAGCTAAATTCGCGTCCTTCTTCCATTTCCCGTCCTGTCTTTTCTACTGCCTCGTGCTGCAGTGCAAAGCTTCGTTTTGAGGCTGACCCAACACGTCGTACACGGTTGGCGGAGCTACGAAGACATGTTCCCATTTCCGACGGGTGGCCAAAAACAACGGTCCTGTCGCATTAACTCAGCTCAGCCTGTTTCTCCAGGGGTTGCAGAAGGGGGTGGATACAGCGCTCAGTTCCGGCTTATAATGAGACGACCACATGGACAAAGCTGCAGGGATGGCGGGGAGAGACTGAGCAGCAGAGGGGCTGTCTAGACCCACGTTGGAGTTTTACTATAGCAGGTAGGTTCGAAAAAGATGACTCGATTCGAGATATGAGAGAGTACCACGAATAAGATTCACTAGTGGCTGTAATCATTGAAAGACATTTCCGTAGGATCCCACACAGGTACGTGGTTGAATGGAAAGACTTCATTCCAAATCGTAGACAGCGTTTCTACTATAAAGCGTAACACTATAGAGCTGAAAAGCCTATATATTAGTCGTAGGATTTTGTATATTTCTTACGACCTAAATCTAGCTTTGCATTTTTAAAAGTGATTCGTCGCATAGAACACTATCTATTGTATGTGATCATTCTCAATCAGCCATCACCCTCCCTCGCCTATAATCCAATGGATATATTGCATAGCCTCTGACATGACATGGAGATAGAATACGTTACAAACACTGTTTATTAGCGTGAAAAATATGAGGTAGTTGAAAATACCTACTTAGCCGAAACACTTTCTAAATTCGGTGATTTTATTACGAGCTTACACTGCCGCTGACTTGCACCTGCGCATACGGTCTCACGGTCTGTAAATACACACCCCAGTGATCACCGACTATATTGTGTCGAAGCATTTGTGTGGAAGATCATTTCATTCGGAAGTGATACCATATCTCATTTATAAAGTTTGTATATAGTTTTTAACATGGATATCGTTAGCAATAGTTGTGTGTGTCTGTAGAAACGAGACTACTTTCTATGCAAGGTGACAGTAACGTGGTCGTTGCGATCGCGTTTTTAATAGCTGGTCGCTTATAAGACGATTACGTCTCTCTCTTCCTACGACAAACTAGTACCACTCGCAAGGAAAAATAAATGAGACATGTCCATCCACCGCTAATTTTCGCTCAATATTGCTTGGTGTCAACTGCACTCAGTTACTGGCGAAGTATTATTATACTTAGTAGGGGATGTGTCATAGATTCGCTATGATCCGCGGGTTTATGAAGTATGTGTACTGTGGTCAGTGTTCCAACATGTGCAAAGAAACTGACTGTCCTATCGTAAGGGGAGGTACGGATTTGACGTGGAAGATTGCGATGCCCATAAGGAGGTGAAAGATTTTTCTACGTGGAAAATTATGTGAGTCACAAGGAGGATATACAGAGCCATGCTGTCAGGAGGAGATATTTCCGCCGATACTTCGCTCATTGTCGAATGTCGTCAGATTGAGGCTGCAATCGCAATATTTAATTATAAGTACAGTGATAAATAAGTGGCTGGTTTCGTAGAACGATTATGAGTGGGGTGCGGGGCTATGGCGGCCGTAGCCAGTGGCCGGAACGATCGATATCTCCGGCTTACAGCGGGAGTCGTCTTAACTGGACGGGCAGGGGTACGAGAATGCAGCTAACCTAACCCGCATCGCCCTATAGGCGGCTGAATACCGAACTAATACTCAGTGTGTTATCCGTGGACGTTTGAGAAAAATCAATATGGGCGTGTGTTTGCGCTGGACAATTATTCCCTCCCATGTAAATTGTCCGGTTGATTGCTTCTACACATTTCCCGTCTTGAAAGAACATCGATTATATTGCGTGTTTCGTGCATCTAGATCAGGGCCGGCCAAACGCTGCACAGTGTGCAGACGTGCGGAAGTGCTACACATGTGCGCACGTGTGCGACAGAGACATCTGTTATTAGACATGTGTCCTAAATGATCGGTAGCGGCTCCACTTCCCTGTGGTACAAGCAAGAGCGCAACATACCAAGTCTCGTTTACCCCTGGTAACCGTAACCTTAACAGAGAAGTACTGAGAAATGGCAAGTACTGTGAAAAAGCAAAGGACGGGAGATCTATGTTCTCAGTCGTTTAAAAATGACTGGGAACTGCAGTTCTTTTTTGTAGCCGTCGGTGAAAACTCACAGTGTTTGCTATGCCGCCGAATAATAGGCGGCCAGCGTAAGTTTTCAATTGAAAGACACTACAATACATATCAGAAAGAGGAGTGTAGTGTACTCAAGAGTGAAGAACGGCAAGCAAAATTAAATGTCCTTAAGAAAATGGATGAGACACATCAACTCGATTATCCTTTCTCATGACCAGTGATAAACGTGTTTGGATTTATTCCTTTCATAATTAAAAATTATTGTTTACTAACTGTGCATTAGAGCCTCATTCTGCTCCAAGTTACATTATTATCAGGAAAGTTGATCATTAAACCGATTGTTCCAATCTATACTTACATTTAGGGTTTTTTTTTAATATGTGAAGGGCTACGTTCAGCTGAAGTCGATAAAATGTAACATTCATCTAATTGTCGGTTATTATGCAGATTTCAGACGGAGCTGATGAAAGATGTAGCAATAGTGGTATTGAAATAACAGGTGATCATCTAGAGGTCTGCGGTTATCATTCTGTTCAGAGGTCAGTGAGACAGAAATTATGTGGGTGTAACTGAGGGCACCGAGAATTAGTTACAGGAAACCTTGCATTACTTTAATGTTATTTGAAATCAGGAATAAGGTTCGTTGGAAGTCGCTAAGTGCTCTCTTTGCTAAATACTAGATCAAAAACATTACTCGTATTTACGTGCCGTTAGTCAAGCTGCCTTAATAAAAACACACGGTTGTTAACTGTATTACTTGTCTTACTGGGTTAAACTGTTAACATAAAAGTGGACGTCTCAATGAGTAGACTGTGACAGTATTTTAAATGTTTCATACGCAAAATACCTTCCCACGGTCGGCTTGCAAGCTGTGGAAAGAGCACTAGAATGCGCCGGTACAGAGTATCCCAGCAGGTGGATAAAGCGACATCTGTGGGTAGATACATGCACTACATGAACGCTGACGGCTGCGGCGTGCACGCTGTGACCCGGAAGTTGCACATGTGCAGGAGCACCGCACGCGTGCAGAGTTTCTGGCCGGCCCTGCTCTAGATGGTAAAAAGAGGTTTGCTGGTTGTCTAGAAATGTCTTTGGCAATAGTTTCCGTATTTCATGATCTGTGTACCTCTTTTGCAGGGTTTAACTGTCAGTGCAATATGACTGCTGTATGTTTTTTTTTTTTATCTGTACAAAACAGTTTTGTTGCTGAAAATCTCATAATTTGTCCATTCGCAGAAAGTGGCGAGCAGTGATCCCACACAGGCAGCAGCAGCAGTTTGGGGAGTAAATTCAGTAAGAGCCAATCGGAATTCTCCATTCAGAGGAAGTTCCATGACATCAGAGTTACAAGACATCCTTTGTGCAGGGCATAGGAGCCTCTACAGACTGGTCTGAACAAGACAGGGGCAAGGTATCTACGAAAGCAATGTGACGTCTGAGAATAGTGTGATGTCTTCTTTGTTCGAGTGTAGATCACCCTTCTCTGGTTCGGACAGCGCAATGCTGCTCCGACCGCCACTCCAGCCGCATCTCCAGACCAGCAACTGTAGGGCATCGAAATTCACCGAACATTCCAGCTATTGCCGGTCGGAGTGACCGAGCGGTTCTAGGCGTTACAGTCTGGATCCGCGCGACCGCTACGGTCGCAGGTTCGAATCCTGCCTCGGGAATGGATGTGTGTGATGTCCTTAGGTTAGTTAGGTTTAAGTAGTTCTAAGTTCTGGGGGACTGATGACCTCAGAAGTTAAGTCCCATAGGGCTCAGAGCCATTTGAACCACACTGGGCTCGCATTCGGGAGGAAGACATTCAAACCGCGTCAGGCCATCGTAATTTCAATGTTCTGCGATTTCCCTAAACCGCTTCAGGCAAATGCCGGGATGGTGCATTTGAAAGGGCACGGCTGACTTCCTTCCCCATCCTTCCCTAACCCGATGGGACTGATGAGCAGCTGAAACTTGAAAAGCAGTGCGCGTGCTGTGCAGACTTACAGAGATATTTATTTCGCGCCCTTGGTGATGGTGTTGTGAAATAGATCAATTGGACTCCGGACCTCATGGTGAACATGTTTAATGGAACAACTCAAATTGTTTAAATAAACAATGCATAGAAAATAAAGACTTATGTCCATCCAGCAGCTCAGCACAGACTCTTTTCCTGTCAATTTCCGGATGGGAGAGGGGAAGGATGGAGAGGGGAAGGCGGGCGGGGGGGGGGGGGGGAGGAAGGGAGTGTAGAGTTACACTAGTGGAGGTAGCCCAATTGAGCTACCTTTCCGCCAAAATTTGAACTTCCTGCCACCATATCACTGTGATGTTGCCACTACTATGGCTGCCATCTTGGATCCGCCATCTTGAATAAATATGGCAATGGTGGAGGGTAGTGCTATGTTGTCTTTGTCTCTCTACTGGTGGTATCTATGTTTGCTGTAGTGAAATGTTCTTCTACATCCTTACATTTGTCCTCTAGGGTTCCCTATTTAGAAATTTTGTACTTCCTCTCAGTCTCATTTTTTAAACTTTTGTATTCCCTTTCTTCTGCTTCATTTTCTAAATATTTTAAGTTTCTCCTTTCATCAATTAAATTCGATATCTCTTGTGTTATCCAACGATTTCTACTAGGACTTGTCTTCTTACTTACTTGATCCTCTGCTGTCTTCACTATTGCATGTCTTAAAGCTGTCCATTCGTCTTCTACTGTATTGTTTTTCCCTGTTCTAGTGAACCGTTGCCTAATTCTCCCTCTGAAGCTGTCAACAAGCTCTGGTTCTTTCAAATGATCTTTGCTCCTTTTTTTTCAATTTCTTCGGTTTTAATCTACAGCTCATAACCAATAAATTGTGGCAGAGTCCACATCTACCCCTGGAAATGCCTTTCAGTTTAAAATTTGGTTTCTAAATCTAGAACCGTTATATAATCAGTCTGAAACCCTGCAGTGTCTCCAGGTCTGTTCCACATATGCAACCTTCTTTTATGATTCGTGAACCAAGTCTTAGCGATGATTAAATTACGTTTTAAGCAAAATTCTACTAGATGGCTTCCTCTTTCGTTCCTTTCCTCCTGTCCATATTCATCTACTGTTTTTTCTTCTCTTCCTTTTCCTACTATCGAATTTTCAGCTAGTATTCCATCATATTGCAAGTTACGTGGATGAAAGTGCGCTCTTTCGGAGGAGTAAGTTTGTCCGATTGGCTTAATCTACAAGACTGCACGAACTACATGCATAAGATATTTCGGACTTGCTTCTTTTAGGTTTTGTATTTTACGTATTAGCAAGATTCTGCTTCTGAATAGGAACAGTGTTTAAGTAAGAATGACTATTGGGTTCTAGTAAAAAGTGAGAACGATGAAATAATTTCTATCTTATATGGAGAAGTACTGTACATTTGTATGCACTATTTTTAATGTACTATTGGGTCCCACGTACGACCATTTAGGAGTTGGTAGCAGTTTCTCTCAACGAAACTGCAAGTAAAAACCGAGTCGGAAACTGCTGTAGCACGCCAGCAGCTGCGCGGTATACCGCTAAGAGCCGTGGCCCGGGCAGAGATCGAAGTGAGCGGAGTGGGCGGGCCACTGACCTGCTCGGCCGCGTACACGTTGGCGTGCACCTTCATGCTGGAGGCGGCGACGCCCTGGCCCTCCTGGTGCGCGACGTCGCCCGCCTTCAGCAGCCGCTGCTCCTGCAACACGCACACGAAAGGTGACACGGTCAGCACAGTCGGCCACCTTCCGCCGCGAATCGCTGACCGCAGCTCTGCGCCCTGCTGCGTCACCGCCGCGCCGCGCCGCGCCGCGCCGCCCCTCGGCACGTGTCCGATTCACTGACCTCGGAGGAGAGAAAGAGCGAGGGCTGCTAGGCGCACGTGGCGAGCGCGTTACGGCACTCTCCACCGCACCCACACCATTTTAGAGACTCGGAAAGCAGTCATCGAGGACAGGCCTCTATTTTCATCTTCAAATACGCATATGTTGTTCATTTGTTTAGCGACCGCGGACGGTACGAAAATAGGTTTCATTATTAGTTTCAGTGAGAATTTTTTAACGTTCCGGTTATGCACGGACACGAACATACTGGTGTGGCCGGCTGCAGCTGGAGCCGTGAGTCGGGCGCTCTCCGGCTCTTCCCGGCACTGTCTCCGGCTTCGGAGGCGTTCCTCGCGAGCCGCCGTCGGCACCGAGCCGCACGGAAACGCACAGCACACCTACACCTCTCCGCTTCCGCGCAGGAGAACACGGCTGGCCACGCGGGAGACCCACTCGGGGAAGCACGAGGCCGCCACCTGCTCGCCAGTCCGCTACTCCTACTGGGCTGCGGGATCTGGGAGAAAGGTTATTTCAGAGTTCCCTTTCAGCCTTTTTTGTTTCCTTTGTACACAGACTAGTTTCGGTTTCTCTACACTTGACGCTCTCGCTCCCGTCCTATACTTGAAACGAGTGCTTCTGTTGTGCCCGGCCGACTAATCAGTTGTCACTTTTAAGCGTAAAACATTTTCCGTCTCGTATCTCCGGTCGTCTTATACGTGCTCGTTCATTTCTCCCTCAGTCACTTTCAATTGTACTGCTAGTTTCCGATAAGTCTACAATTTGTCTAGTTAAGCTGCTCGTTTCAGATTTTTAATATCGACAAACAATTTTAGCCTTACGTCTCAGTTTAGTTATTTCCTTTTTATCCTTATGTTCCTCCTTCAGTCTGTTTTGCATCTAAAATTTTCGCGATTACTTTTCATTCCGTCTTTTTCCATTTCTTCAATGTCTCTCTTTCTGTTTACGACGAGTGTTCAGCTTCGTCAGGAATCTCCGGTTAGACAACCCTACTGTTGTTTCTCTGCTTTGTCATTAATACCATTGCTCGAGTGGAAAAGAATCGGGATATCAGAGCCAATTACGACGCTAGCGCGCGCGGTACGCACGCACTGACGGCAGCCGCGGTCCGCCTCCCGACGCCGTGCGTGTCGGACCTCCTTCTGTCCCGCGCAGTGCAGCTGCTCGGCGTGCCACCGGCTCGGCAAGTCGTCGTGAGTCCCCGGCACAAATACTGGGCCGTGCTGTCTCTACAGCCGTCCGTAATTGCCAAAGTGTGCCGGTACAGGATTTTGTGCACGAACCGACCTATCGATTATGTCCCATAAATGTTCGATGTGGTTCGTTTCGGAACGTGTGGGTGGCCAAACCATTCGCTCGAATTGTCCGGGATGTCCTTCTAAACAATCGTGAACAATTGCGGCCCGGTGGCATGCCGTATTGTCATCCACGGAAATTCCATCGTTGTTTGGCTACGTGAAGGTCTCAAATGGCTCCAAACGGTCTCCGAGTAGTCGAACATAACCATTTCCTGTCAATGATCGGTTCAGCTGGACCAAAGGACGCAGTCCATTCCGTGTAGACACAGGTGTGGACCCACCAGCAGCTTTCACAGTGGCTTGTTAACAATTTGAGTCCGTGGCTTCGGGGGATCTGCGCCACACTCGAATCCTACTGTCAGCTCCTGACAACTGAAACCAGAACTCATGTGAGGAGGCTCCAGTTTTCCAGTGGCCTACCATCCGACCGATAAGGTCGCGAGCGCAGGAGACGGACTGTACGCGACGTCGTGCTGTTACCAAAACCATTACCGTCAGTCGTCTGCTGCCACACCAATTCCAATGCCAGATTCTACCGCTCTGTCTTAACGGATACGTCGTGCGGTTACTTCACGCAGTGTCGCTTGTCCGTTAGCGGTGGCAACTCTAAGCAACCGCCGCTACTCTCGCAAACTAAGTGAAGGCCGGCTGCTACTGCATTTTCCACGGTGAGAGGTAAGGCCTGGAGTTTGGTGTTCTCGCCACACTTTTTACAATGTGGACCACGGAATATTGAATTCCCTAACGATTTCCGAAATGGAATGTCTCGTGCGTCTACTTCCAACTAACGTTCCGCGTCCAAGTGCTGTTAATTCCCGTCGTGCTGCCACAGTCACGTCGAACACCCTTTTCACACGAATCACCTGAATGCAAATGACGAACCCGCGCTAACGCACTGCCGTCTGCATATCGCCACCTCAGTGTGTGAGAGTGAGATGTACGATTCGATGTGGCAGGAACTTGTTCGCGACTAGTTTCTTTGTTTCGGTTTCGCGCTGCGCGTTGCCGCCGTGTCGCGTGCACGAGCCGGCGCGGTCGCTTTCTGCGCTTAAGCTGCCCGCGGGACGCCACGTATCCCCACTTCCTGGCATATCTCAGTGGGACCCCTCCTTCACCTACAGGAAGGAGACGGGACAGCGGATGCACTAGCCTAGTTTCCTAAGCGGAGGACGTATCAGTTGTCATATCAGCTGACAACAGAGATCAGCTAGAAGAGAAAACAAGTCGAATACCTCACACAATTACAGAATGGTGCAACACGAACGAGCCAATAGCCGCAAACAACAAAACTACACACATTGTAACGGAGGGATAATTGAAAACAAATTGCCGCATTAGACTCGGAGTCACGAAAATTAAACGCACAGTAGCAACGAGATATTTAGGGGAAGACCTAGACAAAAGACATAGCTTCAACGAACATATACGACTGACGCAGACAAAGTATAAGAAATACT
Source organism: Schistocerca cancellata (assembly GCF_023864275.1). Taxonomy (NCBI): domain Eukaryota; kingdom Metazoa; phylum Arthropoda; class Insecta; order Orthoptera; family Acrididae; genus Schistocerca; species Schistocerca cancellata. Next base: position 8,383,647 of record NC_064626.1, read on the forward strand.
ACACAAATTAGGACGCGTAAATTTAGGCAATTGGAGACTGCCAACCACAGTGATAGGAACACAGCGGTGTGCGTTCTGGGAGTCAGTACTGAGCTTTGCTGCGAGTGCGCGGGCATTGCCTCCCAGTCTGGCTGCGAACTGTGCAGCTGTCGGGTGAGGGCAGAAAAGTGTACTGCTGAGACTGTCTCGGGCGTGTGGCGCGACATCAGCGGAAGCACTGTACGCGGTACTAGGACACGACGTGCAGCGTCGTACTGCTTAAAAATGGGCAGGCACGATCAGTTAACTACGAGCGCCAACTCAGACTCTGTCTCAGCATTTAGGTGGCAGGTGCCTGTAAAAGGCAGCGAATAGAATAATATTTAAAAAATTCCACAATGTGCAGTTATAGATGGACGCGCAGCTGCCGTTCGATAGCGTGTGAACTTTGGAATCGCAGCATCGCTCTGCTATATCGGAAGAGAAGAGTCCACGAACCCTACTCGGTCGGTACGTTTGCTGACGGCGAACCAAAAATCCGATCGCTGTGAGAAGGGAAAACAGCCGTGCTGACGAAATGTAGAATTTTAAAATAGGTTTAATGCGTTCAAAAGCAGTAAGGAACGACCGTGAAGCGTAAGACCTAATTTTCTCTGCAGGGATATACGTCTGTGTAGCACATAAACGGCAAATGAATGGGATATAAGAGTATTCTTTTTTCTTTTCCAGATACGAGCTTATGTCTGTACTTGTTGGCTTCTACAACTAGTACTGCAACTACTGAACGTGGTTTTTCATTAATTTCCGACCAATGGAGAAATGGAAAAAATATTTAATGCGGACTCGGTGAAAGGCACAGCATTATTTAAATACAATTTCGAGTGGGTCGCTTGCAAAGAACCTCACGAGTATGTTTGAATGTGAGCATAAATTATCAGTAATCTTAATTTCTCGGAGAAATATACTCGTAACTCAGACTCGGACGACACGACACATATCTGCACGTAGTACTCCCGCGCTGTGGAGTAGCGGCGCACCGCGGCGTCGCACGACGGCTGTCAGAGGCGCGGCTGCCCTCGCGCTGCCGCCACCCACACAAACAAACCCGCGCTGCCCTCGAAATAAGTTGGCACTAAATTTAGGGCGAGCGGCCGAGCCGAGCCGAGCCGAGCCGAGCCAAGGCCGCGGCGCTGGCTGCTGGCTGCTGGCTGCTGGCTGCCGGCTGCGCGTCTGCGGCCGCACTGCGGCGTAGCCGAGCTACTCTCGTACTGACCGAGTTTGTCCTTTTGTGTCTTCTTCTTCATCTGCGTTTATTTTATCCGGTGTATTTTTCAGCGCTGTATCGAACAGTCCGAGCCGGACGTTACTGTGCCGCAGTACGAGTGCGGCAGAGCGGAGGCGGCCGGCCTGCTTGCCCTGCTCCGTGCTCCCCACTCCCTGGGCGGCCCCGCGCCACTGCCACAACTGGCGAGCTCCCCACCCGCCCCCTCCACCCCTCCACAAAAACTACTTTTTTTTCTACGCAGATAGAAGACATTTTGTAATTTGTACAGTAGGGTTAATAAAAATGAAGCGTTACTAGGAAATGTTATGTAAATGAGCTGTATAGACGGCAAATACTGAAAACGACACAGGATATTATTTGCTTCGACATCCGGTGGCCAACCTTGGAGATCGTATAACCCTGTACCAGCGAAAGCTGTTTGCCGGGTGGTGTCGCCGCGTGGTTCTAGCCACTTCAGTCTGGAACCGCACGACTGCTACAGTCGCACGTTCGAATACTGCCTCGGGCACGGATGTGTGTGATGTCCTTAGGTTAGTTAGGTTTCAGTAGTTCCAAATTCTACGGGACTGATGACCTCAGAGGTAAAGCCCCATAGTGCTCACAGCCATTTGAACTACTTGAAAGCTGTTTACACGAGCTGGCTGGGTAGGCGACAGCTGTATAAATTAAGCGCACTGTCGACACGTAACCGAAATGACGCCTGTACGGACCTGCGTCCGACCCGCTCCCCCACACGTACTGCCATTCATCGACGAGAAATACTGCAGGCAGCAAACGGCCCCATCTCTCACCGATCTTCCGTTGTGCGGTGATTTTACAATGAGTCAGGTGGATTCTTTGCTGAAAACGCCCTTTGATTTATTAAGTATGGAACAGAAGCTAGAAATCGAGCGTTTAGGCGGACATAAACCAAATAAAACATTACACATGCAACAGAAAAGATAAAAACAATAATTGAGTCCACCAGCTACAGCATTCCTTGGATTAGGCCTATATTTATAACTGTATAACTACCTTTTCTCTAGTGTTTTTAAGCAGTACGATATAAACGACCGTTATATAACAAAGAGCTCGGAGCAATTCCACTATAAAGGTTATTGAGTTTTCTCTGGGCCTGCCAACGAAAATGAGCACCAGCCGCCACTGGCTACGAATGTTCCCCAACGAGAGAGTTGAGAGGCCCGAACCATAAAAATGGTTTAGGTTCCACTATACCTATGCACCGCATAAAAGCGGTAGTAAATATTAAAAAAAGTCTCACGTCAGCGCAGCAGGGCAGAGGACGAGCGCCGGCCGCTCCGGTCGCAGGTTGGAATCCTGCCTCGGGCATGGATGTGTGTGCTGTACTTAGGTTAGCTAGGTTTAAGTAGTTCTAAGTTCTAGGGGACCGATGACCTCAGATGTTAAGTCCCATAGTGCTCAGAGCCATCTGAACCATTTTTGAACCACAGGACGGTCGAGTTCCGTACTGGAGCCGACGAATCTACAGAAAACGAAATTAGTGCACTGATATCACGTGCTTTTCAGCGATTTTATCCATTAGAAAACATAGTCTTTAATATGTCCAAAATATCAAAAATCAAGCTAATTTCCAATCTCATCAAATTAATTGAAGTTTAGTCCTGAAATTCATCTTAACAGTAATAGATATTCATTTATCACCAAAGGGACATATGAAAACTTGTGCCAGACCATGACCCGCCTACTGCGACCGGTTGCCTTACCACTAGCCTATCCAAGCACACTCCCAGAGTAGAGGAGCAAAGTGGGTAGGACGCCACTGCATTGTTGCCTTATTTATTCAAGATGGCGGATTCAAGACAGCGGTCACTGATGCTTTTTAACACCCTCCCCCCCCCCCCTCCCCCATCTGAAAATTGGTGGGAAAAGGACTCAGTCTATGCCGGGCTGGCAGATGGGACAGATGTGAGTCTTTATTTTGTATGCATTGCTCCCCTCCCCTCCCCGATTAGTAAATTGGCGGGAAAAAGACTCAGTCTCTGCTGGGCTTTGTGTCTAGCTACTGGGCTGGGAAGACAGACGTAACTGTGTACTGTGTTCAATGGATGAGATGTAAGTGCTGGAGGAGGAGGAGGAATACATTGGTGTCTGAGAACTGTCCCGATAGCATTGATATTTGGTGAAGACGAATACGCTTCATGAAATAATGAGTATGGGCTAAGTTAGGGTTCGCGACTCATAGTAGTAAATGCGTGTGCTGTGAATCTAGATCTTTCGATAAAAGTCGAGTCAATCCGTCTTCCGAAGCGCAAGAGGCGAGGTGTTCAGCCAGTGTGGCGCGTGGTCCCTTGCAGCAGGCACGAGGACTCGGCCAGGCGGCGCGCCGGCTTATGGTGGGGTCACGCAGTGGCCGCCACGGTCTAGCATAACAGTCGCGGCACTCACTGCTGTAAAAGTTGTTACCGTTTGACAGCTGGAGCGACACAAGCGCTCCAAGCGGCAACAAAGGAGAAGGTCAGATGCGTCAAGAGGATAACGTTTGCCATTCATCCCTTTCCTACGTGATTTACGAAATATGTGAATTACTTTTTTGCCTCCAAGAGTTTGTGTAATAACACATGTTTCTAAAAATGATTCTAAAATAAGTGCAAGTAGGGACAAAAATCATGTATCCAGTGACAAGCTACAACGCTTTCGTGAAGAAACACTTGTGACGTTGGATAGAACTGCACTTTACCATGTTAATGCAAACACACTAATTCACACGTAAGAAGCACAGACAAGTACCACTCATTTGTCATTCCGTAGGCCCACTGTGTGTTAGTCATTGTCGCCTGTTGTCACATTACATTATTCTATGTGAGACCAACCAACTGCAAAATAATGGGAGAAATATGCAGTGCGTGTAAGCCCCGAGTCCTCAAAGCCAATAACACTGTCAGAATTGTTGTCATTTGTTAAATTTGTCATTAGAGGCATTTCAAAAAAATGGTTCAAATGGCTCTGAGCACTATGGGACTTAACATCTGAGGTCATCAGTCCCCTAGAATTTAGAACTATTTAAACCTAACTAACGTAAGGACATCAGACCGATCCGTGCCCGAGGCACGGTTCCAGACTGAAGCGCCTTGAACCGCTCGGCCACACCGGCCAGCAGATGCGTTTCATCCAATAACATATTCACTAGTTCATCACTATCGGAGAAATGCTGTACCTTCTGCTTTAAAAGGTGTCACTTGTCCCACATTTTATTTGTATGCCTTCCACATCTCTCTGTAATGTATGCACTGATGGAAGCATAATAAAACATTCTCACAAAACCCTTTTCCTGAGTGCTGTAATATAATAAATTTAGAGCAAACACTTTATTTTCGTCTTTCCATCTCGCAGCACGTTTCTCCTTCAATAGCATCTTTTTTTTAAATATCGGGATCCTATAGTCTTCAAAATTTGTTTGTCCTTCTTCACTTGATCCTTCTGATACAGTTTCTGTTGCTGTCTATATTTAAAATGATAGACATTTTCCTTGTCCCGTAATAGTTTTGCACGAAGACTTGTGATCTGCACATTCTGACACTTGAAACGCTTTTGCAAGACAGCAATAACTGCACTTAGTCTAACCACTTCATCGTCAAAGCATGTCTGTGTTGACGATTCAGACGGATCTGGCACTGACATACGGAGTTGAACTAGCTGCTTCTTTGTCGTAGGACTGTTTTACAGCTTTAAACGAATTATCGAACCTCTGTGGCAGTTTCCTCTTCGTCGTCAGTCGAAGTAGCTTATTCGGGATGTCAAATAGTGAGGGTACTGCACTCCACACGAGTTTATTATTGTCTGCATTCATGAACTGCTTTGGTTCGAAGTTTAGCGGACAAAACGTAACAGTATTATAAACAGGGTCTTCTTTCATGAGATCTTCTCGTCTGATATTCACTAGCCATTTTCTGCTCCTAAAACTAAACAATCTAACAAGCCTGTAGTTTACAAGCGAATCCTTACAATACAGTTTAGTAACATGATGATATATATATACCTCCCAGGGTCCTTAGGAAACCTAAAAAGAGGCAGATGTGGTATCTTCTTGTTGTTGTTGCTGCAATTTATTGCGCTACAGGCGCTCCGGTTTGTGAAAACCGTTGTACAAACCTAAATAAGCAACTACCGTTCTCTCTCACTTTCACGACCGCACTGAGCTCATCAGTTTGACTTACCTACCGATCGGTGCGCTGCTGGCGCAGCAGACAACAGTGTCGCGACTGTTATGTTGGACTGTGGTAGCCGCTAAGCACGTCCTGTCGCGTTGGAAATACCCGCCGCCCTCCTCCTTCCCATCCCGGCGAAAGGACAAAGGACACCCTTTGCCGTTGAACACGAACTGCTTCAGTAGTTATTACGTCTGGTTTTGCAGGATATTGTCACAAAACTTGAAGATACCACAGGAACTAAATGTACCACTGCACAAAGAGAGAGAGAGAGAGAGAGAGAGAGAGAGAGAGAGAGAGCTTTGTAGATGACGCGAAAATATTTGAACAATTACGCGTTTCATTGTGAGGATACCGCCACCGCCACACTTGAACACGGACTCTGTCTGTAAAGATTGCCGCACACTTGTGAAACCGTCCCTGAGTCATTTCGCGCGCTTTTGTGGGAAATACACTTCTCTTTGAGCACGAGATGCTTCAGGAGTTACTAAATGCAACTGAATACGTCTGTAAATTCTCTTCCAAAAGAGACAGCTGTACTGTAGATGGCCACAACCTTGCGACGTATACCGCAACATTCGAACAGTGACTCTAAAAAGTTCGCGGTATACTTTTGAAATCGTCCCTGAGACGCTTCGTGAGCTTTTGTGGAACGTACACTTGTCTTTGAGTTACTAAATCCAACTGAGTACGTCAGTATATATATATATATATATATATATATATATATATATATATATATATATATATATATATATATATATATATATATATATTCAAAAAAAGTACGCTGCACAGTAGTTTATCTCAATTTTGCGATGTATACAGACACACATGAACACGAATTTAAAAAAAGGATTGCAACACCCTTGTGAAACCTCTCAGTCTCCTTTCACTACTCCGGAATTCGTACGTGCACAGATAAATTAAGTGTTTAATGCCTCAATACATTTGCAGATGTTGCTTTAAGCAATTTGCTTCAAATACACTCCCACACAAAACAGTGCACTGTCTTGCAGGTGCACGTGGAACAGAAATACATTGCGGTAAAATACACGTGAAAGAATACATCGCTAAAATAAATGAGTGCAAATAAACTCCTTCGAAACTGTCAACACGATCCTGCAAAATACTGTTGAACACACTGTCACAGTAGTGTGCTCCACGAGGCTATTAAATACACTACGACAGTAGTCTGATACACGAGGCACGGACGTAGCTGGGGGGACTCGCAAAGCGATAGCCGCAGCTCACCCCAGAGCGTTGTGCAAAAAAAAGTTCAAATGTGTGTGAAATCTTATGGGACTTAACTGCTACGGTCATCAGTCCCTAAGCTTACACACTACTTAACCTAAATTATCTTAAGGACGAACAAACACACCCATGCCCGAAGGAGGACTCGAACCTCCGCCGGGACCAGCTGCACAGTCCACGACTGCAGCGCCCCAGACCGCTCGGCTAATCCCGCGCGGCAGAGCGTTGTGCAGACCAGGAGAAAAACCGTGGCCGGTACCAACTGGTTCAGCATTAGTCTGCAGGTGGGACAGAATGTCGCACGCCTATTGGCTCCCTGCGTAAAAATGGCGGGTGGAGGGGTTAGAGATTTTATAAACCCTCGTCGTGGTGTGCTCGGAAGACGCGCTCCTGCCGTCGCAGCGGAAGGAGCCCTCAGCCGGTGATGGCCGGTGCAACGGCAGCTACTGGGGTTCGGGCCTCGCTGACCGCTCCGCTCTACAGAGAGTTCCCTTCCGAAGCGCCAGTAGCGCTCGGTGGATCGGCGGAAGGTTGAGCTTGCTCCCTTTCGTCGAAAAGCCGCGTAGCTCGCGGAGAAGCTCAATCGTCGTAAGAGTCACTGACTCACAGTAACCCGTAACTTCGGTTACAAACTTAGCGAGACTATCTCGTTCTGTGTTAGGGTTCATCAGTGCCAGGGGCCCGTTCACGTCGGACCACCCCGCGTACTGTAGGCCACTTCTCTTCCCCCGCACCTCCTTTAGGTGCCGCGCCACTGCACCGACGGCGCGCGCTAGGCCGTAGGGCATTCCCCCTCTTCTGTAGGACCTACTTGTTAGCCTTTTCTTTTCAGAAAAAGCATACATAATTGTCGTGCCTACCCACACCAAATAAAGCTCCTGTAAACACTAAGATGGCAGATTCGGCCGGTGTTTCCCCCGCCCTAAACCGCAGCAAGGCTGCAGCTAAAGAGGCGCCAGAGTCGGCTGTTCCCGTCGACGTCAGCATCCCGCCTGCCGCCGTCGAGGAGGTGTTGGCCGACAAGGACCGGCAGATCGCTGCGCAAGCGCAGGAACTGCTAAGCCGGCGTCGATTGATAACCGACCTCTGCGGCCCCAGTGAGTCCCCCACGCGGACAAGCACACTCCACATAGCACTACGTTCACCTGCAACTGGTGACTCATGCACCACTGTCCCACTGCGGCAGCTGACTCCAACGGCGGAACCAGCAGCTGCAGATGCGGACACAGGACAACACTACACCGGGCCCTGGCAGGTGGAGGGCCCACGACGCAGAGAAACACCCGCAAACAAGCGAGCAACCACACTCGCAAGGTAGCCGAAAGGCGCTGCTACCTACACAAAAACCCGCACTTCCGGTTAGGAACACCAACACAACAACAAACACGACGCGACCTGCGGTCAGCAACACCACACAAGTACCAACCGCAGCTACGCCCGCACAACAGAAGACTGGTTTTCCCCCAGTCGTGATACAGAACTACGGGGACCTCAGCGTCCTCAACACAACATTCGCGGAAAGGCACTCACTTTGCACGCTACACACGAAGTACTCTGGGGATAGGGCCTCACTGTACGTATCAACTAACAATGAATATAAAGATCTTCCTATCTTCCTCAAAGAAAAGGGGATCGAACATTATACGTACAGGACCGCCGAAGAACGGACACAGCAGTACGTGGTAAAGGGAGTGGACCCCAGTACCCCAAACAGCACAGTACAAGCGGCGCTCAACTTCCTCGGATTCGACTGCAAAAGTGCTTCCAGGATGACAGGCCTCCGCTCCCACCACCGACTACCACACTACCGGGTCGAGATGGCCGACACGGCCGCCTCCCGCGGCCTTCTGCCGATAAAAAGCCTTCTGCGGATGGACGTAAGGGTAGAGATATACGAACCGCCACAGGTCCCACAACAACTGCCAGCGGTTGGTCATTCGGTCCTCCGCTGCGGCCTGGCACCCCGTTGCCGCGGATGCGCTGGCAAACACGCATCCAACACACGTACCCTAATACACGAAAACATACGCCGTTGCGCCAACTGTGGCCGAGGCCATGCGCCCAACTACAGGAGCTGCGACGTATACAGAGAGGCGCAGAGGCGCAAAAATCAACAGTCGAAGCCACCCAACGTCATAGCACGTCCGAAGCCCGCACCGAACCCTGTCAGGAACGGAGTGTCGCTCGCCACGGCCACACGCCCTGGAGGAGCGGAGCAGGCCGCGGAACCTCTGCGCGCAGCACACGCACCTAACACAATCGCTGCGACAACAACACAGTCGTCCCAGCCAACACACGACACTGCAACCACACCGGTACCAACACCAGCCCCCAAAAACAACACAACCCCACCCCCTGAAGCCACTGCCTGCGAACCTACACACGACACACAGGAAAACACACTCACACAAGGAACCCCAGAACCAAAAACCCAGAGAAGGCGTAGGCGAACACGCGGAAACAGGAGCGGGAACACGCGTGCACCACAACAAAATACCCAGCGACAACAAAACAATGACACACACACACACACACACACAGTCAGCGAGCCAGCAACACCAGCACACACACACTACTCCACCCCCAACCACGTTTGACACACAGGCACCTCAAAATGTTCCACACAACAACAACACAAGCGCCAGCCCACACATAACGCCAACACCCGCACCAGCGGCCGCCAACACCACAACCGAGCCACAGGCCGACACACACAACACCAACACAACATCTGAGGGCTTATTGGAAACAATATTCCCCCATCACACGACCGCTCAGATCTTTAACAAGATCATGGCGGCCGTCACCACACTCTTCACACGGCTCTCGACTGCTCAACCTGGGCAGTACTGGGCCGCCATACAAACAGCGTTCACCACACTGTTTACACCCATACATGGATAACACGCCACACCCCGCCCCTATCGCAAACAACCAGACACTGACACGGATCCTGTTCTGGAATGCAGACGGGATCAACAACAAAAGGGCGGAATTTGCCGCGCTCATGGAGCGTAAGGGTATCCTTATCGCCTTGCTGAGCGAAACTAAGCTCAAACCACGCAACCGACTAAACTTCATCGGCTACTGCGTCTATCGTACCGACCGACCGGACGGCTCCGGCCACGGCGGAACAGCCATCATCATACACAAAGACATAGAATACACAAACATAGTGCTCCCTGAGCTTGAAAAACTAGAGGCAACCGCGGTAAGGGTCAAGTTCAGCGGAGCCTACACTACACTGGTGTCAGTATACAACAGCCCTAAAAACATTAAAACACGTGACATCAGCACAATACTCAATATATCACCGCGCGTAATAGCCGCTGGAGATCTTAACGCAAAACACCCGGACTGGAACTCACGAATACGAAACTCCAACGGCAAGAAACTATACGAACATGCACTAGGACGAAACTACATCACACCAGCGTCGACCGAACCGACGCACATTCCCTACCGGAGGGGACACAGGCCAGACGTAAGGGCATAACAACGACACTCAACGTTGCCGTTGAAAACGATCTGCCCTCAAATCACCAACCCGTTATACTCTACATTGAAGAAACACTGCAGCACGTGGAACAACGCAGGATGTTAGACTACAGGCGCGCGAATTGGACCCAGTTCGAGGAAACGCTTGACAGTCGCATCCCACCCACCCACGCGATTAACGAGACAGCCCAAATTGACGAGGCAGTTGAAACCCTCACCGGCGCCGTCCAGGACGCAATAGCCGACACCATACCAATCCGCACGCCACAACACAGTGCTGCCCTGTCCGAGGAAATCCTGGGCTTAATCTCAATGAGGAACCGCCTCAGGAGACATTGGCAGCGTACCAGGCGCCAGCACTTCAAACAGCACATTAACAGGCTCCAGGGTATAATCCGGGAAAAAATACATTCAAGACACAACAGTGGGACCAGAAACTCGAAGGGCTGGACACCACGCGACCTGGCGTGTGGCAGCTAGCCCGACACTTCACCAGGGAGAAATTGTACACCTCCACGTTACAAGGGCCCGACGGACCAGCATATTCTGCGGAAGAAAAAGCGGAACTGATGGCCCTCACACTCGCAGCGTAATTCACACCGAACCTGGATCCCTCAGACCCAGCGTTCACACTTGCTTCGGACCAGAAGGTCACACGCATCTTGGCCCAACCGGCGCGCAACAACATCCGACAAGCTAGTACAGCAGAAGTCAAATGGGCCATCATGCATACCACCGCTAGGAAGGCTCAAACAACTCTACCCTATGCTTAACAGGCGTAGCACACTGAACAGGAGGGTGTCTAGGTCCATGTACATGACACTTATTAGACCCCTGATGACGTACGCAGCCCCTGTCTGGGGATACGCTGCGCCAACTCGCCTGCGCCGTCTGCAGCTCATACAGAACAAAGTACTCAAAATCATAAGCAACGCTCCGCGCTACACACGCATCGCGGACCTCCACCGGGAATACCGGCTAGATACTATCTTGCAGGTATTCCAAAAACTCTCCACACGACTGTACAATAACACGAGACACTCGCGCAACCCGTTTATCCTTTCTCTGGGTTACTACGACCACAACTATAGATGGAAGCATAACAGACCAAAGACATTACTGGCTAGGAACTAAACATCTATGGTCCATAGAACGCTAACACGACAGTACTGGCGAGCCCCTGCAACACAGTTGTTACTAAACCGTACTGTACACAGCACGCAAACCCCCCTCCCTGCACCGTCTATGAGCCGATCTATGACAGATCGCCCACTAATCTACAATGATCTTGAAGTGTTGCAGGGACGCAGCAACTGCAGCAAGCGCCGCAACAAGCTCCAACAACGACAAAGGGACGCAGCAACTGCAGCAAGCGCCGCAACAAGCTCCAACAACGACAAAGGGACGCAGCAACTGCAGCAAGCGCCGCAACAAGCTCCAACAACGCCAAAGGAACGCAGCAACTGCAGCAAGCGCCGCAACAAGCTCCAACAACGACAAAGGGACGCAGCAGCTGCAGCAAGCGCCGCAACAAGCTCCAACAACGACAAAGGGACGCAGCAACTGCAGCAAGCACCGCAACAAGCTCCAACAACGCCAAAGGGACGCAGCAACTGCAGCAAGCGCCGCAACAAGCTCCAACAACGACAAAGGGACGCAGCAACTGCAGCAAGCGCCGCAACAAGCTCCAACAACGCCAAAGCTAACGATGCACGATACCTCGAACTAACACAACCACACCTTGCATGCACTGTCGCAGATAGCAAGCCGCTACTGCCCTCACTACCCGCCCTACTATCGCAGAGGTTTTTTTCCCTTGGCTCTTGTCTTGGCACTTTTTTTCCTCTGCCTTTACAACCGCTACCCTTCAATCGTTTTCGACCACTTCTATCTCCTGGTGGACCATGTTAATGAGTAATCTTACCCAGACGCATGGACAACATCACAGCCCGCATCCTGTGACGCCTGATTCAGAAACCAACATGTTTGCGGAGGTGAGAGTAGAACTTTTGGTTCGGTCACGACGTTGGTGTGGGCGTGGAGGGGCCCCACCATCCAAAGTGCTGCCACGGTCAGTTCTCCCGTGTGCTCGGTTAAGTGCTTATCGGCATTCCTAGTCTTCCTTTGGTCGCTTGTCCGATACTCGTTTACATTACAAGACGAAACGTTCAGCCAGCGACATCAGCAGGGGTAGCAGTAGAAGCCGTCGCCAGGACAGTCTACCGTGCAAGTCAATTGTTCTAATCATTCCATGTACCAATGTATGCCCCGTAATTTTAGTACCTATCACAGCACTTGTTTAAGTCGCAGTTGGTAGAGGTAAACCTCCATACTGCTGAGCTTTTGAAAGGCTCGTTGCTGTAATTTTAGTGTGTGACGAATTTTTATACTGCAGCTGGTATTACAGCTCTTCTATTTCTTCGTTGTCTCATAGCCTCATCCCCGAGATGCTGGCTGGTCTAGATCGGCAGCTGGAGACTGAGAGACTATTTCTGCAACAGCCTCTAGCAATATTAACCGAATCGGCGCAGCGAGAACGTAAGTGTATTTATTTCTTATTTTTAACATGTGGCTGTTACAGATTTTTCTTTTTTTTTAATCCAAGTTTCAGCACCACCTGATGAAGGCGGAACGGTTATTCGCCGAAATATCGTGGAACTTGGACGATCGGATCCGGCTGGACACCCGAGAACCTTGGATACAGCACATTCGCTCGGCAAGCCTCAGATCACATTTTTTTTTTGTTCCCGTAATGTGTTGTGATTACAATGGTGAGGGCTGCGGAATGTATTTACATTTATTTTTCGTAACATGATGCATTCAGTTGTCTGAGACATATTCTTTGCTTTTCTAGATGTTTCTACGGATGAGGAGGGAGACAGAGGGGTATGTGTCGAGGCCGAGAGCCAGGAACGATCGATTCAGTCTTGTAAGTAGCAGAGCACGATTTCCGAATTCAGTGTGTTTCACATAAAGAAATAATTACGTTCCATATCTTATTGTTGTAGGTAGCGTCAGTGAGCACGACAAATTGTCCTAAGGCGAGGGCGAACTACCGGAGTGGGTACATGAGATGGTGGCAGCTGCAGAGGACGCTGAAAGGCAGCGCCATCTTGCCTTTTCGAGGGAGGATGGTGAAATTCTGGGCTGAGTAGGAGAGCTGCTGGAAGATCCGACTGGACTGCTCAATCCTTAGAGTGGAAAAGGTGATTATAACGCAACCATCGTCGTTACGGCATGTAATAATTATTTTTCTGAAATATTGTTGTTACTTCTTTACAGCATATACACGTAAAAAAAATAAAACCTTCAGCATTGTACTTAACTTTTTTTTTCGTTATTCATAAGTTACAGAGTCGCCACCAGCCACATACCAGCTGGCTGTGGCACGAGTGTCTAGAGCGATGGTTGCGGGGGCGGCATATAGCGCCATTAATGTCGGAAATAGAAACGATCAGGCTTGTTTTGCATGGCGAATCCTGTCTTTGCAAGAGAAATTACTGTGAAGCTTTACAGCGACAACGTTCCCATGACCAAATCGAAGGAGAATGAAGATTTGTACAGTAACGCGGTTGACTGTCATATTTGTGGGCTGCCGTTACACAAAAAAGCGGGAACTCCTCGTAGGGACCTCTGTCATCTTACGGGGAAGCAGCTCACAACACGTGCAATTTGAACTACCAGCTACCAGCTACGTTTTCTTCCATAATGCAAGCGGCTATGACGCTCGCTTTCCTAGTTGAGCACTTGGTCGATTTCGGATGGGAGAAAAATCAGGTCAGGATTCTACCTGAGAGAGTTAAGAAATACATTTCATTCTCCAAACGAATGACGCCAAGAATTACGCACCGCTTCCTTGATACGCTACGTTTTATGCAGGCACCACTCCAGAAACTTGTTGAAACTCTAGTTCGGGGGGATAGGTATATTACTCGAGCTGCATTTCCCGACGAGGAACAGTTTCATCGTGTCACTAGGAAGGGGGTTTCCCCATACGAGTGTGTGGACAGTACGGGAAAACTCAAAGAAACCAGGCTACCCGACATAACTGCGTTCTCCAGCAACCTTACAGGCGATGCCATAATGGATTCAGATTATGAGCATGCCGTGAATGTCTGGCGGGAAGTCAGCATCTCCACCTTAAGAGAGTACGCACGGCTTCACACGGACACAGCCGTGCACTTGCTTGCGGACGTTTCCGAGAAATTCCGGAGTCTATGCATATTCCCTGGATCCTACCTTTTATTACACGGCACCTGGGTTGTCGTGGGACGCAATGTTCAAGAAAACGAAGTGCAACATCGAATTATTGACCGATGGTGACATGCTTCTTTTCTGTGAACGAGAGATTCGTGGGGAACTTTGCCAATGTGTCCATAGGCATGGGAAAGCGGATAACCTACGAATGGGTGACAAGTTAAATGCATCCCTTGATTCGAGCTATATTATGTATCTGGATGACGTCCACCGTGCATTCGGCATACCCACACCCTGCCATCGGATCGCCACATTGTGTACCGTGATTCGTCACTCTAAGACAACGTTTTCCCACAGTTCAATCGTCCAGTGTTTACGCTCCTTACACCAAGCGAGGCGTCGTTTGGCATATACCGGAGTGATGTGTGGCTTATAAGCAGCTGCTCGACCATGACATCCAAGTTTCCTCCCCTCCTGCGTAACTGTCATAGTACTTGCAGTGGATCCTCGAGCAGTTTGAAATTCCTGTGTGATGGTCTGGATAGATGTCTGCCTATTACACATTACGACCCTCTTCAACTGTCGGCGATCTCTGTCAGTCAACAGACGAGGTCGGCCTATACGCTTTCGTGCTGTACGTGTCCTTTCACGTTTCCACTTTACTATCACATCGGAAACAGTGTACCTATGGATGTTTAGGAGTGTGGAAATCTCGCGTGCAGACGCATGACACAAGTGACACCTGTCCACGTTCGAAGTCCGTGAGTTCCGTGGAGCGCCCTATTCTGCTCTCACACGGTCTAATGACTACTGATATGGAGCACCTGGCAGTAGGTGGCAGGACAATACATCTAATGTGAAAAAGTATGTTTTTGAGGGTGACCACATAGTATACGTTCCAAAACCCTACTGCAAAGCGAAGTTAGTGATATGGGTCTCTAATTTAGCGGATTATTCCTATTTTCTTTATTCGGTATTGCTGTGACTTGTGCAATATTCCAGTCTTTGGGTACAGATCTTTCTGCGAGAAAGCGGTATTATATGATTGCTAAGTATGGAGCTATTGTATCACCATACTCTGAAAGGAACCCGAGTGGTACACAGTCTAGACTGGAAGCCTTCCCCTTCGTAAGTGTTTTAAGCTGTTTGGCTACACCAAGGAAATCTACTTTTAGTTATGTTACCCACATGTTACTCATGTGGACAGTCCGCAGCTCGTGTTCGTGCGGTAGCGTTCTCGCTTCCCGCGCCCGGGTTCCCGGGTTCGATTCCCGGCGGGGTCAGGAATTTTCTCTGCCTCGTGATGACTGGGTGTTGTGTGATGTCCTTAGGTTAGTTAGGTTTAAGTAGTTCTAAGTTCTAGGGGACTGATGACCATAAATGTTAAGTCTCATAGTGCTCAGAGCCATTTTGAACTCATGTGGATAATTATATTTGTTTAGAATTCTGGAGTATTTACTTCGTCTTCTTGTGAAGGAATCTCGGAAAAACCTGTTTAGTAGCTCTGCTTTAGGGGCACTCTCATCAAGAACATAATCTTCGTTCTCACGGAGTGAAGGTGTTGACTGCGCCTTGCCACTGGTGTACTTTGCATACGATTGGAATCTCTTTGGGTTTTATGTCCGATTTAGAAACAGGGTTTCTTTGTGGAATTTATTAGAAGCCTCCCGCATTGAAGTTCGCGCTAAAATTTGAACTTGTGTAACACTTGGCCAATCTAGGAGATTTTGCGTTATTTTAAATTTGGCATACGTTTTTCGTTACTTCTGCAACAGTGTTCTGACCTGTTTTGTGTACCATAGGGGATCCAGTACCGTCTTTATTAATTTATTTGGTATATATCTCTCAATAGCCGTCAACAATACTTCTCTGAATTTAAACCACGTCTGGTCTGTGCTTACGTAGTCAGACTGGAGGGAGTGGAGACTGCTTCTAAGGAAGGTTTCAACGGAATTTTTATCTCCTTTTTTAAATAGATGTATTTTGTGTTCATTTTTGATGGGTTTGGATGTTACGGTATTCAATCTAGCTACAACAATATTGTGGCCACTAATCCCTCTCACGATATTCCCTATTAGGTCAGGATTATTTGTTCCTAAGACGTCAAGTATGTTTTCATAGCCGTTTACACTTCTAGTGAACTCGTGAACTAGCTGCTCAACGCATTCAGTACGATTTCTGACGACGTTTTATGTCTACTACCGACTTTAAACACGTATTTCCGCCAACATATCCAGTGGATTTTGAAGTCACCATCAACTATAAAAATACGTGTGGGGTACCTATTTGAAATGACACTCAAGTTTTCTTTGAACTATTCAGGAACTAACAAGTCTGTTTGTGTGGTCATCCATCATATAGATGGAGTCGCAATATTTACGTTGTGAAAAACAGTATACCACGAAATAGTTGTATCGAGTAACAAAAGAACAATAGTCCACCACAAACAAAAGTGAGAAACATGGTGAACAGTGTGGGGAAGGCGAGAACACAAAGATGTGATTGTATGGCAGTGATAAAAGTGGTAGTGCGACCTCGAGACCAGATGTCAGGAAACGCCGACCATCAAAGCATCCCACTGATGATGTCTTAGAACAGGAGAAGGCGAAACGCTTGCGGGATAAATAAAGTAACTAGCAGCAGGAAAAGGAATTTTTATTTACAAAAGAAGTATTTATTCAGCAACTGTTTCATCTGACTTGGGGGACAGTAAAAGGACCAAGTCCCTGCCGGCTTCATCCTGCGGGCAAGTCACAGAGTCTGTCTACGAAATGCGGGGGCATAAGACAGCTACATCGGCTATATTAAAACGCATGTTCACTACCTTGTCCATAAGCTAGACATGTTGTTCTGTCTGCACTGTGAACATACAAAAATTTGAATGCCCATGAACATGTTATGAGGCAAAAAGGAAAGTTCTATATACAGTTAATAAGGGTATCAGCTTACAAACACGCTATTACATATAGCGAAATTCAAATTTACAGTGGTGCTCTAGAAAAGAAGAAAAGTGTTTCATCATTCTCATTTTTTAGTGTAACGCTTGCTTTATTCTTTTCTGATAACTGTTTCTATTCGGTAACATAATTTTGATAACATGTGAAATACAAGACCAAACAAGAAAGTAGAAAAAATCCTAGAAAAAATCCTACTCCAACTAGTACAAACTCTCGAGTACATAAAGCCAATTGAACACACACACACACACACACACACACACACACACACACAGTTTTAAATTAATAACTATGTCTCAGAACCTTGTAGCAAACGTGAAGGCGAGTGAGAAGGAATTTCTAAATGGCAAGGGCGAACCCGGAACAGATGACACATCACTTTGTAACGCTGCGTCTCTGCCTTGTCTCGTATGTTACCATCTTCTGAAGGTTTAATCGCAGAGATTCTACTAAGTGACATTTAATTATAAGAAATCGTAGTAAGAAGAATGCGTTTTTGAGATCTTGAACGTGGCTTTCCCTCGAGGCAGCATACTTTCATTACACACGACGCCCAGCTGGAAAATTATTTAACCACGTTCGTCCTAATTTTAGCACAAGAAATCCTATCAATAAACGATGGGTTTTCGAGGGAAGAATTTTCTGGCGCTTTGAAACGGCATATATTCATAGGACGTAAGATATAAAATAAAACCCACCAACTGGAAGCCAATATGGCATACTCTGTACTGTAGAGAGATGTGCTCGTGACGTAGGTGGCGTTCTTACGTGTCGTCGCTCTACGTTGAAAGGCACGTCCAGAATATTTTTCACGCTCGATATTGCTCTATGCGTTCGGAAAGGTCATCCCACACGGTTTTTCCACGCTGTGACGTCAGAAACTCGGCACGCTCGACGCTGACGTTCGAATGGACGGCCTGCGAGCCGACGGGTTGACGTATCGACGACAGACCGATACCTGCCGGCCTGCACAGTGCGCTAGGGTGGAGTGAAGAGCGGCTTACCATTTGGGCCGGCCGGACGTGGCGCTGCGCGGGCACTGCCTGGCTGGCTGGCTGGCCGGCCGGCTCACTCGCTGACTGACGGCTGCCTATTTATATTGTGCAGCGGCGGGCGGGCGGCCGGCCGAGTTCCACCAAAAGTCCCGAATTACGGGCAGCCGCAGCCCGCCGGGGGCCCGCCGCCGCCGCCGCCGCCCCCGCCGCCGCCACCACGGCTGCTGCAGTCCAAGCTTCCCCCCACCCTCCCTCCAACTTCACCAGCTCCGCATTCATTTTCTAGTTTTCCTCTGCAGCCGGTTACAACTCTTAGCGCTTAGAGTGCTCGATACCGTGTAGCCGGCCTAACCGCGCACTGTGATCGTCTAATGCCGTCCTCGCGTGACAGCTGGGGTAGGCGTCAGAGAGGAGGAGTTTCCTGACTTCGTACGGCGGCATTTTGCTTTGCGAAGCATTCGCAAGTGTGAGAATAATGCACAGAGTCTTGTCGGGATTGGGAAACCTGCTACCTAACGCGAATAAGTCCGATGCGGAATCACTTCGAACGTCACCGTCACGACCGAGCAGGTGCCACACGGCTACAAAGCAGCCTTTCTTAATTTTGCATTGAAGTCGTATCTGCAGACATTATAACTTAGTTGACGGATCACTCTTCAGTAGTGCCGTGTACGTCCTTACTCGTGACGCGAGGCACACACACAAACACACACACACACACACACACACACACACACACCTGCAGGCTGCCGACGTCGCGCGCCTGCCTTCGCCTCGCACCTTGTCACGTGACGACGTGAGGACCGCAGTTTCTGCAGTCAAAATCGCGGCAAAGTAGCGGTCGAGGATCTGGCGCGTTTACGTCTAAGATGGGCGTATGTCAGCCGTCTCGACAGCAGCAGAACCGTCCCGGTTTCGGCACTGACCGACAGGTGGCGGTACATTAAAATGAGTACGGTCAGTTTGGCGTCCAGCCACGTCACCGCCAAACTCCTGGCGGGCTTTCTCCGGGCCGCTTTTAGCATAGAGCTGAAGTGAATGTACGATGTAGAAATAAATAAAAAACTGATCCCGATGTGGCACAAAGAAGCTTGTAGGCTCATTTTAAAGCAGAAAATTAGCCGGTTGTGCTCTTATAAACGCGCCTCCAGTCGCCCTGGTAGTTTTTGAATTATACTAAATTGAATAACTAAGTAAGAGTGTAAATTGGATATCTTGCACAAGTTTTGACAAAATTTTACGAACGAGGTGTCAAATGAAAGGTCTGAAGGAGTAGTATTAAGATATCTATTTAACATTTTTTACTTGTTTTAAAAATTCGAATGAGGAGCCGGAATGCTGTTTTCGTCATTAAAATGCAAAATTTTGATAAATAACAAATAGGAACTATACATTAGCGGCAGTATGGAATAATAATATCACTTATTTATGCACTGAAAGTATTTTAAATAACAAAAAGTTCCATATGAACAACACGTAAATTTTAATAATATGAGAATAAGATCCCATACAGAAATTGTGATGATCAGTCTGAATTCAACGGAAATTTTCCATCTGAATAGAAGTGTTACATGCATTTTGTTGAAACTATATTAAGTGTAAAAGTAAATTTTATGTGCAAACAAACTTGATTTGACTTCAGAGTGTTCAAACCGAGGGCTTTTAAGGGCGGCCATTTTCTGTGGTAGGGGGCAGTCATTCAGTTGAGTTGAAAGTGTGAGTGGCGAAAATCCGTGCACGAATTGGAGTTAGAATATTATCTGACCGCGAAGTCGCGTGGAACTTATGATTTTCTGCTGTTGGGTTCTGCTGGGCTTTGAAGAATTCTCGGTGGTGCGTTTGTGAGACTTATAGAAAATTTGGCGCACGAGATGGAATATTTTCGTACCGCGAAGTCGTGTCGAACTCTGAAAAACCGCCGTGCGACATAGTGGTTTCAGCTTGCCGTTGGACTTCGGGTTGTGTTTGGTTTATTATTATTTTTCGAGAAGTATTCTCCGCTCGGAACTTTCTTCACCTTTCGGTTTCAGCTATTTTAAAAGAAACATTAAGTCAATAATTGCTTAATGATTGTGATCAATATTCGAGTGGCGCTGTTGAACTAACTCGGTAAATATCTGAGGTAAAATCAAGAACACTTAACAGTATTTCAGTCAAATCTGTCCTGAACAAATTAAAATAAACTCCAATTAGTTAAAAGTGTGTTGTGTTCACAAAAAATTATTCCCGCCTGCTAACATTTGTTTTATACGCTTGACATTAATTTAAAATTTCTGGGGATAGTGCAGTGGATTTGGTAGGCACCCCTCAGATCCAACGTAGCAAATTTAGTTAATAAGTCCGACCACATTTAACGGAAACCCAAGGGGGTGCATGCTATGTAGGTGCTCGGGTGATAATTGTTTCTCTGTTTCCTTTTTTTGTGCAGAAGGTCGTGGGGGCTCAAGCCATCTAGTTTTACTACATAACTGACTTTGAACTAAAATTATTGTGATCACCCTGTGCAACCAGTGTGTTTCTCCCGATCTCGCGCATAGGGAGAAACCGTAGCACATCGAAAATGGTTTTCTCGACCCAGCGAAGCTCGCAAATGGGTATTTCTCGTCCGTAGTAGCTCGCAACCTTACAAATGGAGTTCTGTGTTGGATGCAGTTCCCCTACAGTTCCCACTTGTGCCGTGGTAGTTACTAAGTTGTTCCCCGACTCGTTAACGCGTGTCCTGTCATGCTGTCTCTCCTTCTTGTCAGTCTTGTCAGCCTACCCCTATGCTCTCCAAGACCGTCCCCGTATCTTATCTCACCCATCCATCTAATTTTCGACATCCTTCGACATCACGACATTCGACTGAACTAGAGAGTACATCACGGTGTAACAGAATGAAGTTTTAAAAATTTGGCAGTCTGCAGAGGATTAATTCGGAAATCTTCGGATATTAGGAACCTATAGCCGGAAATGTGAAATGAAGTCTCTGCAGCACTGTGCACTTTTTACGCACTCGGTAGGCTAAATGAAACACCAGAATACTGTGGTCTGGAAAAGTCTTAATGACGAAACAGCACAGTGCAGTCAAATACTGTAAAACGAGTCAGGCCGGACCAGCGGTTCCCCGTCCTGCCCTCCACGCTTAGCCCTAGTGGTATCTACGGCCAGACGACTCGAATGGCTACGCGTATTTTGTTTGCGGACCACGAATAAAATTATTCAGAGAACAACGTTAAGTAAGTGAATATCATCACTTGCATAAACTTACACGTTGTAAGTGGCGCACGGCAGGAAAGTCGCCCGGAGGCACGAATATTATGTGTTCCGTACCGAATCGGATTTTGGAATGACATCTCGCGGCAATCGTGAGGGCACGTCGTGATACAATTAATATGTTTACGACCATTGTAAATATTGTATGCAAATCACGGCTGCCCGTGTATGTGAGTGATTCGATATGTATCGGAGGCTGTCTAAGATGACACAAATATAATAGAAAAATTTAAAAAATCACGTACATGTTTTCAGCTCTTGTAAAGTTTACTACGCATTGTGATCAGTTGTTCAGACTCATTGGCGCAATTTATTGTCGTGTACTCTTTATGTCAGACTGCTTCGCTGTGCCACGCAAAGAATCGTGTCCAAAGTTTCATTCGAGGAAAGCAGAAAGCTGAAAGTAGAGTCATCTCCTGCTCTGCTGAAAGAACGCAATGCATGTAAGCGAAGCAAGTTTATAAACAACATTTTCATTTTGTCATGGAGTGTATGTATGTACAATTTTTTTAAATTTTCTATTCGAGAGGAAGCTACGTGTAAGAGATCGTGTGAGATCCAGGACTCTTTGAGATTGATGCCGCAATGTTTTAAAGTTTCTCCTTATGCTTTGTTAAATGTAAAACTGGAGGCTAATCTGATTGGAAATTTCAGTCTTTTAAATTTGGGTGGCAGTTCAGTAGAGATCAGTATTCTGGGGATAATTAGTGTGTGTCCTTTGTACATTCCAGTCATAAGTTCGGCTTCGATGCTGTTATTCGATAACTGTTTGACCATCGTCCTTGTTCCACTTCATAGTTTTGGTGAGCTAAAATTTCTAAGAAGTACGATGGGAGGTTGAGATGTTGTACTTTCACACCGCCGCCACGTCTCGTCATATAAAATACTGGTTTGAGTAATGAAAGAGGTCAAGAGCCATTTATTTGCCAATGTATAATATTTAACTACGCACTGTAATGATGTATTTTGACGATTTACAAGGAGAAATGGATCCAGCGCGTCTGACGCGCCTAAGGAACTATAGACTGATTCAGCGCGCATGATATTAAAGACATACTCTGAAGACATTTGAATATTAGAAGAAGCAAGCGCGCAACCCATCGTCCACTGGCGGACGGTGTCACTCTCTTTTTATCTCCTGCATAATACGGACGCACCATTACATAGGCGTCATTATTATTTGTTAAACCCGGTCATTTTGTTCCCTGTGTGAAAAACGCAGAGTGGTTACTGAATGGACATTTCTACGTGGTTTCTAAACTTTCCAAACCACTCAAGCTCTGTCGTTGTTATTGACGCAAGTGTTAACATGTTATATGGACTTAACGTCCAAGTTCGTAATTATAGTGTCAATTACTCTAAATTTGTGTTTGCTTAATAATTTACTTTCTATGTGCCAAGTTTTTTTTACAGAGCCAACTGTGTCCGACGTGTCATTGTGCGGACAGAACAGTCGAGGCCGACGTTGACATACTACTTGTATTCCCCCCTTGTAATATTGTTCAAACTCAGTTTTAAACTGGCCCTTAGGTACGTTTTCAGTGCGAGTGACGTCCGGGAATTTCTTAGTATACTTTACTCCTCCAGCCGCACATCGCTCGTACAAAGTCTCACTGTTCCACAATGGTAGTACGCGGCACTTTCTAAACGGTAAAGGGAGCCACGCAAGTATATGTTGCTTCCCCTTCTCAATCTGACGCTTAGTAATAATAATAATAATAATAATATTTCCTTACATCAGAAGATCCAGTTTTAAGTCAAACGCAGTGTAATGACGTTCCTGGTTCGTGCAAAGATTTCGGCAATTCTCTAGGGAAGTTTACATTTTCTTCAACGTTTACCATCGTGTTGGCCGAGCTGCATATTCTCTCTTCACCGCGAATTTTATTTTGTATATTACAGTTGATATGGGTGTGAAAATATTTTTTTCAGTAGCGAAAATTGCCCTTTCAAATAGCCAGTCCGGATTGATACAGTTAAGAACAATATTTGTATAAACTGGGTCGATGAGTTAGTTTTCAGCAGAGGCTATGTTGCAGAAATTACTGTTGAGTTTAATGAGGACAGACATCTAGTCCATATTTGTAAAAGTCGTTAAGCAAAATCCGATGTGACATCGTCTTTCGATAGTTCAACTCTCATTTTTTTTAGTCTCAATATTTGTATGTATGTGTGACCAGAGATGTGATTCTTTAAAGCATGCATTGATCTCGTCTTCTGATGTTCAGTTGGGGATAATTGGAAGTGTTTGTCGAAAATTTCACGAGACTATGAGTAGAGCTCCTCTCATCACTTCAGAGATTCCTCGCAAGTCTTGTAATGTTCTGTCCACGGTTTCCAGTGATTTCTTATGTCACACTGTACATTCGTCCCAGAAGATAATTTTTGCTTGCTTAAGATGTTCACCCCGTCCAGATGCTCCTGAAGTTTTACATACCGCGACGAAGCGAATTCTGCGTTCGTTACCTGCTTTTGATGGCAGCTGTCAGATCTTCAACAAATTTTTGACTCTCTTGTTCCTTTAAGTGAACTCCCTCGTTGCAAGCCAGCTAGAAAAAGCTTTCCAAAGTTGCAGAAAACGAAGGCAAGAGAAGAAGCAAATTAGGTGGGAGTCGCTGGTAGTCCCAAATATTGTCTGCAGTTATTATGCAGCACTAAAGATTCGACCATATGACATTACAGAACACGCTGTGTGACAGTTTAGTGATGAGCTGCCGCCAGGCAAGAACTGGTTGTGGAAAAAGAGAGCAATACGACGTGTTGGAGAAAGCGTTTCCTCGGTTTGCTGGCTTGTTGTTAATTATAAAAAGTGAGTCGTTCGCGAGAATTAGTTATTGTCTTGTGGAAAAGGAACAACAGGCTACAAGACGACAGAATATGTGATTATTTATACTTTCATGTTAGCAACTGGGGAGCAACGGGAACAATGGCACTCTAAAATGAGTTACACATCTATTTTTCTGTGAGCAGTCCGTAGGACACGCAGACACTAAAAAAGTACTAGAGCAAAATCCGCGTATATTTAAATTAAATGTTGTTGTGTTACCATGTTTATCTGACGATGATTTTGTGCAACGAAAAAGTGATATAATTTAGCAAGATGGGAAAGTAGTAGCGGCCTCTGTCTCTGGGGGGTGAGAGCCATTGTGGGTATAAATATGTTATACAGTTTGGAGGCATCAAAAGTCAAATTAACTTTATTAGGAGAGATGGAGACTCGAAGCTGTACCGGTTCTCAACGAGATATTTCTCCCTATCTTCAAAGGTAGAGAGCGGCGGTTCGAGTAGCGACGCACGGCACAGCAGGTGAGCTGGCACAGCTAATTGGTCAGAACCGTGGGATGGGAAGTGTTTCACATTTGATTCTAGGACTGAACAAACCACACAGAATAAAGCTCGGTGTACAAACAGAGTCGCGTCGATGACTTGCTCTATCGGTACGTCGTGTCGAACGATACTGTCTAGCGAGCAGCAGCAGTAGTAGAAGCTGTCTGCTCTAGTGGAGGAGCAGCTGCGGCCGAGTTCTGGCGACACGCGGCGACGTTTGCTCGTCACTCGGGACGCTTCGTTTATTCGTCCACGTTTTGTAGATCTTACATAACTTTTGACAGTCACATTAACGATATCTGTCGCCGGAGAAGAGTCGTACGAAAAACATCCTATCCTTTCGGAATCTCTGCAATGTCTCACGAAATAAAGCAAACAGCAGGAATAAAGATGAAAATTAAAAAAATATATATAGTATATCATTTGTAGAAAGCTAAAGAGCCCGTCGATGTTAGTAGACGGGCAGAGCGTCGCCCATTTCGGCGCACGGCTGCTCTCGCTCGTCTGTAGTCGGGATTTGCCGCGTGTAAGCTGGGAGCGACTGACGTCAGCGAATTAGTGGCGCCGCAGGTGTCGGCTGCGCGCACTCACCGCTGGCGGCGGCGGCCATCCGCTGCGGAGGGCTCCGCGGCGCACGGGCCACGGCGCTCCGCCGGCCATCGGTCTCCACTGCCTCTGCCGCCGCCGCCGCCGCCGCCCCCGCTACCGGCTGCCCCCGCTACCCGCCGCCGCTGCGGCGCGCTCTGGCGGCGCGTGGGCGGCCGCTGGGCGCGCGCCAGTCGCACTGGCTCCGGCCCGACCTACACACCGAAGGCGCTGGCGTGTGCACGTTCGGATACACTGATCGGCCGGAACATTACGACCACTGACCTACTGTGGATATAAACCCGACCAGCGGGTCGCAGCGCCATCTGACTGCTAGTGAGACACGCGCACGGCGCATGTAGTGTAGTGAGTGTGCTGTCCCTGTGTGCAATGGGAGAGGCAGACTATCCTTCTGAGTCTGACCGAGGGCAGGTTGCGATGGCCCGGAGGCTCGGCACGAGCTTTTCGGAAAGTGCTCTGCTTGTCGGATATTCGAGGAGTCCTGTGGTGAGTGTCTCCGACACGTGGCAAAACCGAGGTGACACCACGTCCAGGCGTCTGACGACTGTACGCTGGGCAGATAGGTAAATCAGGGGAGGCGGCGAACTGTACAGGAACTAATATCAGACGAGCCGTACACGTGCCAATGTTAACACCGTGGCATGCGCAACTGTGACTGAAATGGGCACGTGACCATCGGCACTGGATATCGGCGCAGTGGCAGAGCGTTGGACGGTCTGACGAATTCCGATATCTTCTCCATCGTGCCGACGAGAGGGCGCGAATCCGTCGGCGTGCAGGGTAACAGCTCCTCGACGCCTGTACTGGGGGACGGAGACGAGCTGGCAGGGCCCGATTACGCTCTGCTGAACATTAACGTGGGCTTTGGGGGTCCAGTGGGGCTCACGGTGGCCGAGGAGTACTCGCTGCAGACCACGTACACCCCTTCGCATCAATCATTTTTTCCAGAAGGCAGTGGCATTGTTCAGCACGAATATCCGCCGTGTCACGAGGCCAGGAGTGTGGTGGAGTGGCTCGAGGAACACAACTGCCAGTTCCAATTGACGTGCTGACCCCCGACTCGCCAGATCCGAACCCGATCGAACACATCTGGGAGACGACTGAACGAGGCGTCAGACCTCAACGGACCCCTCCCCAGAATTTACGGGGATCAGGTGATGCAACGACACATCGCCGGCTATTTGGACATACCGTCTATTAGGTAGCTGATCTTAATGTGCTGGCTCATCAGTGTATAAACGGCGAGTTACATAACGCGCATCACCCCTTGTACAACCTCACCACTTCGAGATGTCGAAACGAGGTTTTCAACAAATAATACTACACGGAAGGATACATAATTTTTCTAGAACATTAATACTTTCGAGTCTTGTGTCGAACGAGATCATTTTTTCAGTCTACGGTGTATTATTTTTCATCGACAAAGGTCTCGAAGAGAGACAACGCTCGTTGCAGTTCGGGTTGGAACATTTCGCAAAATAATGTAAGCAACATGAGGCCACGTGTCCGCAATACGCTATCGTCACGAAACCACCAGCTAAACGGATATCTCGCGTCGTCACGACTTGCGACGAGAAAAATGAAGCTCTTCACAGCGTGACTGGCCGCCACGGCCCCTCGATCTTATCGCATTTCTCAGGCACTTTTTGCTACAAGTTTCAACGGCAACACTGACAATCGTCGTACCGGTGAATTCGCCTTCTCCAGAGATTTCTAAAGCCGTTAACTAAAGTATAGTACTCACTCTTGCTCCTGTACCTAAGGCGGACGAAACTTGTGAATATTTGCCCTAGAACAAAATTAAGCTCATGTCTGATTACTATTGTTTGCCTAGTTTCGACGTGTCACAACGTTCGCGAAATAAAAGTTGTGTTACGGTTTACCCGACTCGGCCGCTACCTGTGCAGTCCAGTTACGGGGACGCACTTTCGACCGGCACGCCTGCCACAGACACCAAACGACTGTACTGCTGAAGACACCGGCGGCAATCGCTAAAATGTTTTCCGCGCACGTATTAAACTCACCTTCCGTGTGGTAAATCGTATCCTACGCGTTTTACAACACCCGAAAATGATTTCGGTAGGGATAGTGAAATTTATGACGCCTCCAGTCAATTAACATGTTTCACGTCATTTCACTGATTTGTGTTTTAAGGAAACCGAGAAAAAATGTTCTCTATACAAAATAAAGTAATTATAATTTTGAGAGGAACTAATAGTCGGGGGGTACTGAGGAAGCCTCACTTTACATTCGTTGTTCGCTGAATTTCGTTACTAACACTCATTTTATCACGAATCTAAAAGTTATTGTTATACTATTATGTATCTGCAAACAGACTGAGACTGTAACTTTAACGCCGGCTGTGTAAAAAAGATCACGATCTAACTAATTCAAAACAGATTGGTGCATCGACTGCAGTTGTACGTTGCTCCGATTGGGCGACCTGAAGTGGCGCTCTGCTGCAGCGACGTCTGCGGCTTGCGACGATTCCGTGCGTCCTGCTGACGCAAGAATCCACCTTTCATTCCGCTGCTGGTCAGCTAACAGACGGTTTCCTGCGCGTTTACTACTCTTAATGTCTAAACTCTTACACGACTCGTGATCGTGTGAAACACTGTGGTGCTAGTTTTACGGCAGAGGTGTGTCTCCGCGGCGCCTCCTGCTGGCTGCAGCCGGGCACCGCCACCAGTGCGACGGCAGGCTCTCCAGAGACAGCAGACGACGGCGGCTACTCGAGCGCGAGCGCTGCGCACAAGTTGGCCGCACGCTTCCTCAGCGCCATGCCTCGCTGCTGCGCAGTTGCTACAGCAATAGACGAAAGAAATGTGAAAGAGCTGTGTGCCAGAAAGTGGCGTGACGAAACTCTTCCTTCACTTACGCGACTCGTCCGCCATCGACAAATTATTTAAAGAATCGAGTGAAAGAAATCGTGCAAGACGGAGACGTAACCCTACGTGCGTTACATACACATTTCATCCCCCAAACACTGCGTCCCAACATATCGGCTAGTAACAGTTCCTTAGTAACAGCGACCAACAGGCAACAGAAGGGCGGCACCACTGCCATTCTTGACGCAGTACCGAGCTCACGGAAACGCCTTTCTCGATGAAATAGTGTAGAGTGTTGAGACAGGTGTGCCTCACTTCATCCCAGACACCGAGCGCAAATAGAATGGAAAATTGCCGTAAGAAAGGTATGCAATTGACAAGGAAAACGCCAAAGTCGCAAGGGGAACGAAAGATATTTTTTTTTTTTTTTTTTTTTTTTTTTTTTTTTTTTGGAAAATCATGTCCAGTCATAAGAATGGTACAGATATTTTTATTTCGAGTTGTCGGGAGGTGTTATTTCCGATACTTCTCTCATTGTCGAATGTAGCCCGATTGAGGCTGCAATCGCAAGTGCAGTGATAAAACGTATGTGGCTGGTTTCCTAGGGCGATTCAGTGTGGGGTGCGGGGCACGCGGCGGCGGTGGCCGTGGCGGGAATGATTGCCGTTCGCGGCTTGTGGTGGGAGCTGTCCGAATGGAGAGGCCGGCTGGGCTACAGGAATTTAACTGACCTAACAGTGTCGCCCTCTAGACGGCTGAATAGAGAACTAATACTCGGTATGTGTTGGGCAGCCTTCGTGATCGCGAGTTTTCTCCGTGGAAATTTGAAAAGCTTCGATATTGACGTGTGTTTTCGCTAGACAGTTATTCCTTCCCATGTAAATTTTCTGGTTGACTGCTTCTGCACATTTTCCATCTCCATTGGGTTGAAAGAACATCGACTGTGGTGTGTGTCGTGTGCATCTAGATGGTGAAACTCAGGTGGTTCTCTAGATATGAGAAACACCTTGAAAGACTTTGTAAATTAGAAGAACGACTGGTATCTGTTATATCACTGACATCAGTATTCACAAGTGGAACTACGTTTCCTCTAGTTTTTTCGAATTTTCACGTTTACATATTCGCACACGAGATAAGTTTGTAGTTCTCGGTGGTCTACAGCACGTTCCATCTCGCTGCACCTCGCCAGTGTTTTGGGATTCTAGATAGTTTTGGGATGGTAGAGAAATAAGTTCCAGTCTTTATCTTCGGAATTATCTGTGCAAGCTATCGGTAGCATACTGCTGTGTGCTTGATATCGAGACGTACTGAGTAAATGACATGATGTTCTACCAAACCATGTGAAAATATAGGTGTTCTTGTAAGCTGCATTATGTTTTTTTTTTAAATCTGCACAAAGTAGTTTTGCCGGTAAAGGACTCGCAATTTGTCTGTCTGCAGAGATAACGGAGGACAGAGCTCCCAACAGGGCAGCAGCATCAGTTTCGCAGGTGAGAATGCTCCTCTCATTAAAAGACGTCCTTTGTGTGGCGCAAAGGGCCTCTACAGACTGCTTCGATCAAGATGGGGGAGGGGGGAGTAAGGTATCTATGGAAAGTTGTATGTGATGTGTTCGTTGACAGGTTGAAGCAGGCCATCCATCTCTGGCGGGATGCTGCCCCTCAGCCGCCACTGTGACTTTGGAGCGTCTCCAGACCAGCAGCTGCAGGACACCCAAAATTCCAGCCCATTATTCTCGTCTGTAGGACAGTGTTTCGATTTCTTTTTGTGTAATTGTCCTGATTTTGCCGTCTGTGCTTAGACACCAGTGTGTACCTCAACAAGTCAGGAAAAAATAATGTCCCTGACTCCAACAGCAGCAAATATAAACTGAGCCCTCTCGTCATTTCAGAAAAGTGATGAACATCACAGCAACTGTAGGACTTTGAAGGTTTTCTCTCCCGCTGGCAGCGCTTTCAACAAGTAGCTAGACCTCGAAAAGTGGTGAGCCTCCTGTTTAGAGTTACAGGGATATTTATTTCGACTTCCAAATATCATCGTTTTGGTGTGAAAAATCAGATATTGCAGCTGATATCGGTTTCGGGATCTGTTTCCCACGAAAGCGTGTGAAGTGTCTCAGGGAGGTTTCACAAGTGTACACTGTTCTCGTTTTAGAGTCCATGTTCGAGTGTGGCGGTATACATCGCAAAATTGACGCAAACTACTGGTCATTGATCTTTTTTGAAAGCGCGTTTAGAGACATATTCAGTTGGTAACTCCTGAAGCGGCTTGTGCTCGAAGACAATGGTATTACCCACAAAAACAAGCGATGTTTCTCTGGACGGTTTCACATCTGTGTCGCGATCTTTTTCTTTTAGAGTCCATATTGAAGTGTGTGGTGGCGGCGATATTCCTCGGAATAAAATGTGTATTTCGCGTCATCTTCAAAGCTCTCTCTCTCTCTCTGTGCAGTGGTACATTTAGTTCCTGTCGTATCTTCAAGTGTTGTATGTGACAATATTCCACAACACCATATGTAATAATTCCTGAAGCAGTTCGTGTTCAACGACAAAGGGGATCAGTGCACTGGTGATGGGAAGTTAGGAGCCCGTCGGTATTTCCAACGCGACAGGAAGTGCTTAGCGGCTGGCGCGTGACTGTGTCGTAAGCCGGCGCAAGGACTCGGGGCGGGTAGCGTGGCGCCTCGCCTGACCGAGTTGCTGGGCCCGCTGGGAGAGTGGGGACTGACTGACTGGACTGATCTACATTAACAGCAGACACATTTATCAGTAGCGAACTGTAACTTATCCCCCATCTTCATTGTAGCATGAAAAATATTTGTCTTCAACATATATCAATGCTATCAATACATTCCTCAGATGCTAATATACTCCTCCTTCTCCAGCACAGACATCTCATCCATCGAACACAGTAAACAATTACACTACTGGCCATTAAAATTGCTACACCAAGAAGAAATGCAGATGATAAACGGGTATTCGTTGGACAAATATATTATACTACAACTGACATGTGATTACATTTTCACGCAATTTGGGTGCATAGATCCTAAGAAATCAGTACCCAGAACCACCACCTCTGGCCGTAATAACGGCCTCGATACGCCTGGGCGTTGAGTCAAACAGAGCTCGGATGGCGCGTACAGGTACGGCTGCCCGTGCAGCGTCAACACGATATCACAGTTCATCGAGAGTAGTGACTGGCGTATTCTGACGAGCCAGTTGCTCGGCCACCATTCACCAGACGTTTTCAATTGGTGAGACATGTGAAGAATGTGCTGGCCAGGGCAGCAGTCGAACATTTTCTTTACCCAGAAAGGAGGAGGTGCAGGAACGGAATGAGGTCATACAGGAACCGTATGGGGGAGGGGAGGTGGATGCGATAGGCGAGAAGGAGCGCATGGCGTTCTAGGATTTGAAGGGATTTGTAAAAGGTAGGGGGGGCGGAGATCCAGGCCGGATGGGCGTAGCAGAGGATAGGGCGGATGAGGGATTTATAGGTGTGGAGGATGGTGGAGGTGTCCAGACCCCACGTTCGGCCAGAAAGGAGCTTGAGGAGACGGAGCTGGGAGCGTGCCTCGGCTCCGATAGTCTGCAGATGGGGGGGGGGGGGGGGGGTGTCCAGGAGAGGCGATGGTCAAGGGTGACGCCAAGGTACTTGAGGGTGGGGGTGAGGGTGAGGGTGAGGGTGAAAGGACGGCCATAAATGGTGATATAGAAGTCGAGGAGACAGAAGGAAGGGGCCTGGGTCTTGGAAGGATTGACCTTGTGCAATCACTGGTTACGTCAAGTGGTGAACTGGTCAACATTTACATGTCGTTGTCATTACTATTAAATACATTGGTGGCGCTGTTACTTAGTGCGAGCACACATATCCGTATGTCATAAAACAACATAGTATGTAGACAGTCATGTTCATTAGCCCATGACTTGTCACATATGCACAAAAGTGCAGCGGCAGATTAATGTTTACAGGCACTGGTATCCGTTTTGGCGCGTAAACGGATTATAGATATTGTTTTGCTCTGTGTGGAGCGCCATTGCCGTCCAGCGACTGTTCTAGGAAGCGAGTGTGTCCTCGTTGTGCCACTATAATATACTACGTAACCTATTTTTAATACATCGTACATAAAATACATGGAGATTGATGAAAGTTTCTCGGGTCTCCAGCCGGGTGGTAGCGTAGCGTTGATATCTCGCGACGTTTTCGGAAGTGTTATACTACCCATGTTCTGGCAAAGACTTCTGACTTCTGCCTATCAATTTGCCCCTCTGGTCACTTCCTTCCTTTCACCCTCTACAACACCAATTCCCATATCTTTTATCCCATTGCTGGTGTCTCCCAGGGCTCTGTCCTCTCCCCTCTCCTTTATCTCTTGTACATGGCTGATATGCCCAAGCCACCCCCACCTGTCCACCTTCTCCAATATGCTGAGACCCTGCCTTCCTGGCTCTCTATCCTTCCCTTCACTGCACCCTCCAAACACACCTTGACCACCACATGGTGTAACTAGTGGTTCCTTCATCTCAACCCCTCCAAATCCCAGGCAATCATCATAGGCCGCATCACCCACTCCTTCCATGATTTCTACCTCACCCTGACCGACCCATCCAGCTCTCTCCCACCCTGAGATACATTGGCCTCACCCTCGACCGTCACCTCACCTGGACCCGTCACCTCCTTCCATCCAGCAGAAGGCCCATTCCCGCCTCTGCCTCCTGAAACTCCTGTCTGGCCGGACATGGGGATTGCTTCCTTCCACCGTCCTCCACACCTACAAATCCCTCATCCATTCTATCCTCTGTTATGCCAGCGTTGCCTGGATATCTGAACCCACACGTTTTTACAAGGCCCTCCAAATCCTCGAATGCCATGCACTCTGCCTTGCCTTCTGTATCCGCCTTCCTTCCTCCACATGGCTCCTGTGCGACCTCATCCCCTTCCCCCACCTCCTCCTTTTCCTCCAACATTTCCACATCCTTTACACTGTCTGTAGGCTTGATCCCCCCCACTCACTCGTTTCCTCCTTCCTCTCCACCCCCCACCCATTGCTGCACCTCTATCGCTGTATCCCTCCCTCTCTCCACCTCCACACCCTCCATCTCCTTCATCAGGTGAATTTCCAGCACCTCCTTCCTTCAAACTGTAACCTGGCCTTGTTACCCCCTCCCCAGGGCTCCCTTTTCCTCTCCGCCCTTCCCCCAGAGCTGATTTTCCTCCTCCTCCCCCCCCCCCCCCGAGGCCCTGCACTCCATCCTCGCCTCTTTCCCTCCCATGTCCTTCCCTCCCCGGCCCTCTTTGGCGTGCTCCCAACCCGTCTTCCCTCCCCCTCCGACCCTTCTTCCCTTCTCCCTCATCTCCATGCGCCTGGCAGATCCTCTGTTTTGCTCATCATCATCAGTCTGTTACGTCAGTGATGTATTTGGTGCTGTTCTCCTGTGCATCAAGAGCTGTGATTTTAATTGTGTGCTGGACTTGAACACAGTGTTACTGTCAGTGATTGTTAGGTGCTACACCATCTGTCGATATTTTTATGGTCTAGTCATACTTCGCCCTGTGTCTTTTAACTGTCCCAGTGTGTGGTTTTTTTCGTGTACACTACTTTTTATGGTTTTTTCGCTCCATTTTACAGTCGCCCCCTTTTTGTCTATTGTCTTCCATAATGTTCCCCCTTTTATTTTTATCTATGTACACCATATTTTCTCCTTTATATTATTTTTAAATGTCTTCTGTTGTATGCTCTATGTCTTTCGACTGAAGAGCAGCGCATAATCTGCTGCCAGCCCGACCTGATGGGGCATTGAAATACAATAAAGAAAAAAATTTGTATTAACTTAGCATGAGCAGAATCACAGAGGCGGTCTCACACTTTCCAAATCAGCGGCACGCTCCCACAGGGCCACCCTCATTCAATTAAAATACAGCTGGCCCGACATTTCGCAAACTTCATGAATTGATCGTCGACATGGCATACTAAAATGTTATGACAATGTACGAAGTATTTTCTGTGTCAGTCGTATAAAGTAGCGTTAATATCATCGAAAAATAAAAATTTTTAATCCTAAAATATTGTACAATGTCGTTTTGGCGAGATTACGTCGTTATATAAAATTCATAAAACACTGGATTTAATAAATTAATCTGAGCCTATGCGTAAGCTACTATTTGTGCATGCGTCGGTAAGATCGAATAAAAGTTATCTAGGTATCTTTTGTTTCTCAAGTTAGTTTGGTCGTTTGTACTGTCGTCAGAATCATTTTTGAAATGATTTTATATTTCCATGTCTTCAAGAAAGCTCATGACTCTTCCTTTGGGTACTGTGTGTAGCATTGTCAGGGCTGTGTCGATGTTCCTAACAGTATGTTTATTTAAGGGTTTGCTAAGCTTAGAGGTGCTATTTTCTGTTTGTATACCGTGTTCTTTAAACCTATCTGTAATTGTTCTGCCTGTTTGTCCGATGTAGCACTTCTTACAAGTATCACATTCTATTTTATAAACGCCAGATTTAGTAAACTGGTTGGTGTTATTATAAGTGCATATTAGCCTGTCAGCTAGGGTGTTATTGGTATGGAAGCTGACTTTAACAGGGGTTTTCTTAGAAGCCTGCGCAATTTTATCTGATAGGGTGCCTGTGTATGGTAAGGTAGCATACTTGTTCTTTTTGTGCGAATTGTGCTCTCTTTCTAACGTAATTTCGCTATTTAGGCCAGCATTTCCTCTGTTACCTTTGTATTTATATAGGTCCTTAACTATTTTGGCTTCGAACCCGTTGTTAATAGCCACTTTTTGTAGTATGATTAATTCTAACCCGTTGTTAATAGCCACTTTTTGTAGTATGATTAATTCTTTTTGTATTTCATCCACGTCAAGAGGTAGGGTTTATAATCTATGTATCATACAGTTGAAGAAGGCTAGCTTATGTTGTTTAGGATGTATTAAATCCAGTGTTTTATGAATTTTATATAACGATGTAATCTCACCAAAACGACATTATACAGTATATTACTATTAATTTTTTTTATTTTTCGATGATATTAACGCTATTTTATACAATTGACACAGAAAATATTTCGTACATTGTCATATCATTTTAGTATGCCATGTCGACGATCATTTCATGGGCTTATTATTTATGTAAAGTTGGCGAAATGTCGGGCCAGCTGTATTTTAATTGAATGAGGGTGGCCGTGTGGGAGCGTGCCGCTGATTTGGAAAGTGTGAGACCGCCTCTGTGATTCTGCTCATGCTAAGTTAATAAAATTTGGTGCTTGAAGAGGAGACCGGAATGCCATACACGGTCGTAGGCACGTTCAAGGTCGAGAGAGAGGAAGATAGCGGAGCTACGGGAATGCAGTTGTTCGGAGAGGTGGTGAGTGAGTTGAAGGAGAAGGTCATCGGCAGAGAAGGATGGTCGAGAGCCACATTGGGTAGAGGGAAGGAGGCAATGCTGGTGGAGGTATCAGTGGATGTGTCGGGTGAGGATGGAGTCCAGGACCTTGCTGAAGACCGAGGTAAGGCTGATCGGGCGGTAGGACGAGACAGCGGAAGGCAGTTTGTCGGGTTTGAGTAACATCAGGACCTGGGAGGTTTTCCACAGGTCGGGGTAGAAGCCAGTGGACAAGACCACATTATAGACTCTGGCCAGGGTGGAGAGGAAGGAAGTGGGAGCTTCACGGAGGTGACAGTAGGTTACATGGTTATGACTGGGAGCAGTGTTGTGTTTCGTGCATAGTATAGCTACGATGTCTTGAGTGGCGATTGGGGTGTCGAGTTCAGTGTGTGGAATGTTGTCCAAGTACTGGAAGCCACGAGCGAGTGGAGGGGCAGAGGTGTCAGTTCGATCACGGACATCAGGGAAGAGGGTGTAATCGAATTGGGGATCATCAGGGATGGTAAAGATATCGGATAGGTTGCCCTTACTAAGATTATCAGGAAAGGGGTGGTCATCATGAAGGAGTGGGTAGTAAGGGGGGTTTAGACCCGGTAAGATGGCGGAAGGCTGACAGGTACTTAGACGAGTTAATAGGCAGGGTAGCATTAAGGTGGGTGCATGTCTGTCGCCAGTCCCGGCATTTCCTGGCCGCGAGCAAGTTTCGTATGTATCGTTGTAGTTGCCGGTGGCATTGTAGTGTGTCCCGGTCCCACGTGTAAGGGAATGCATGGTATAGGCGGTGGGATTCAAGAAGGAGTACGGCCTGTGGGGTAAGATGGGGCAGTGCGGGTGGATGGCGACAGTAGGGATGTGTGCCTCAGACAAGGTCTGCTGGAGAAAGGAAGTGGCATGGGATAACGTCATTGGGGTGGCTTGGTTCAAATGGCTCTGAGCACTATGGGACTTAACATCTGAGGTCATCAGTCCCCTAGAACTCAGAACTACTTAAACCTAACTAACCTAAGGACATCACACACAGCCATGCCTGAGGCGACCGTGGTGGTCGCGCGGTTGCAAACTGAAGCGCCTAGAACTGCTCGGCCACACCGGCGGCTGTCATCGGGGTGGTGGCAGGCGAGAGGATGGCTATCGATCTGGGTAGAGAGGGTATCCCGGTAGGCATTCCTGTTGGCGTGGGAGTAGTGATGGACATTTTTTGGGGGAGGGTTGATGCGAGGGTTATGACGGGGGCGACGACCATTTGATGTGGTGAGGAAGACAGGGAAATGGTCGCTGCCAATAGGGTCGAGGACGTCCACCGTGTTGCGGCCAAGGAGGTTGGGGGAGGCCAGGACGACATCAGGAGTGGTATTGGATTTGGAGCAGGTATGTTGTGGAAGGGGAAGGGGAAAGAGGTCACCTTGGAGGGTGGTGAGGA
Organism: Schistocerca cancellata; assembly: GCF_023864275.1. Lineage (NCBI taxonomy): Eukaryota > Metazoa > Arthropoda > Insecta > Orthoptera > Acrididae > Schistocerca > Schistocerca cancellata. The sequence goes on from NC_064626.1 coordinate 8,420,804, forward strand.
ACCGATGCCACCGTTGTAGCTGGGCGATGGAATGACTATGGATGTTGAGCTCGGCGGCAGTCACGTAGGAGGAGAAGGTATGGTCGAACGGAATAGGGGTCAAGAGGCGGACATAGATGGTGGTGCAGGTAATGGTAAGGCCGGTGGTTCCACTTGTTGCATACGCTTGCAGATGAGTGATTCTGTCTACGTTATTCCAGTCGGTAGGCGATAAAATTATGACGTAATGGCAGACGCAGTGAACAGTAACAACAAAATATAAGGGGTACTGCATGGCTAGAACGCGCCAGTAGACCGAGAAGAAGGCTGCTGCAACCGTGGCCGAAACGTCGGTTTTTTTCTCCAGCAGCAGTAGTTGGATACATTATGAAGCGGTACCACACCCACAAAACTTTTATGTCGATTGGAGAAACTGTCCAGTTTACGATATTGGACGAGATCAGAGGAGGCCGATATGCAGTCCGTGATCTGTGATACTGTGTATTGTGATCTTTAATTAGGACAAAGGGTGGTTTTTGACTTCAGTGCGTCTAGACGATAGACACACGTGCGGATGTCCCAAAATGGCGACTACTATACCGCATTTCATTCCATTCCTCGGTGCTCACAGTCATTACGTCATGGGAAGGGAAGCAGGAGTGGGTGCAAACTGGAGCTGTCTCCTGAAAACCGATTAAATAAAAAATATGCATCCCCATTACTGACTTCGATCTGAATTCGTGTCGTGAGATCCTTCCCCTCCAACACACACTGAGTCTTTTTCCCGCCAATTTCTAGAGAAGGAGAGGAGAGGGGTTAGTTATTTATCGATTTAATTAATTACGTAATTTGATATCAAATGTATGCTCGTATCGGCGAGGGATTTCCCAGAGGGGTGGTGGAGGTGGATGGGGATGGGGAAGGATGGGGGGTTTCTCAGAAGGGAGGATTATCCCTGAGACGTCATAAATCAACTAACAGAACAATAGCTTACGGGGAGGAGGTCGAGTTACACGAAAAACCCACATACCAGAACAGTAGGTTAACGTCGTAAATCAATCAGCTGTCATAATTTAATTACTTTGCATGTCAATTTGATAGCAAAAGTGTCCCAAAAATAGTTTTCTCTACTACTAGCGCCAATCATACTAGCGCCAATCACACATGTGGTTGCATCCTTCATCTCCCGAAAAGCTGCTTAAATTAAAACAAATTCTCGCATCGCGAAGACGTTTGGTAGCGTTTTTTTCTGGTAGTAAGAACGTTCCGTTGGTGTATCTCAAGCCGAGGGGTCAGTGCACACCGATACTGCCATCGTGGGGAAGGCGCGGCCAGCAGTGCTGCAACAGCAGGCTTGTTGCAATCTCATCGCCTCTCACTGTTAGCTATTATCAGCTTTAGAGGAAGTTTCACCAGTCGCATGATGGGCAAGACTGTGGACTGTTGTGGAGGTGTAGACGCCCACAGACAGCTGCGACATTGAAATTCCGAAGGTTGCGGACATGGAGAGGAATACATAAAGGAGAGAAAGTTCATGTGCCTTCTGTTAATGAAACGCGTCTCTCGTACATATCTTTAAAGTCAAGTACTCGTTACTTATTCGTTTACCCTCGTACGTATAGAGTGCAGGTAACTGATGAGAATCCTCTGAAAGTGAATGCGCGGGCAAAAAAGAGGCGACAGACAGTCGAGGTCCCGCAAGTACGGAGCTAGAAAGTGGAGGTACGTCGGGGCCGACGCCTTATCTTTCCTTTTTTCTGCCGATTACTAGAGCCTTCGACTTTTGCTCACGACAGCTGTAGATGGCGAAATACTTATAGAACATCCGCCGCTGCTTTGAGCGGATGAAACTGGTAACCACTTGGGTGTGTACCGATTCTTATGTTCAACATTAGTAGAATAAAACAGATCAAACAGTGAACGGAGAAGGAAATGCGCGAACAGCATCTAGTTAGATGTCGCAAAACCGCCAACAGGAACGAGTTGCCAGTGCGCACTATAGCAAGGAATTCCCACTCGGAAAGAACAGCTGTGCAACGCTTCATAATCCGCGGGTGTGCGCAGTATGCCCGACGTGGCTGTCGATCATCGAGGGCGCGGTATTTTTTTTTTTTTTAATTCTATGAGAGCGTTCTTTTGTGACAGGAAGGTTCAAGCGAAGAACCAGCTTTCAAAAGGATTTTTACTGTTGTCCAACACTAAAATTCTACAATAAAATCGATGTTACCTAACCCTATACGGAGTTGTCTTTTATTCGAGATTTTCGCATCACATTTTCTGACGCCCATACAGTTGTCCTACGAATGGAAATCACATGCATCATCGAAACAGAAGATTTTAAAACGGTGGATCGTTAAGGAGGTATAGGGACAAGCATAGAACTGTAAGCAGTGCACTGATCGCAGTACCGAATGCGGTCAATGCACTATTTACAATTCTGTGCTACGCTATGCCCTTATAAGGCTATAGCCTATTTTTTAAGATCTGTAATGCCATATTGGTACGAACGACGACTGCAAATTTCGATTGTTAGACTAGCTACACGAACCCTAAGAAGATGCGAAGTGTATCCCCAAAATCGCTAATGTGAATAGGACTATGTTAAATAAAAGCGGAAGAAGCGCCTGCCGAGTCTTTGAGAATAATCTGAGTGGCGACACATGTTCGTCCTGAAAAATAAAATCCAGCTGCACGGGGCTACTGTTGTCGTGAAAGTCACATTCGAAGAGCAGGTGTAACGAGCGCGATTGCGAACGGGAGTAGACCGGCCTACAGCCGAAGGCGAAGGAGCGACGTGTGCCGAGGCGAGAGAGCGCGGCTACTCACGAGGCGAAGATGCGCTGCAGCGCGGCGCTCACCACCTGCGAGGGCGTCATGGCGCACTGGCCGGGCCGAGGCGAGCCGAGGCGTCCGCACCCGAGCCGTTAGCACCCGAGCCGCGCCCTCATTCGCGACCGCCCGCCACTTCCTCGCCGCCGCCGCCGCCGAGGCCGCGGCACTTTGCACCGCGGCACCTGTCGCAGTCGCACGTGCGCCGTCGGCTCTCACCGTAGGGCGAGGCGAGGGATTCCTCGGCCCGAACACGTTCACAAAAAAAAACTCGAACACCTCGGTCTCGCCCGAGAGCCGAGAGCGACCTCTGAAATACTACATGCACCCAGAAACCTGGACCCACGTGTGGACTTTCGAACGCATTAATATTTGTAGACCGAGGAACTGTAAAACAACCTACATTCAGCTTCACGTCACAGGTAGGGCTACGAATTATACGCACTAGAAAATGAAGTTTACAATCAGATAAACAGAGCACACGACTCGCGACCTTTAGCTTAACCGACGGAGGGAATCCGGCCACAAAGGTAAACTAAATTTCGCACAACGGTTTTCACCGTAGATTTTGCGAGAAGCGCGGCGCACTGCACACCGTCGTCGGCTGATAACGCACGTAGAGCTGACGCTCGGCCGCATTTTTCACTAAATTTGAGGACCCACTGCGTTTATATTCGACTCGATATGCAGGACAAAAAACGAGAGCCCAGTGGAGGTTTGTAGTGTTTGGCACATTCACGTGAATCATTCGTAGGGTGGGCGTCGGTGCGCTTGCCCGACGCGCAGCACAGAGGCTCGACGTCCACAGCACGTGTACCAGAGGGGGCTAGGAGGGCGGATGCAGGCGCAGCAAGCAGCAGCAGCAGCAGCAGCCGGCAGACAGAGGCCCGCCGCCGCCGCCGCGGTTTTTACCCTGCGGGGCCCGCAGCCGCGGCCAGCCGCCCCCGCAGCCACCGCCGCGCCGCCCCCGCGAGCAGCCGGCCTGCCGACGCCCGCCATGCGACACTGAGGGAGCGGCGCGGCGCGGCGCCTCCCCCATCGACCCGCTGGCCCCGCGGCACTGCAGGCGCCGCCCCATCGACCCCACTGCCAAGACTCGCGCTGCCTCCGGTCGCCCTCCCCGAGGTGAGCCGCCGCAACTCGTTTCGTGGCAGCGCCGCGTGCTACCACGCACGGAATCTCTCCGCAAGCAGAACCGCAAAAACTGCGGAATTGCCGCTATAAACTAAACTTCGTGTGCTGATAATATTTCTGCTGTAAAACCGTTCGGCCATCTTACGAGCGAGCTGGAAAATGCCGACGGTAAAGCTCTCCCGCTAACCTTATGTACCAGCAGGAAAGGTAAGTCAGAATGACAAAATCGTAAATCGTAGCTGAAGAAAATACGACACGGACGGTCAGCCGCCCCCGCAGCCACCGCCGCGTGGAGCTTTTCTGTCGTCACTCAAAATCCTGGTCGACAGGGGACAGCAACCGTCGTGTATGGACAGTTAACTACTACCAGTGCCGGATTCCACATTTTGGCAAAGTGTCGCGATTAATTAAACCGTTTCGTCAATCCCAGCACGACTGAAAGATATTAAAAATCCGGACGTTTCTCGTAGTCCGTATCTCCCGAATACGGTGCTTGGCCGAGGCAGAATTATCGGAATGTAGCGGGAAGGTAGAGCGCGACGTTCTCCGACTACGTGTCGACTGGTCCCGTATACGACAGACCGTAGTCACACGGAATCTTATACCTGCTTACTTTCGGCCGACCGGTGTGGCCGTGCGGTTCTAGGCGCTGCACTCTGGAACCGCGAGACCGCTACGGTCACAGGTTCGAGTCCTGCCTCGGCCATGGATGTGTGTGATGTCCTTAGGTTAGGTAGGTTTAACTAGTTCTAAGTTCTAGGGGACTAATGACCTCAGAAGTTGAGTCCCGTAGTGCTCAGAGCGAATTGAACCATTTTTGCTTACTTTCTCTTGAATCGATCTTCCTTCACAGAGCAGGCGATGGACTTCTTAGGTGGTGGCAGAAAAATATCCTTGACAGTGAGATAGCACTGTGGTCTCTGGCCGAGATAACGATCTCATCACATCCCGTGTCACGCTACACGCTTGGGCTCCTCAGTACCTACCATCCGTCTCACCCAGGTGAACCCTCCACACACGTTAGGCAATTCTGCGACTTATATTCGAAGCCAGCCGTGGGAAATCCAGTCCCTCCCCTCCCCTCTGGATTAATGAAGGCAAGCACCAAGTCCACACATTCATCGTTTAGAACTGCTTCACTCGGGATGGACGGATTCACTCTGCAACTGAACAGCGTACAGGCGGATTTCAGCGCGTGTGTATTTGTTAACAACAGTGTCTCTTTCTTAATAACAATTTAATATTTCGTCATTCGAGACACCAGCAGACACTACACCCATGCAGATATGTATGTATGCTCATTTTTTCCTTATTTTCCACCGTGTTATTCATTTTACCCATTACATGAGTTCTGCCTCAGCGTTGCATTAACATTGCGCTGTGTCGTGTCGCGACATTGCATTACCATTGCGCCACGTCACATTGTGTCAGCATCATGATGCTTTCAGTCAATCACAATGCAGCATCTGCCCCGATTTATTAACGATTGTGTGCATGTTAGAAACGAACACACTGGTAGAAATAATGACGTAATGTCATAAAATAATGACGTAGCAAATTCTAAAAGCAGTACCGATTTCTAACCAAAGATTCGGTATCTATAGGAAACACCACATCGGACTAGATAAACCCCTGTCAAATCATACAGCACTACATTGTGAGATGCCATAGTAAAACTGCGATGCTACCGAACAAAGATACTGTATACACTTACAGACACAATCGAGCAGTAACTGCAATCACCTCCAATCAAAGGCATGTCACTTGTAGGGTAGCCCACTCCTCAAACTCCAACGTGCTGGGGTGTAGGCATTAACACTGCCCTTCCCCCACCACTCCAAACCACCAATGACTGAGGAAGTTGCAATGTAATCACGACCGGAGTCACGGCCGATGCAAAAAGGCAGTGCTGCCATATCAGTTCTGACCTGCGGCAATAACAGCAAACTGATCCCAACATGTTGGTGGAAATTTAAAGTCTGTTACAAACACACAACTAGATTATGAGAAACTCTCCCCAGCATTCCTGGTCGAACAAGCCAGGTGAGGTGCTGGTAGCGTACAGGACACCAGAGCTCCACCTTCCGCCCAACATCATGCTAGACCATATTCCCAGACATGGAGGACAAAGTTGCGTTATTTGAACAAAATGTATCTGTAATTGCCTCTGACGAGAGCGAGCAAGTAGCTGGTACAAATGGCACTCAATCATTCAGAGCGGAATCATCATGCTAACGTTGCTCTTGAATAATCAGAAGCAGCTCTGCATCCCCCCTCCCCCCTTCCACCTCCCCCCTTCCCCCCCCCCCCCAGTTCCATCATACATAAGCCGGATGTTTACATGCTGTGGAAGAATGTAATTTTAATGGATTATTCGGTAATGGCTGGAGTGACACTTCCACACTATGCTTAAAAAATATAATCAGGAGCTATAATGTATTCGCTATTCGCCTATAGTTTTAACGCGGAAATCGATTACACAAAAACAGCGATACTAGCGGCACATTATTGAAATAATCTCGCCTCCTCTCATTACTTTCTATAGAAACAAGACTGTGAAACCAGCTTTCTTATACCTTCCCATATATGGCTGGTGGAAACATTGTCTTTCGAGATGTTTCATAGTTGCACTAGGCAGTGATAACGTCAGCATATAATATCTTCGACTGGTCTTCGAACCGGTAATTGTTTATCGCAAACATAACATATTTAGGAATTTGGTGGTTATGACAAAATACAATGTGTGATCGACAGTCTGAGGCTATAATTATCTTGAGAACTACTTTCATAGTGGACTATTTTACTAACAGTAGAAAAGCAATTATTAGACACAAATTTATTACGTTTGTTAAATGCTGATCTGAACACTAGGTCACTTAAAAGTGGATCACGCACTTTTGGCGTCTGTTACTTAAACTATTTGGAAAAGACAGACACACACACACACACACACACACACACACACACACACTCTCTCTCTCTCTCTCTCTCTCTCTCTCTCTCTCTGTCTCTCTCTCTCCCTCTCTCTCTCTCTCTCTCTCTCTCTCACACACACACACACATACACACACACAAACACACATAGTCCATGTGGCTCTCAGAAAAAATTGATCTAGATAGAGAGAGAGAGAGAGAGAGAGAGAGAGAGAGAGAAAGAGAGAGACAGAAACTTCTTAATTTCATCTTACATTGGCTGCCAATGTTGGTTCACAACAGTGTTTTGAACTGTGTTGATTGGATCTACTGATAACTAGTCTAGCATTACATCACTGATTTTGGGATAAGTCTTGTAATTAGGAATGGGTATGTTAACAGTGACAAATGATTCACTGCTACGAAGTGCGGCCATTAATATTATAAAACCAAATTACAGTATTTGTTCGTCAGTTTCAGACCCATAGCAGGTTTGATTAATAGATATAATTATAGCACACGCTATCTTAAATGTATGGTTTCTCAACAAATAATGCAGATGAGTGGTAATCCCATCTACAGCCTTCACCTCTCTCCGATGCATCAGACACGGAATTTGTCTCTGACGTTACATGAAATGCGATTCATCATAGACGACAATGTCATGGATTGGATGTTACAGAGAGATGTGGATTCGTTATAAAAAACACCTTAACGTCCACCCCTGTCAACCTTATGACGTAGTTGTTTCGAGTACAAGTGGGATGTTTTTTGCTACTGAATACTTCATTTCTGTTAATACAACTGTATGGATAAATTCAACAGCTCGCAGACATGCAATAAAATTAGTATTAGTACATTTTCATTCATACTGGTTTCTCTGGCTGCTTCACAGTCTGACAGGTGACGCACTGGTAGCCTCTGGAGATTACGGGCACCACTGCTGGTATTTGGCCGCTGGTCGGATAACACTTCTCAATGGTCGCAGTACAACGATAGGGGATCGACACCGAGAATTTTGTGTCCGTTAAGTGGACGGATGCACAGGTGAGTGATTCCTCCAATTTAAAACCTTTACATAGGCCACTTCCCGTGCTGTCTGTCAGCCATTGCCTGCACATTGGGTTGTGGACCTCAGTCCTAGCAAGACAGGTACTGCACGGCGGAGGTGTGTTCAGTATTCCCGGGGCTGTCAGCAGGCACACAATGGCAAAAGCAGTCAGTGTGGTTCACAACCGGCAGACGGAAGCAGCACAGACGTCGCGCTGATCGCACTCTTATCAGGTATGTGCAACCCGTCTCTCCAGCAGTCATTGGGAGAGTATTGTTCGCAATTTGGATACACAAGACGGTAGGTTAATTGTAACTGAGTCTTTCGAGAATAGATCCCTACAGCTCTCTAAGCTGACATTTTACAGTGTTGTGACCTCCGTGAGTGTGTGGCTTTGCATGTGGAAATAGTTCATTCTGGTGGTCATTGCTCAGTGAGGATGTGTATACCTTGCTCCAAGTTATTTACAGGTCTTATAGTGACGCTGCACTGTAATATTGAAAGAGTTACATGTCTGGATATACTGGCAGATCTAGCCTACCTACTCTTCACGGATCCAGGGATGTATTTTGTCGCTAAATTTAGTTGTAGTTGTTCTATCGCACAAGTGGTTGTGTCAGTTGCACCATTTCTGCCCTTGTTTGAAGGATATTCATTATTAATGCCCTGATAAGTTTTCATAGCACTAATATTTTCAACACTGCAGTGTGCTAGCTGTCCAGCGAGTATCTTTGGAATTCTACGGATGTGTCGAAATTAAGTTAACAACAGTGACGATATTCATGCCTGTAGTTACTATAGGAGACTTTTACTAATGTCCCATATACTAATAATATTGCAGGCTTTTTTTTGTTTATACGTCTTAATTACGTGTCTTCATTCCACCTGAGAGTGCTACCGGTTGTCAAAGGAGCCACCCATGTGCAAGTTTTAAAAGCATGATGGAGGCCGTGGGGGGGTGGGGGGGGGGGGGAGATGGGGAGCATGTGTGTGATTAGTCCAGAGAGAAAAGGTGGAAGCGCTTAAACTGTTCGCAATGTCAGCAGGATGTCACCTCCCGGAATGATTGAGTGCCATTTGTGCCAGTTACCAGGTCGCCCGCATCGCTTGTGATTACAGACACATTGTACGTACAAATTTCTCTGGTATGCCTTGGAGGATAGCATAGTGTAGTGTTAGGAAGACATGTAGAACTCTCTCATTCAAGACCACATAAGGAGTTCCACACTTTATCGGCATTATCCAGAAAATAAGGGGGACGAGTTCATCGTAATGTATATACGATATTTCCACCGACGTGTCGGGATCTATTTGCTGTTATTAGCACAGGTAGGAGATCCATCGGTCAGAATGTCTTTCGTGACATCCATCAGGTCAAAGATGATTACATCTTTTATAATATGACTTTCCTTGTTATTACTGGGTAATGTGTCTACAGCCATACTAATAGCAGTGGCGTTAACGTCAATACACCCACATGTCGGAGCCCAACGGGTGGTGGTTACAGGTCAGGCAGGTCAGTTTCATCTCTAAGTGCGTGTTTTGTAGCGTTGTGCTACATATGTACAGCATTTTTGGTGGAGGGGTTTTACTATTACAGTATTTTACTATGATGTCACACAGTCTAGTAATGTAATGGTGGTTTGCCAGGGGTTTATCTGTTGTGATGCGGTGTTTCTTATAAATTATGTTTGGTTAGAAATGGATAGTGCATATAGAATTTGCTATGATGTCTGCCAATGAGTTCATTTCTCACACTGTGACCTCTCTCTCTCTCTCTCTCTCTCTCACACACACACACACACACACACACACACACACACACACACATACATACACACTGGTAATGCAGTGGTGGCTTAGCAATGATACATAAATTGGTATCATGTTGCACTGTGATTGGTTGAGAACATCATCTCCCAGTGGTTCCCTAGGGGAGACGGAATGATGTTACCATGGAGCGCTCAAGTGGGTAGCCTGACAACGGATGTGTAACATGACACTCAAGCTGATAAGAAAGAAATGTTTTAGAACTCGTACTGATAACTTACTCTCGACCTGTATCTGAAGAAAGATTTCCAACGCATGGTAAGAACGCCACGGACTTTAACCTTTCCTCTTCAGGTTCTTCAGCTCTTGTAAACAAATCGCATTCCCACATAGCACGATACAGTAATTATGTCATACGTTACCAATATCAATTTCATTATTTCCTTCACAACTTCCTTCACGACTGACAACTTTTTCCATAATTACACACCTCGTACAGTATTATTTAACGGAACGATCATTATTTTTTCAACATGAAATATGTATTGGAGGCATCTGTAAACCTCGAGAATGTTTCAAGATTTTTGACACTGTGTCCAGCTTTTTCTGTAATCTGAAATTATTAGTCTCCCTGCACATATCTGTGGGTGACGGTTCTTCGTTTTACGTGGTTTTCTTATCAATTCTGCGAACGGAATTGTGATGGTGATATCTCACACGCAAACAGTTAAAAAATAGAGCTTGCTCAACATGAAAGATATAAATCACCTTGTGTACTGAGGAATAGCGCAAGTAAAGAAGTGAAGCACGTCATCTGGACATCCATGAACTTGATTTTGTATTGTTTGCTATATTTCTGGGTCGACTTCAATCAAAATTACTGCTTAGGAAAAAAGGTTGTGGAACTTGTGAAGCAGGTGAAATGCAAAGAAAACAAAAAAAAACACAAAATCACGGATATTAACATCAAATCGATAATATTTGACAGTAGTTACCCTGGCTGGTTTCTGCCGAGATAACGATCTCAGAATTGAACACGTCGGTAGAAATAGTGATGTCATGTCGATGACGTCAAAGGGAATTCTGTAATATTGCGGGCGTTACATGTCTTTCGGATCTAGTCCAGCGTCAACGTGATCCTAGGGTTGTATTTGGTAACTAAATTTTTTCACCCATGTACCAATCACGGGTCACATCTAGTGGAGGGATATATCCGTGGCACCACTACTGTTCGCCTTTGAGGGAAATTCATTGTTAATGCACAGATAAGTCTTCGTAGCGAGTACATCAGTGCACTGTCTGTACAGCATATCTCTTTGGAGTTCTATGGATAAGGCGAAGTTAAATACCATACTCCGATTTTCCCGTGGTTACTATACGAGGCATTTGCAGGTTTTCTTTTGTTACGAGACATTCCACCTGGGTGGCCACCTAGCTGACAATGGAGTCACCCGTGCTAGTTTCAAAAGCATGACGGTTGGAAGGAAGAGGAGGGCAGTATGTTTCTAGTTGGTCCAGAAGGAAAGGTTGGTGGGGAGTGATGCGCTTGGTGTTTAAACTGTAAGCAACGTTTTCTCCATAGGAGTCCAGAGAGATCCTCTGGTGATCATGCAGGTGTCTGCAGGTGGTTATCCAGGGACAGAGAAGCACGCAGGGCCGGGGAGAGAGTGCTTGGTGCTTGAAGTGTTAGCAATGTTTATCTGCAAAAGCGTCGACAAGTTACGACAGGTTTTGCTGCGGCGGGACGCTCTTTCCTTGGATGATCGAGTGTCATTTGTGACAGGTATTAGGTCGAAGGTGATTACACATATATCGTTCAAATTACTCTACCATGCCTTGGGACATGGCCTGGCATGGTGTTAGACACACATTAGATCTCTCCCGTTCGCTACCTTGTGGCCACGATGGTACGAGGACTTCCATATAGTATCGGCATTATCTGGCGAATATAGGTGAGGAGTTCCACGTAATCACGTGTGTATCAGTCTTTCATTTCCACTGACGTCTTCGTATCTGTTTGCCGTTATTACCATGAGCGGTAGATATTTCGGCCGGAACTGATATTGCAGCAATGTTAGGTATCAACCGCAACTTTCTCGGCAACTGCTGGGCACTGTGACCGCGGCTGCACACGCACACATCTGCGTCTGGGCGAGGGGTGGACTACCCCCCACCCGGCACGTGACACGATTTTCGCTGGGGCTGTCGCACATACTGCTCGCCTCTCTTTAGAGGTGCATTACAAATACGGTCTCTTTGGTTGGAGGCATCATAATTTTACTGTGACATCACACAATCTAGTAATGTGGTGTGGTATTTCTTAAACAATATCTTCGGTTAAAAATCGGTAGTGCTTATCGAATTCTCTATGATGTCATCAACACGACCACACATGCTAGTAAAGGAGCTATGATACATAAAATGGGACATTGCCGAGAGCATCAGGACGTCGATGCTATGCGACATCGAGATGCACCGTCATGACGTGTCGTCGTGACATGATGCGATGCAATATTGAAACATAACTCGCGTAATTGGTCACAATATGCATAATTATGGAAAATATCTAAAACTGAGAGTACTTACATATCTGTCTGAGTGAGTTGTCTGCTGGTGTCTTACATATCTACCTAGGTGAGTTCTCTGCTCGTGCCATGTAGTATTAAATTTTTATTAAGAAATAGACCTAGAGTGCCATAATTTGTTATAAACATGTAGACAATGCGTACAACCTCTCCCTTTGCTCCAGTGTGTTCTAGTTACAAAATAGAAAAATTATGGAAAATGAGTGGGAAATATGTAAAATTGGGGATGCTATGAAAAATATACGAAAATACATAAAAATGGGAGCGTTTACGTATCTATCTGAGTGTGGTCCATTCTGCTGTCACGCAATATTGTTTTTAACAACTAGAACTCAAGTGATGTGATTTAATTTGTTTCCCAGTGCTGCCCAGCTAAAGAATAACCCCTCCCATTCAAGTGTCCCTGCTACATAGGAGAGGGAGGGGGAGCTCATTTGCTGAGAGGAAGTGCTGCCATTTTTTTGTTACATGGAATATAACTTGCACAATTACCTATGTGATTACCATGAATGAACTCGTTCAGTTCCCTGGTAATTGCCCGGGGGAGAGGGAGTGGGGGAAGCAAGGAGCGCATGTATGTAACCTGACATGGGATGTACAGGAGCTAACTCTGGAAAAACGTACGACCCGGAACAATTAATCGAAGAAGCAATGGCACAAAAAAATAAAGGTTCTGGAGTGGAATCAAAGTCCAGGGTGATAGTATGTCAACCGCAATACTCGGTGATGACATGGCTCCCCCTGTGAAAGTGAGGAAGAGTGGAATGAACAGTCTGATGGGCGCAGGAAGATCAAGATTGAGAATGACGTAGTGGAGCAAGTACGGGAATTCCGCTGCCTCGGAAGAAAAATAGCGGACAATGGACGAAGGAAGGAAAATATACACTCCTGGAAATGGAAAAAAGAACACATTGACACCGGTGTGTCAGACCCACCATACTTGCTCCGGACACTGCGAGAGGGCTGTACAAGCAATGATCACACGCACGGCACAGCGGACACACCAGGAACCGCGGTGTTGGCCGTCGAATGGCGCTAGCTGCGCAGCATTTGTGCACCGCCGCCGTCAGTGTCAGCCAGTTTGCCGTGGCATACGGAGCTCCATCGCAGTCTTTAACACTGGTAGCATGCCGCGACAGCGTGGACGTGAACCGTATGTGCAGTTGACGGACTTCGAGCGAGGGCGTATAGTGGGCATGCGGGAGGCCGGGTGGACGTACCGCCGAATTGCTCAACACGTGGGGCGTGAGGTCTCCACAGTACATCGATGTTGTCGCCAGTGGTCGGCGGAAGGTGCACGTGCCCGTCGACCTGGGACCGGACCGCAGCGACGCACGGATGCACGCCAAGACCGTAGGATCCTACGCAGTGCCGTAGGGGACCGCACCGCCACTTCCCAGCAAATTAGGGACACTGTTGCTCCTGGGGTATCGGCGAGGACCATTCGCAACCGTCTCCATGAAGCTGGGCTACGGTCCCGCACACCGTTAGGCCGTCTTCCGCTCACGCCCCAACATCGTGCAGCCCGCCTCCAGTGATGTCACGACAGGCGTGAATGGAGGGACGAATGAAGACGTGTCGTCTTCAGCGATGAGAGTCGCTTCTGCGTAGGTGCCAATGATGGTCGTATGCGTGTTTGGCGCCGTGCAGGTGAGCGCCACAATCAGGACTGCATACGACCGAGGCACACAGGGCCAACACCCGGCATCATTGTGTGGGGAGCGATCTCCTACACTGGCCGTACACCACTGGTGATCGTCGAGGGGACACTGAATAGTGCACGGTACATCCAAACCGTCATCGAACCCATCGTTCTACCATTCCTAGACCGGCAAGGGAACTTGCTGTTCCAACAGGACAATGCACGTCCGCATGTATCCCGTGCCACCCAACGTGCTCTAGAAGGTGTAAGTCAACTACCCTGGCCAGCAAGATCTCCGGATCTGTCCCCCATTGAGCATGTTTGGGACTGGATGAAGCGTCGTCTCACGCGGTCTGCACGTCCAGCACGAACGCTGGTCCAACTGAGGCGCCAGGTGGAAATGGCATGGCAAGCCGTTCCACAGGACTACATCCAGCATCTCTACGATCGTCTCCATGGGAGAATAGCAGCCTGCATTGCTGCGAAAGGTGGATATACACTGTACTAGTGCCGACATTGTGCATGCTCTGTTGCCTGTGTCTATGTGCCTGTGGTTCTGTCAGTGTGATCATGTGATGTATCTGACCCCAGGAATGTGTCAATAAAGTTTCCCCTTCCTGGGACAATGAATTCACAGTGTTCTTATTTCAATTTCCAGGAGTGTAGTAACAAAAACCGTACCGGGAAAAGATGGCACAAGTCTGCTTCGATGAAACATAGACTTTCAGCGGAGGTAGAAATTTCTGAGAATTACTTCTGGAAATGAATGACGGAGTGTGGAAAACCAGGAAAGAAGGGAACAGAGTGCGTTTGCTGAGTGCTGTTAGAGACAGACGCTGAAACTTAATTGCACTGACGGAGCATCGGCGCAGAGAGAAACATGTGGGACACCTATTAAGACATCAGGGAAAAACTTGCACGTACCAGAGGACAAAAACTGTAGGCGGGGAAGCTGCGACTGGAGTATGTCCGGCAAACTATCGAGATCGCTGAGTGTATAGGATACCCTCGAGATGAAGAATCGGCACAGGAGAGTGAGTCGTGGCAAGCGGAGCCCATTTCCCAAGTAACGTTCACAAGCCGAGTTACGTAGCGTGTACGTATTCGACAGTATATTTCGTCGCATTCAATAGAATTTTAAGGAAAGTTTGTAAACGTGGTGTTTAGCCGTACATTTCCACCTGTTATTGAGTGTCACGGTTTAGAGTACTGTTAGCAACGTAACAGGACAACCTCAGCTTCAAATGGTTACAGCTAGCAAGACACAGGTTTGGAGCGTACGACAGCTGGTTGGAATTTGCCGCGTTTCCTCCTACGGACTTTGAATGCGAGCATTACCCGAGAAGGCAGACTGCTGCCACTGCTGCGCACAAAACATCGCAACAACTCGGCTTTCCTCGAGCTACTAGAGTTACTTCGTAGCTGCTCCAAAAGCCTTATGGGATTTCAGGCGACAGCCGAGATAACAGCTTCAAAACAGTTTCCTTGCTGTGGGCCCATTCCTATTCGTACTGGCAGTCTGCAGTTTTTGTGACCTCCACCACACCTGGTCACTCGACCACGGTCACCAGCAGTCGATAACAGCACGTGACTCAGTCGCTGGCTGGCTGAAACATCCCTCGCAGATGAAAGCGTCGCGCCGCGTCCCTACAAGGCGGCTCGACGCTGCTACTTACTGTCGCTACGCACGGCACGGCCCGTGTCGCTCGAAATCGCACGGGGCGAGTGGAACGCTGCTGTCGCGACCGCGGATTTCGGGCGTGCGCAGTTGCGGCTGCGTGGCTCACCTGCCTTACGTCAGCGCCTAATTAAGTAGCGCGGCGGCATTGGCAGGCGCCCAAATCCGGGGGGAGGCGTTCCGCTGTGGGCCCAGGTGTTACCGCCACGACGGAGGGAACGAGACCCGGCCGAGGAAGTACCTGGCGAGTGCCTCCTCCATATCCCTCGAGGTAAGCCACAGGAAGTGGCTCACACTGGCGCGCTGCAAACACACCCGGTGCCGTTTGTCGTTAACTGTTCCATCGTTCGCTGCGTACGAGTGTCTCCCCAGCCCCGGTTCACCTGCTGGGTACTCTCTTGCCGACACTCGTATCCATCATAAAGCAAAGGAGCGTCGAATTCCAAAAGTAAGTAGTATGGGATAGGTGGTAAAAGAAAACTGGCGCCAAAGTTATTGTCGATTAAGGTATCTCAATGGGTGACACATTGGACTGTCATTCCGGAGGTCAGAATTGAGAGACTGTCTTGTCAGTGTGCTATCAAAGAAGACTTGCTTCCTGGTCTTACAAGTGTTTCGTTGTGCACGGCTTACCTCTTCCGACTGTCCCGTGCGTGTTCTGCACGAAATAGACTGGGATATCTGGATACTCAGTTTCTGGTGTGTTCACACGAGACTTTCTTCAGCTTTTGTGAGTGTGTAAATTCACAGAGCACGCGGCATTATGTATCTCTAACTGCTCACCAACACACTGAACAGCAGTTGCAGTTTTTGGTTCCAATTTTCGATCAGCTTTATTTTGGCCATAGAATATACATACTTTAGAATAAGAAGATATACCCCATGAAGTTAAGAAAGAAATCTGTCTTCTTAGAAAATGTGAATTATATGTAGACATAGGGCGACAAGGAGCAGGAGTACGTGTGATTGCAATAAATATGTCTCAAGTTTCCTCGTTTTGGGCAAGACAGAGTAGGAAAACTTCAACGGGGAATGAAAAGCGCAACAGAGAAAGTTTGGCAGTAAGCCTGGAAGTCAGTAATAATACGAGCGGCGAGGTGATACATCCGTCTTCCCCCGAGAGAAACTTATCAATCTCTGTCAGAAAGCGGATTTTGCACGAGCGATAAATGGCCAACGAAACTGCGTGTAAGACTCGACTTCATGAAAGCTGAAAAAATATAAGACTCCTTCACTCGGTGAAAGTAAAATCATGTTCTACTACAATAAGAAACAATCCTTTCGGAGGAACGTCCGCAACTGAGCATTATACCAGAGATTGAAAATATCGCTGCAGTTGTAAGATTCTTTTATTTACGGCACGACAGGTTTCGGTCTTCAGGTGCCGTACTGAAAATAGCAAGCGACGAGAGATAATTTTCACATTCAGAAATATACGTTAAAAACAAAACAAAATATTCCATAAAAATTTAAAATACAACCTGTCGGGCTAGGTGCTGTAAAACTTAAGACAATGCCAAAGTGACAAGAGACTGTACTACAAACGACACCTGAAGATGGGCGCATAAGAACCCGAAACCGGTGGTGTCCTAAATAAAAGAACCTTACAACGGTAGCGGTATTTTCAACTTCTGGTCCAAAAGAACAAGTCTGAATATTTACCGAAAATTGTGAGAAAAGTAAAATATAAAATAAAAACATCGGTACCCGATACTGCCACTTCGATATCGACATATCGGGAAAAATTACGGCAAATATTCATCGACACTTGTGGAAAAAATATCGATATACCGATGTTTTATGAACAGCCTGAGAGCAGACAGGTGACGCGGGTCCGCGGGGTGGCACGCGGCGCGCCGCCCTCGTAAGCCGCCGCCACTCCAGAGCTGGCGTCCTGGCGCGCGAGCGTGCAAGGCCGTATCTAGCATGTCAGGCACTCTGGACGTGCCAACGAGATGGAAGAATGCCACCTGCGTCACATGGACGATATCTCTCTTCAGTACAGAGCTGCGAGGTGCCTTTTTGGCTTTCGGTTGAAGCCCATATGTTTATATACCTTTTCTCAGCACCAGAAAATCGTGTATCTCTAGAAGACACGTACGATTTGTTCTAACGAAACGTTGGGAAACGTCATATCAGTGGTTAAAGAATTGTTGCAACTTGCTAATTATGAAAGTATTCCGTTTCAAAGCAACGGAATATTGAGGAACCACCAAAGCACATCGTTCTTGGTACGAGTTGTTATAATTAAATGTCGGTTGGTAAAATATCTACGATTAAAGCTTCCAGGAGACGGTAAGACGCAAAGCACGGTCGCCAGTGGTCTGTGGCAGGTGTGGCATAACGATCAGAGGCGTGCAGTAGGGGCGCAGCTGCAATCTGTTGCTGGTTCGTGTCCCACTGGATACACTTTCCTTACTAACCTTCGCATTTTCCAATAGGTCCTGAAACTTTCACATTACTTTAATGGAAGACTAGTGCATAACAGTAGTTATTATGTAAATATAAGTGTGCTCTTCCTGAGGAGTGGGTTTGTTCGGTTGGCTTTATCGACAAGACAGTTTGCAGTAAGATATTTTATACTTCGGTGTTTCAAGTTTTGTACTTGCACGTGTTGTAAAGCTCTTGCTATTGAGAAGGAACAGTGATGAAGCCAGACCCGGCTTTAGGGTTGGAGGGGAGGTAAGGCGAGGAGGGTGGAAATGGGGGGCAGTGGGAAAGCGAACCGCGCCACCGCCCAGGAAGGCAGGCACAAAATAATTTTTCCAGAAGAGATAACTCTTAGTTACAGTAATAAGAAGTACAATTTTAAGAAAGAAAATGTCCAAGTTATACAACGCTAACTTTACAATTTTAAGTATAGCTTACCTCATATACACTGTTGGGACTAGCCGGGTCTTAAGTATACCGATGCATTATTATGAGCGGTGGGTTAAGCCCACTACTCAAGTATTTCATGAGTAACCTATTTTGTTATCTCATTTTCGCGTTAGGGGCGAAACTTAAATATTTCCAAGACATTTTAATATGGTCCGAACAAGGCAATGGAAGTTATCCAGACATGAATAAGTGTGACAATAAGTTGGACGTACAAATCATTTGTAAAATCTAGAGTCTTACTGGAAATTATCTATGGTATTGCGAAACAGATGAGCAATCGAGCGCTGGAACTGGTCACCTAGGATGTATCTTTCAAAAGCCGGCCGCGGTGGCAGAACGGTTCTAGGCGCTTCAGTCCGGAACCGCGCGACTGCTACGGTCGCAGGTTCGAATCCTGCCTCGGGCATGGATGTGTGTGATGTCCTTAGGTTAGTTAGGTCTATGTAGTTCTAAGTTCTAGGGCACTGATGACTTCAGATGTTAAGTCCCATAGTGCTCAGAGGCATTTGAACCATTTTTTGTCTTTCAAAATACCAAAGCAAGTAGTGCCAACTCAGTTTCTATCATACACCTACACAACACTGAAATGTACGTACATCAGTTTGAAAGGCCCTGCAGAAGCGAATACTTTATAATAACGAAATAAAGATAAATGTTACAGCATGCTGGCCTAACACTTTCTATGCTGCGACCTCGAACATCTATAGCGATATCACTGAGAAAAATATCTCATAATAAATAAATAAAGAATAAGTAGGATATGCACTGCCCGTCACACACAATAGTATTTCAAGCCAGACATTGTGGTTAAGCAAATTTTGGACGCGGAAAGACGCATGCACTCCCTCCCCCACCACTCCCTCTCCTTTGAATCTGCCATTAAAATAATTTACATTGCTTTTCCTCTCGTCATGCTCCGGTAAATTAATTTTTTCTACTTTGCCTGTAACTTCTTTTACGTTTTCCCTCATACCTTTTCTTTCCCGGTATAATGAACAGATAACATTAAGATGATACGGAAAAATTGTATGAAACCTTATTTTTGAGCTGAAGCAACTAAACTGCACTGCACGAACTGTTTATCCAGTATTTCACAACGTTTTTCTTCCAACAGCTTTATTTAACTGCTACTGTTCGCTATAATAACTAAAAGTCCTTCAACAATGTTCATAGCGATAGAGTCTGCAGCTGAGATGAATTTCTTGAACGATTTCGCGACGCTCAGATAAAGAGAACGGCAGCTGAGGGCATCACGAAATCATTCGAAAAAACTAAAACTGCTTTCAAAGTTGCTTGTTTTGAGTCACAAATCGAGTTCGTAGCACGTCTGAAAACACGTCTTCCAATATGCGTCAGCAGCCGTTTTTCCTTTATGTTTCAATAATTGTTCCAAAGACATTATTTGTATCATTTTCTATTGGAGTTTCTTTTACTATATTAAGAATGATGCTTGTATCATCGGCAAACAGTGTCAGTTTAGTCTGCACAAAGAACTCATATGTGTTCCGCAAGAACAGGTAAAACACTCGACAGATCCAGACAGCCCTCAGACGACGGAAACACAGCAGAAACCCAGATGAAGAACTGTCTAAAAATGAAGAACCAGGCCTTGCCTTTCTACCGTATGCAGGCAACGTGACGTCAAAAAGTGGGAGACTGCTAAAACAACACAAAATTGACACGGTTTTCCGACCACTGTCCAAAATACGCGCCTTACTGGGGACAGTGAAAGACGGATTTGGCCTCAAGAAAGCGGGCGTATATAATATTCCATGTAGTTGTGCAAATCCTACACCAGTGAAACAATCCCAACATTCGAAGACGCTGCAAAGAACACCAACGCCACACGCGCCTAGGCCAGCCCAACAAATCTGCACTGCCAGAACACTGCTTCTAAACTGGACAAAACGCGAAATACGAAGAGACCAAGATTCTGGCCCCTACCAGCTTCTACTGGGACAGCATCTTCAACGAGGCCATTGAAATTCGCATAACAGACAATCTCATAAACTGAGACACAGGTTTTCAATTCAGCAAGGCATGAAACTCACTCACCTTTTACTTTCCCCTCCTTAGGGTAGTGTATGGAGGAGTTTATAGCCTGTTGGCTTTTACTCCACAATGTATGTTGTGTGTGTGTGAGTTTATTGTATAGTTTTGACTGTCTGTGTATTGTGGTGGTGTTCTGGTGGTGTTGGCGAGATGTTGGGTACCTATTTTAATGATTAAGGATTGGTATTAGGATTTGGAGATTTTGGAATTTTTCTCTTCGTCTTAGTCGTCAAAGAAAGTTATAGAGCGTGTGTGCTTATCACGGCACATGTCATACCGACTTAGTGAGCGGTTGAGGCTATTTCCAGATCTGGAAGAGCTCTCGTAGAAAGGCCTTGCCAGATCTTGGAATCTTTCTTTGAGAAGGGGGATTTCGGCAGCGGCGTGCAGGTCGCCTCCTGCTTGTTCCCATACGAGACCACATGACCAATGAGCGACTTTTGCCGCATTTCCAGTTCGGATTCCGACAGAAGCACTCTGCCCCACAACAGATCACGAGACTAGTGGAAGCAGCCACAGAAGGCTTCTACCACAGAGGCTAATGCGGGACAGTGCTACTTGATGTAGTCAAAGCCTTCGACTCAGTATGGCATAAAGGGCTACTATACAAGTTATACCCACAAGGGTTCCATAGGAGTATAGTCAGGTTAATTGAAGCTATCTCACATACAGAACCTTCTCTGTCGAGGTAGAAACAGCCACCTCCACCAAAAGGCGTATCCGCGCTGGGGTGCCACAGGAATCGGTCGTAGGGCCCGTTTTGTACCGTCTGTACACTGCGGTCACAGCACGTTGACGATACCGCCTTTTACACTTGTAATGCGAATAAGGACCTGGTCATTCGTAGGCTACAACACAGAAACCTGGGCCCGTCGCTGGCGCATTACCATCAATCCTGAATAGACACACCTGGAGACTCGGGAGACGCCGCCCCCCTTCACCTGCTGCTCCTATGTGGATCCCGACTCCCCTGGCGCAGATCTGCAAAGTACCTCGGCGTAACCTTGGACTTGACACTAACGTGGAAACCTCACATAGGCGAGATCCAAAGGAAGGTATGCGCCTGAATGTCCATCCTATACCCAATCGTCAACACAACCAGCTCCCTTCCCTGCTCTGTAGGACTAAATGTTTATCAGGCCCTCATACGGCCAGTAATGGAGTATGCGTGCCCTGTCTGGGGATACACGGCAAAGCAGCACCTGTACAAACTCCAGGCACCTGGACAAACTCCAGGCAGCAGAACCGCGCCCTCAGGAGGGCACTACACCTACTCGTGGGATTCCCCACTGACGATCTGCACGCCGCTGCTGAAATCCCACTCCTGAAAGGATCTGGCAACGGCTTTCTATGAGAGCTCTTCCAGATGTGGAAATAGCCTCAACCGCTCACTAAGTCGGTATGATATGTCCCGCGACAAGCACAAACGCCCCATCACGCTCTTCGACGACTAAGTCGAACAGAAAATCCCCAAAATTCCAAAATTCTAACCCCAATCCTTAATCCTTAAAACACCACACCAATGCCCGAGGGAGGACTCGAACCCCCACCGGGACCAGCCGCACAGTCCATGACTACAGCGCCCGAGACCGCTCGGGTAATCCCGCGCGGCAACTTTTCTCAGTATGTTACAATAATTTTTTTAGTGTAAAATTTCTTATGAGTCTTTACTAATTCTTGCTGTCTCATACAATTTTCTTTTCCTTTCTGATGACACTTTAATACATATAGTGTCTTTGAAAACTGTTTGGTGTTACATTTAGTAATTTTTTTGGGGCAACGGTGTTCAAAAAGGGATATAAATTTATCAAGGAATATGTTGCATTTATCGCTGACATTTGGCTCATTATACACCTCTGGCCAATTATCAAACTTTCCCTGAAGTGCTCTATTGATACGGGGCTGACCAGCCTTACACATTTACTTACTGGTTTCTGAACTTTACTCCCTGCTAAGTTTGCAAGTTAATCAGTTGTGCATCATGGTCTGATAATCCATTTATCGTCGGCCGAGGTGACCGAGTGGTTCTAGGCGCTACAGTCTGGAACCACGCGACCGCTACGGACGCAGGTTCGAATCCTGCCTAGGGCATGGATGTGTGTGATGTCCTTAGGTTAGTTAGACTTAAGTAGTTCTAAGTTCTAGGGGACTGATGACCTCAGAAGTTAAGTCCCATAGTGCTCAGAGCCATTTGAACCAATCCATTTATCACAGGGAAAGCATGTGTTAGGTTTACATCCTTATGCTGCACAAACACATTATCTATTAAGTGCTACTGCTTTGAGCTTTACGTGTAGGGAAATTCATCACTGATTCTAAGTTATATGTCATTAATACACTTCTAGTTCACCTTTCCTATCAGAATTCCTTACAAAGTTTACAATGAAATCACCAAAGATTAATAACTACTTTTTGTCTGACAGATAGCGTAATAGGTAGTCAAACTTTTTTATTTGAATAGCTCCCAATCTCCTAATGGGGACTTGTACACTGTTGCTAATATCAACACTACATTATCTAGCTGTAGTTCACATGTACAAACTCAGTGCTGATCGACACAAAATTTGCTTGCTTCTATAGTTTTGTACTTATACCCTTATTTTGTGTAAATGACAACTCCTACTTTATCCATGCTAGATCTGCAAGTGTAAGATGCTAAATTATACACATTTATACTGACACTTTCCATCCCCATGGTTACACCGTGTTCAGACAGTCAAAGTACAGGGCAATTAACAATAAGTTAAACTTCCAAAATGCTGTAGAAATAACACCACTGGTCAGAATGACGTGAAATTGCAACGGATTATTATCGGAGAAGGGGAAAAGCGTACGGCAGTAGAAAAAAATCGAGTGAAAATTGATCAATAGAGGGCGCTGTATGTGTCAGAATACGTAAATGATAACACCTGTTATGCGCACGACCCACACAAGTTGGTATAAACACTCCGGGTATACGGCTCTTCATCCTTTCGCGTCTGCGACGATCGCCATGACTGCAAAGCTGTATTACAAGAATCTTGACTGTGCATACGTTGCTATGCAGAAGTTCCGGACACTGAAGGTTTGAAAAAAGGCGTTGGTCCGATGACTGCCGTGGGTCTGTAGAAAATGATTCGGAAATTCGAAAAGATGGGTTCTTTTGGTGTGCAACCTGGTAGAGGGAGGAAACGAACTGATTCGACGTCAGTGGAAGCAGTGGGCACAGCGATGCAGGAGGAGACGAGTAGTGCAAACGTATAGTGCACGGAGAATTGCCCGAACATTGGAGCGCGGTGCGTAAAATTATACGAAGCTTCTTTGCTATCCACTCACAATTACCCATGTGCACGAATTGCTTCCTGTTGTCCTGCCAGCAACAGAGACCTTTGCTTTAGAATTTCGTGCTCACATGGAAGTGGACAATGACTGGCCGTGGAAGAACTTGTGGACAGACGAGGCCCACTTCCATATGACAGGTTATGTCAATACACAGAATTGTCGAATACGGGCAACGGAAAATCCACACGGAAATCAACCATCCTGAAAAGGTCACTGGCTGGTGGGGGCTTACGGCATCATTTATCACAGGGCCATATTTTTTATGAGAGACACGTGCTTCAGGCCCTGTTGCCTGTTCCGTCACTGGTAGACGCTGTGAGTGTCACTTGCGCAACCACGTCATTGCAACTCTCCAACAGCGTGGATGTGATCATTTTTATGCAAGATGGCGCACCTCATCACATTGCAAATCCAGTTAAGCAGCTGCTGAAGCGCCATTTCCGAAATTCTAGAATTATCAGCCGCCATTTCTCTACAGCCTGGCTGTCCCGATCACCTGATCCTAATCCGTGTGACTTTTGGCTGTAGGACTGTCTGGAAGATGTTGTGTTCAGTGTTCCGATTGCAAACATAGCTGCATTGGAGGCACACATTGCGCAACACAGTTTGAATGTGATTCCGGAAACACTTCGATCAGTTGTGGAACATGCTGTTTCTTAATTTCAGCTTGTTGCAGAAAACGATGGACAGCATACTAAACATGAAGGAGGTTTTTACTCTGCAGCGGAGTGTGCGCTGATATGAAACTTCCTGGCAGATTAAAACTGTGTGCCGGACCGAGACTCGAACTCGGGACCTTTGCCTTTGGCGGGCAAGTGTTCTAGCAACTGAGCTACCCAAGCATAACTCACGAGCGAGATCCCGAGGTCGACTCTCGGTCCGGTAGACAGTTTTAATCTGCCAGGAAGTTTCAGCATATTGAACATGTTTTGCGGCAGTCAGAAGGAAATTAATAATTGGATTTGATTTTTATTGATCCTTTTTATGCGTTTTTCGGCCTCAGGACAGTTAAAACCCGATGTGACTGATGCTTTTTATGCGGTTTTTGGCCTCAGGACAACGATTTTTCCCATCTGATGTGATATGATCTTGCCATGGTGGATGGGATTACGTAACTAACAGTATCACACCTGTGCACTCATGCACAGTGAGTAGTACACTTTGTTTAACATCAAACGTGCACCTTAGGCATTGTTGTATGATTCATTTGTCATTTTAGTCGACCGCTATTACATTATGATGCTTACAGTGCCATATATTTCCACATTTTGTAACTATTTATTTTTCTTCTGCCATATGTGTTACCCCTTCTCTGATAATATTCGTTGCAATTTGACTTCATTCTGACCAGTGGTGTTATTTCTACAGCGGTTTGAAAGTTTAAGTTTAATTAAAATCTCCCTATACATCAATGACATGCTTATTTTTGAGATCGACTAACAGCTCAGCTACTATATTTTTTATTCCCCTGATATTTTGATGAAGTAAACTGATACTCTTCTTGTTTCACTTCTGCCTTTGTCCTGCAGTTTCACAGGCTCGGCATGGTTAGGATCGGATTTGGCAAGGTTAATTTAAGGGGTGGCCAGATGCCCTTCCTGCGAGTCGTGTAACTGGGCGGGAAGTGGGTGCCAGCTCCGTATTCACCTAGTGGGATGTGGAAAACCGCCTAAAAACCACATCCAGGCTGGCCAGCATACCGGCCTTCGTCAGTAATCAACTGGGCGGATTCGATCCAGGGCCAGCGCGCCTAGCCGGGTCCAGGAAGCAGCGCATTAGCGCCCTCGGCTAACCTGGTGGGTTAGTAAATTGATACTACCCTATTTACTGTACATGAAGCTTCTTCTATTCTATTTCTCTCGATTATTGGCTGCCTGGACTTTACTTTAACCTAAAAAAATCTGTGTGCCTGGTCCCATTCTCACGGTATCTGCGCCGGCCGAATTGGCCGTGCGTTTCTAGGCGCTGCTGTCTGGAACCGCGAGGCCGCTACGGTCGCCTGCCTCGGGCACGGATGTGTGTGATGTCCTTAGGTTAGTTAGGTTTAAGTAGTTCTAAGTTCTAGGGGACTGATGACCTCAGATGTTGTCCCATAGTGCTCAGAGCCATTTGAACCATTTGAACCACAGTATCTGCTAACAGAGAAGCTGACTTATCTTTCCCCTTCCTATTCAGGTGCAGGCCATGTGTAGTGTATCTCCACCTACCTACAGCATCAACTGGAACAACATTCATGTGAGATTTTTCCGGGGTCTGAAGCATCCTGTTCTGCTCATGCCTTACAGCAGTGTTTACCCATGGCCGATCATGGCGCTGAAAGACCTCCAAAAAACCCACATTTGTGTGCCCAGTTTCTGCTCCTATTTTGTACAGGTCACTTCTAATACTATATCTTAGATTCATAGCCAGGCTGTTTTTGCTCCCCTAAGAATAATTACCTGATCTTCCTTCTCAGAGTCCCCACATAGCTGACCTAAGTTTTCTGTCACCTGCCCAAGGCTAAAACTTGGTTTCACAAAACTTGTGACCTGCTACCCTTCACGTAATTTCTCCTGAAGCAGCTGGCCTACACCCGTCCCACGACTGCTGCCTAGAAGCATAATTCTTTTCCTGTGCTGATTTTGTCCCGATCTGTATTTTTTCTTTACGATAATATTCTGCTTAAACCTACTTTCAGCTACATCTGGATGATGCCCTTCCTCCACTACTTCAGATAGCAAGTCAAACCGATTTGCTAACGGAATTTCTAAAGTTTTTTCAAGAGTTTCCCTTTTACGCTCTTTGCTTGTTACCTTTTTCCAGCACCCCATCTCTTTTTCCTCCCTTAGCGTACATGATTCCAAAGTCACGTTTTCTAATTCAGCCTTAAGGGCACAAATCTTCGCCTCCTTTTCCGCGATTTTTGTGTCCTTTCTACGTAACCTAAATCGCCATGCAAGAGCCCCATTATTTACCCCCGTTTCCTCGCCGATACATTCCCCCCCCCCCCCAATGAAACCATAACCAACAGAACACCCTCTCCTTCAGATTTCTACGGCAAACACCACATTTGTCACACATGACATACTTTGGTATAAGATTTGTTGATCGAGACAAGGTAAGCTTCACATGAGTATACGGACTGATATTGTGCAAAAATGAAATGACGAAAGCAATGCATTTTGCAATTCCCGTGATTTGGAGGGAGCAACGCAGTC
Organism: Schistocerca cancellata; assembly: GCF_023864275.1. Classification (NCBI taxonomy): domain Eukaryota; kingdom Metazoa; phylum Arthropoda; class Insecta; order Orthoptera; family Acrididae; genus Schistocerca; species Schistocerca cancellata. The sequence goes on from NC_064626.1 coordinate 8,447,835, forward strand.
GTGTATACGATTGTTATTTTTGCACGATTAGTATTGAAAAAGCTATAAAATACCCTAAGTTACGAACAGTTAGGTATAGTGAATGTTTTCCTACTGCAGTTCCCCTGTTATTCTTGGAGAGTTGCAACAGGAGAGCAGCTCAGGAAATGAATTCTTTGACGGTGATGATTACAGGCTGGAAAAAGATTCTGCAATAAAATTATTTAGCCAAAACGAACTAAATGAGTTTACTCGTGAGCTGAATCTGAGAAAAGATGCCACTGAATTTCTCGCATCAAGGCCGAAAGCAAAACGGAGTATTATTCTCTTGATACAGAAACACATAAAACTTATTAACAAAATTGTTTAAAAAAGAAAACCATATTGTCTTTTGTTGTGGTACTGAGGATTTATTGACTTTCTTTAACGCCACCTGAGATCTGTATCAGTGTGGCGTCATTATAGACTCGTCAGTGCACAGCCTGAAAGGTGTACTTTTACATCACGGAAATTTATTTGGCTCGATACATCTTTGGCCCCATGTTAAAAAGAACTTGGTGTCACAATTACAGTACGTATATTTTTGGCAACTAGTTTCGAACCGACTGGTTCATTCTCAAACTTGACCTGCAGAGGCTGCACTGAAGGTGCCACGTCTTAATGGCAACAACATAAAATTGGCATACAAGTATCACACTGTGAAGATGGATAAATGTCACAATATACCTATGCCTACAATACAAATAAAAATCAAACTGAAGACTTGTGAGCATATGCATATTGTGATGTTTATCCACGGTCACTGTGTGATGCATCTACTGCCAATTTTAGATGGTTGCCATTAAGATCTGGCAGGTCATGTGCAGCATCAGTGGTTCAGTCTTGAAAATGAACCAGTGCGTTTGAAAGTAATCACCAAGAAAATACATGTACTGCAGCTGTCACTCACCATGAAATAAAATGATTGCTTGTGCTACATCAACAAAATGTTGAAATTGCACAGAACTTGATCGAGTGAAATCAGTGAAGGAAAATTAATTTGTCAAACATACCTTGTTTTCTTGTAATAATTATTAGCATTTTTAAGTGAACATACACCATTTTCTACTCCATTTGTTCCCAACTCCGGAGTATTTATCCCCTGAGGAGTAAAATGTAATTTTCTGACGGATAAAAAAAAAAAGGAAAAAGCCAGGTTCGACTGTATTTCGCTGACTAAATTTAATTATTTTTAAGAGATCGTTACTGTTATGTACTGTTTAATAACAATATAAAGTGATTATATGAATTAAATCATTACATTTTTTTAAAAAATACTACCACTAACGCCTGACACGCTGTGATGGTGGTTGCATGCACAACACTGCTGTAGGGCCCACAGACCCTTAATATTATTACCATCATTGTTAGTATCAATGGTGATACACAAGTATTGGGAGCCTGAAGTCTTTCAATTTTTGCCAGTTCAGGAGTAAGCGCCCGCAATCAAGTGATTTAACAAATAGTACGCCTATGTGCAGTGCATACATTTTAATTTGATTGAGTTCATATAAGGACGCTGGATGTGGGTGGAACAAGTGTCAGCAGAGATGGAAACGGTGGAGATGAAGCACTGTCTACGACAAGAGTCGGCAGTGAGTTTCCTCTTCTGAGAAGGAGCGGCTGGTCGCGCTGAGAATTCTACGAAAACGTTGCTACAAATATGCGGTATTATTGCCTCATTAGCACGCGGGTTAGCAAAACCAAGTGTAGTTTTTCTTGCGTAATTTTAAAATGAAATATCAAAGAAAAATATTTTTCATCCTGAAGCTGAATTTGGCGCTTATGCTGACGATAGTTGGTGAGTGGATGGTGCATTAGATAACATCTGATTTCACTCGGGGATGATGGTCTCGGAAAGGTTGGGAATCACAAGTTTACTCTAACACACTGTGTAGTAATTCTATACAAGGACCGGCTGCTGGTGGCCGAGCGGTTCTAGGCGCTTCAGTCTGGAACCGCGCAACCGCTACGGCCGCAGGTTCGAATCCTGCCTCGGGCATGGACGTGTGTGATGTCCTTAGGTTAGTTAGGTTTCAGTAGTTCTAAGTTCTAGGGGACTGATGACCTCAGATGTTAAGTCCCATAGTGCTCAGAACCATTTCAACCATTTTTTTTCTATGTAAGGTTACAAATTAAATCATTTGTTGCTAAAGTAATTAAAAATTCCTTCTTAGAAAAAAAGTGATTTGAGGTACAAAAACCTGAAGTGATACAGGAAAACCGAAATCGGGTTATAAATCAGAATCAGAACACTTTAAACATCACATTATAATCACAAAACATTGTTCCAAAGTTTTAAGATGCAGCTTAGTGTTACCTTCCACTTGCAAAACATAGATATAAGTGTAGCCTGCAGTGAGTGGAAATGTAGCTACGTCTAACCACTCGTAGTAAACTGACGGACGACCGTTTTGCCGAATCGTCACAGTCCTCCCTCGTTGTTCGGCCTGAGAAAGCCCAACAACAACAACAACAACAACAACAACAAGCAAGCCAGGGCGACTGGGGAGAGTGGCCCCGCTGACCCGGTGCGGGTGGTGGCGAGCAGAGCTGCTGGTTTGGAATACTTTCGGGTCCGTTGGCAGTACCGACTGCTACGGACAGAGACGGTTATTCCGCGTTACGGTAGGCAGGCGCTGCTTACTGCCTGGCGGGCCAGCTCGGGCAACTCCGTCAGCCCCGCCCCCCTCTCCCGGGTTACCCGCCGCAATGGCTTCTCCCAGTTATCTTACGACGCGGGCTTTTTTTTATTTTAACAATAAACCTTTAGGGATGTACAACGTTCTCGCACTCACTGAATGTGGCTCTTCTTTGAATCTCCTATTAATTTTACCAGGTAAAGGTCCTGTACATACGATCAATGCTCAATAACGAGTCTAACGAGTGTTTTGCAAGGGACGTGTGTAGTGGGTAAATTGTACTGCTTTAAGCTTCTTGTAATGAACAACAAAATTTATTTCACTCAAATGATCGTACAAATTCCTCAGTAGGCTTTCTAAAACCTTACCGTTTAAAGTAATGTGTTAGCCGGACCTTCTGCCAATAACACGGCAAATGTGAAAAAATCCTCTAACGTAACGCAGTCTGCCGTCTGCTTTCCCCACAAATTATTTGTTGTGGTTATTTCGCACGAAAGCCTACTCACAAAATTTCTATAACGAGTTTCACGCGAAGAATCTAGAGGAGACTGGATGCGGCTCCCGCAGGTGCCGTGACGACAGAACCAGACTGACCACAGCCGCGATCTCATTGCACACGAGCCACACGTGACCGAAACATTTGCTTCTGCGGTAACTACCTTGCGGTACGCCTCGGCGGTCTGCACAGTGCACTGCACTGCGCAAAACTTACGGACGAAAATATCGTCGCATAATGTGTCATGGAAAAGTAACGCAGCTCTACGAAACTTGAACCGTAAATAGAAAGAATTGCCACGGTATAGTACAGAAGATAAACCGAATCAAATATCCAATTAGAAGGCCAGAAATTACGCTTTTACTCAAAGACAGTAACTACGCTGATGTCACCTCGATTTATGACGGTCGCCCGGAACGTGGTTGTTCATTGGGTGCGTGGCCACCACGGACAGCTCGAGACGTACTGTGCGGCGTGCTCCCGTGGTGGAGCACTGCAGCACGCATCACACAATGCCGGGTGGGATCTAAGTCGGGAAACGGACAGGCGAGTCGATTCCCCTCGTATCCTCGCCGGCTGCTCTGTTCTATGCGGCCCTGCACTCTCGTCCATAAAATTGGCGTCGTGGCCGAATGCACTCCTGGAAAGATGTACACTGGGAAGGAGTCGAGGTCGCAATCGTGTTCACTCTCGAGTAGACCACGGTGAGGGAGTCGCGACGGTAGCAGCAGCACTGCGACTGGACCGACCGAGAGTGCGACGGCGTGCGGTCTCGGTGTGCCTCGTCATTTCGGACGTGGGAACAGGAATACGCGCAGGAACATTGTCGAACGCGATAGTTTCGACGGTCCCGGTGTTACGGTGTGGGGAGACGGCGCACTGACTCGCAAATCTTTCAAAGCCGTACTCGCAGCGGTGTGCGTTGTTACGACACCGTCGTGCGTCACGACGCGCCTCTTCTCGCGGCTGTATTCGGCTGTGACGGGTGGCAACGCACGACCGCGAGCTCTCGGGACGAGAGGCCACTGGCCTGTCCGCACACGGAGCACGTGCGCCGGCGACCACCCAGAGCTGGTGCACGAACAGAACGCGACGCGACGGCGACCCCTTACCGACCTCGTGCCCGCTATTCGAGCACGTTGCAGAGTACGCACTTCTATCCGTGGTGATCACATACCCTAGTAACAACCACGTCCCGCCTTTTGGTATGTCTAGAGGACCGCCATAGTCGCCAAGACTTCAGTGTAGTTATTGTCCTCGAATAAAGGTATCATTTCCGTCCGTCTTACTGCGTATTTCATTCAGTTCACCTCCTGTACTATACCGTGGCAGTTCTTTCTATGTGTGGTCCAAGTTCCGTACAGCAGTGTTACTCGTTTGTGACACATTGTGCGAAAGTTACTTTTGTCCTTAGGTTTTGCACACCCGTGTACACAGAGTAGCTGTCTGCGGTACATTACTCCTATGTATTTTACGTTGTTACACCACCGACACTCTAACCGTATATATAATTAATTGCTTTTTCTACATCTGCGCGTAGGTGTAAATGTATAATCGGTTTTCCGGTTAGTTCACGCAGTATGCTACATTTATTTACGTTCAGAGTCAGTTTTCAGATCCCCCACAAGTCGTCGATCCTCCGCACGTTTTCCTGCATTTCTTTTCGATTTTCTAGTATTGCAGCTTACGTAAGCACGACAACACGGTCCGCGAACAGACTCACCTAGCTTCCACCGGTACCCACAAGACGATTTCTGTGTATTGTACACAGTATCCAAGTTACACTTAAAAATGTGACGATTTCGTTGTGTGGTGTCGTGTTTGCCATGGAGTAGCGAGGCGGGCGCCAACCTGCGTGGCCCAGCTGGAAGCGGCGGCTCTCCAGCACCGCAGAGAAAATGTCTCCTCACACAGGCACTGTTGGAGATTAGAGAAGAACGTTCGGGGTGACGGTATAGAGCTTTCGGACGGCAAACACTGCAACAATAGGAGCTAGGAGTTCCGTAAGAATGACTTCCTGCAGTCACGGACACGTGTGCGGGAGCAACCAGTCACTATACCTGCACGACTCGTCATCTTTTCACCGTTTCGCTGTTTAACGGCGAAAACATTTTATTCGTGGAATTGTATAAGGGGCGATAAAGAAGCGTCCGTCCGAAGGCCGTCCAGTCGAGACTCGATATGCGAGTAGGGCTAAATCGCCACGAACACTGAGGCAACCATCTGACCGACGCACCAGGTCGCACATAAGACCGTGTGTCCGTAACTGCTTGCCGCACCTCCTCGATCGACAGGAATCTTCGACCCTTCGCGGCCTTTTTTAAGGGGCCGAAGATGTCTTAGTCACTTGGGGAGGGATCACGGTTACAGGGTGGGTAATCGAGTCGTCAGACGGCGGGGTAACCGGGCACATCCTCGCATTCAGTTCACATTCGAGTTTATGAGATCCGTGTTAGCTTCAATTTTGCTTCCGATGGGCAAGGGCGTGACACAGAGGTTCGGAGATAATGTTATTTCAGTAATTTATTTTTATAACTTTATCTCGCTGTTAAGATTCCGACAGCTGATTCCGGGCCCTCGACTATGTTGTGCGCGACGAATAGGAAAGCGATTGTGTGTGTCCAGGAGGAGGCCGGGGAAGGTGCGGTCGCCTCCGACGGCGTCCTCGGAGGCAGCAGGGGTCTGCGCCGCACCGGCGGAGACGCGGGGGCGGACGAGACCGCGGCGCGCAGGTACGGCCTCAACTTTGGTCTGAGTCGCCGGCTAATGCTCGTTTTGCAGTCTGCCCGCGGCGGAGGAACGCGAGCGGTAGGGCTTTGAGGGCCCGGTGGGACCTACGCCGGGGAAGCCGTAGAAAAAATATCGTGCCCGGTGTCTGATAAATTTTTGTGCGAGGGCAAGTTTCACGCCAGCGTGTTGCTGCAGAGGCGGCAGCGAACCTGATGGGCACTTGTCACTTTGACATGCGGGTGGCAGCTTAAATTTTATCTAAAATTTTCCCGATTGGGAGTCGCGCCTCTGGCGTGCTGGAGGGCTAAGCGAGAAGGCGCCGTGCGTCGGCTAGGTGGGCCGGACACAGTGGCGGGATGTCGGCGTCGCCGGCAGCCCCACAGCCTGCGGAAGCGCTCCCGCTCCAGCGCCCTCTGTCCTCTCCGTGTCGATTCTGAGCCTGCCGCAATGCACTGTCACCTGCTCGATGGCGCTGATCTGTGATGTTTGAGGCCGTCCAGCTGTTTCACTTTCTTAGCTCAGCAGCGCCCTTCCCTGCACCAGTTTGAGATAATGTCAGTTTTTAACTGTTTCTCTCGCCTCTTGTTAACAATTTGAGACCGACTATACCATTTGATTGATTAAAAGGTAACGAATAAATGATTAAAATACAATTACTTAGTTGTCGAATTTCTTGCCAGAGTGCACGACAACACATGCGCCAATGACGTGTACTTATCAGGGTCCTGCGCCCTTGTAAGAGGAAATACCAAACGTGTTATAAAAGAAGTACGAACCCCGATCGGTTGTTCACAAGTTCGAGAGTTAAAATCCGTTGCGCAGAGTCCTCCCTAGGACCGAAATTAGGACTGGTAATAAACTGAAAATTTGTTGTATTTCAGACTCGGTGTGAATAAGTAATATAACTGACGTTGTTAATAAATAGTTAGCGCTCAGCGCTCTGCTGCAAAAAGTCTTCTCTATGGGGCGAAGTGACCCGCTTCATTACACGGACCAGTTTCTAAGTGTCTCCCACCTCGAGTTGGCAAAACTTCTCTGTTCCGACATGTGCGACACGGGGGCGTCTCTGGCCGTATCACGGCCGGCACGACCGGCGCCGAAGTCGACGCGGCATTCCGCAACGGTGGTTTCCGACAGGCGTGATGCCCCACACACACATTCTCATTCGCCTATGGATGTCTACCGGTGTTTGTCCTTCGGCGGCCGAGAAAACAATAACAGTGAATAACAGCACGTTGGTCCTGTTTGGTTGCATTTGGTAATAACGTCACCATAGTGGACTTTTCCACTTTTACCGCACGCAAGTCGGCCACACTAATCCCTTGCCTCCGTGTCGGTGCTTACATACCCGCACTGCATACACGCTGCAGCAACGCCCTGAAACAGAAACTTTTTGATCGACCCTTACGCGTTACTGTCACCCTTAAAACGGGTAAATAAATTAAAATAATACGAAAGTGGACGGCCGCCATACGTTGCCAGCGCCGGACGTCACACCCGGATCCCAGAGAGACATCACTCGTGACTGGAAAGAGGGTGGACCACAACGTCACAACTAAGAGGCGAATTTGTATCACAGTCAAGGGACTGGTACGAAGTCGACAGTTGCACGAAACATCGGGTACGTATTTTGCGGGACTTAATTTTATCCACTGAATCTGCACACAGCAGACGTGTCACGTATAGGATCTGGGCGAATGTGACGCTGTAGAAAAACTGAAAGAGGTGTTCTTCTAGTGTGACACAAACATGGCGCAGATGCAGCGAGCTGCGCAACACTAGACAACATCACACAAGTGTTGAAGTGCTTATTGGAACAAGTGACTATAAAAATTATGAACTTGTGTGCAACACAAACGGCTTTGTACACTTCTCATTTCGATATTCATGTGCAGGAGTGTAAGATTTCAAAAAGCGTAATGAGTGACAGTAATTATTCTGTCTATTGCTTGACGTTCATTTACGTTCCAACTGTCATTAAGAACGACTAGTATACTCGAAACTCGGAGTCCGAGAAGTAACTTGTAGAGTGCTGTACGGGTGCACTCTGAAGGGCGACAATAAACAGGATAAGTTCCCGTACTAATGTTGACGATGAACTGGAAAGTGGACGACCAATTGCCGCCGCCGAAAGCTCGATGCATTTAACGAGTAACGTAATACGTTTTTTGCACGTCCATCTTCCGCAGCAGCTGCGACGAATCAAACAATACTGGATTTTTGCTGTTTAGCTCATTTCAGTTTAAGTATATATACATATATATGTATATTTTTGAACAGACGCGTTTCGCTATTGTCTATAAAGCATATTCAGTGACGATCCTCGAAGTAAGGTACAGATAGTATGTCTCTTCATTTTGCTATTTATAGATTAGAAACAGAATTTGTTTTTATAAAATTGACGTACAAGTTAGCCACGGAATTTTCACGTTATAAGCTTTTTCTTTAGTTGTTAGCGGAGGTCCAAGTCCGAGGGAAACTCGGTTGCACATCCACAAAAGCAGCGTAGGAAAAATGAGGTTCATAAAAGCCGAAAAACGAAGAAAATCGTAAGTGCAACCAGTTTTTTTTTTCCGTCTCGGACCTTCGCTGACAACGAAGAAAAAAGCAGCGGACTCGAGAACGTGTAAAGAAGAGGCAAAAGTATCGTAAATAGATTGCACGCCAAGATTGAAAAAGATTTACAAATAAAAGCGAAAGAGCGTGTAGTGAAGGGAAGAGGTGTGAGACGGCGGCCCACCTGCTTGAGCGCGAGCGACCTGTCGCCGGAGAGGCCGTCGGCGTCGAGTCTGGCGCGCAGCGCGGCCGCCGCCTGCTGGTGCTGCTGCTGCTGCTGCTGCTGGAAGGTGAGCTCGGCCGTGGCCGTCGCGCCGTCCACGAGCGTGCGCGTGCTCGACGCCGACGCCGACAGCACGCGCCTCTGCTCCAGCTGCAGCGTGTCGGCGGCGACGGCGGCGACGGCGGCGACGGCGGCGGCGGCCGGCGGCGGCGGCGGCGGCGGCGACGGCGACGGCGGCGACGGCGAGTCGGGCTCGGGCGGGAACGTGACGACCGGCTCGTCGGCCGGGCCCGGCTGCTCGTCCAGCTCCTCGAGCGAGCCGCACGTGTGCAGCTGCCGGCAGCTGAAGTTGGCCGCGCTGCTCGAGATGTTCTTCATCTCCGAGATGCTCGACTTGAGCTCGGACAGGTCCGACTTCATGGACGACGCCTTCATCTCGCTGCTCGAGCTGCTGCTGCTGCTCGTGCTGGACGACGTCACGTGGTGGACGCGCGACGACGACGACGACGTCGACGACGACGACGTGGACGTCGAGCACGTCTTGGCGACGCGCGACGAGCTGCTGCTGCTGCTGGTGCTGGCGCTCGTCGCGTTGGCCACCATCTGTAGCAGAGGGTTAGCGAGGGTCGTGCAGCAGTAATCGCCACACTTCGTGGGTGTAAAGTATACGTCGAAATAAGAGTAAATTGCTTTATCTACTGGTTACAAAATAATGGTTCAAATGGCTCTGAGCACTGTGGGACTTAACTGCTGTGGTCATAAGTCCCCTAGAACTTTGAACTACTTAAACCTAACTAACCTAAGGACATCACACACATCCGTGCCCGAGGCAGGATTCGAACCTGCGACCGTAGCGGTCGCGCAGTTCCACACTGTAGCGCCTAGAACCGCTCGGCCACCCCAGCCGGCTCTTTCCTAGTTACGATGCGTAATGTAGGTAGGCATTATATGGCGCACCAGTACAGACTTCTGGCGTGTCGTTTTCGCCTGTTACTTTGTCCACCCCTCTACATTGATCGCTTGCTTACGGGACGAAATGCCTCTGTTTACTTGATTTCGTTTTGGCCCTTTGTACAACAGTACGGCGCTGCCGCTGTGTGGCGGCACTACGTGTATCACGTACATTCGTACGGCCGCAGTTCACAGACTGCAGTCGCCGTGTACAGTACGGTGGCGCACGTAGACGGTATGCACCAGAAGGCAGTGCTCGAGCGGCAGAGTACCAAACTGTGAGACTTTTCACAGCTATGGACAGGCGTTTACGGGAATACGATATTCGTGGTGTGACACGTTTAGGTTGGCCTCAACTGGATGGAGTGTTACGTGAAAATCTGACCACGAGCATCCGCCGTATACGTGCCACTGCAGCGGGTCCTCGATCGACTGTATGACGCCTGCTTCGGAGACAGCAGTTCCACTCGTTTCTTACGCAGAAGGTACAGGAGCTGAGATCTGTACACTACCCTACAAGTCAGAATTTCTTTCAGCGATTGCTCGAGCGGCATTCTGATGATCCACACTGTTCGGTCGTCGGACACCGTTTACGGATGAGAGCCTCTTTACCCGTGCGGGTACCGTAAATGCTCATAACGTGCACGTGTGAGCGAATGAGAATCCTCGCGTAACTACAGTGTGACGATGTCAACATAGTTTTGCAGTGAGCTCCCTGCCGCCGTTGGATAAGCAGCAGCCAGTAGCAAGTCGTACTCTTAGCTCAATTATTTGTTTCAATGTTTAATTCTTAATTTCTTTGCGTGTTCTTGGGTTTTTGCATAATTAACTTCAAAAATTTCGGGCGTATTATAGTACTTAAGAGTTGTAGCATCGCATTTTAGTACCCGTGTAGTGTAAATTCGCGTAGTCGTCAGTCATCTTTTTGTTTTCAACGGCTTGTGAGATAAAGAGAGGAAGAAAAATGTTAGGGGTGGATAGGGACTACGCCTGTTGTGTACGGATTCAGGGAGAATTGGCCACCGTCCGTAAACAGCTGGACACTGTGTCGGCCGTGATCGACAGTCTCCAGGCTGTTGCCCTGCGCCGCGCTGACACTGGGTCACCCGGGGCGAGCGCCTCGCCGCCCCTGGAACCTGCTGCATCGCCTGCCATCTCTGGTGCCACTGCGCCCTCGGATTCGGACGTCCGCCCGGCCGACACTTGCCTGACGGTGATTGGCGAACAGTGGCGGGGTCGCGGATCCCTGGGCGAAAGGCGGAAGTTGGTGCTAGCCGCAAGGCAGTACCCTTACGCCTCCGTAATACGTTTGAGGTACTGCCCACTGCTGAAAGTACCTCGCCTGTTGCGGCGGTGGCCGGTCCTGCTGAGAGGTCCGGACAAGCGCTGCTTGTCCTTGGGAGCTCCAATGTTTGGCGGACGGTGAAGCCCCTTAGGGATATGGCAGCTAAGGACGGCAAGAAAGCCAATGTGCACTCCGTGTGCATACCGGAGGGAGTCATCCGAGATGTGGAAAGGGTCCTTCCGGATGCCATGAAGGGTGCACGGTGCAACCAACTGCAGTTGGTGGCTCACGTCGGCACTAGTGACGTGTGTCGCTATGGATCGGAGGAGATTCTCTCTGGTTTCCGGCGGATATTAGAGTTGTCGAAGACTGCTAGTCTTGCTAGCGAGATGAAGACAGAGCTCACCATATGCAGCATCTTCGACAGGACCGATTGCGGACCTTTGGTACAGAGCCGAGTGGAGGGTCTGAATCAGACGCTCAGACTGTTCTGCGACCGTGTAGGCTGCAGATTCCTTGACTTGCGCCATAGGGTGGTGGGGTTTCGGGTTGCGCTAAATACGTCGGGTGTCCACTACGCACAGGAGGCAGCTAAACGGGTAGCAGGGGCTGTGTGGCGTGGACGTGGACTGGGCGGTTTTTTAGGTTAGACAGTCTCGGGAAAGATAAACAAGGGCTCTAGTCTCAAAGGGTACAGGGCACAGAGATGACGAGGATCAACCAAGCAACAGTCGGTATTGTAGTTGTGAACTGTCGTAGCTGTGTTGGAAAAGTACCAGAGCTTCAAGCGCTGATAGAAACCAATGAAGCTGAAATCGTCAAAGGAACAGAAAGCTGGCTAAAGCCGGAGATAATTTCTGCCGAAATTTTTACAGGGGCGCAAACCGTGTTCAGAAAGGATAAATTTAATAAAGTAGGTGGTGGTGTGTTAGTGTCTGTTGGTAGTAGTTTATCTTGTAGTGAGGTTGAAATAGTTACTGCTAATTACTATCGGTAGAGGTTATACTCAACAGCCGTACCAAAATAATAATTGGCTCCTTCTACCGACCCCCCCCCCCCTCCCGACTCAGTTGATGTAATAGCTGAACGGTTCAAAGAAACCTTGAATCTCATTACAAATAAGTACCCCACTCATACAGACTCATAAAGACTTCAATCTACCCTCGATTTGTTGACGAAAATACATGTTCAAAGCCGGTGGTAGACAGAAAACATCTTCCGAAATTGTACTACATGCTTTCTCTGAGAATTACTTTGAACCATTAGTTCGTTAGCCCACACGAATTGTAAATGGTTGCGAAAACACACTTGACCTCATAGCAACAAATAATCATGATCTAATAGAGAGTGTCATGACGGATACAGGGATTAGTGAACACAAGGTCATTGTAGCGAGGCTCAAAACCATATCAACCAAAACCACTAAAGATAAACGCAAAATATATCTATTTAAAACAGCAGATAAAAATTCGCTTGATGCCTTCCTAAGAGAGAATCTCCATTCCTTCCGAGCTAATTATGTAAGTGTAGACCAGATATGGCTCAAATTCCAAGATGCAGTATCGACACCAATAGATGTAGTCATACCGCATAAGTTAATAAGAGACGGGACTGGTCCACCATGGCATACAAATCACGTCAGAACACTGTTGCAGAAGCAGCGAAAAAAGCATGCCAAATTCAGAAGACTGGCCAAGTCTCACGAGAGCCCGAAATTTAGTGAGGACGTCAGTGCGAGATGCTTTTAATAGTTTCCACAATGAAACATTGTCTCAAAATATGGTAGAAAACCCGAAGAGATTCTGGTCATTTGTAAAGTACACCAGTGGCAAAAAACGGTCAATAACGTCACTGCGCGATAGCGATGGAAATGTTACCGACGATGGTGCCACTAAAGCGAAGTTACTAAATACAGTTTTCTGTAATTACTTCACGAAAGAAGACGAAGTAAATATTCCAGAATTCGAAACCAGAACAGCTGTTAGCATGAGTGACATAAAAGTAGATATCTTAGATGTTGCGAAACAACTCAAATCACTTAAGAAAGGCAAGTCTTCCAGTCCAGATGGTATACAAGTCAGGTTCCTCTCATCTATATCTACATCTACATCTACATCCATACTCCACAAGCCACCTGACGGTGTGTGGCGGAGGATACCTCGAGTACCTCTATCGATTCCCCCTTCTATTCCAGTCTCGTTCGTGGAAGGAAAGGTTGTCGGTGTGCCTCTGCGTGGGCTCTAATCTCTCTGATTTTATCGTCATGGTCTCTTCGTGAGATATACGTAGGAGGGAGCAATATACTGCTTGACTCCTTGGTAAAGGTATGTTCTCGAAACTTCAAGAAAAGCCTGTACCGAGCTACTAAACGTCTCTCTTGCAGAGTCTTCCACTGGTGTTTATCTATCATCTCCGTAACACTTTCGTGATTACTGAATGATCCTGTAACGAAGCTGGCTGCTCTCCGTTGGATCTTCTCTATCAACCCTATCTGGTACGGGTCCCACACTGGTGAGCAGTATTCGAGCAGTGGGCGAATCAGTGTACTGTAACCTTCTTCCTTTGTTTTCGGACTGCATTTCCTTAGGATTCTTCCAATGAATCTCATTCTGGCATCTGATTACCCGACGATTAATTTTATATGGTCATTCCATCTTAAATCTCTCCTAATGCCTATCCCAGGTAATTTATGGAATTAACTGCTTCCAGTTGTTGACCTGCTATATTGTCAGCTAAATCATAAAGGATCTTTCTTCTGTGTAATAGCAGCACATTACATTTGTCTACATTGAGATTCAATTGCCATTTCCTGCACCATGCGTCAATTCGTTGCAGATCCTCCTGCATTTCAGTACAACTTTCCATTGTTACAACCTCTCGATATACTACAGCATCATCCGCAAAAAGCCTCAGTGAACTTCCGATGTTATCCACATGGTCATTTATATATATTGTGAATAGCAACGGTCCTAGTGATGGTGAGCTCGTGAATGAGTCGTTCAAATGAAAGCTTCACTCCAGTGAAGTGTGAACTAACCACTCAATTTCAATGAACTGGTACTTCAGACTCTTCAGAGATAGCACACTCCACACTTTTTTCTAGTTCACTCACTCTCTTCCCCTCTCCCTCACCCACTACATCGGCGCTACGTCACTCATTCTCCCTTCACTTCAGTCCTCCCTCTACTACCTGTCGACGAATCGCGCCGTGTTTGTGGGGAACGATAGGTTTAGGAGGGGTTGGATGGTGAGGGGCGAGGGGAAGGCAGCGTCAGCTGCTTCCTGCAGTGCTGCCATCATTACCCGTGACTTTTTGTGCAGTAACACTTCGCGTCTACGGGTAGCCTACCGTTGGCAGCGCTTGCACACAAATGAATATTAAAGATACAAACGAAGAGGCTGGCTGTGTCAGCACGAGCAGCCAACATGAAAATAAAAGGTTTGTTAATAACACTGACAGAGCGATTTTACTTGAAATCGTACCAATGACTACAGGTGACAGTTTACGTTTTGAATGTGGAGGGTTATTACTCTCAACAACAATAAAATCTACAGGAAAACTTCTGAATAATTACTTAACGTAGGTGTATAGACTTTGTGACAGTGGTAAACATACTCATTCTATTTTGCATTACATTTTAAAAGGAACATAAAATTGGACTGGATTTCGTTGGTAGCCCTAATTTTCAGTCCACGAATACAACAAATAATGTTTCACTTGTCAGATAAAGACTTTTTTGGGAGCTTCATGAAAAAATGTCGAGCAAGATTAAATGTATCACCTTCTTTATATGTGACAGGCTTCTCTGTTTATCTTTCCTTTGTCCCCTTCGACCATGCTCTATTTAAGTTAACTCAGACGCTGTAAGGGCGTAAAACGTTGCGTGCACGTTACTGCATAGTTCGACCATCTGTTGGCAAAATTATGAAGTATTACGAAGCTGTATTGTACGAGCGAGGCGAAGCGAGCGTAGCCGCGGCTGAGCGGCGAACTGGGCAAGTTCGCCAGGCTTCCGTACTACGTGAATGAACTACTTCATTTGAACGCTTCACAGCAAAGAGTGAAACGAATGAAGTAGTTCACGGGAATGAACGAGTTCGACCCATCTCTAAACGGTCCTACGACACTCCCCTACAGCACACCTGAAATCATTCTTACTTCGGAAGTCTTCTCTCCATTGAGAATGACATGCTGCGTTCTGTTATCTACGAACTCTTCAATCCAATCACACAATTGGTCTGATAGTCCATATGCACTTACTTTGTTCATTAAACGACTGTTGGGAACTGTATCGAACGCCTTGCGGAAGTCAAGAAACACGGCATCTACCTGGGAACCCGTGTCTATGGCCCTCTGAGTCTCGTGGACGAATAGCGCGAGCTGGGTTTCACACGACCATCTTTTCCGAAACCCATGCTGATTCCTTCAGAGCAGATTTCTAGTCTCCAGGAAAGTCATTATACTCGAACATAATACGTGTTCCAAAATTCTACAACTGATCGACGTTAGAGGTATAGGTCTATAGTTCTGCACATCTGTTCGACATCCCTTCTTGAAAACGGGGATGACCTGTGCCCTTTTCCAACCTTTTGGAACCCTACGCTCTTCTAGAGACCTACGGCACACTGCTGCAAGAAGGGAGGCAAGTTCCTTCGCGTACTCTGTGTAAAATCGAACTGGTATCCCAACAGGTCCAGCGGCCTTTCCTCTTTTGAGCGATTTTAATTGTTTTTCTATCCCTCTGTCATCTATTTCGATATCAACTATTTTGTCATCTATGCGGAACAACAGTGCAGTCTTCCTCTGTGAAACAGCTTTGGAAAAAGACATTTCGTATTTCGGCCTTTAGTCTGTAATCCTCTGTTTCAGTTCCATTTTGGTCACAGAGTGTCTGGACATTTTGTTTTGATCCACCTACCGCTTTGACAATATCGTTATTGTGCAACACAGCTAGCTCTTTATTCCCATGACGTAATGAGTGCTGTCGATAAGGGATCTCAAATCGATTCCATATTCCTAGATTTCCAGAAGGCTTTTGATACCGTTCCTCACAAGCGACTATTAATCAGATTGAGTGCATATGGAGTATCGTCTCAGTTGTGTGACTGGATTCGTGATTCCCTCTCAGAGAGGTCACAGTTCGTAGTGATAGACGGTAAATCATCGAGTAGAAAAGAAGTGATATCTTGCGTTCCGCAAGATAGTGTCATAGGCCCTCTGCTGTTCCTGATTTACGTAAATGATCAAGGTGATAATCTGAGCAGCCCCCTTAGATTGTTAGCAGATGACGCTGTAATATACCGTCTAGTAAAATCATCAGACGATCAATTCCAATTACAAAATGATCTAGAGAGAATTTCTGTATGGTGCGAAAAGTGGCAAGTGGCATCCATATGAGTTCTAAAACAAGTCGGATAAATTTTGGGTATACGATAAATCGCACAAATCTAAGGGTTGTTAATTCGATTAAATACCTAGGAATTACAATTATGAGCAACTTAAATTGGAAAGACCACATAGATAATATTGTGGTGAAGGCAAAACAAAGACTGCGCTTTGTTAGCAGAACACTTAGAAGATGCGACAAACCCACTCGAGAGACAGACTACATTACACTTGTCCATCCTCTGCTGGAATATTGCTGCGCGGTGTGGGATCCTTATCAGGTAGGATTGAAGGAGGACATCGAAAAAGTGCAAAGAAGGGCAGCTCGTTTCGTGTTATCGCCCAATAGGGGTGAGTGTGTCACTGATATGATACGCAAGTTGGGGTGGCAGTCACTGAAACAAAGGCGGTTTTCTTTGCGGCGAGATCTATTTACCAAATTTCAATCACCAATTTCTCTTCCGAATGCGAAAATATTTTGCTGGCACCCACCTACGTAGAGAGAAATGATCATCATAATAAAATAAGAGAAATGAGAGCTCGAACGGAAAGATTTAGGTGTTTCTTTTTCCCACGCGCCATTCGAGAGTGGAATGGTAGAGAAATAGTTTGAAAATGGTTCGATGAGCCATCTGCCAGGCACTTACGTGTGAATGGAAGAGTAACCGTGTAGATTTAGATGTAGATGAACATTTACCGTTGTTCCGCAGCACCTGACTGGCAGAGTGTACCGACAGCTTTGGAACATGCATCTGGTGGTCTGCTTTATGATGTACCTCTCCCTACACGAACCAACTTACAGTTCATGCATGGCGCTGACCCTACAAATTTCAGTCAGGAGGCAAAAGCATGTCTCGAACTCACTTATTGTTGAGTTAGATAACCCACTTGCTACTGTAAGAGCCATCTAGCGGCAGTTTTAAAACAGGGCAGGTCAGACAGTCCGCTATAGTCTGCTCCCTTTGTGTGTGCGGAAATGGGCTTCCCAGGTCCTTTGTGGTCGGCCAGCAGGTAGCTCGGAGACTCTGCGGCGAGCAGACGAATGTCTCGCCCAGTTCTCGGGCACTTTGTGCACTGTTAGATATTGCTGAGTAGCATCTGTAAAGTAATACGGAGTAAAGTGTCTGTGTACTAAAGAAACTGTCTTCGCTCTAATTATTGTGAGTGGAAGCAGGGCGAGGACGCTGAGTCCTCTCACACTGCACGCTCGAAACTTAATACAGTAACGCAGGACCAGAGAACTGTGAGTGAAGTGCGTGCACTCACGTACACGAGTGTTCAGGTCGTGCAGGACCAGTTGCTTGGCCAGCCAGATTCCGGATCTTATCCCCCAGGGCTTTTACGTTTGGGGCCGTCTCAAGGAGCACGTGTACGATATTGATACCGTGACCGTAGCCCGACTACAACACAGGGTTGAAAGTCACTACGCAGCTGTGCAGAACGAGGTGAACGGACCTGCTACATTCCACGAGCCGTGAGGTGTCGAGAACGTCGCTGTCTCCGTCTGAACTGATATCGTTATGAATATGTTCTTGCGTAAATACACAGTGAGTAGCTGTGTTGAATTTCGGGTCCCTTAGTGACGCTGCTCTCTCACAGGAATTAATGTTGTGTTGTTTGTGTTGCACTTGTGATTCCTTCTCTACTGCAATACTCTGAAATAAATTAATTTCAGCCAAAACTTTATTTAACATTTTACGCTTATTTTGATCCATACATTACATCCACGATGTATGCACTTAAGAGTTGCCAAGAATTAATTTTGTGTTGGTTGTGATGCACTTGTGATCTTTACCCTACTGCATAGCTTTGAAACAAAGTAATTTGAGACAAAAATTTATTTAACATTTTATCCTTATCTTGAGGAATACCTGTATAACACAATATTAAGAGGATGTGTACGACTTAATGATGAACCCAGAAATTCCACACGGACAGACTGGAACAAGCTTTACAGTAAACAAAGATCCCAGTGTCCTTCGCCACAAGCATCGCAGCATTGTTTCTGTACATACATCCACATAGGAATCGCCACCACACAACCAATACGTATTTTCTCAACACATCGTAGACAAATAAATTGAAACAAGTGCCTTAATGCAAAGAACATTGCTTTTCTGTGTTCTCCTACGTCCACGTAGCATTTGTTTGGACATGGCATTATGTAATCAAGTAGACGGTAATCTCACAGCTGTTTCTCTGATGATGAACAGCAACGATGAACAAAATGCAGTGACTATAGCAAATTGTACAGACACAATTTATAATGCCTTTCGTATTCCTGCTAAGCGTAAAGCAAGGAAGAAAAATTGTCTTCGTGGTGCACTTTCGTGACTCCACTGCGCGGCTGTCAGTGTTCGCGGACACGAATGTTAATGCTTCATAGCCCGGGCCCCGGCAGGCGGGCCGCTGCGGGTGTTTGCACAGATAAAGCGGACTCGAAGGTTGCGACGACGCACCTTTGTTCCGAGCAGCTGGCAGTGATAACGCGACAGGTCGTGTTTTGCGCGTCACTTTCCTTTCGCACGAGCTCCGGAGGCGGAGATAAGTTCCCACAGCCCGCTGCCGCGCAGCCAGGCGAGGAAACCTGCGACGACACAGGCGCGTTCACTCCGCGCTACATTTCAGTCTTTTTGAGTTCACTGTCTGAAACATTATTTGACACGGTTTTACTTATTTATTGGTTTTATTTACACGTCAAGTTCCGTAGGGCCAAAATGAGGAGCAACTCTCAAGGTCATGGGAAGTGTCAGTACATGAGATTACAACATAAAAGTGAAAATCAAATGTTTATGGACATGTTTATGAGCCCGAAAAAAGTCAGTCTATATGTTTAAGTAAACGCAGTCAACAGTACGACAAGAATCAGCTTCAAGGAACTCCTCGACAGAAGAAGTGACCCATAACGAAACACTTCAGCTTCGATTTGAAAGCTCGTGGATTACTGCTAAGATTTTTGAATTCGAGTGGTAGTTTATGGAAAATGAATGCAGCACTATACTGCACGCCTTACTGCACAAGAGTTAAGGACGTCCGATCCAAATGCAGGTATGATTTCTGCCGAGTATGAACTTACTGAAAGTTTCTTATTATTGGGAATAAGCTAATATTGTTAACAAGAAATGACAGTATGTCGTAATAAACAGACTCGTGAACAGGGGTTGACAAGAGGTTAGTGAACTTACACCACTTCAGATACGTTTCCAATAGTAAAAATGGCAGCATTAAGTTTCTGAACAAGAACCTGAACGTCGGCTTTCCACGACAGTTTACTATCTATCTACTAATTTGAACTGTTCAGTTTCACTAATCATATGCCCACTCTGTGAAATTAAATCGCCAGGTTTTGTGGAATTGTGTGTCAGAAAATGTAAAAGCTGAGTCTTACTGTGATTTAGCGTTAGTTTATTTTCTACAAGCCACGAACTTAGGTAATGAAGTGCACTACTTGAAACCGAGCCAATATCGCACACTGCTACCAAGCTGGTACCATCAGCAAACAGGAATATTTTAGAGCTACCCGTAACACTAGAAGGCATTCATTTATATAAGTAAGGCACACTCATCCCTGGGGCATCCCCCACGTGACCATATCCCACTCAGACACCACATCACAGCCATTCTCAACATCGTGAATAATGACCTTTTGCTGTCTGTTGCTAAAGTAAGAGGTGAACCAACTGTGAGCTACTCCCCGTACTCCGTAATGGTCCAACTTCTGGAGCAATATTTTGTCATTAACACAATAAAATGCCTCAGTTAAATCAAAAAATATGCCTAACGTTCGAAACCTTTTGTTTAACCCACCCAGTACCTCACAGAGAAAAGAGAATATCGCATTTTCAGTTGTAAAAAGCCGAACTGTACATTTGATAGCAAATCGTGTGATGTTAAATGATCAATCATCCTTACATACACAGCCTTTTCAATAACTTAAGCTAACACTGATGGCATAGATATAGATCTAAAATTGTCTACATTATCCCTTTCTCACTTTTTATAAAGCGGCTTTACTACTGAGTACTTTATTCGTTCAGGAAATTGGCCATTCCTAAAGGAAAAATTACAAATATGGCTAAAGACAGGACTAACATGTGCAGCACACTACTTTAATTTCTGCTAGGCTCTCCATCATATCCATGAGAGTCTTTAGTTTTCAGTGATTTAATTATTGACTCAATCTCCCCTTACTCTGTATCACAGAAGAGTATTTCAGACATCAATCTCGGAAAGCCATTTGCCAAGACAGTCATATGATTCCCTGTAGAAAATAAATTTTTATTTAATTCACCAGCAATGCTCAGAAAATGCTTGTTAAATACTGTACATATACCTGATTTATCAGTAAGAGAAATATTTTTACTACGAACTAACTTTATATCATCGACCTTGTGCTGCTGACCAGACACTTCCTTGACAACTGACCATATGGTTTTAATTTTATCCTGTGAATTAGCGATTCTGTTTGCATACCACGTACTCTTTGCCTTCCCAATGACATTTTTAAGCACCTTACAATACTGTTTGTAACGGGCTACTGAAGGTTGCCTGTGACTACTTCTAACATTTTGATATAATTCCCGCTTTGTTCTACATGATATCCCACTAGTCAGCCAACCTGGTTGCCTAATACGGCTGGTATCAGGTTTAGAACGTTCTAATGGAAAACAACTCTCAAAGAGCATGAGAAATGTGTTAAGGAAAGCATTATATTTATCATCTACGCTATCGGCACTATAAACATCTAGGCACTACAGTCTGGAACCGAGCGACCACTACGGTCGCAGGTTCGAATCCTGCCTCGGGCATGGATGTGTGTGATGTCCTTAGGTTAGTTAGGTTTAAGTAGTTCTAAGTTCTAGGGGACTGATGACCTCAGAAGTTAAGTCCCATAGTGCCAGAGCCATTTTTGAACTATAAACATCCTGCAGCACTTGTTCCTCGACAAGGTTTAAAAAATTCTGTATTGCTGTTGGATTAACTTTCCTACATAGCTTGTAATTATATGTGACATTTGTTTGCACACAAAAGCCTTTTAGTGATAAAATTTGTGCATCGGGGTCTGAAAGGCCATTCGGTCGTTTGGTAACAGAATGCCCATCTAGTAATGAAGAATGAATAAAAATATTGTCTATGACTGTGCTATTGTTCCACTGCACCCTAGTTGAGATCCCATGAATTTAGGAGATCTATCAACATCCTTTTTCTTGCACCATGATATACAAAATTTATATTGATATATGGTAATTGCTTCTCTCCTTCGAAACATTACGTCCTCTGAAGGTGAGCCCTTAGTTAAAGCGACTTCCTTTAAGCAGGTATACAGATCAGCCGATTTCAATCTAAAAAAAGGTGCAGCTCTAACACCAAGTACTACAGAAATTTTTTCACGAGTGATCCCACTACCATCCACTACACTGTTACCTATAGGCTTTGCCAGCCTCCCCTTCCCGTACCTATTGAGGTGCAGGCAATGCCTAGTGAAACCCCATCTGGCACCACTGAAATGTACCCAATGCCCTCTGTCATCAGCGCCCGCCGAGGGACATTTTAACGCGCCCAACATCCGTATTAAGTTGAGGCCGGTCGTGACGCGGAAACAGATGCACGAAATGCACATTAGTGCCACCAGTTTGGGCAGCTATCTCTACCTGGTCACCGCCTACATCATACTCCCCGTCCCTGTCGAGGCTGTTCCCTGCTCCACCCCACTATCACTACCTGATCATCCTTCGAAAAATTCCTACATAACTCCCCTATGCTGTCAGTCACCTGAGCTAACCCTGCACTAGGCTTCACAATACTGGCGACCTAGTACTCACTCCCCAGCACTTCCTGCGACTGCCCCCACCTCTAGCGTCCGAACTACCTAGCAGCACAACCTTCTTCTTTCTGTTACACTTTGCAACTGACCTAGGCTTCCTAACTGCTGAGGACTGCTGCATTTTCCCTACACTTACAGTTACAAGGGGCTCCTCTCCACTCAACTCTGACAGATGGTCAAATCTATCTCTCGGTATTTGGCATAATTTGGTCTGGATTCGAGTAAAACTTTTCTTTTTCAGCACGAGAGTTAATCAGATACAGACACAAAAAAGAATGAGAGAACCGAGGCTTGTAGATGATAGGATACCTTCAAAAACACATCTCGGTAATGCTGGCGGACGGTGTTTGCTCTCGCGTTGTTCTCCATGAAATAACCGTAGTGGTTACTTCTATGAAAGAAAAACGCAGCATATTGTTTACATACGTGTCAGAAGTTACGGTTTCGAGAAAAGAAGACGGTCCCTGTGGTGTCACCGTCAGACACCACACTTGCCTTTAAATCGGCCGCGGTCCGTTAGTGTAGCCGGACCCGCGTGTCGCCACTATCAGTGACTGCAGACCGAGCACCGCCACACGGCAGGTCTAGTCTAGAGAGACTCCCTACCACTCGCCCCAGTTGTACAGCCGACTTTGCTAGCGATGGTTCACTGTCTACATATGCTCTCACTTGCCGAGACGACAGTTTAGCATAGCCTTCAGCTACGTCATTGGCTACGACCTAGCAAGGCGCCATATTCCGTTACTATTCTGAACAGATAATATTGTGAATCGTGTACCGTCAAGAGCGACGTTCGTCATTAATGGATTAAAGTTAAGTACCAAACTAATTACGTCCGCTTTCTGAATTCTAATTCCTTGTCATGTTCCAGACCTCACGTCAGTATAGTCCTTCCCTCCTCACGCCAGCCTGCGTGAGCTAAAACGCGTGCATTTCGGCCTCCTCTAGTAACACGGTGTTGGCTCTTCTGCCAACCCAACAGTCCCAATAGTGTTGGACTAATTGCACAGAACACTTGAGTTTGCACACCTCGATGTAGCAGACGCGGATCTTCACACCAGCGTCCATCGTTCAGTTAGTTCGTGCAGCCCACTAAAAGCAACGCCGTGTTTCAGCAGAAGAGAAGAGCGTCCATCGGCCAGAGACTGCAACAGTGGCACCGTCAGCACGGCAGAGTTAGGCAGGTGCCGGTCTCAAGTGCGGTGTGCCAGCTTTCTTTCTGAGGCCGCTCTTAACGAGCCTCTCCGCTTTCGGTTTGCTACGAGGCGTGCGCAGGCTGTGTCCGTCACTGACTGCTACCCGCTCGGGTGATGCGGGGAGGGGAGGGGAGGGGGCACGTGGAGGACGCATCGTTTTCCGCACAGCACTCGCGTCGAGCGTGAATCGCCCTGCTCTAGTGTCAATCGTAATTTGAGAAACATCTCTCGATTACAACAAGCATCGATTTTGAGCAAATTGGAAAAGATGAGAATCGAAACATTGACATTTCGCTTACCGAAAGATGCTGAAAATTATGTGCACTATTATGGAGGTCCTCTGCAAAATCGTCGAGGAAACAAATATATTAGAAACACCAACTGAATGAATAGGAAACGTTAGACGACACGTGGAGAATAATGTCCGTGGTACTCTAGACGGCAAAAACTGTACGGGAAGACAGAAACTGTAATTTATGAATAACATATGTTATTCTAGGATAAACAATTTACCATTGGAGAGCAATAAGGGAATCATTGCGGGCTCCATGAAATGGGCCACAATACTCGTACAAAAAAGTGTTCGTCGGTTATAAAAGAGAGAAGACTGTTGCTGCCGGCCTATGCAGGCTAGACTGTGCCGGGGGTGGCGCGCCTGCGTCCACTAAGAGCGACGCGAGGCGCGCTGGCGGCGGCGCAGCTGACGGCGGCGCGCACTCCAGCCCTGCCAGCAGTCCCAGTGGTCCACAGTTGTACAGGTTCTTCTGCACCATTTTCAGAGGACGAACTGGCAAATACCGTAGCAAAAAATAAGAGTAAGAGTACATTACGATATTCAAAGCCATAATATGTTCTTATCTTTAGTGTGCTCTTCAAATCTAGAAGGCATAGTATCAGTTTCAGCTAGGACTGAAAAAAAGATACGCAGGACACTGATTATTTTTTGTTGTTTTTCAAGAAATAACGTTCGCTCGTAAACACAGCTACAGAAAATAAATTTAAAAGCCTAATCTTCAACTGACGAAATTCGTACGAAACGTTGAATCTACATTATTTTATTATTCGGAGGCCGTCATTGGGGACCACATGTAACTGTTTCAAAATACTTGCGCGATTCGTAACAGTAATTAACCACTTCTGACTACGATGTGCATTTTCTTACTGTTACAATACTAAATGAAGGTAAGACCATCGACAACAAATTTACCGTTGAATACCTCTGCTCGTTTTACAACAGAAGAAAACAAAATGAATATTCAGCAGATCCACTAGTTTCGGAACAAAGGGCAATAAAATACCACCCAGGATCTCGAACACGAAGTAGATTTCGTGGTCAGAGCCTAAGTAACTGGAGACGTGGCAAACAAAGCCACGACGAGATAAGCGCCGACTCCCCTCAGTCCTGCGGCAGGACTTTGTGTGCTTCACTGCCAAAACCAGCGACACTGCGCAGACAGAGCAGAAAAACGTGTGACTCGGATCTTGTGAGCGTAACGATCGAAAAATCATTAGCTGAGCGCGAAACAGGGAGGAAAAGAGAACACCAGTTTACTTAGCTTTTATCGCGGATTCTACGAGGCCGCTAGCTCTCGCTGACCCGGAAGTGCCAGTGCTGGCGCCCTCAGGGTTGGCTGCCGGGTCGCCAGGGAGACGGACCGCACTGCGCTCTGCGCTCCGTCCGGCCGCCTTCCGACGCGCCACCCCGCGGCCGACGCTTCCCAAGCACTCTCTCACAGTTCACAAAGATGGTTCAAATGGCTCTGAGCAGTATGGGACTTAACTTCCGTGGTCATCAGTCCCCTAGAACTTAGAACTACACAAACCTAACTAACCTAAGGTAAGGACATCACACACATCCGTGCCCGAGGCAGGATTCGAACCTGCGACTGTAGCGGTCACGCGGTTCCAGACTGAAGCGCCTAGAACCGCACAGCCACACCGGCCGGCTACTCTCACAGTGACTCGCTACAAAACGACTCGAGGCCAACCAACGGTTGCAACTGCTTCCAGAGTCTGTCGCGAAGCCTTTCCGAATTCCCGACTTTTCCAATCAATTCCAATACCCTGAGAATTTCCGATTTTCCAGAAGAGTTTCCATCCTGTTCTCGTCCATACTATTCGTGTTCCATATAACGCCACACTCGTGACATATACTTTCGAGACAGCCTTCGCAATATTTAAATTCACGTTAGAATTTTACCCTTTCAGACCGTAGTTTCTACTGCAGGAAGGAATATTTTTCTTTATATGGTAATGCTCTTAGGTGACTTTTAATGACTTCAGGTGCAATATTTATGTAAAAATATGTACCCGTTTAGAAAACATACTTTGTACACTTGTCTTCATTTTATGGGCTAACGTAACTAATTACGGAATATTCTCTATCTTAATAGACTGTAAAATGCCCAGTCAATAATTACCGTACAAAACAACACTGATAATATTCAGTTATGCAGTGGAATGTAGCGAACCAATCAGATCCGTAAATCGTGGTGGTCACTAGCTTCTGCGCACTGATTGACTAGTCGAT
This sequence comes from Schistocerca cancellata, assembly GCF_023864275.1. NCBI lineage: Eukaryota > Metazoa > Arthropoda > Insecta > Orthoptera > Acrididae > Schistocerca > Schistocerca cancellata. The sequence goes on from NC_064626.1 coordinate 8,473,672, forward strand.
ATTTTCACAGCTGGCGGCAGGGTTAAGCATTCACAGATCTGTACCTCGGTTATCCACTGGAAAAAATACTTGTACTGCAGCTAAGACAAAGTGAAAGCTGATCTACCTAATTGTAGCACAGGGTCTGAAAGCAGAGCAGTGTACGTGTTTTTCGGAGCAGCTGTTCTCGGAACTGCCGGTATGTTATATTATCTTCACTTCGGCCGTCGTCATTTGTTTGGCTGCTTAAACAGCCGACATAATCTATTACGTTTAGTGTCTCGTGTCCTAATATAATTTCGACACTGTCACACGATTTGATTCGAATACATTAAAATAAAACAGACAGTTTTGTTGGTGCTTATTTTCTACGGTACCGTACACCCCACTAAGCAGATTTCCCAAGTCCTCAGCCGTATTTCTACAAAGCTATATTATGAGGAAAGTCACAGGATCAGTAGTCGCGGCGTGCTTCTGCATTTCTCCGGACCCAGAGCCGATTTTGACGCAGCTCTGCTTTTATCACTCCTTCCATTCCTTTACAAAGTCTCGCACTTGTGAGCACATGCCGCGTATCCTATTGAAATGGCATTGCATCTCAGAGTAGCACTTGGAATCTACGTCCCTAGTTACTTGTCGGATGTATTTCCCTGTCGTTTTTATCCTCTGCAGCTCCCTCTAGTACCGCGCAAATTATTCCCCAATGTCTTGACAGATGTCCTGTCATCTTGTCCATTCTTGTTTTCCCTGTATTCCTTCTCTCTACGATTCTGCACAGTACCTCCTCATTCCTTACGTTATCATTCCACCTAATTTTCAACATTCGGACTTTCTTTTTTTATTGCACGTACAGGCTAGGTGGAGGAAATGGTGTACGCTCGTAGTGAGAGGACTGGTGCAGACAGAGGGATCGGCGCTGCGGCCGCGGCTGTGGAGGACGTGGCAGCGCAGCGCCGGCAGCCGCGCGGCTTGCGCAACGCGACGGGCTGCAGGCGGCCTTGGCAGAGAGGCGCGGAGAGGAGAGGAGAGGACAGGCGCGGCCAGCGGAGAGCACGGCCCAGCTCTCGCCGAGAGGCCGCAGTTCCGCTGCCGACTGCCAGCCAGGGCGGCGGCGGGCGTCGCCGCTTTGCCACTCGCTCTCCCAGGTGGCAGCTCTATCCGACACGTCCACTCACGAGGCTACAGCTCGCCACGTCGTTTAAATATTTAGGGCTAACGCTAGGCATCAATACGAAATGGCATCGACACGTATAGTCTGTAATAGGCAGGGCTTAGGGTTGGGCAGCCGCAGAAACGATATACAATATACAACGGCCAGTCGTGTCGCAGTGTGGACAGTGCTTACTGAGCCGCTGTGAGGACACCTTGCCTCCCTCCAACTGTTACGAGGGCAACTTAAAGGGTACCGGCTCGAAGGAAGCCGGAATTCCTCAGCCGAAACGCTGTCGGATACGTGTAGAGAACACGTATTCGAGCGACACCGCCGTACCTGTACGTGGCGTAGCGGACCTTCAGTGAGACGGACAGAGGCGGCCGCAGCCTGCCCTCAGAATGCACGGCCAGCCCCGCGCCCCTCAGCGGCGCGCACGGCGTTACGGGCAGACAGGAACGACGCTCGTAACGAGACTGTTCGGAAGTAGCAGCTGCGAAACACGCTAATCTCGGGTGGATGCGATACGGCTGGTTTGTTCTGGTGTTCACTTTGCAAAACCGAGAGTGTTATCGGTTAAACTGCTGTGGCCAACAAGTCCTCTTTAGGCCTACGGCACAAATAAAGCATATTACGATAGCGATTGTCCAACTATGAGAATCCGAAATTGGACTGCAATTTTCATAAAGCGTGAGAATCCTTCAGAAAGGCAGAAGCAATTTAACTGAATGTGTCGATTTTGAAATTTGTGTGTGGATCAGTCCCAAAATAGGCGAGCCCTCAGCAAATGCACACTACCTCGTCAAAAGTAATGATGCACACATTATCTGATTACTGTGGTATGTAAGTGTTGTTAAGAGGGTAAAAAGCATATCTATTGAGTCACCCGAGAGCGCAAACCCAAAGGGCTGTACGAATCGTAGAACAGTAGCCTTTTCTCGCGTGCAACAAAAACCGTACTGTCAATTGTTAAAGAGAGCATCAAAATTGAAATAGATTCTAACTTAGCCAGTCATCCAGTTTGGCTTTAGATTAGGGAAAACAGAGAATCAGTATTGGCACTATTATAAATTTTCGAATAGCGATTACAACTAAACAGAAAAAAAACATGTATTACATTGACTGACCCAAAAAAAGCATTTTGCATCGTTGGTTGCAAGTATTTAAGGTAGTGCACTAAGTAGGAGTTGTCTGGAAACTGAGAAGAGTACAAAAGTCAAAGTACTGAAGGCAAGAAAGAAGCAAAATCAGATGCGCACTAAGACGCAATATATCCAACGAGGAAGCGACAAGAACAGTGAAAGAAAAGATGACTAAAGTCTAAATTAGTGGTATTCATCTCCACTACATCAGGGGTGACATTTAAATATTGGCAGATTCACAGAAAGAACTAAATACAATGGTTAAGGTCTTAAATCGAGAGGTAACAAAACTAAAGATAAAAATAAATGCAAAGAAGACAAAAGCCACAGTGCAGGTAAGACTGACATCACAATAGGCAGTGAGCAATTCGAGAAAGTAAACAATTTCACTTTATCGGCAACGTTGTGGAGGAAGACGACAGATGTCTCGAGTTAACTAAGGACAGTACAGCGCCGACCGAGAAGAACCTCCTGCCGAGCAAGCACATCACCTTCCACATTAAGAACAGATTTGTAAACACCTTTCTGTGGAGTGTCCTGACATACAGATATTGTAAGATGGCAAGAACTGTGCCCCTTACATGAAGTCATTAAAGATCACCTACCTCACATTGAGCGAACAGTAGGCCTGAACAAAATGACTGACAAGCCACAATGCATCTTGTAGAGCATATAGTATGGACGTAATGGAATAATTAATGTCGGGTGATGGTTTAAGTAATTCACACGACATGAAAACTTTGTGGAAACGAGTCGATTTACTGGACGCTAGTTTACCCCGGGGCAGCATTTAGAGTTGAGCGTGGCCGGCCGGGGGAGCGGCTAAGGGAAGCGACAATAGGCAGCTTAGGGCGGCTCGAGCTCTGAGAAAGCAGTAACGGTGCGCAGCCTCCAGCCGCCTTAAGATGAGTGACAGTGAGTGGGTGGTTGACCCCGACTCCATGCTGCTGTACCGGGAAACAAACGGAGAACTTGTAGGCCTGTCGATAAATGTCCATCGTCCCGTTTTCTGTGAAACATGCGAGAAAGCCGCGCAAAGCTACGGTGGAGCGGTCAACAGGGGTCGTTGTTCGTGACTATAGCAACTTCACGCTGAATTCACGGTCCGCAGAGCCTGAAGTAAATCAGGTGAAGAGCGACAGCACGAAATATGCCGGCCTCCGATGGGAACGTAGGACCGAGGAATTTGAAGTACTCTCCTGGGAGTCAGAATTCCGGAAAACTTTGTGTTTGCGCAGATGCTAACCTTGATGGGTGGCCTGGAGGGGAGCTAAATAGAAGAAGTTGAGAGGAAGGGAAATTTTGTGGGAATTTGTTCACTTCCCAGAGCAGGCATTGGTCGGCGCTGGGAAGCGACACATAATTAACGCGACTTGCACTGTAATTGGCGTAAGTGATTTTGCTGGAGGGGAAACCGAGGCGAAGAGCGGACTGGCAGAAGTCTCAGTAGAGGTCTTCCATTCCCAGCTTGCCTAGAGTGCGGACGTGGCGTTGTTTACTCAGCTTGCCTGAGAAAGAGTGAGCATCTCTGCAGTTTAGGACTTAGCAAATGGAACGATTGAGCTTGGAGATAGAAAGTTTTGGTTCAGCTACGTACTGAGCAAGATAGCTAGGAGTGAATAGACGAGCGCACCCTTGCAGCATGACGAGGTCGGCCGACGTCCACACAACGACGCCGCTCAGCCACGCTGTATTCGGTGATATTGCGCCCGCTCCGGCCACTGATTAATTTGTCGGATGACGTCGGCAAAGTTTCCACGAGGGTTTCACGGGCCATGTACTGTAGAATTCTTCTCGCACTTCGCATTACGCCTGTGTCAGTCGAAAGGAATTACTTTTGAGTTCTCGAGCTTTTTACTCCACGCAAACGCAATTTATTACCACTGCCTGATAGGAGAGTCATGTAATGTGATGGTTGAAGGTCGTGAGTTAAAATAAATTTGTGATAATCGACTGCATCTGTTTTCAATCAAGTAGTTGAAATCCCAAGTCACTTTCTTAATTAATTTTATGTTCAACATTTGCATCTGGTGTTCAATAGCTGCATATAACATCAATGTGCACCCCATTTTAATTAAAAGTGATCAATTCTGAATCAATTAATGTCAACACTGGCACAGCAGTTCAATCAGGAGTCATAGGGCCTTATTACTTTCTTTGCGTTATCCGATATTGCGGCAGTTTTGCACTCTCTGTTGATCTGTTAGTCAATTAGCTGAGGTGAACACACGCCAAAACCAGATAAGTGACGGGTGGGGTGTTACAATATGAAACATGGAGGTTGGTAAAGCGAGAGAAACGTCCCCTCGAAGCTGCAGAAATGTGATCCTGGAGGTGAAATATAGGAACTAGTTGGAGTAATAGAATGAGATAGTTGTACAAGAAATAGGAAAGAAGAAAAAGCAACTGAAAAATTTTAAGTTCCTATAGGACCAAACTGCTGAGGTTATCGGACCCTAGGCTTACACACTACTTAACCTAACACACAGCCATGCCCGAGGGAGGACCCGAACCTCCGCCGAGGAGGCAGGGACGAGGGGGGGGGGGTGGGGAGGGGGAGCCGCGCGAACCGTGTCTAGGCGCCCTAGAACGCACGGCTACCGCGCGCGGAGCTACTGAAAGATTTAGTCCAGCCCAAAACAAAACTCATTGGATGCTTAATTAGACGTAATATTTTTGTGCAAAACATTTTAGATGAGAAGACCGTAGGGACGAAAACGAGGGGACGACCGAGAATATGCTATTTTAATGATACGACCAGTGAGATGGGATGTTTGCCATACAAACAGGTGAAGACGACTGCTGGAAAGACAAGCTGTGTCTGCAGAGATATAGTGGACGGGGACGGTCCAACGTCGAAGAGGGTAGTCGTAAGAAACTGCGTCAAATCAGCGGCAGGGCTCACTCGCGAGTTGCCAAGTGCTAGCAGCAGTCCGGCGAGCAGAAGCGGCGGTGGGCCACAGTGGTCGAGCGGCTCCTCACAGGCCACTCGGTGCCAGCCGCCAGTGCACCGTGCGTGACTCGGAACGAGTCACTCTGTATCCTGCGCCAATCCTAAACAAGGACTTGGGTTCGGCGAATGCCTGCAGAGCCTTACCTGCCATCACGATTGTGTCGTAGCAACCTACAAGTACAGAGAAGGTGGTGTTACGGTATGGTCCATTTATAGCGGTTGGGGTGTCGAAAGTTCACACTATCAGTTTAATAAGTCACGGCTGCAAAATACTGACACGAATTCTTTACAGAGGAATGGAAAAACTCGTAGAAGCTGACCTCGGGAAAGATCAGTTTGGATTCCGTAGAAATGTTGGAACACGTGAGACAATACTGACCCTACGACTTATCTTAGAAGAAAGATTAAGGAAAGGCAAACCTACGTTTCTAGCACTTGTAGACTTAGAGAAAGCTTTTGACAATGTTGACTGGAATACTCTCTTTCAAATTTTGACGGTGGTAGGGGTCAAATACAGGGAGCGAAAGGCTATTTAGTTTCTACCGAAACCAGATGGCAGTTATACGACTCGAGGGACACGAAAGGGAAGCAGTGGCTGGGAAGGGAGTGAGACAGGGTTGTAGCCTATCCCCGATGTTATTCAATCTGTATATTGAGCAAGCAGTAAAGGAGACAAAAGAAAAATTCGGAGTCATCATCATAATTTAAGACTGATTATGCCTTTCAGCGTTCAGTCTGGAGCATAGCCCCCTTATAAAATTCCTCCACGATCTCCTATTCAGTGCTAACATTGGTGCCTCTTCTTATGTTAAATCTATTACTTCAAAATCATTCTTAACCGAATCCAGGTACCTTCTCCTTGGTCTGCCCCGACTCCTCCTACCCTCTACTGCTGAACCCATGAGTCTCTTGGGTAACCTTGCTTCTGCCATGCGTGTAACATGACCCCACCATCTAAGCCTGTTCGCCCTGACTGCTACATCTATGGAGTTCATTCCCAGTTTTTCTTTGATTTCCTCATTGTGGACACCCTCCTGCCATTGTTCCCATCTACTAGTACCTGCAATCATCCTAGCTACTTTCATATCCGTAACCTCAACCTTGTTGATAAGGTAACCTGAATCCACCCCACTTTCGCTCCCATACAACAAAGTTGGTCGAAAGATTGAACGGTGCACAGATAACTTAGTCTTGATACTGACTTCCTTCTTGCAGAAGAGAGTAGATCGTAGCTGAGCGCTCATTGCATTAGCTTTGCTACACCTCGCCTCCAGTTCTTTCACTATGTTGCCATCCTGTGAGAATATGCACCTGTTCTAACGCAGTTTCTTATTTGGCACTCAATCCGTTTATATTTCTTTCCCACTGACATTACTTTCGTTTTCCAGATGCTAATCTTCATACCATAGTGCTTACATTTCTGATCTAGCTCTGAAATATTACTTTGCAAACTTTCAATCGAATCTGCCATCACAACTAAGTCATCTGCATATGCAAGACTGCTTATGTTGTGTTCACATATCTTAATCTCACCCAGCCAGTCTATTCTTTTCAACCTATGATCCATAAATACTATGAACAAAAGTGGAGACAGGTTGCATCCTTGTCTTACCACTGAAACTACTCTGAAACATGAACTCAATTTAGCGTCAACTCTAACTGCTGCCTGACTATCCATGTAAAGACCTTTAATTGCTTGCAAAAGTTTGCCTCCTATTCCATAATCGGAGTAGGTATTAAAATCCATGGAGAAGAAATAAAATTTTTTAGGTTTGACGATGACGTTGTAATTCTGTCAGAGACAGCAAAGGACTTGGAAGAGCAGTCGAATGGAATGGATAGTGTCTTCAACGGAGAATATACTATGAACATCAACAAAAGCAAAACGAGAATAATGGAATGTAGTCAAATTAAAAATCAGATGAGGCTGAGAGAATTAAATTAGGAAATGAGACGCTTAAAGTAGTAGATGAGATGCTATTTAATGAGCAAAATAACTGATGATGGTCGAGGTAGAGAGGATAAAAAATGTAGATTGGCAATGGCAAGGAAAGCGTTTTTGAAGAAGAGAAATTTCTTAAAATTGAGTATAGATTTAAGTGTCTGGAAGTCTTTTCTAAAAGTATTTGTATGGAGTTTTGCCAAGTTTGGTTGTGAAGCATGGACGATAAATAGTTTAGACAACAAGAGAATAGAAGCCTTCGAAATGTGGTGCTACACAAGAAAGCTGAAGATTAGGTGAGTAGATCACGTAACTAATGAGAAGGTACTGAATAGAATTGAGGAGAAGAGGAATTTGTGGCACAACTAGAAGAAGCGATCGGTTGGTAGGACACATTGTGAGGCATCAAGGGTCATCAAGTTAGTATTGGAGGGCAGCGTGGAGGGTAAAAATCGTAGAGGGAGACCGAGAGATGAATACACTAAGCAGAGTCAGAAGGACGTAGCGTGTAGTAGTTACTCGATGATGAAAAAGCTTGCACAGTATAGAGTAGCATGGACAGCTGCGTCAGTCTCTGGACTGAGGACCACAACAACAACAATAATAGGGTGTGCCTAAGAAAACGCTAATTGCGGAACAATACGAGCACACTCCAGAGTCGTACATTAGAGGCGACGATTGCTTGTATCAGCATGACAATGCACACTGTCATAAAGCTTCGTCTGCGATGTTTGTGGACGACACCATTCCTACAATTGACAGGCTTCTCCAGAATCCGGAACTGAACCTAGTGGGCCAAGTCTGAGAAGAGTTAGATATCATGGTCCAACATCCACAACCGGCTCTTCCACATACGTCTGTGTTGTAATTTGGTGTAAGTGCAGCACGACCAGTAAACCGAACACAGCTATAATCCACGGAAGCGTTAACATAGTATTTAACTGATACTACATTCGACCATTAGGTGTTTGTTTTTCCTGCCGCAATTCGCTGGAGCACTCCTGACTATACCCTTGTCTCTGATCGACACTCGTCGTCGAGGACTGTGCGCCAGGTTCTGCTACCACTCAGGCAGCCGAGAAACCGTCCCGTGCGCCTGCGCCTTCGCTACCAGTGTCGGACTGCTCAGCTGGGTGGCTGACGCGGGTGCTCGGTGTGTTAGCTTGGGTTAGCTGCCTCCTGTGAAGTGAATGGATCAACGATGAACTTAAACGGATGTCATAGGACGTCCGCTCAGAACAAATGCAACGAACAAAGTGAGATTAAAAGGAAAAAAAAAAGAAAAATGGTTAAGTGCATGCAGCTGGCACGGGTTCGATTCCCGGCCGGGTTGGAGATTTTCTCCGCTCGTGGAGTGGATGTTGTTTTTTCCCCACCATCATTTCATCCTCGTCACCGGCACGCAAGTCGCCCAATCTGGCGTCGATTGATGTAACTTCCCCGGTTGGGGCCAACAATGCCACACGATCATTTCATTTCATTTTTTTCGTTACCAGTCTCCAGTTAGCTACGGCGTCATACGCTTTTCGGAAATCTAGGAATGTTGAATCTGACGTTGCCCTTCATCCACAGCTCGCAGAATATCATGTGAGAAAGCGGCAAGCTGAGTTTCGCGTGAACGATGCTTTCTAAAACCGTGCCGATTCGTGGACATAAAATTCCCTTCTGTAGCAGACCGATGTTACGGATATTCTTATACACAGGAGTCAGCAGCGCGTTTTTTTCCAGTCCATCAGACATTTTTTCCAGTCCATCAGACACGTCACTGAAAGTGTTCCCGGCAGAGTTGCAGCCAAAGCCAAAGATGGACGCACCTCGCGTTAATGTCCACTAATAACTGTCATAATACTTCTGACAAGATAGTGTACAGACGGATGTTGTATTTTGCTTCTGGAAGTAAAGTTTTAAGATACGTTCAGACTTTCAAATCTGGTCACAATTGTAACAAATTTCTCGTGTCATTATTTTTTCATATTTCAGCAATATATTCTTGGAGTCAACGTTTCGTCGAACGGATGTAACATTCTCACGTCGTTAACTGCGAACCAAAACTAGACATGGACCGTAAGAAATAAAGGTAGCCATCATAAGAGAGAGTATGTCTAATGTAAAATCAAGTACGTACAAGATAATGGGGCAGATGCATCACAAAAAGAAATAAATAAAACAACAGACAGTTACTTTATATTACAGAGATTCGTTTAAGTTGAAATTCCAGGTCCAATATAATATGACAGTAATGATGCACTTGAGAAAAGCAATATTACTTTCCTGCAATAGGAGCCACAGCTTCTATAAAATTATTTAAATGATGTCATCTTCCTTTGGGCTGTGTTTTATTTTACGACTGCAATTTCGGCATCGCGCCATTTTAAAGCATCTACAAAACGTAATACAATATAATGAGGATAATGTAAAGTGGGATTAACAGTATGTACAATTTTGTAGTTTATTGGCATTCACGTACCTACAAGATTTTGACATACAGGTTGTTATGTAGGGATAACAACGTGACACGCACATCAAAGAACTACTCAGTGACACTAGTCAGTATTCAGTATTCCATTTTATGTACTACAGTATTGAGTGGACTAGGGTGGTCCATTGATAGTGACCGGAGCAAATATCTCACGAAATAAGTATCAAACGAAAAAACTACAAAGAACGAAACTTGTCTAGTTTGAAGGGGGAAACCAGATGGCACTATGGTTGGCCCGTTAGATGGTGCTGCCATAGGTCAAACGGACATCAACTGCGTTTTTTTAAAAATAGGAACACCCATTTTTTATTGCATATTCATGTAGTACGTAAAGAAATATGAATGTTTTAGTTGGACCACTTTTTTCGCTTTCTGATAGATGGCGCTGTAAAAGTCACAAACGTACAAGTACATGGTATCACGTAACATTCCGCCAGTGCGGACGGTATTTGCTTCGTGATACATTACCCGTGTTGAAATGGACCGTTCACCAATTGCGGGAAAGGTCGATATCGTGTTGATGTATGGCTAATGTGATCAAAATGCCCTACGGGCGTGTCCTATGTATGCTGCAAGGTATTCTGGACGACATCATCCAAGTGTCCGGACCGTTCGCCGGATAGTTACGTTATTTAAGGAAACAGGAAGAGTTCAGTCACGTGCGAAACGCCAACCACGACCCTGCAACAAATGATGATGCCCAAGTAGGTGTTTTAGCTGCTGTCGCGGCTAATCCGCACATCAGTAGCAGACAAATTGCGCGAGAATCGGGAATCTCAAAAACGTCAGTGTTGAGAATGCTACATCAACATCGATTGCACCCGTACCATATTTCTATGCACCAGGAATTGCATGGCGACGACTTTGAACGTCGTGTACAGTTCTGCCACTGGGCACAAGAGAAATTACTGGACGATGACAGATTTGTTGTACGCGTTCTATTTAGTGACGAAGCGTCATTCACCAACAGCAGTAATATAAACCGGCATAATATGCACTATTGGACAACGGAAAATCCAAGATGGCTGCCAGAAGTGGAACATCAGTGATCTTGGCGAGTTAATGTATGGTGCAGCATTATGGCAGGAAGGATAATTGGCCCTCATTCTGTCGATGACAATCTAAATGGTGCAATGTATACTGATTTCCTACGTAATGTTCTACCGATGTTACTACAAGATGTTTTACTGCATGACAGAATGGCGATGTACTTCCAACATAGGTCGCGTGCGTTTGAAGCGGTACTGAATAGCATATTTCATGACAGGTGGATTGGTCGTCGAAGCATGGCCCGCAAGTTCACCGGATCTGACGTCCCCGGATTTCTTTCTGTGAGGAAAATTGAAGGATATTTGCTATCGTGACTCACCGACAACGCCTGACAACATGCGTCAGCGCATTGTCATTGCATGTGCGAACATTACGGAAAGCGAACTACTAGCTGTTGAGAGGAATGTCGCTACACCTGTTGCGAAATGCATTGAGGTTGACGGACATCATTTTGAGCATTTATTGCATTAATGTGGTATTTACAGGCAATCACGCTGTAACAGCATGCGTTCTCAGAAATGATAAGTTCACAAAGGTACATGTATCACATTGAACAACCGAAATAAAATGTTCAAACGTACCTACGTTCTGCATTTTAATTTAAAAAACCTACCTGTTACCAACTGTTCGTCTAAAACTGTGAGCCATATGTTTGTGACTGTTACAGCACCATCTATCACAAAGCGTAAAAAGTGGTCCAACTAAAACATTCATATTTCTTTACGTACTACATGAATATGTAATAAAAAATGGGTGTTCCTATTTTATAAAAAACGCAGTCGACGTCCGTTTGACCTATGGCAGTGCCATCTAGCGGGCCAACCATAGTGCCATATGGTTTCCCCCTTCAAACTAGACAAGTTTCGTTCTTTGTAGTTTTTTCGTTTGATACTTATTTCGTGAGATATTTGCTCCGGTCACTATCAATGGACCACCCTAGTCCACTCAATACTGTAGTACATAAAATGGAATACTGAATACTGACTAGTGTCACTGAGTAGTCGTTCTTTGATGTGCGTATCACGTTGTTATCCCTACATAACAACATGTATGTCAAAATCTTGTAGGTACGTGAATGCCAATAAACTACAAAGTTGTAGGAGTAAAGGAGTAACAGTTTGTTGAAAAACTTTGGTAGTTCGTGAGGGCCCCTTGCGAGGGACACGGTGAAGACCTCAACGGCAGTGATGGCGGACATGAAGACCACCGGCATTAGCGGGACTGGCGGTAGAGGCGGCCCACATCCTCTAGCGTCTGTTCTGGAATCCAGCGGGTAGTGGTCAGCGTCTGTTCACCTAGTTGGTGCGGCTGCTCCGTGCTCTTCTTGATCTCAACAAACAAATCGTACACATGTGACGGCATCACTCCCTAGACTGAATTTTCCTGATCATTCGATTCTGGGGGACCAGGAACGTAATGCGTAGAAGAGTCGGAGCTTCTCAAAATCTCTGAGACCAAAACAGAAAAACTTCATAGGAACTCTCAACACAAAAACACTCTCCAAAGTAGGTAAACTCAAACAACCCGCAAATACTATGGAAAAAAATAAAAATCCTTGAGATTCGAGAAACACGATGAACTGACGAAAACCATTTTGATTCAGGAAACGTCTGAGTCTACGAAGGAAAACCTGCAGTCCAGCCGAATTAGGGACACGAACAATTTGGCACAGCTTTTGTTGTGCACAAATAAATTATAGAGTCAATAAAAAAACTTCCATACAACATCGAAAAGCACCTCCACAATATCAGTAAAATCTGGAAACAAGGCATACACATTGATGATTACAATAGAAAAGATCCATAGGTAATAGATGACTTCTGGGAACTATTGGAGGAAACGTCAAATAAAATCCCTTCTCATCATGTGAAAATTATGTTAGGAGATTTCAATGGACAACTCGGCAAAGAGAAGAAATTCAGGAAAACAACGGGCATTCATACAGCTCACAAGAGAACAAATAAAAACGGCGAGAGACTGATAAACTTCTGCGAAAATTTTTATCTTAAAATCATGCCCACACAACTCCTTAAACCTGTAAACAAATTTACGGCATGGACATCACCAAATTCAACTTTGAGTGAATTTCAGATAGACCATGTTGCCATATCTAATAAGAATAACAAAGAAAGACTGAACGTACGAACAAGAAAGGGATTTTTTGAGTCAGACCACCATCTGGTGCAAACTTAACAGGGTATCAACCACCTATCGCCGACCCGATGGATCACTGGAAATCAACCCTAAAAAGACCTATCAAATTTTAGCTAAATATTTTCACTCATTTCTCAACTGCGAGTCTCCGACAGAACAACTAGACTCCGAAAAAGTCACATCCAATCCCGATTCAAATCCACCATCACTTAAAGACGTAAAGCAAATAATCAATTCCTTGAAGAAAAACAAGTCTCCAGAGAAAGACTGAATTATAGTAGAAGTATCGAAATTAAATGACAAAAATCACACGCAAGCAACCCACATAATTGTATCAAACATTTGGGAAACTGGAACGAATATCTGCAGTGTGGAAATGTGCATTAATTCATCCTCTCCACAAAAAAGGTGCAAAAACCGATCCAATTTCACTGCTCCCTGTAATATACAAAATTCTTTCAAAGGCCCTGTTAAACAGACTAGAAGACCAAGCAGACCAGTTAATAGAGGAGTATCAGGCAGGGTTTCGCAAACGTCTATCTTGGATCGAGCAGATATGGAACTTAAAAACAATTTTGGAAATAAGAAGATATATAAATACTGTGGTAACTTTTGTCGATTTTAAAAAGGCTTACGATACAATAGATAGACAAACATTATTCCACACTTTAGAGGAGTTCAGGATTGACAAGGAAACAAGGTCAGTTATCCAACAGGCATTAACAGATGCAACCTCTAAAGTTAAATTCATGCGAGACACATCTATACTAGTGTTCGCCAAGGAGATGGAATGTCCCCCCTTCTATTTAACATGGTTCTGGAAATAATTGTGAGGACATGGGTAAAGGAAATAAGAGGAATTCAGCTTGGGATTGAAAAAGAGCAGAGATTCAGGTTTAAGTGTCTGGCTTTTGCGGACGATCTTGTCATTCTAACGAACAATAGAGAGGAAACAAACTTGCATTGGAAAAACTACACGAAATCTCACAAAAAACTGCGCTACAGATTTTCTACGAGAAAACACAATACATGGAAAACAGACCTTTAGATAATCTCCCCATTGCTGAAAACGGGAAAATGGCACAAGCTGCCCACTTCAGATATCTGGGAGAGATAATCCAACCATCAGGACTGAACTCAATAGCCAATAAAGATAGAATCTCTAGATTACACAAAGTATATAAGCTCACTTGGAATCACTACATTAATAAATCTATTTCTGTCAATGCGAAACTGAGGCATTACAACACAGTAGTCCTACCAGAAACACATTGTTGTTGTTGTTGTTGTTGTTGTGGTCTTCAGTCCTGAGACTGGTTTGATGCAGCTCTCCATGCTACTCTATCCTGTGCAACTTTCCTCATCTGAGCAGTACATACTGCAACCTACATCCTTCTGAATCTGCTTAGTGTATTCATCTCTTGGTCTCCCTCTACGATTTTTACCCTCCACGCTGCCCTCCAGTGTTAAATTGGTGATCCCTTGATGCCTCGGAACATGTCCTACCAACCGATCCCTTCTTCTAGTCAGTTGTGCCACAAACTCCTATACCATACAATTCTATCCAGTACCTCCTCATTAGTTATGTGATCTATCCATCTAATCTTCAGCATTCTTCTGTAGCACCACATTTCAAAGCTTCTATTCTCTTATTGTCCAAACTATTTATCGTCCATGTTGCACTTCCATAAATGGCCACACTCCAAACAAATGCTTTCTGAAACGACTTCCTTACTCGATGTTAACAAATTTCTCTTCTTCGGAAACGTTTTCCTTGCCATTGCCACTCTACATTTTATATCCTCTCTACTTCGACCATCATCAGTTATTTTGCTCCCCAAATAGCAAAACTCCTTTCCTACTTTAAGTGTCTAATTTCCTAATCTAATTCTCTCTGCCTCATCTGATTTTTAATTTGACTACATTCCATTATTCTCGTTTTGCTTTTGTTGATGTTCATACTACATTCTCCGTTGAAGACACTGTCCATTCCATTCGACCGCTCTTCCAAGTCCTTTGCTGTCTCTAACAGAATTACAATGTCATCAGCAAACCTAAAAATTTTTATTTCTTCTCCATGGATTTTAATACCTACTCCGAATTTTTCATTTGTCTCCTTTACTGCTTGCTCAATATAGCTCAATATACTGATTGAATAACATCGGGGAGAGGCTACAACCCTGTCTCAGCCACTGTCTCCCAGCCACTGCTTCCCTTTCGTGCCCCTCGACTCGTATAACTGCCATCTGGTTTCGGTAGAAACTGTAAATAGCTTTCGCTCCCTGTATTTGACCCCTGCCACCTTCAAAATTTGAAAGAGAGTATTCCAGTCAACATTGTCTAAAGCTTTCTCTAAGTCTACAAGTGCTAGAAACGTAGGTTTGCCTTTCCTTAATCTTTCTTCTAAGATAAGTCGTAGGGTCAGTATTGCCTCACGTGTTCCAACATTACTACGGAATCCAAACAGATCTTCCCCGAGGTCGGCTTCTACTAGTTTTTCCATTCGTCTGTAAAGAACTCGTGTTAGTATTTTGCAGCCGTGGCTTATTAAACTGATAGTTCACTAATTTTCACATCTGTCAGCACCTGCTTTCTTTGGGATTGGAATTACTATATTCTTCTTGAAGTCTGAGGGTATTTCGCTTGTCTCATACATCTTGCTCACCAGATGGTAGAGTTTTGTCAGGACTGGATCTCCCAAGGCCGTCAGCCGTTCTAATGGAATGTTGTCTACTCCCAGGGCCTTGTTTCGACTCAAGTCTTTCAGTGCTCTGTCAAACTCTTCCCGCAGTATCATATCTCCCATTTCATCTTCATCTACATTCTCTTCCATTTCGATAATATCGTCCTCAAGTACATCGCCCTTGTATAGACCCTCTATATACTCCTTCCACCTTTCTGCTTTCCCTTCTTTGCTTATAACTGGGTTTCCATCTGAGCTCTTGATATTCTTACAATTGGTTCTCTTTTCTCCAAAGGTCTCCTCTTTAATCTTCCTGTTGGCAGTATCTATCTTACCCCTAGTGAGATAAGATCTCTTTAATTTTCCTGTAGGCAGTATCTATCTTACCCCTAGTGAGATAAGCACCTACATCCTTACATTTGTCCTCTAGCCATCCCTGCTTAGCCATTTTGCACTTCCTGGCGATCTCATTTTTGAGACATTTGTATTCCTTTTTGCCTGCTTCATTTACTGCATTTTTATATTTCCTCCTTTCATCAATTAAATTCAATATTTCTTCTGTTACCCAAGGATTTCTACTACCCCTCGTCTTTTTACCTACTTGATCCTCTGCTGCCATCACTACTTCATCCCTCAAAGTTACCCATTCTTCTTCTACTGTATTTCTTTCCCTATTCCTGTCAATTGTTCCCTTATGCTCTCCCTGAAAGTCTGTACAACCTCTGTCCCATCTCCTCAAATTCCCACCTATTAGCAGTTTCTTCAGTTTTAATCTACAGTTCATAAGCAATAGATTGTGGTCAGAGTCCAAATCTGCCCCTGGAAATGTCTTACAATTTAAAACCTGGTTCCTAAATCTCTATCTTACCGTTATATATTCTATCTTAAACCTGTCAATATCTCCAGGCTTCTTCCATGTATACAACCTTCTTTTATGATTCTTGGACCAAGTATTAGCAATGATTAAGTTGTGTTCTGTGCAAAATTCTACCTATCTGAATAATTTCTTTTATTTCATCACACATTTCTTCAATTTCTTCGTCATCTGCAGAGCTAGTTGGCATATAAAATTGTACTACAGTAGTAGGCGTGGGCTTCGTGTCTATCTTGGCCACAATAATGCGTTCACTATGCTGTTTGTAGTAGCTTACCCGCACGCCTATTTTTTTATTCATTATTAAACCTAGTCCTGCATTACCCCTATTTGATTTTGTATTTATAACCCTGTATTCACCTGACCGAAAGTCTTGTTCCTCCTGCCTCCGAACTTCACTAATTCCCACTATATCTAGCTTTAACCTATCCATTTTCCTTTTTAAAATTTCTAACCTGCCTGCCCGATTAAGGGATCTGACATTCCACGCTCCGATCCGTAGAACGCCAAGTTTCTTTCTCCTGATAACGACGTCCTCCTGAGTAGTCCCCGCCCGGAGATCCGAATGGGGGACTATTTTACCTCCGGAATATTTTACCCGAGAGGACGCCATCATCATTTAACCATAGAGTAAAGCTGCATGCCCTCGGGAAAATTACGGCTGTAGTTTCCCCTTGCTTTCAGCTGCCTCTCTTCAGGAACCACGCGTTTGTCTGGCCTCTCAACAGATACCCCTCCGTTGTGGTTGCACCTACGGTACGGCTATCTGTAACGCTGATGCACGCAAGCCTCCCCACCAACGGCAAGGTAGAAGGTTTCTGGGGGGTAGGGGTGGGGGGGGGGGCAGAAACACATTATGCTGCAGAAAGTACAGTGATTCATGGTCACACGAAGATCAGAGAGATGGAATTGATCGTTTGGCGTCATTGGCCGGGAGGCCCCTTGCCCACAATGGGCGACCTGCGCGTCTGATGGAGATGAAATGATGATGAGGACAGCACAACACGCAGTCCCTGAGGGGAGAAAATTCCCGACCCAGCCGGGAATCGAGCCCGGGCCCGTAGGACGGCAATCCGTCACGCTGCCCATTCAGCTATCGAAGCGGACATCTAAGAGATTGAAAACCAGGAGAGAAAAATTCTGAGGAAAATATATGGACCAGTGTTTCGGGAAGGAATTTTGATGAAGAGGCCATCTAGAGAGATTTACAAAGACTAAGAAACAATAACAGACACCTCAATGGAAGCGAAGGAGGAGACGATGGACTTCGGTACGACGGAGCTGGCGGAAGAAGGGAAGAGGCAGCCTCTTGTCCAAGGCCAAAATGGACAGAGGGTACGACGGTTCCACATGTAAATGGCGGCACCCCGACAGCGTCTGTTCCACATGTTAGTGGCTGCTGAATAAGTAATATTCCAAGCTAACAACCTGGTCTTACTTTGGAAATTCAAGGATGACTTTAGATTCCATACTTTTTAAAATTTACAGCTTCAAGTCACAAAATGGAAAGTTCGCACAATGGATGCTCTACCCCAGGTGGTAATTCTGATGAGGAATCCACCATTACATCATGTAGTGCAATGGGACCTAGAATTTTGGAGAGTCCCAACATTAGCGGTGAAGAAGAGATGGAATATATTGAAGAGCCTTCCAAGTTTCAGTGCATGAAGAAGTACTACTTTGGAACATTAAATGTAAATTCTCTTCTGAAAATTGGGAAACAAAAAGGAATTCGAATTATTTCTGTAGAAGAACGATATACAAATTATAGCAGTCCAGGAAACACGATTCTTAGATGAGAATGTAGTTGACACTCAACATCATAGTAATTATAAAGGGAAACCAGCTGTGAGAATAATGGAAAACATGCCGATGTTTGAAACACTATTTTAAGTACACAAAAAATCATAGACCGTGTAACAGAATTTAGATCGAATTCAGCAATAATATCCATGTTAACAATAAAGTGCAAGATTAAAAGTTACACCCCCACACACTTTCATGCACCTATAAATGCTGACAACAAAAGAAATCTGGAGAAAACAAATCAATTTTGGTATCCTTTAAAATTTGAAATTTCTATCAAACCTAAAAAGAATGTTAACATACTTCCTGGCGACTTCAATACGCAAACTGGGAGGGAAAAGAAATTTAGGAATATTGTAAGTGAATATCCAGCACACTCAAGAGCAAACAGAAATGGTGAAAGACTGATAAATATGTCTAAAATGTCCACATATTTCCGCAAACTACCAAGAAAAGCCGAAACTTGGAGACATCCTAATCCAAACCTAGGAGAATTTCAACTGGATCACGTAGCCAAATATAAAAGGTGTATCAAGGAAATTATGAATCTTAAAATAGAAATGGGGAATTCGATTCAGATCATTGTCTCTCTAAGATTAAAACAAAATTTCTCCCATCTAAAACAAAAATGTGACCAAGAAAGTGATCAGATACAACACCACTACAGCTAATACTACAAAAGAAAATACAGAAAAATTTAGAGAAGAAATTGGGAAATGTAAAGAAGGTGATTGGCGTGAACTACAGAAACTCAAGGAGCAGAGAAAACTTTAGGTTTGGCAGAGAATAAAAAGAAGACATGGTGGAATGAGGAGTGTGAAAAAGCACTAATACAAAGAGCTAAAAAATGGAGAAAATGGAGATGTTCGAAAAAAGACGAAGACCTTGAACAATCCAGACAACAAAGGAAAGGAACATCAAATATCATCCGGAAAATCAAAAGAAACCTTGAAAATTCTCAGCTTATTGAAATAGAAGAACATTTCACCAAAAATAATACTAGAAATTTTTACCATACTTTTAAACACATAACAGGTACCAAGTATTTGTTTCAAACTTGAAAATGGCCAAATGGGATTAGATAACAAAGAAAGGTGTTAAATTTTAGCAAAATTATTTGAAAATCTGTTAAAGTGTCCGGTTCCCACAGATAAATTAGAATTTCCAGTGACACATCAAAATCTAGAGGAAGATTTCCCACCAACAGAGTTAGAAATTCATGAAGCCATCAAAACACTCAAAAACAATAAAGCAAGTGGTGGAGACTTCACTACAGCAGAATTATTGAAGTGGTCAGAACCAAGAATGATAAAGGACCTACAGCTGCTTTATGAGAAATTTGGAACACTGAAAAGATTCCATTTGAATGGAAAACAGCATTAATCCACCTGCTACATAAAAAGGGAGACAAACAATATGTCAATAATTACAGAGGAGTGTCACTTCTGCCAGTGGCATACAAAATATTATCAAAAATTCTCCTGAATAGAGTGGTAGACACTATAGACAAACAACTGGGAGAATATCAGGGTGGTTTTCGAAAGGGAAGATCCTGTGCAGAACAAAGTCAACAATTCGCCATAGAATGTTAACCAGAAAATCAATAATATTGTCATTTATTGATTTCAAGAAAGAATTTGTAGACAGAGAAACTATAGTTAAGGTCATTAGAGAATTTGGTGTTAAAATTAGCAAATATAATTCGTGAAACACTAACAGGTACAATATCTAAAGTCAAATTTATGGCAAAAGTATCCCAGCCATTGGAAATAACAACTGGTGTTAGACAAGGAGATGGTTTATCGCCTTTACTGTTTAATTGTGTTCTAGAAAAAATTACTAAGGATCTGGAATCCGGAGTTAAAAAATCACAAAATTGAAGCAATAACTCTGGGAAGGAAAACAAATGGAATTAAGGTAAACTGCTTGGCCTTTGCGGACGATTTTGGAATACTTTCAGAAAACCTGATAGAAGCAGTTATCCAAATAAACCTTCTGGAAAAAATAGCAAAAAGAACTGCGTTCAAAATTTCAGCTGAAAAAATGAAATTCATGACAAATATAAAAAATGCCCAAAAATACATAGAAACACAAACAGATAAAACAGAGCGAGTAAATAAATTTAAATATCTTGGAGAAACTATACAACAGAATGGACTAGAAAAATCTGCAATAGATGTAAGAATTAACAAAATGGAAAGAGCATATGGTTTGACCAAAATATTTAGAACAAGAAATGGATATTTAGAAAAACCAAACTAAAACACTACACCACAGTGGTACGATCAGTATGTTTATACGGATCTGAATGTCTAACGATGAACTATAAGATGGACAGACTAGAGGTACTGGAAAGAAGGATTATAAGAAAAATAATGGGTGCAATAAAAACTGCAGATGGTTGGAAAATGAGAAATAATGAGGAGATCTACAACAATATAGAGAAAATATCTGAAGTAACGGCTAAACGAGGATTAATCTTTTTCGGACACCTCTACCGAATGGATGAAAATAGACTAACAAAACAAATACTCCTATATTTCTGGAAGAAGAAATCGAAAATAGCATGGATTACAGAAGTAAGGAAAGATCTAGAAAGAAACAACATCAAAGAATCATAAATATCAGAAAGAAACCCTTTTAAAAATAAAATACTAAATCTGGAAGGCTTTCAAAGCAGAAGAAATAAAAAACCGGGTACAGCATGGACAGAAGAAAGGAAGAGAATTCATGGGGAGGAAATAAAGGAATACTGGAAAAATAGGAAACGACAACACAGGAAGAAGAGGAACTGAAGTTGTAAACGTGATCCTAGTTGGTCAATACGATCGTAAAAAAAAAAGAAAAACACCATTAGAAAGAGAAGGACGAAATTTTATGGACATATCAGCAGGATGAATAAAACCAGGCTGAGATAGTAAACAAGAGCAAAAACAAGACAAAGTGGATCACTGAAACAGACGAAGACATTAAAGAACTGGGTATCACACAAGACAACATAACCAATAGAAAACAGTTTAGAAACACCGTAAAGAAACCCATACTTAAACAAGAACACACGGAGAACAGAACGGGAAAAAGAAGGTCTGAAGAACACAAGAGAGAACACAATGAACGTATGAAGGGAATTTGGGAAGAACGAGAAAAGAAGAAGAAAGAGCATCCATTAATCTGTCTTTCTCTACCCTATCTCTTCAGGATTCTTCGGTGTTGCTGGTGTTATGATTATAGGTTCGTAGATGTGCACTAAATGATGATTTACAGCTCTTCCTAACGTTTGTGTGCCCTCCGAATCTGCTGGAGAAATATCTACCTGTTTGCCCCACACATAAATTTTCACATTCTCCACACTTAATTTTATGATTGTGTAACTGGTTTTGTTTCACGGGTTGGCCTTACTTCGTTCGAGCGGAAACCGATTCGTACATTAGTGTTACGAAAATTATCGGTTCTTCTGCCTGATAGTAGAAGTGGTAAGAAATTTAATACACTAATAGAAAATAATAAACTTTTGAAACACTCTGTAAAGTTACGAATGCCATTGATGTAGCTGCCCAGATTATAGACGTATGCATACGTACACGTAATAAAAAAAAATAAAAAAATAAAAAAAACTCGTCTTTGTCGATACAGTAAATCTATTAGAAACGATTGACATTATAAAAAAAGACCCTAAAAAAGCACAACAAAATTGGAGCAGTCGAAACTTACGCAATTACTGAGTTCCTACAGTTGATCTTATCTTTCAATTATTTTAAATTCCAAGATAAGATATATACACAACCAGATGGTGTTGCAATGGGTAGTTGTGTGTTGTGTTGCTATCACAATAGCAGATATATTCGTAAGCCATTTAGAGAATCTCTTCTTTAAAAATACACTGATACGACTAGTAAGCTTTTGTATTACAAGATGTATGTAGATGATACTCCTGTTCTCTTAAATGGCACAATTGATGAAATCGGAAGTACACTTTCATAATTTGTATACACCCAAAAATTGTTTTTTCTGCGGAATTACAAACACAACAGTCCATTAATTTTTTAGATTTGACGTTTAAGAATGACAATGGCGCCCATAAATTCGGAATTGTTCGGAAATCGACCTGCACCAACAGCATAATCCTCAACGTTTTGTGCCACCCAGAAATGCATAAGAAACTCTTCTTTTCACTACTTTACCAATATAACCATTAACTTCCGATTAGAACAGAACGAAATTACCGAAGAGTTGTGTACAGTACAACATATAGCAACAAATAACGGCAACAAGGGCTGTTAAGGTACACAAAATGTATACTTCCACTTTGCGTAAGAACAGCACAATATAGATAAAGAAATAACACTAGCAAGAGAAGCAGAAGCAGAATAATAAAATCGGGGTACGTGCGAGCAGAACTGGCACAGCAAGGTCTCCGTACAAAATTGTGGATCATCTGTCCCGGGAATCGAGGTTCTCGACGACTATTGCTCGATATCGGAATAAGTACCCACAGGAGGCTGTTCGTCCGCGCGTGGCTAGGAAAAGGGTTCTTAGCAGACGGACGGGCAATCGGATAACAAATGATAGTATTTCTTCGTGTGGTATTGCAAATTAACAATTCTCGGATTTTTCCGTAACTAGTAACGTAAAGGCTTACTTCTTGTCAAATTGCACGATTCTAGGTAAACGCGAAATACCCTACAAGTTTTGATGAGTGAGTTTGCGAGTATCAAATTATGTGGCATAAATGGCCGTAATTTTTTTTACTGTATTGACTTTGCAGATTAATTTTTTTACACCGCTAAGGGACTGTAGACCGTAATGTGTGGCATAAATTTCAACAACAAGTTGCTTCCCGTTCCCGGCACAAACGGTTCTTAATAGGAGGACAAACAGACAACAAAGCGATCCTATAAAGTATACGGACTGAAACGACGAATGAGTCACCGTAGCTGAGTCTCCCGCCCACTGGGCCGCCGCGGGCTTTGCACGACTGGCGCGGCTCCCAAATTGCTCGCTATTCACGCATCAGCCTTCTCGGTATTGCCCATAAACTCGAGCAGCATCCTGTACTTTGATCCTATAAGGGTTCCGTTTTTACCGACTGAACTACAGAGTCCTAAGAAACTAAATACGTTGCTTTATCTTATTACGGTACCATATCAGAGAGAATTTTCGCCAAACAAATGTAAGAGTCGGGTTCCGCACGATCAACAACGTAGGGACCATAGTCAGACACACAATTCACCAAACTGAACCCATTTACACAATCAGGGATTTATAAAATCGAATGTGGAGAGTGTGAAAATTTCTGTGTGGAGCAAACGGGTAGATATTTCTTCACGAAACTGAGGGAGCACTCAGACGTAAGCGAGAACTGTAAATCTTCATTCAATGCACGTCTACGAAACTACAATCATAAAACCAGCAGCATGGATGAATCTTTAAGATACTACACAGGGATAGTGAAAGATTAACGGACGATAAGGAAGAAATTGAAGATCCTTCAAAGAAACACCACAATACATACTGAATGAACAAACAGATGTCTGAACTAAAATTTGTCTCGATTGTTTTAACATTTTCTCTAATATACGAGGGGTGTTCAATAAGTAATGCAGCCATTTTTTTCTGAAAGCAAGTTGGTTTCATAGTGGATTTCAAAACTGTATTTTTCAATACGATCTTCATCGAAAGCGGCAACCTTGCGCTGCCTCACTGGAAGGGCCTGTGCGCCCACGCGGTGTGGCTCTACTGGTCGGCGTCGGCGTCGGCGTCGGCGTCGGCGTCGGCGTCGGAGCCGACGGCCTGCAGCACCAGTAACTTGCACGTGGCCTAGGTAGGCACTGCTTCCCTACACTGGGCCACACAAACGCAAATCGGAAGGAGCCCGATCCGGGTGAATGTGGAAGAACTTGCGTGAGGTCGTATATCGTTATCGTAGTCCCTCCGAGATGGCTGCCGGCTCGATTGTGGCTCGATGTCGGCTCCGTGTTGGGACGTAGTTTTCACGTGGTAGAAGTCGATCTCGACGACCGGCGTTTGTTCTCACAAGTGTAGGAAATGACATTCGTCGTGGTGTGCGACATTTGAAAGAGAAATCAGGTGCGATTAGAGAGTCCGAGCGATAAAAGTTTCAAACTGCAATCGGTACCGCCAGCGTGGAGGGGTGGCCGGTCTGCCGCGGCGCTCGGCTGCGCTGCGTCACGCGTCGCGCGCCGTCGGCCGGAGGCGCGCAGCCAGTGTGACGGCGCGGCTGTGTGCGGCTCACCGGTCTCTGCCTGCGCTGAGCCGAGCCGCTAGGGACACCAGCACTGGACACTGCGCTGCGTTTACATCTACGTCCGCGTTAAAACGTTGACACTAGAGCAAGTAGCTTCCTTTAACCTGGCGGCAACATCTGCAAATAGTGACGGCGCGATCCGATCCCCGGGTACGGACGTACCACAGAAGTCAGACGGTGGGAACCACACACCGACCGGAGCAACTAGGTCGAGGGGCAGGCTGCGCCGCAAAGACCGAACACGGAGAGAAAACGAACAGAAACTCTCGACGATATTCTCGCAGATTTCCGAGCTGAATTAAAACAAAGAAGGATATCCTCAACAATTGCTGTACTTGTTAGACAAGAAATTTGGTCACTTACTCTTGGTCAGGCCGAACTCACAGGTAACAAAGAGAAATGAAAGGTGGAAAATGAAAGACTAAGAAAGGAACTAGCAGTCGCCAATGCGCCCGATGCATCATTCAGAAGTGCCGAGGTAGAAGCGAAAATCGAGGCACTCGAGGGAGACAATTACAAACTCCGAACGGAAATGCCAAATTCCCAAAGCATGCTGCAGTAGCTTCTGTTCCTGTTCACGAAACGCACATTCGAAATGATTAGTAGAACTGAGAAAGTAAATGCAAACAAAACAAGTGTTGTGTTTTTTAAGCTAACAATCAATCAGGACACGAGGGCGTACGGGATACGTTCACGAAAACGATTAATCCACTTCAGGATAAAATCAAAATAAGCGAGATCACATCAACAACAAACACAATGATTATCGAAATCGAGACGAAGACGGAAGCCATGAAAATCGTAGAGGAAACATCGCAGCTGAAGGACAATAAATCCGAAGAGGCCAGTAAAAACAGACCGCTAATGACCACATAAAACGTCCCCACGTATATTTCGAACAAGGATTTTATGGTGGGGATGTATGAGATTAACCTCAATAAGGACGTCACCAGAGAAATGTTTAACGAAGAAGTGAAGCTGAAGTTTGAAACAGGACAGAAACACAAGCGTACGGTGAACAACCTTATTGAGGTTAGCCCTCGAAAATGGTATATCCTTAGGTAAAGAGAACGGATATACATCTATTTCGAGGCACTTCATAAGGATGCAGAAATGCTACACATTCTATGACTAAGCATTCCCAGTTGAGCACTACAGGCGAGACGCAGCCGTCTGCTACAAATGCGCCGAACCGGAACACATCCAAATCGATTTTCCTGACAAAGCAGGTGGTCCGGAATCCCTCACATACAAACAGCTACTTGAAAAACTGATCGCAAACACAGACTACAATTATCAAAAGTGTGTCTACTAAGACCACGGCATGTCAAGAGGACCTCCATTACGCGCATACGAAGACATTCAGCGCCGGAAACACAGGTCTCCAGCTACCAGGGCGAGGTCGCCGCGCAACTGTATGGCTGCAACAGGCGGGCTTTCTCCCGGAGACGTTCGACTACACTGAAACCCACCCGTCTTTGGTTGCCAACAAAGCGGTTCAGTGCCATTACTCACAGACAACGGAACACATCGATCTACTGCGCATGCAAGGTGCTGTGGACTATGAGGTAGCCAGGCACCTAAAACGTAAAAATGTACCAATGGGCTACCATTCAGACATGCTTTCTGTTGAGAATAGAAGAATTAGAAATAGAATTAGTTAGTAATGATCGTGTAAAGCGTATACATCACAAACAAGAACAATACAAAACTAATGATAACATGTGCACCAACAACTATCCAGGTCATGAAACATGTACAGACACCCAAGGATACACCCAACACACAGACATAGGAAAAAGCACCGTGACAGAACACAAACATGACACACTGAAAGACAACACCGAAAAGTGCAAAACCCACATCAGACCAGTGACGTTCATCTCAGGGGGGTCACAAACACAGCATACAGTAGTATCACAACGCATGATGATGAGCAGCATGGAATGAGAAAAAGTGAAAGCTTGAGGACTGCAAAAGCACACAAACAAACAGACAACTCAACACAGTTTCAACCACATAAGCTCGAACGTAAAACGAGAACACGACACGAAACGGGAAGTACAGACACCGACAACGCACTCGCAGCCCGAGCAGACAGCGGGAGATTCATCAGACCCGGACACCACGGAACTTGGGGAGCAGACGACATTTTAAAGCTGCAAGAAAACATACGCCTTTTGAAGCTAGAAAACAGAGACACCTCCCAAACGGCATCGCGACTTGTAACTAGAATTGGCAACTCGAAAGGTGCCACAATCTGCTATCCGACGACCGAGCAGATAGACAAACTTTTGCTGAAATCAGTCAACATGCCGACAGACAGTAAAGAACTGACTGCACGATTACACAAAGCCTGCACGAGAATGGGCGAAAAGCACACTCTAGAAAATGTGTACTAAGACCTTGCGAGGGCCCACGGACGTGTATACTTCGATCACAATGAATCGGGATGTAAATGTTTTGTATCCACCCGACATCCACGAAAATAGACACTAGTTGGTAAGGAGCTCCCTGAGCTAGTGCGTAGAGTGCACGCGGACGAGGTCTGCTTGCAGGCACCCTACACCAGGAACGGCAAACTAACAGGTTTCGGCCACAAACAAATCATCGTAACAGGTACATGCAATGCGAAGGGTGCGATCCTTGTCACCAATCGAAACTTTACAGTTACACAGATAGCTCGCAACAGTGGAAATAGTGCACGAAGGCTAGAAGAAGATTATTGTGTCGTTATACGGGCAGCACTCGCACGACATTGAACCGTACCTCAGTTACATCAGACACATTGTCGAATACGCCAGTAACAGAAACTTATTAATAGCTGCAGGCATAAATGCTAGGTCGACTATATGGTACGCTGACACAACGGACGACCAGGGGCGCCAAGTCCACGAGGAGTTAAATGAACGGAACCTCTACATCGCCGACAGTCCGGATCGGCCACCCACATACATAGCGCCGTCGGGAGCCAGCAGCAGGACTGACATAACAGTTGCAATCACTGCGGGCTGGGAGGTCACGGAGGGCGCTGCCCACAGCGGCGGCAGCGCTACTATCGTGAACGTAGACACACAGCTACACACAACTACACAGGACAGGCGTCACTGATCGCTATTTCGTAAGGCCGACTGGGCAAAACTAAGACATATGACTGAGACCTTACCACTACATGCAGTTGAGGGGTCAAAGGAATATAAAGCAAATATTTTGACTGGATTCGTATTCGGGAGGACGACGGTTGAAACCGGCGTCCGGTTGTCCAGGTTAGGTTTCCCGTGATTTCCCTAAATCGCTCCATCAAATACCGGGACGGTTCATTTGAAATGTCACGGCAGATTTCCTTTCCCATCCTTGACACAACATGAGCTTGTGCTCCGTCTGTAATGACCACAATGTCGACGGGACGTTAAACCCAATCTTCCTTACTTCCTTCACAGGTGTGAAGGAACGCGCACAAGTGTGGCAGCCTGCAAATAGACCATCTCCCACGGATGCTGGAAGACGTTTCACTACAGACTAAGAGAACCGTGGTACCAGCATGATGGCAGTTCAGACCGTGGTGCACGAACCGTTTCCAAATCGTTGGATTGGACGCAGAGGACTATCTTGGCCGGCCTGTTTCCTGCATATGTCGCCTATAGACTTTTCACTGTGGGGAAACGTGAAAGACGCTGTCTACAAGATCATACCAACTATACGAGAAGGTATGCAAGATGTATTACTTAGCCTGCTCGGACATCTCCGCTGAAATGTGCAACAGTCGTTCCACATCGGACTGGAAGCGGGTGTTGCCGCTGCTGGTGGTCATTTTGAACACCGTTCTTGATGGTGAACTGTCTCGACACTGGCCGGAATCCACATGACCAGTATATGCACACATGTTTGTGCTGCTACAGGAACTAGACGCGCGTCCTTGTGGGAACTTTTCAAAATACGATACGTCGCAAACGACTCGCACTAGAATGCTGCAACAAACACCACTCACATTCTAATTTGCCCTACTTTTAGGTTGTTAATGTCAACAGGTATCGTTCCGTAAAAAAATAAATAAATAAATAAATAAATAAATAAAATAAAAAAACGTGATTGGCCAACGTTACGAGCCTCAGACTACCAATCCATTCTGTGAAAATCACAGATGAGTAGCACTTGCCGTTTCCACAGTGTTTGCGTTGCAAGTTTTAGGTGACTCACCATGTATGTAAACACTGAAAATTGCAGTACATAAAAAGGAGCCGGCCGAGCGGTTCTAGGCGCTACAGTCTGGAACCACGCGACCGCTACGGTCGCAGGTTCGAATCCTGCCTCGGGCATGGATGTGTGTGATGTCCTTAGGTTAGTTAGGTTTAAGTAGTTCTAAGTTCTAGGCGACTGATGACCTCAGAAGTTAAGTTCCATAGTTCTCAGAGCCATTTTTTAAGTCCCACGGTGCTCAGAGCCATTTGAACTATGTTGAACATGAAATGGATTATTGACTAGCATCATGACTTGTTTTTCTATCATGCGCATATTACTTTGTTATCTCTGCGTAATGTAAACCTATGTGTCAAAATCTTGTAAGTATATGATGTCAACAAACTACAAAATTGGTTGTACGTACTGTTAATTCCACTTTACATCGTCCTCTTTAACGTTGTATTATGTTTCGTAGACACTTGAAAACAGCTTAATGCCAACATTTCAATAGTGAAAACATTTACTGGCGAAAGCAAGATGACATCGTCGAGGGGAAAAAAAATATCTTCGAGATGGTACCGAGTTATTCATGCACACATCAAGATCTCACAGTATTAGTAAATCTTACGCACAATCTCACTGTTCTACTAATTGTAAATATACTACTGTGTGTACGGTAAGCTGTGAGATTTTGAATGGTGCACGTAAATGAAGTGTATGTATGTATGTATGTAAGTGCATGTGCGTGATTCAAAGTTGTTTCCTGCACCGCTATCTCTGAAAAATGGGAATTAATGTGGTCGTAAACAATTTAGTTGTTATGATCTATCTGGCTTACTCGGTGGAGCTGTTATTTTCACGTTTCTGGGTTTGTAGGGGAATTACTGTAGCGACTTTGAAGCGGTAATGCTAGTACGCTCCATTTAAACAGTTTGCATACTACTATTATCACGGTACTTACTGACATAGCAAAATTTTTTCATTCTTATGATCATAAAATATTCCCTATAGGGGTGCACGGAGCGTCCGTAATGGGTCGTTTCGAGTCAGAAAACGATTTAATCATCATAATTTTCTTGTTATTACGTAGTTGGTATACTATGGTCATGTACATTAAGTGTCAGTGTTGGCCATCAGCTACGCACATTGTTTGCGGAGTAACAGTGAGTAAATTTTGAGGGAATGTTTCGAGTCATTGCTTAGTTAGTACAGTTTTGTGGGATAAAGTCAACTTTCACACCAATTTCCTTTGTGATGTGGTCACGAGCACATGTTCACGCCACTTCTGTGAGCGTAGATCAACAACTAAAAACTTAAGGTTTTGCGTGTTTTTAAGCATATTAAAAGCCTGCTACAGAGATCAGAAGCCGGACCATAGTATTTTCACTCAGTTATTTTACAAACTGTAGGCAGTTTCCTTTGTGATTTGTATTGCACTTATTGTGATCGACACGTGGGTGCGTGGAATCTGTTCTGCTCCCAGTCAGATGTTGAGTCCCATAGTGCTCAGAGCCATTTGAACCATTTTTTGAACCTAACGGACCCCATGCGTTCCTGCCGTTGTGAATTCGTTACTCTCTGTCCTTGCATGCATTTTATTTTCCCTTAGTGTGGAACAGTAACCCTTAAAAGCTATTTTCATTAATTTATCTCAAATTCTTCTTCGCGGTAGGGTTTATCTAACGGTTCACATGGCTCTGAGCACTATGGGACTCAACATCCTCGGTCATCAGTTCCCTGGAACTTAGAACTACTTAAACCTAACTAACCTAAGGACATCACACACATCCATGTCCGAGGCAGGATTCGAACCTGCGACCTTAGCGGTCGCGCGGTTCCAAACTGAAGCGCTTAGAACCGCACGGCCTCCTACAGTGCAACCTGGCGCAATTAGTCTCAATACTTGCTATTCCAATCCCAAAGAAAGCAGGTGTTGCCAGATGTGAAAATTACCGAACTATCAGTTTAATAAGTCACAGCTGCAAAATACTAATGCGAATTCTTTACAGACGAATGCAAAAAACGGTAGAAGCCGACCTTGGGGAAGATCAGTTTGGATTCCGTAGAAATATTGGAACACGTGAGGCAATACTGACCCGACGACTTATCTTAGAAGAAAGATTAAGGAACGTTTCTAACATTTGTAGACTTAGAGAAAGCTTTTGATAATGTTGACTGGAATACTCTGTACGTGGAACAACAATGGATTTAATCCACCCCTCTTTCACACAGCGTGACGGAAGTTCCGTTTCTGTATGTAAGAGACCAAATAACGTAAAATTCATTAGTATTAGTCGAACATAAAACTCAACTACAGTCATTAGTCCAAACGTGATTACTATTCTTAGAATCAATGTCATATTTACATCATCTAATGTTGAAGGTAGTGCTCTAGATCAATAAAAGTTGATAATTTTAAGAAACTACATATTGAGGACAATATTACCAGATGACCAGTCCTTTCCCTACTAAGTGACGATTGTGGTGAATTTCATTCCAAAGAATGATTTGAAATATAAAAAGATTGCAGAAGGAAGGATTAAACATTCAATGTAACAACACGACATATAATTTCCATTTGGTCATTTTCAGGCAAAAGGAAACTGAATTTGTTGGTTCGCCGTGCAGCTAGCATTATCCACTGCGTTGTTAAGTTCATTAGATGTTAGGTTCCGCGTAAAACAGTAAATATAATTAAAATCGTGCTATTATTGTTAATGAGTAGAACTGTGCGAAGAATCCCTGCATCTGGTAAGGTGTTAAGACGTGCATAGGAAGTATCGGACAGCAGGCACGGGTACAACCTAACATTAAACAGTCTCGAATACAGAGACAAACAGCACAGGTTACGAAAGTATTTGCAATCACGTACCGTTGAGCTACAGCTAACCACAGCAATGGTAAAGGTACAGCTTTCTTTGCACGATACTTGGACAACCTGCCTACCTGTCTCGGTCAGGTTCCGGTCTCGGTCTGCGTGTAGCCACAGTCACTGTTTCCCAGCACCGTAGAACAACTAAATACCGTCACACTTAAACCACGAGGCTATGCCAGACTGTCGTAAGACAACGTCCTTCGCCAAAAAACGCTGACTAGGAGCAGAGCACTAATATATTTACGATGTCATACAAGCAAATAGAATGCCGGATGCGACGCCTCTCTTATAAACACTCTGTCCCTGTCAGTTACATTATACACCGAGCCAATTTCGATCTCCTCATTTATTAGACACACCTAGCGTCATGGTGCAGGCGCCGAACTGAGCCGTTTCTTGCGTCACGTTCTTTTTTTCTGATACAGCCTCTTAAGTCCATGTGAGACTGTTTCATTCTTTGATTGTGCCAGGAAACCCTCAGCAGTGCGGCGAAGAGTGTTCCGTTGACAGTGTGGATGGAGAGCAAACAGCGAGCAGCGAAATCTTCACTGACCACGACACGGAGGCAGCTCGCCAGCCCCAGCGTGCAAGGAAAAAGGCTGGAAGCCCGGAGCTGTGCAAATCGTTCCAGCAGTCGAACGAAAGCCTTACCTGCGTGACGGCGGCGGCGGCGGAGGTGGCCGCCTGGGGGCGGACGAGACCCTTCTTGTGCAGGCTGTCCATCACGGAGGCCACGTCACCGTTGTCCGCGCTCTCCACGGGCAGGTCCGACATCTGCAACACAAGTCACCGCGCTACAGTCTCGTGTCGAAATCAAAAGTCCGAAACACTCAGTTCCCAAATAGTTTCACTGCCACTACACTTAACCCCAAATGGCAGTTATTGAGACTGCACTGTCTACTACACGTAGCAGATAGTCCACTATTTTGCTGGACAGAAGAAAGGCCTGTATATCCGATTCACGAAAGAATCTTCACAGACAGCAGTTTGAAGTAGTTCGAAAGATCCACAAGCCGTTCGAAAACGACGCCGGTCACACTCTTTCCTAGACTGGTCCTGTGAGAGGCTTACCAAATTATATTTGTACTAGTGACCCGCCCCATCTTCGCACGGGTAGCACTAAGTATCTGTACCCTCTGTATTGGTCTGGCACAGCGATAATTTTGTTTATGGGCCACTGCAAAGAGTTAAGATTAAAATTCAGAGAATGGCGTTGGGTAACTGAATATCATCACTTACACTTGGTGCAAACAATTTAGTCTATATTCTCTGAGAATTTTCGGCAGGGACGAATATTACTAGCTCCGTATTTAATTGGCGTATTGAGTGACATCTCGTAACAAAGGTGGGAACTGCGAGCTACTGCACCGGCGAGTCCACCCGACAGCAGCGCCAGCTCTACCGAGCTGCGGCCACTCCCCAGCCGCCGGTGGCAGTTGTTCCCCAGCTGCTGCCACTCCCCGACCGTCACTCACCGGTCGTCCGATTCCACGACTCCAGCGCCTGTTCTACGCTAGCTGAGGCCACACACTGGCCACCCGAAGTAGCGGGGCAACGGGGGTGTCGAGCCACTTTGTTAGTGCGGGTTGCCTACATCGGGGGCGGGTAGGCACTCGTGGCGAACCTATTGTTCTCCTTTGATTGACAGGCACCTAACCTATTGTCCATCGCCCCACCGCCCCCTCCTCCTCCCCATCGCTGCTATGTGTACACTTTCGAGTTGAGTTATTGGACTAGGCCCCCTCTCACTCTTATCAATTTGATTACTTAATTAAATTGATCAATTAGTTAACCTCTCTGGTGGGAAAGTGCAACACCCCCCTGCCATGCTCCCCAGGTCAGAAGTTCAAATTCCATCATGACCTCTACTAACCTAAGAAAATGGTGGGAAGATGATTTAGGTCACATTGACTACTTAATTAAATTGATAAATTAATTAACCTCTCTGGTGAGAATGTGTCACAACCCCCTGAGGGGAAGTTCAAATTCCGTCAGGTCAATGCAACCTCTACTAACCTAAGAAAATCCGATCGCCACCTCTTCCTAGGAATTGGCGGGAAAAAGACTCAGCTGATCGATCATTTGGAGGATATCTGATTGCAGTGTATGGAATACTGTTTAAACAATTTAGACATTGTATGGAATAGTGCTTATTTAAACAATTTAGGGGATTCAAGGCATTGTATGGACTACATGGAAACTGGTGGAAAGGAAGGATCTTATGACAGGAAATTCAAGGGTATATTGTTTATTTATAAAAAAATCAGTTTATGGGTGTTGGATTTCTCTTGCTCACCATTTCCTGCTGGAAACACGAGGGTTTTGTTAGAAGTAATTACATGGACCAAATATAACACATAATCTAACGTTTGGCACTGTACTCTGGGTGTCTTAACCTAATTTTTGGGCCTTTGTTGACACTTAACCTATTGTTCTGTAAAGTGGTTTTCCATGTCGTCCCTATTTTCTTAAAATATTCTACCGCCATTGATGTCCTCCCACCATTTTCTGGTACACTTTTCTAATTTCACATACTTTTGAACGCCATTTCAGGTGAATTCTTCTTTGCCACACACACCCTTAAACTTTTGTAGTGCATTTAACATAAAAATTATGAAAAGTAACCTAGTCTTCTGCACTTAACCTGCCGTTCTGCTCCATATCATGCACATACGCACTCCCTCCCATTAACCACTGTACCTCTAACACCACATTGACATAAAAATTTATGAAAATTAATTAAATTGGTGTTCTTCACATGTATGGGGTAGTTATTCTTAATTTGCAGCATACTAGTGGTCGGTGAAATCGATGGAATATAGCTTAAACAAAAGATTGCTAGTAAAAAACACGTCCTGCCACTCGATGCCCGCCAGCCTCGCTGCAGCCGGCGCCGCTGCCGTGAGCCACAGTTGGATGCCAGCCACCACTGCAGGTTCAAGTTGGGTCTATTTTGTGCACACAGTTAGAATTCTTCGAGTGTTAAACTGACATCACAGGACTCCAAGACGCAGTCACGCTGGTCCCATATGCAATAATGCATAGCTGTGGTATGGCCCAGCACCGAGAGAGATGTTCCAATGCTTCCCAGAATAGCACAGGGTGCATTGTTCCTCTCGCAACGTGAGAGATGCGTCTAACAGTGCTTAACTGCCCAGCGTGACTGACGCAATGCCGCGAAGTGAGCGTGCGTATCTACAAACCCTCGCAAGCACATCTACAAGGTTCTCATTCTTATACTGATGTCACGTGACTATGAAAAAATAACAATCAAGTCGACCTCACTGAAACTGTATAGTGTACCAGAAACAGTTAAGGCTCACTTTCTTGATGCCTCAGTTTGTATGCACGGAAACTGTTGCCCTAACAGAACCCGTTTAAGAAAATAGCGCAGAATAACGTCGAATGCAGTCTTCCTCGTGGACCTAACATGGTACCATGTCCATCACGTGTTACCCTTCCTGCTTTCAAAACACACTAACGCTCCCTCCGCTATGTAGAGGCTCCTATATCCCAGCACAAAGATTGTGAATGAATTGAGCATTATGATTGGCTCTTAGCGAATTTACCCGCCGAAGTACTGAAGTCACCGGTATCGGAGCACCATCCACCTTTTCTTCCTTCCTGGGGACGAAAGCTTCAGCAGTTATTTTACACAGATCGCCATATTGCACTGGCAATTAAATTTACCATACATATCGTCAAATACGGATAGACTCTTACTTGTTTACACTGCTCTCCCAACGAGGACAGGAGCTCGAATATTAGAACGTGAGACCGACCTGTGACCCACCGATATATCACTGCGTGCCCTACATAACGTCAAATACGGAAAGACTCCTACTCGATTACACTGCTCTCCCACTGAGGACAGGAGCTCGGAGCTCGAATATTAGTGCGCAAAAGCGATTTCCAACCCGGCAGTATATCAGCGCGTACCGTGTCGATGTAGTAAACGTACAATTCTTATCCTGCGCCAAACAAAATCATCCCTTTTATATCATTCGTACATATAGCGCGGAGACAAGCACTGCCGTATATATACTCTTCGCAGCACTAGATATTTTCCCTGCAGCCGACGATCACAAGTCATCCTCCCCCAATGCGCGACCAGAGCACCCACAGATCGACAGAGGGCGGCTACAATGTGCAGGCGTTCATTCCGTGAGACGCTATTGAGAATGGTTAGATACTAAACTGAAACAATCTACAGCTGCACGCAAGCACTGCTACCTCACATCTGCCACAATAGCAATAACATTGGCGCAGGAAGCAAGAATACAGCGCTCGTCCAGCGAACATCCAAGCCAAATCATCCAACTCTGTGCTTACATCAATGATAATTTTACCGTAAGAGGTGAATTTCGAGTCGTACGGCTACACTTTCGTCTGTACTATACATAAATGTTATGATCCTAACAGGATGTCTATGACTTGGTTCGATATCTGTTTGCCACGTATTCTGAAATCGATCGTACTAGCGCCTTCCCTTGCAGAACACGTAGTTACCGATGTGTGTGTTTGCTGTAGGATAGAGTAGGGCGTGACCAGAATTTAGCACAAGTGATTTCAGTGTTCAACTCTCAAGCACTGTTAGTGTTGCTGGATTATAGAGTGTTAGAACCATCCTAGGCCAAGGAAAATATACACCGACAAGGAGACTACCACGCAGTGAGCGATTCACATCCAACGCAAGGACGTTGCTAAAGCATCAGAGCTCCACAGTTTGGTATGTTTTATGCAGAATATAATGGCATTAAATTTCTTGCCGTTTCGTACATGGGGCAAATCCCATAACTCAGCGAGACGTCATCGGCGGCGACAGTACGCCAGGAGTCTCCTTACATACCTCCTTCCACTCTCAGATCCCCACGTCACGTTGTCGCATATCAATAGTATGAAACACTTTCCTAAATGAATACATTCATTAAACCGTCATCGCATTGAAGCCCTGATTCGCACATGCGTCCATTAAGAAAATCTTTCTTTCAACGTTTGGTCCGGCATTGTTGGTGACTGCTTATTACATCCTCATGTTCTTTTCACTTAGCCTCAACTGAAAGACTTCCCATGATCTTTTAGGGACAGCCTACCTGTTCTGCTACAACACACGCCATTACGAGTGCGACAAGACATATGTTTCGCAGCTCCTGCTCACTTCAGCCTTATCATTCATAGGATTCTGCATAACAGCTTCCATGAGAGGTGGACAGGTAGAAGTGGGCCATTTTCCTTGGCCTACCCGCTCTCTGGGTCTAAATACATTAGACTCTTATCTGTGGCGGCATCTGAAATCACTTGTGTACGGAAGCCGGGTACAGGATGTGCACAGTCATTGCGCCCATATTGTTGAAGGCTGTGAAATACTAGGCAATTCTCGATGGATGCGTCAGCACATCAAGGATTCTGTGGGATGGCGGGTTGATGCATGTATTCTTGCCAACGAAGGCATTTTCAACATTTGATTTAGGAAGCCGTTTCATATGGTAACCAACAGGGTATGTTCAACATTTCATTGGTAAAAATGTTTCATGCAACGATTGTACGTTCTATTTCTGTTGTTTGACGATGATTAACGTGATTTTGAAGAGAAACAGAAAATGAGATCTGACGTGGCAATAAAGCGTTTCTGGGACAAATATCCATATAACACATTTTCGTCCTTTCGGTGGAAGATATGTTTCGTGAAATTTTGGCCATACCTTATCGTTACACCCCGTACAGACAGAATGACGCCACGGGGGTCTTAATGCGTCATGTTCACTCAGAGTGCAGGAAATACTTGGCAGCGCGACCGGAACAGACTTGGACCGCTGAACGGCACTTGCAGCTAGACGCATGCAACATTCCACTTCGGGAATCGTTAGGGAATTCAATATTCCGATATCGACAATATCCAAACTGCGCCTAGAATGCCAAAATTTGGGGCACTGTCTCTCACCACGGAAAATGCAGTGCCTGACGTCCTTTACTTAACGGCCTAGAACAGCAGCTTGTGCGTAGAATTGCCAGTGCTAACAGACATGCAACACTACGTCTCACGAAATTGCCACGGCGAAAAACTCTAAGAAATTAGAGTTGACTGACGTTTGTCGACCGTCGTTATCTCTTCACATCAGCCGCGTTCGGGGAGGGAGACGGGAAGCACACTGCTCGGAACGCCGCACTGTGGCTGGCGGAGTGTGCAACCAGCCGCAGGTCACGTGTCTCTCTGTGGCCGCAAAGGGCACTCTTCCTGCAACTTCTTCGCCCAAATCCTAGTGATTACAGAGTATTATCATCACTAGCGTAGAGGTGGGACAGAGAAATTTGCTGATATGTCTGTTGGAAAAGATCTCAAACTACCTGATCAAGTGAAAGTTTCCTAAATACAGTTGTATGTTCAGACCAAAATAATAGAAAATTAGCGTTCAACTTTCATTAAGGTTCTTCAGAACACACTACATACCACGATATAATAGGAGCGAAAAGCATTGTTCGACTATACGCGCCTCAATAAAAGCGTTTCTACGAGCACAATGGGCGCGCTCACCTTCTAGTGACGTAACCGCAGGTCAAGTATAATCTGAGTATCCAAAACATTGTGCCAACTCACATCTGTAGTACTGTAACTGCACGTCAAGTATACGCTGAGGAGCCATAAGATTATGGCCACTTCAAGAACGAATGCCAGCTGGTGGCATTGTGCGCACGTGGCGTGGTAATAAAAATACTCGTACATAAATGGAGTACCGGCAAAAGGGCAAATACATTTATCGGTGATACGTGTTGGAAGTGGGGAAATCTACTGACTTCGACAAATGGCGAACTGCTGTGGAGCGTCACCTGGTGACGAACAACTCTGGGACCTCGAAGTTGGTTGGCTGTCTGTGTGTTTGTTGGTGTTGTGGTCCAAGAGCGATGAGGCCGCGGCAAGTGTCACTGTGTTGGGCTTCAACGCCTCATTACGGAATATAGAGGTCGGGCAGCGTAATCTTCCATAGCTGCCGGCCGTTGTGGCGCTTCAGTCTGGAACCGCGCGACCGCTGTGGTAAAAGGTTCGAATGCTGCCTCGGGCATGGATGTGTGTGTTGTCCTTAGGTTTTAAGCTTTAAGTATTTCTAAGTTCTAGGGGACTGAGGAACTCACTCCCATAGTGCTCAGAGCCGATTTTTTTCTTCCATAGCTGTAAATTTTCCTTGAAATTTGGGAACATTCTAGGAAACTACATCTCTCTATGCTATAATTTTGTGATTGATGAAGTGATTGACTGCTTTTAACTATGAGTTGATTAGTGGGATGCGTGACCGGTCAACGGCTGAAGAGGCTTAGCTTTGTCTTAAGGTTAGCGTGAAG
Organism: Schistocerca cancellata; assembly: GCF_023864275.1. NCBI lineage: Eukaryota > Metazoa > Arthropoda > Insecta > Orthoptera > Acrididae > Schistocerca > Schistocerca cancellata. Next base: position 8,512,538 of record NC_064626.1, read on the forward strand.
TGGCGGCGCCACTTAGAATTTATGTTATATTTTTGTTGTTCTTTGGATTCCGTTAGAGAAAATGGAACTGATTTGCACGTACTCGGTCACTGCCTCTTTTAAAAGGTGTAAAGCACTCAACTTAACTGACAGAAATGAAGTACAAGCAAAAAATAAGACCCTACAGAAATCAAAAACCCCAAATCAGTATTTCGTATTCCAACCCAGTTATGAGGAATGAAATGCTAATTAAATCAAGACCCTAAGCTGTAGACAGGCGTTGATATACATCCACAGGGACAGTTGAAAATGTGTGCTCTGACCGGGACTGGAACCTGGGATCTCCTGCTTACATGTCAGACGCTCTATCCGTCTGAGCCACCGAGAGCAGAGAGCATAGTGCATTTATCCCTTGCACGCTCCCCGTGAGACCCACATTCCCAACTTAATGTCCACACACTACGTTCGTAGTGCCCCTGCCCACTACACTCATTACTCGCGTCAGACAATCTTACCGAGTCCCGTATGTGTTCAGGCAATGCGTGTGCATCCGCACAGAAGAAGGTCAATGGTCCGGCTAGCCTTTACTATATGAAGATGGTATCTGTTCTTTTGGGCGTGTCAAGTTAAAGAGAAATCTTTCGAGTCTTCGTCGTAAAGTGTGACATTACGAAGAAGTATGCGTTATTTCTTTAATTACGACTCGCATGCAGAATACCAAATATATTGAGAAATACGCCGCGCGCAGTGGCCGAGCGGTTGGGGGCGCCATGTCACGGATTGAGCGGTGTCTCCCGCCGGAGGTTCGTGTTCTCCATCAGGTGTGGGTGTGCGTGTTGTTCTTAGCATAAGTTAGTTTAAGTTACTTTAAGTAGTGTGTAAGGCTAGGGACCGTTGACCTCAGCAGTTTGATCCCTTAGGAATTCACACACATTTGAACATTTGAGAAATACTTGAACAAGATTTTCCGTAATAATTAATCCGGAATAAGGAAATAAATGGAGTTATTTCATTTTCTCATAATATGAACTCAGAGTTCAGAGATATTACTGGTATAAATAAACTGAAGTAGCGAAATGTACTATTAACATCGCTGCTGTAAACAAAAGGCAAAGGGATTCACAGAAGCTCAGCATTTCTACGAAGTATTCGAGCTAATTAATATTATAATATGAAAAGTGATCAGTATACTACAAGGAGATATTGGTTTTGACAAGGTATAGAGTTTATAGAAAAGTACTTTAAAGTTCTTTGTATACTGACAACAGCGATCAATGACTTACGAACTGGTAATCCAAACACGTTTAGGTATTCTGACTATGGACTAATAATACAGTAGATGCATCTAAAAGTTTTAAAATGGATTTTGAACTGCAAAAAAAGTGTTGTAGGTTTCATAATCAATTGTTAATAACTAATAGATGTTAACGCGATTTTTACTTGGATTAATCATTCGTCAAGTAAACGTCATCTTTGAGAATATAGAAAGCTTCGTTTAGCAGGGATACGTGTGATTCTGTAGTGGCACTTCTTTTGAGTATTAATAAGTGTAACGGACACTGATTGTGCAGTTCTACCGAAAAGAATAACGAGAAACAGTGGATTAAGAGTCAACACCTAAATCCATGTCAGAAACTACAAATTGTTCTACTATGCCCTGGAAACTGTGAAGCACATCAGTTACTGAAGTGTTTATTTTTTCTTGTGTGCGTGCCGTGTTGCGTCTCATTACAAGGGAGTAGAATGTAATCACTGTTCAATAATATCGCCAATATCATCAAAGTACAGTACAACATTAAATCGTATTAAACAAAACCTATAAAGTTGATTCAGGAGACAGGGCAGGCGGGCACAGTACAGAAAGCAGCGGCCCACCATCTGCGGGAAGCGAGTGGCGTGGGGCGCGCGCAGGTTCACGACGAGAGCACGGCCGTATGACGGGAATTAACAGACTTTGACAGCGAAACGATAGTTGCAGCTAGACGCACGGGGCATTCCGTTTCGGAAATCGTTAGGGAATTCAGTATTCCGAGATACGCACAGTAAAGAATGTGCTTAGATTACCATATTTCAGGCATTACTTCTCACCACGAACAACGCAGTAGCAGATGGCTTTCACTTAACGACCGAGAACGGCGGCCTCTGCTTAAAGTTGACACCGCTTAACGACGAGCAACACTGCGTGGAGTGACAGCAGACATCGGTGTGGGACGTACGACGGACGTATCCGTCTGGACAGTGCGCCGATGCAGGTGCTTCTGCTAACAGCACGATATTGCCTGCAGCTTCCCTCGTGAGCTAGTGAGAACGTCGACAGGACGCTAGAAGGCGGGAAAGCCGTCGCCTGGTCACGTGAGTCCCGAATTCAGTCGGTAAGAGCTGACGGTAGTGGCGGAGAACCCAGGAAGCCGTGGACCCAAGTTATCAACAAGGCAGTGTGCGAGCTGGCCGCGTTTACAGGGAATGGACTGTGTTATAGAATGAACATTAATAAAACCGACAAACTGCAGGGACGGATTCCTGACTGGAATTGGAGGAAAGAGGGCCGTGTGTCCTGAAGTGGAAAGTGTGCGTGAAACGACAACAAATCCTCCCGGAACACACTTGGAGGTACCTACCAACCTAAAAACTTACTCCAAATAGCTGTAGTTAGTAGTCTGCGAATGAAATAAATGCTGATGTGATGTTTAGCACAATGTCCTCAATCACCAATAAAAATCTCTGCCCTTACACCTCTTACACTGTATGTTCACGAGTACGCCCTACGCACATACTTTATATAATAGTATCTTCATTGTAAAAATACCGTGTGGCATGGCGTAAAATATTTTTCGGAAATTCGAGAAGACGAATTTTTTCTGCTAGCAGGTGTTCGATACGACAGGTAAAAGTTAGGAATGTTGGTACTAAAAAGTGCTAAACTCTTACCACTGGTATCGCTTCATACTAACAACCTAAATCCGTCCTGACATTTCGATATTTCGTCATTGGTAGTCACTGCGTTCGAATGTGTAAGATGATGTAGAACCCTGGAGATAGATAAATGTTTGACATAAACGACTCTATTATTGCTGTGAACTTCCAAAACTCTAGGCAAACGTTAGGGGAACTCGAAGTTACATATTCACTTGGTTGATAACATACGTCCAAAGAGCAATGTCGTTTCGATGTTTAGCGGAAAATGGATGCTAGCTGACTAACAGAGGACAAAGATGGCAGAAAAGAGAAGCTGGGCAACGTGGCAACGGCAGGAACATTTCTGAGTTCGGATGAGGAAACTCGGTTCTTCTTTCGCTTTCACCGGAGTTGAGCGTGTGCTCGCCTCTGACCCACTCCGTCCCCCGGCGCGTTGGAACAACAGAAGGTCACGCTGCGCCACTTCATTCCGACGCCTCGTCTTCAGTTAAACAACGACTGTATGGCTTTGATGAGATAATGGATATATGTGTGTTACACTCGAGTATCCTAATAAAGCAGTTTTTTTTCACGCTTTCGCTATTTTTGAACCGAGTAGCACGTTACGCTTCATATTGTAATAAGAAACTTGTCGAGGGAAATCAAATCTTTCGTTTCGTCCACCCATCCTTGGGATCGCGCAGGCTGGATACGACCGGCCGGTGTGTTGATAAATAACGTCAATCCTTCCACGTTTACGCCAAAAGACGCAGCGAACCATAAATACAACGACACGGGCCGTGTTCTGCGTCACAAACTGCAAACAAACATTTTGGCAGAGTTTGCGGTCAGGTGCAGCGCGGCGCGTATGTCCCGGGCTGCACTGCGCGGCTCCTGAGCGCCAGTGGAAGAGAGTGTGAGCAGAGTGAGGGGGAACAACAGTACCGATGCTGTTAGGGGAACAACAGTACCGAACACAGAAAAGTCATCAAGAACGGTAGGACAGTATTTGTGTTTGCTCCAACTGATTGAGAGTCACTATCGACTTATTAGAAGAACGAAATGAGAGTTTAAGTTCTGGCAAACGGAGAACAATTGCTGAGAAAACTGAAACACGTTACAAATCACACTCTGACGGACTACGTTCCAAGACACGTAATGTAAAATGGCAAGGATTTACCGTGATCTAACGGTACCGATCGGAGAATTTTGCGAAAAGAAAGACTACTACACTCCAGCTGCAAAAGATACTGCAGGAATGCTGACAGAGAAAAGTTAATAGTGACTCTCATACCCCCATCAAGGGTCGTACGTAAAGCCTACAGTAATTTGCACGGTCACATCCTGGTGAAAGGTTTATCAAAAATCCTTTGAGTCCAGACCTACCATTCAAAGTCTCTCGAAGATCTTGTATGCAATTTCATCAGATAAGGACACGATTGGAGACCCTGACGAATTGTTGATGAAGAACAGCACCAACCGGTCACAAATTTGTTTTAGATGCTTTACTGAAAATGTACCGTTATCGGTTTGGAATTAATACAGTGAGTCATCGTACGGTTTCCATGCTTTCTGCCAAACACGTCACATTCTTTGCAGAAAAGTTGAACTAAGATGAGTAATTTATACCTACGAACGTGTAATATTGCTGGTTGCGTTACAAACATGTGTTAGGGTGGACCTTACGTAAAATGTTCTACAGGCAGTTTTGTATTTGTCCAACGAGTCACATTCGTGTCGTTGTTCGTAGCAGTTTTGATAGCAGACAAGAAATGAATTCAGTGACGCACTGATAGGGTTATAAGACTTAGGCATAGACCGTATGAAGTGTAACTGGAAATTCCCGGGGAATTTAAGTGAGCATGTCTAGAAGTAAGGCGAAGGACATCTGGCGACACCCAATCGGGTGAATGCAGAGAACGAGCGTGGTCGCCACCGCTGTGCTGCTCGCTGCCAGCCTGCGTGTCGCGCAGGGACTGCGAGAACGAGGCGAGAAAAATTACGCGCACGTAGACAATGTCTTTATCCGCGCAAAGTACACGAATGAAATACAAAATAATAATAATAATAATAATAATGGGACATTATAAACTGTACGGAGGCTTGGAGGGCGAGCGTACACAGCACGTAGATGTACTCGAGAAGAGGAAGAGCTGACAGCGAGACGCAGGGTGCTGCTGCTCTTGACGGGCGGGCGGTTGGTGCAGGAGCGCGTTACGTCTTCGCCACGGAAGACACAAACTGCTCGGCGCACGTTTTGCACTGTAAGCGTACGTGGTCTAGGATTGAAGGTGAACACGGAATTAAGGGCTAAGCCGTACCAAACTAAGAAAACGGCTTCACTGGGAAACAAAACCGAAACGATAACCAAAACAGTACACTGTGAAATCAGGTACTCTTCGGTGGAGCCGAGAAATAACATTGCCCTGTCCACAAAATGGCCGACACGTCGCTAAACACGGCCGTCCGGGCCGCCCCCGGGTCGTGCAGGGTGACAGGAAGGTTCCAGCAGGTCGCCGGCGCGCTCGTGCTTCCTACCTCCTGAAGAAAGGTGTTCGCGCGATGGCAGTGGGTGCATTCTTGTCTCCGAACACGAACCTGCCGCCAAAATTACGACTACAGGGCTGGAAAATGGACTGCAGGGTCCTGTGCCGACACTGGACAGCTCTCAACTCAGGGGCGTGAGTCGGACGTCCCCGATACTGGCCCACTGCTGTCCCTGCCTCTGTGCAGAAATCTACCAGGCGGCTTCCTCTTTCACTTCTTACCCCCATTCCATATTCACCTACTACGTTTCGTTCTCTTCCTTTTCCTGCTATCGAATTCCAATCACCCATGACTATTAAATTTTCGTCTCCCTTCACTATCTGAATAATTTCTTGTATCTCATCATACGTTTCTTCAATTTCTTCATCATCTGCAGAGCTAGTTGGCATATAAACTTGTACTACTGTAGTAGGCGTGGTCTTCGTTTCTATCTTGGCCACAATAATGCGTTTACTATGCTGTTTGCAGTAGCTTACCCGCACTTCTATTTTTTTATTCATTATTAAACCGACTCCTGCATTACCCCTATTTGATTTTGTATTTATAACCCTGTAGTCACCTGACCAGAAGTCTTGTTCCTCCTGCCACCGAACTTGGCTAATTCCCACTACAGCTAACTTTAACCTATCCATTTCCCTTTTTAAATTTTCTAACCTACCTGCCCGATTAACGGATCTGACATTCCACGCTCCGATCCGTAGAACGCCAGTTTTCTTTCTCCTGATAACGACGTCTCTTGAGTAGTCCCCGCACGGAGATCCGAATGGTGGACTACTTTACCCCCGGAAGATTTTTAAAGACGTATTTACAGAGTGCAGACGCCACGCAAGCGTGTGTTCTCTGCCGCTGGTGTGAAGCCTCCCTCTACCTGTGCTCCAGCGAAGCTGCAGAAATCTGTTCCAGAGTAACACAAGCTGCTTCCTCCCTAGCGATTCTATCGGAAAATGCATGACGTGTGGCTGACGCATCGCCGCGCGTACCTACATACCATCTCAAGCACACCAATCGACGTTCTCAATTTATACTAAAGTCACATGGCTATGTAAAATCAGAACTGAGTCGAACTCTAGGAAAATCTATAGTGCCCCAGAAATGTTAACATGCGCTTTTGTAAGAGTTTTCGTGATGTCTTAGGTTTTATGCACGGAAATTCTTGCCCTTACAGAATCTGCTTATGAAAATAGCACAGAATAATGTCGATAGCAGTCTTCCTAGCGGTCCTAACGTGGTACCTCATCCATCACGTGTTACCCCTGCTTTCAACACACACAAATGTTCCCATCGCTATGGAGAGACTCCTATATCCCAGCACAAGAGAATGTCTTGTGAATGAATCGAGCATTATTATTAGCTCTTATCGAATTCACCCACAGAATTACTGATGCGGCTGGTGTGGAAGCACCATCCGCCATTTCTTTCTTTCTGCAGACGAGACTTTCAGCGGGAGAAAAACTGTTTTACACAGACCGCCATATTGCACCGACAATTTAACCCTACATATCGTCAAATACGGAAAGACTCTTACTCAATTACACTGCTCTCCCCCCGAAAACAGGAGCCTAAATATCAGAACATGAAACCGACCTGTGACCCATCAATACATCACCGCGTACCCTACATATCGTCAAATACGGAAAGACTCCTACTCAGTTACACTGCTCACCCACTGACGACAAGAGCTTGGATATCAGAGCGTGCAACCGATGTCGAACAAAGCAATTTATCACCGCCTAAATTCTCGATGTAATAAACATACAATTCCTATCCTGCGCCATACAAAATCAGCCCTTTCACATCACTCGTTCATATACCGCGAAGACAGACAGCGTCGAATACGACCCTCGGAGCAGCAGATATTTACCGCGAGCTCACGCGGGCATCCACCCCCAACGAGTGACCAGAGTACCCTCAGCGGATCGAAGTCACCCTCAGAACTGTTCTGCAAATTCGGGCTCACTTCGCCTCGGCACAGACGCATCACTCTTTCTGGTCCGGGCCTGATTGCCATCTTTGGCCTCTGGGATGACAAGAACAGATGTATTCTCGGATGGTTTGCGGTAACATTATACTGTTGTCGCAGTACTTCTTGATATCAAGCACAGGGCAGCATCCTACCAATCGCTCGCGCAACGTAATTCCCAAGATATAGACTGGAAATTATTTCTCTACAAACCCCAAACTTCAGCGAGGTGGAGCGTCCTCTAGACCACTGAGTAACTAGAAACTTATCCCGAGTGCGACGATCTTTACGTGAAAAAAACTCGACAAAAGAAAAATAAATTATTATTTCCAATCGCTAATACCGATGTCGGCATTGTAACAGATTCCAAATCATCCCTATAATTTACAAATTCAAATAACGTGTTTCTAATGTCTAGAGAACCAGCAAACGTGTCTTTCACCTGCTAGATGCACACACCACAATCCATGTTCCATCAACTAAATAAAGGCGCGAAATGTGCAGAAGCAATGAACCGAACAATTTGCATGGGTGGGAATAATGGTCGAGCGCAAACACACCTCCATTCTCTCAATTTTCCACCCCATCACGAAAGCTATCCAACCCATATTAACTTAGTTCGCTATTCTATCGTCTAGAGGATTACATGGTTGAGACATCTACATTCGCACGGCTCCTACTGTTAACAGGAAACGTGTATCATTGGCGCACAGATCACTCACGCTGCACGCATAGACAGAATCATCACCCTTAGAACAACTAAACGTTAGGATTGCGCTCTCAATTGAATGACATTCGGCAATGAGCGAAGTATCGGAAATACATCCTGCCAATGGCAGTGGCTCTGGAAATAGAAATATCTGTACCATTCTTATGACTTGACATACTCTTCCCTCTGCTATCACAGTATTCCACAGTCAGCTCCTCTGCACATGTCGGAACACAAACACATGCTTTATAAGCCTCACACTCAAGTGAACTTATTACGCATTCCCTACTACTACTATGTATAGTACCTGGCTAGTAAATGATTCCACACGATACAAAAAAATACTGAGAGAAAATCAGCGATGGGTGGACACGTCTCATAAGTTTTTCTTGCAGGTGTTACCAGTGTCTTAGAAAGAGAGGTGTAATTGGCCAGATGTTAAAAAATCCGATCGCCACAACTACTGTATATTAGAGAGTGAAAGACCCTCCTCACACTGTCATTGACCAACCCACCCTGCAGCACCATTACCTATTTAATCTGCAACCATCCAGAAGAAGACCGCTACATTCCACATCTCGTCAATGAATGGAGCTTGCCGAGTCCTAACCCATCCAAGAGTACAAGATTACTCAAGATGCGCCCATGTCGAGGAGGTTTGCACTCCTTATCGATGTGTAGTAACAGATCTGAAAATATCGTGATGTAATAGCAGATGGTTAAGAAGAACAATAATGATTTTTATGTGTGATGGAGCTCCAGACGGACAGACGGACAGAGTTCGAAGCATTTTTACATAAATCAACCAAGCTATCAATTTTAAAGTATTATTCCAGACTCTAGATCAGGACCTGGGAGGTATTAGTAAGAGAGAACATAAACATACACACCCCTAAGGCTGCAACATTGCCAACCACAGTGGCCGAGCGGTTCTAGGCACTTCAGTCCGGAACCGCGCGACTGCTATGGTCGCAGGTTTGGATCCTGCCTCAGGTTTGGATGTGTGTGACGTGATTAAGTTAGTTAGGCTTAAGTAGTTCTACGTTCTAGGGGACTGATGGCTATAGATGTTAAGTCCCATAGTACCACGAAAACGGTATAATATTATCGCAAACCGTGCAAAAATACATCTGTTCTTGTAATCCCAGAGTCTGGAATGGGTGTAGAGAAGCAAGCAAGAAATCAGGTCTGCGCCAGAAACAGTAATGCGTTTGTGCTGACGGGAAGTAAGCCCGAATTTGTAGAACAGTTCTGAAACTGACTTCGATCTGCTGAGGGTGCTCTGGTCACTCATCGGGGGTGGATGCCCACGTGACCTTGCAGTACCCTGAGGGGTATATAAGCCACTGTCTGTCTTTGCGGTATATGTATGGGTTATGTAAAAGGGCTGATTTTGTATGGCGTAAGATACAAATTGTACGTTTACTACATCGAGATGGTATGCGGTGATATATTGCTGGGTTCAGCATCGGTTTCACGCTCTAATATCCAAGCTCCTGTCCTCAGTGGGAGAGTTGTTTAATTGAGTAGGACTCTTTCAGTAGTTGATGATATGTAGGGTTTGCAGTCATATTTTGATGCATCGTAGGTCAGTTTCACGTTCTAATATTCGAGCTCCTCTCCTCAGTGGGAGAGCACTGTAACTGAGTAGGGGTCTTTCCGTATTTGTCGACATTTAGGGTATACGGTGATATATTAATGGGTCGCAAGTCGGTTTCGCATTCTAATATTCAAGCTCCTGCCCTCAGTGGGAGAGTAGTGCAATTAAGTAAGAGTCTTTCCATATTTAACGATACGTAGGGGCACTCTGCACGGTTTAATTGTCTGTGTAAAATAGTTTTTTCCCCACTGAAAGTCTCATCTGCGGAAGAAAGAACAGGTGGATGGTGCTTCCACACCAGTCACATCAGTAATTCAGTGGGTGAATTCGATAAGAGCTAATCATAATGCTCGATTCATTCTCAAGACATTCTCTTGTGCTGGGATAACATTGTGTGTGCTGAAAGCAGGAAGGGTTACACGTGATGGACAGGGTACCACATTAGGACTGCTAGGAAGGCTGCATTCAAAGTTATTCTGTGCTATTTTCGTAAACAGATTCTGTTAGGGCAAGATTTTCTGTGCATACAAGCTGAGACATCACGAAAACTCCTACAAAAGAGCACGTTCAGTATTTCTGGGACACCATACAATTTCCTGGAGGTCGACTCAGTTCTGATTTTACATAGCCATGTGAATTCAGTATAACATTCAGAACATTTCTAGATGCACTTGCGATGGTATGTAGCTACGCGCGGCAATGCCTCAGCCACACACCATGTATGGTCTGTTAGAATCACTAGGGAGAAAGCAGCTTGAGCTATTTCTGGAGCATCACTCAGCAATTAGCTCTTTGCCAGACCACAGGTAGGAGGGGGTGTTCACACCAGCAGCAAAGAACACACGCATGCACGGCCCACCCGCACTCTGTAAATAGGTATTCGCTCCTGTGGAGTCGCGACATCAATGGCGCCTAGGTGATCATGTATTTCGAGAGGAATTTCTCAGGTGTCAAGTATGAAGGGGATGTCGCCACCTCATGCTTGAGATACCCGAACATGCATGTGCGCGTGGCTTGGCAGTTAATGGCCATGTCACTTTGCCGGGGCTGTCACTAGCCTTCTGTGCGGTCCAGTAGACATGGTCGGTGGGCGGTGCCGGCATACATTGTTTGCATGTCCTGCATACATTGTTTGCATGTCTGTTGCATTGTTTTTTGCACAGTTCTGTAAGATTTGCTATGCGTTATTTGGACAGTTTATGAGTTGATTTCGTGTCTGCACATCTGTGTGCTGCATTATTTAGGATGAGTTTGCACGTCTATACTGAAATTATTTTGGTAATTCAGGAGTTGTTTGCGTGTCTGCACAGCATTATTTAGGGGCATTTTACAGGTCTGTGGGCTGTGTGGCATGACCCCAAGCATGTCAGAGCATGTGTTTTGTATCAGTGTGATAAAGAGACTATCTCAAATCAGTCCCTAAACAAATTCTTCCAAAATAAATAAAGTACATTCCTTCCTCTGTCCAACAGCTCAACGCAGGCTGTGTCATTTTTCCCTCTAGACAGTCATCTTGGGTTACACCATGGAACGGACGACAGCGCGCTCTGGTGGCAGTACTGTGTACTAGGTCCAGACCTCGTGGTTCCCTATATCAGGTTTGGAGGACCATAAAATGTACATGGTTCACTTACAGGGCTCTGGATTGCACTGGTACATTTAAGCTCGGAGTGTTTTTGAGGACTCACTGCTCTCCTCTTACTTCCACTTACAATGTTTAGATGGAACAGAGCTTGTTATATACAAATACTTTATTTCCCGCCAGGTGGCGCTGCAGCCCTCGACTTGTCGAGAGGTACGTCTGCTCACTGCAGTGTCTCCGGGCTACCCGACGTGCACACAGGACCTGGAAAGTCCAGTTCCGCAGACACAAAGTTACAATATTTCCCGACAACGGGCAGGCTATACTGATGCGTCCAATTTGCAAAACGCAGCTAGATGGGACTAGGAGCAGCAAGTGAAGTATGGAACTCGACAAGTCGCATACTGGTTATGTCGTTCAAGTTCTCTTCGAATCTTCTTTCAGACGCCACAGAAGAAAGTATATAGTTCCGAGAGAAAAATAACAAAGTCATTAAGTAAATATCGTAATTCGCCGACTATAAACAATAAAAATTACTTGCACACGTCAAGAAATCCGCCATATTATTCGCTATAACTTGGAGAAACTCGCCCCTCCCACCTCGTATAAAACATGTAAACGAAAAAATATGTTCTGTTAGCGCAGAGCAGCGTGTTAGAATCCGACCGCCTCTGCATAGGAGAACACACCAAAAAACGGGAGTAAAAAAGAAGTATGTTCAAACCTGAAACTTGTGTCTGATCTCGTTAAACCGATAGTATACAAAACTACAATTGTTACAGTGGCCACTGAAGCTCCTTTAAATAAATCTAAACGTGTTTGGTCAAATTAAGACTTTATACAGTCACCAAAGACGACGCAGCTTCCGCATTACTGTAGCTGTAAAATGGCGAATGCGGAGGATAGGTCTCGAAAACAAAGAAGACAACATGGGGTGTAATTGTTTAGGCCCACACTCATTCAAAATACTGGATCACTTGGAGAAATCTGTGAAAAGATGGCGGCTCCTAATTCACAAAAGTCTGGAACGCCGATCGGACCGTGTCTCGCAGCAGTCCGGAGTGAAGAATGGCAGAAGCTGAAGACAGGAATGCCCTCTCTGTCCCGTCTCAGCGCAGCAGCGCCTGCGACCGGAGGTCACTACGGAGTCGAGTCGGGGAGCGCTCGACGCACCATTTCGTGACCTCAGCTGAAGCAGTAAACAGCATCGAGTAGGATTAAAGAGTTATTCGAGTCTCGGATGAGAATGTACTTTTGTAAATGTCAGACATTGCACTCCGAGAGAAGTATTTGTTAATTAGTGTATCAAATGATGATTTAATAGTCAGTGAGAGCTGTATATTAAACACTCTTGTAGCAAAGGACTGTATCGAGTTAAGTAAATATTTTTCTCATTTATGTAATAAAGTGAAGTAATGTTTCCTGATGAACCATCTCCCAAAGCAATCAAAGAACATGCCGCATAAGTCGGTGACTGGGAGCAGACGGACGGCCACCTCTGTCACCATTGTTACCGACAGTTGCCTTCCGCCCTGAAACGAACGACGCCAATGACGCACACCAGCTTCACGCGTCACAGACCATCTGTATACGTTGCAGCACAAGTTTCGCGTGCGACGTCGACAGATTCGAGATTTTTTTGGGCATTAAAAACCGTATTACAGTTCGGATTCGATACATGGCGGAAATTTCAGTTACCACGGATACCGCAAGGCGCAGACGCACGTGAAGCAGCACGGCTGTGCCGCCGTCGCTTACCCAAGTGCTGCTCTTCCGTGCCGCCGCGCCGTCGCTTCGTCCCATGACCGCCGTTGGCACTCTCGCTTCAGGAAAGAACACGCGCTCGATGCGTATAAACAGCAGCTCGAACAAAACGTATTGTCCTTCTGCGCAGTTTCTGCAGACTCACACACAAGTGTGGTGATTTATATAAACGGCTCGTACAAGCCGGCCCCACGGTGCAAACACTCGCTCTGGTAGGCACACAGCCGGTAGGTCAGAGTGGCACAGTAAGCGGCGGGATGCGTTTGCCGCGGTGTTAAATGCCCTCGGCGCATAATTTCACCAAATTCGGCTGCGAGCATTCCACAGGCAGTAGCCTCTCCCGTTGAGGAATCGAGTGTGTAACTTTCCGTATGGAACGACTGCATCATATTTCGAATGGATGGGTGAGATTCCTGTATGTGCCATCCTGTTATGGCGAGATGTAAACACCTGGAAAATCATTTTGCATAGTTACGGATGTAGGAGCTACGTATAGAGTTTACAATACACCCTCGCCGCGGGCCGGAGTGGCCAAGCGGTTCTAAGCGTTACAGTCTGGAACCGCGCCACCGCTACGGTCGCAGGTTCGAATCCTGTCTCGGGCATGATGTGTATGATGTCCTTAGGTTAGTTAGGTTTAAGTAGTTCTAAGCTCTAGGGGACTGATGACCTCAGAAGTTAAGTCCCATAGTGCTCAGAGTCATTTTTGAACACTCTCGCACAGGCATCTTTCTGTTGAGACAGGCATATTTGTAAGTGGAGTAGGCTCATATATGTTCTGTGACACGGCGGTCAGCTGTTGTGGAGAAGGGGGTGCGAACAACCTTCGGCTCGTGACCGTCAGTCAGGTGGCGTGCCTGTCACTTGCTCCTGTACTGTGAGTTATTTTGACACCAGGTAGATTAATGAAAGAGGTGGACTTGGACTGATAATTTTGCTGCAGCCGCAAGAGCGCCTCGCGCCGCAGCTGCCGCGGAGGCGGTCCTTGCGCCGCCCCCGCCGTCGCCGTCGCCCGTTTCTCGTCGCCTCCTTCCGACCGAACTGCCGTAACGGCTGCAAGAAATCTGTTCCTTTACTTGAAGTTTATTCCGATACCTCACTGTTAAAAACGAGAAGGAGGTAGCTGTCTTTCTGACGCCAGTCACTTTCGGTCTGTGGAAAGAAACACGAAAATCAATCTGTTCGACGGATTTTGTACAAGTGCTGTCATACGGAAAACGACACCAATTTATTCGAAGAGAATGGTGGCTTCCACTGAAGACAGCACTGCCGTAACAATGCAAACCGAAAGCGGGATGAAATCACGAAAGAGCTTTATTTACACGTGTAACATTACACGCAGGAATGCACGTGTCGACCGACACGACTGCTAACTGCGACGTGTGTCCCAGGTCCTATTCCTTGCACGGCACTCGCAAACGGGCGAAAATCTAAACACCAGTTGAAATGAGCCCAGCCACGATTGTGTGTGCTGGGAAGTTTGTGATAGTTCTGAAGAAGAAGCAGGACACTCGTCGTATCGTTATTTGGTTTTGTGTCCGCTTAGCACCGGTCTGTTGGCACGCACCGAGTTCGGCACCTCAGATGTCAAAATCTGTGAACTATAAGATAAGAGCTTCTTGTTCGCAAGGCGAGCACAGTGGAGAACAATACTCAAATCGTGTGCCTTATTGCTAACTGATGGCGGAGGAGTTTGGGGTAACGTATAAAATAATGAGAGCCGAAATGTGGGGAAAGGTTATGTAGGCAGTTCCCTCAACTTCCGATTATTTAAAAATCTCACGAATACCAGTATGTACCACACCTATCACGAACAAAGGAAACCGATGCACTTAACACAGGTTATACTACGACATCAGCAATAATGCCGTATCATTTTCTACTGGATACGATTATAAAGGAACCTCCGAGTGTACAATTTATCACCGACATCTGGTATTACTTGTGTTAAGTGCAGTACAGGGGCCGGATTCGATTGCGACCCTGGCGGTGCTCTGTGTAGAGTGGTACGTGTTAATCGACAAACAGCAACAGGTTATGGCGGCGTGAGATTATAGGAGTAGCGGCTCCCGCGGGGCCACGCCCCCTGCAGATACGTAGCCGCGAGTCTGTAGCGAGGGCAGTCTCGACCGACTGCCCGACCCGTAACGGTCGCCGCTACTCACGTAATTTCGTGCGAGAGTAGAATACTCGCTGCGTAACGACACACTGAAGAAAGCCGCTGTTCCTCCCGCGGAGCAGCCTGTCGCTCGGACACGCACCACACCTCGACGACTCGCGTTATAAGCTAACAGCGGCAGCGGCAGCGGCAGCGGCGACCGGCGAGCGGAGCGCCGTACTGACCGACTTGAAGAAGGCCTCGCGCGCCCGCCCCACGGCGAGGCCCGGCCGGCGCTGCATGGCTGCCGGCGTCGCGGCAGCGGAGGCAGCGGCAGCGGAGGCGGCAGCAGCACTGAGCGGCTGAGCGGCTGCGCGGCCGCCAGCGCCAGCGGCGGCGGCGGCGCAGCGAGATAACCGGCGCGGCGGCGGGGGGCGGGACAGCCGACGGCGCTTAGCGTCACCCGGCAAGGGCTGGCGGCGGCCGAACTAGTCGACGAGCCAGTGCAGCGCATCCGTCACCACTGACTCGGGGGCGAAGACAGAGCGCACGGCCAATGCTGCACAGCTGCAGAAACGCGGTAACGTGGCTGACAAATTAAAAACAACCGCAACGGAATACATATACTGTGCTTAACAGTAGACTTAGAACACGACTTTTTAGTTGCACGGTATCCGGCGACAAGAGATATTCCCCACAAAGCATCTCAGTGCGTATCTCGATGATAAAGAAATCTTTCGACACGGCAAACGTTTCCCAGAAGGCGCTCCTTGCGGGACAATAGCACGTGTCAGCACTGCCGCTGAGTGTGTGTGTATGTTTCTCACAACGTCGCCTTCACAGCGAGAGTACGGGGGTACATCTACTGCAACTGAGCAGCCGCACTAACAGAGCCTACCCACACTCTGCGTCAGACCTTTCCTGACGATATCTGGTCGAGTACGGTTTGTGATCGTTGCCTACGATTTAGAAACTCGGTTGTATCGCACTGGTTTCGGCGGGAAGAGCTAAAGGGTTGGCAGACTTCATAGTCACGGACAGAGAGAGCCTGCAGTTCTGCGACACGAGCGAGAGTTAATCGACTATTAGGGAACTCAATCACTTTGACGCAACTCAACTCATCGGTGGCCGTGGTCCCTACCCACTACGTTTCTTCAAAATTTGCTGATGGCGCTCACAAAGACGCGACACTTGAAACGTCAGGACTCGATTCGGGTGTACCCATTTCTGATTGGTCCACCGCAGACGTTTGGAAGCAATTACCTTCAATACGTCCTCCCAAAAGAGCCGTAACTATGGCGCTCAGTGGACACAGTTCCGCGCAGAAAGTTTCGGAAATCGAGCTTCCTGACTCGGTTGCGCGACCTCTTGGCACTGATGCAGACGAGTACGGTCTTACAGTGTACAGCCATCACGGGGGAGCGCATCCTGTAGCCAGGTGACCCGCGCACAGCAATCCATCTTTTATGGCACGCAGTACAAAGTTCAAGTGGCATTTCCTCGATGCAACTTTCATTTAAACGTTATCACTGCTTATTTTTAGTGTGCACAGTGTGTGCATTTTACTATTACAGTTACAATAGCGATAACTCACGGAACATCTACCTGACAGTTGTCCCGGGAAACTCAGCAACCGGACAGTATGGAACAAATGAGATATAATGTTCTCACTTCGTTAAGATGCCGAGAAACGACTACCGAGAGACCAAGTCTCTCCGAGACAGCCACGAAAATTGTGGCAGAGAGATGAAGTTTCATTTCCTTAGTTCGTGGTTGGATTAGATCAACTTCGTTTCAATTCATAGTATCGTACACATAACGTTATCTTCAACATTTTCTTTTGCTACAATGAACTTTATGATTGGATTAGCGAGCACCCGCCGCTTCGCTCGTGCAGACCGTATGTACCGCGCAGATATTTTCTATTTTTATTTTTTTTAATTAAATTCTTATGTTTTTCACAAATCAAAACATACTCTAGGCTTTTCACGCTAATTGAGGCCATAGAATCATGATCTGTTCCGGAGGTACTTCTGACCATAAAATGATTCTGGTAGCTAGAGTCCAGGGTTATCATGTCTTTTGCGTTCTTGTCGAGATTTTCCAGTAGAAACTTTTATCCCGTAACACATATTTCTTTATATCTAACTGAGAAGTGAAATAACACTTTTCATAAATTTAGCTTAAAATTTTTAACCCTTTGAAACGTCTGGCTACAACTGTATACACTAAATCCTACTGTCTTTCAGTTGCAACATTAATATTTTTCCACATTGGAAACCTCATCTACACACTTGTGAAAGTTCAATCTTTTAATCGTGTACAACTGCTGCCACCTGTTGAGATTTTCTATAGGAATATCAATAAGACAATGTAGCAGTGTGCAGCAGCTCGTAACCGCCAGAATACACGGAAGTGGTTGGTTAGTCACATTCCTCGGCATAAATGAACATTATTATTGTTATTTTGCATTGTACTTATTAAAGGATCAGTTTATTTATTACAACAATGAATATTTCAAAATTAGTTATTTTAGTGATTTGAAAAAAATCCCAGTGTAGAAAATATTTCGAGAACTGGTACATATTTTTGTATACAACTTGCATCTAAAATCATTAAAAAATCACCTAAGAGTATTACAGTATATACAGAAAAATTTTCCTTCCTCCAGAGAGAATTCAGATCTGAAGGGGTCCATGTATCGATATATTTTCTTAAAAATTTTGATCCTCTATTTCTTACCCTTAGGGGCTGAATTTCCAAAGACATTCAAACACGTATTTTTTTAAATTTGTAACCGAAAAACTAAACACAAGTTTTCATAGACATAGCTTTGAAAATACTTTAGTACCTCTTCAATAATGATTTACTCACAAGAAATTCCTCCCTCTATTTTACCCTCATAGGGGATAAATTTACAAAAATTTCTTTATTTCTGATCGAGAATCCAAATATCAATTTTCATAGGCCTAGCTTCAATATTGCCTTAATAGTGAGATATTTTCAGAAATCATTTCGTCCCCTGCTTAACCATCTTAGGAGCGGAATTTCAAAAAATCGATTCTTAAACGACAGTATTAAGGTACTGTACCTTTCTAAGGTACTCGTTTCTGTCCTTTGCAGTATGGGCTGGGCGATGGTGAATCAGTCAGTCAGTACATTTGCCTTTTGTAGGCGGATGAAAACTATTTCTATAGTATTCTGTTAGATAACACCAGTATCATTCGTTCCCTAAAAGCATCGGGCTCTCGTGTGCAAAACAGCTTCAGGCGTCTGATTACCTTACAGATGAGGTAACGTGTTAAATATCTGACGATAAGGATGTAAAACCTTTATGGCTGAAGGCACAAAACCCTGTTTGTGTTTTTTTTTTCTTAATACTATCTGATCATCCAGTGCTTGAGTATAGTCTGGGTGACTGTGCTCCATTTTAAGAAAAGCTAGTTATTCACGGACATCAGTGTTTATGACGTATCTCTTGAACTGTGCGTCATACAAAGCTGTAATTTTGCGTCCACATTCAGTGGTATATGTGGATACTGCCTTCAAAATGTGTTGCGAATAGAGTTAATAGTAAAGAAGTAATAAATTAAAACGTAATGCCTGATGTAAAGTTTTACTAAAAGGACAGCGAAAATGTAGTACGAGCCTTCATTAGTTTGTGTGCGGCGACAGCGAGAAAAAGCTACGAAATTACGTGTCAAGTGGTCTCACCGGTTTCCCTAATCCGCGCGCAGTGCGTAACGCTGCCTTTAGGCATGCACACGGCTTCTAACTCTGGTGCTCGGCTCAATGCGTTAAACCTGTAACATAGGGTTATGCCTCGTAGTTAGTGGACCATGGCAGCGTTTTAAAATTTCGAATTCGATCCATAATATAAAGATTAAATACTGATAATCAAATTTTTGTGGCCTCTGGCAGCTGTTAGCAGAGTAAACTGCAAAAGGGATTGGGTGATTGTTTCAGCTGATTCGTAATATAGACAAGTGACATGTAATAACCATAGCACAAGACTTAGCACCTTACTCTGTTGTCACTTATCGGACATCTTGTTTCTATATCTCCATCCGTTCTCTGTTTCCGTAACATTAGTCCAGTGATCTCTGAGGAGTAAAATCAAAAAGGATTCCATCACGATTCAAAAATATTCGATATTTTTTTTTAATTATCTGTAAGTAGGGCGAACAAAAAGCCGTATCACAATTCACAACAAAGAGCCCATGACACGCTGCGTAAAAGCGTCCAAATTCCCGAAAGCCATAACCATACATTTAGCTTAAGAAAACAAAGAGTTTTTCGAGTAAAAACATAAACGTTACGCACTGAGTGCAAATGAGCACCGATGAACATGAAAACAACAGTTCTGAATAAGAACGAAAGAGATTCCCACAAAATAACAAGGTTGCACACAGTGGCGCTTCAAAATTCATTATGGAACAGCCAATTCCCGCGATAGCATTAAATTTCATTCTCTCGAACGGACTAAAGCATTCCATAATATCCCTCGGCCCGTGCTAGCTGGCGAAAGAGACTGATCGGTTCAATGACCATCCTGATGTTATTAGTCTAAAGTGAACATATATTGCGAGGTAGTGCGTTTCGCCTAAGCGAGTGAAATATTTACTCCAAGACTCCGTGTTGCTCCATGGCGAGCGAAGAAAATTAAGAAAATCAGAATATGACTGGACTTCGTTACGAGACAGAATAACGAGAGGGCGTGTAGGAAGTGTGTGCAATGAAACAGTAACTGTTAGCCGCCATATTGGATAATTTGTGTTTTTGAGATTCACAAGCGATATGTTATGTCAATGTGGTGTTTCGTAACGTTCATAATACAGTCTATTGCATTTCAAAGGTATTTAATTTAAAAAAAAAATGTGTGTGAGTTCTTAAGGGACCAAACTGCAGAGGTCATCGGTCCCTGGACTTACACACTACGTAACTTAAACTGACGTGTGGTAGGAACAACACACACAGCCATGCCCTAGGGAGGACTCGAACCTTCGGCGGGATGGGCCGCGCCTTCAGCGACATGGCGCCTCTAACCGCGCGGCTATTTAATTTTGAACAAAGGATTCTGCTTCAATAATAATAGAGAAAGTTTTTTCTGCTAAAAAGAACTCATTTCACTCGCAGACAATCATCGAATGCCCAAATGCGAATGGCAGTGTTCCAATTGGAGAAGATCCTGTAGAAGTTTTATTTCTCTTATATTTCAAGAATTTTACAGGCAACCTTCGCAGTCGGCAGCTGCTTCTCCACCACGAGATTGACTTGTCTACATTTTCGAAATTGCGTATGCTGTGAGGGTAGTCGATGCCTATCAAGATAGTTTCTTTCACAGACATACAAACAGAGGTTCAAATGGCTCTGAGCACTATGGGACTTAACATCTATGGTCATCAGTCCCCTAGAACTTAGAACTACTTAAACCTAACTAACCTAAGGACATCACACAACGCCCAGCCATCACGAGGCAGAGAAAATCCCTGACCCCGCCGGGAATCGAACCCGGGAACCCGGGCGTGGGAAGTGAGAACGCTACCGCACGACCACGAGATGCGGGCTACAAACAGAGGCACTACACACACTAGTTCAATAACAACGAGTTTAATATTACCAGCTTGAAAAACGTTAAATTCTTCTTTTGAGCAGAAATATAGTAATCCTCACAGGCGTTGCCCTGAGCCATTCTCGGCCTCCTACCACGCCGTACGCCAGTGCGGGCACAGAGGCGCGTCCCTGAACTGACAGAGTGGGCTGAGACACGCCTTTTCTCCCTACGACAGGTGCAAGAGCCGCCCGGCGTGGATGTTTTACCAAAAAGGCACGCCTGCAGTGACGGAACAGTTCCTGCCAAGCTGCACACTATATGGCCCCTCGTCGTGCACGATACTTCCAGTCAGCGTTTGGTGCCGAAATATCTACGGTTTTTTTTTTCTTTATTGTAATTTCATTCCCCTGCCCCATATTGGCAGCGGAGGTTGGCAGTGGTACAGTCCACTGCTTTGCAGCCAAAAGGGGTTTACTAAATACATGAAAGGGGAAAGCTTACTAAAAAGGGGGGATAAAATGGGGACGTAAAAAACACAGTAAATGGATCTTAAAATATACACTAATATGGGGACGTGCACAGGGGGACAGTTAAAAAGTTGTCATAAAGGTAAAAGAACACAGCTGGCAATTCGTTGCGCACTTAAAATCACTGGAGTGAAACACAAGTTAAAAATATCCATCTTTTGATTTGCAGCTCCTTGTATTGGCCGTGTTTGCAGTTAAAATTTTTGGGATTTGAGGTCCGCCAGTTACGCAAAACACCGTTTTTCTCAGTACCCATACTGAGAAAAACGGTGTTTTATGTAACTGGCTGACCTAAAATGCCCCCCAAAAAAGTCGGCCACAGTATAAAAAATCACATGAACAATCGTGGACTATAGACAGGTCGAGCTCACAATTAAATCACATCACTTGATGACACTGCACAATGGGACCGAACACAACACTAATGCAGCACACTTGATAATGAATAAAAATCTGGGGGGAGCTGCCAGCGGTCGGGGACAAGGGAGAAGGAAAAAGTAGGCGAGAAGGAATGGAGGGAAAGGGGGATGAGATGGGGCCACGTCGAAAGGGGACTGGGGAGGGAAGGTAAGGGAGAGGAAAACCGCTGAGGAGGGGGTGCAGGGACTCAGGGGAGGAAGGAGGAAAATCCACTCTGGGAGAAGGAGGAGATAGAAAAAGGGGGACTTAGGGGAGGCGGGGGGGGGTGGGAACAAGACCAGGCTGCAGTTGGTAGGAAGGGTAGATGTCACGGCGAAGTTCGACAGCCGAACGTAAATAGAAAAATATATCGCTGCACGATACATATTTCAGGAGTTACGGCGTCGTAAACACTGAGATGCGTGAAAACTGCCGCATATCTCTGACATTTTCATTTATTACTTCTTTACTGCTAACTCTATTTACAATACAGTTCGTAGACAGTAGCCACGTATACCACTAGACGTGTCTGCAAAGTTATATCATTCTACAAATATAGTTCAGGTCATAAAAACTGAGCTGCGTGAAAATGAAACAGCAGGGAGAAATTCGCTCGAGATACAGGTGAAATGTATTAAATATATGTGATATAGATTTGACATGTCGCCACGGATAAAAAAGTCGTCCTAAACTCTGGAACGATTTCAACCAAATTTGGTAGAAATATTATGGTTACGATCTGGAAAGAAATACTGTGGTGGTTAAGAACGACCATCCTCCTATTGGGTCGAGGAGAGAGACAGAGAGAGGAAGGTAGGGGGACATAAATTGACGGTAAGGTGGAACTAGATACGTACCCGGCCAACGGCGGGTACTCAGCTCTCTCTACATATACGCATAGAACAAGTACATATTGCAATAGGTTTCGGGCGCACCGTAACAATTGTGATCTTACACGTGCTAAGCATGTCCCAAACAGTCGTAAAATTATTGACTCCTTTTTGGGACATTCTGTGTAGTAAAGTTTTCAGACAAAAACGAGTGAGTCGCGAGCGGCACGAATTCTGTCAGCTTTTCGTATCATCTCAAAATTTGGCGGTTTTAGTTTTTCGATGCGCACGGTTTCCTGGGCAACCTCGTTGAGGTCACTCGTACAAAATAAAATTTTGCACCAGTCAGTCCACAGCGAAAATCCTGAGGTCGCCAGACGATGGAACGACGGTGGGAGGAAGGAAGGAAGGAAGGAAGGAAGGAAAAAAATGGTTCAAATGGGTCTGAGCACTATGGGACTTAACAGCTATGGTCATCAGTCCCCTAGAACTTAGAACTACTTAAACCTAACTAACCTAAGGACATCACACAACACCCCGTCATCACGAGGCAAAGAAAATCCCTGACCCCGCCGGGAATCGAACCCGGGAACCCGGGCGCGGGAAGCGAGAACGCTACCGCACGACCACGAGCTGCGGATGGAAGGAAGGAAGCGAGGATTAGGGCGGCGGCGTCACCAGAGGCAGCGCCCTTTCAGAGAAACCGCCCCGGAGGGAGTCGCGAAAACGACGGAAAACCTGAAAGTAGGGTGGAAGCCGCTGGCTGCACAGTTGACACGTGCGCTCACAAAGTCCGGGGACACGAGAGCGCACCAGATTCGTCACGATTCAGGGCTACGGATTTACGTCGCGAGCGTCGCGTTGGCTTCAAGTCCTTAACGCAGGAATTTTATCTCGAACGTGTCGTGACGCGGCGCGGCGCGAGGATAGATTCACGGAAACGAGAGCACGTCGCAGGTGGTGACTAACACTTCGGAAAACCACGCACGAGTTATCGGCTGTGCGGACCTAATACAGAAGTAATACTGAACTCGTTGACAAACGCCTCGAACTAACTACTTGGCAGTCCACACGAGAAAAATACATTTTAAGCTCCTGGCCACTAGGAATATCATCCACGAGGGAGGGGAGGAATCGGCGATCGGTTTGCTGTTACACGGACGGCGATCCTGACAAACGCAGAATAGCACTGATAAAAACTCAAATAAGTAAGAAGCAAAGCGACGAAAGACGGCGAAAGACTCACCTCGGTTTTATGGTCCCGTTAGGATCATGTTGCAAAACAGAACGCACGCTTTTAAAAAGAATGTTGGCATACTGAGAGAGAAAACCGATGACAATTAGTGCAGCAGCAAGAATGGGCTGTGCGGAAAGACAACAATACATTCCAGGCCAGTCAAAAAGAAGTACAAGTAAATTCTGATCTCGTGTAAAATCACGGGATGGATCCAAACCTAGTGTTCAGTCTACACTCGAATCAATCTGGTGTGAAACCTGAAGACAGCAGACACAAAGCCGAACGTTGAATTCCGCGTTTGCGATGTGTTCCACGAATACCAACATCTGACCGCTTCTAAAATGAAAGTTCTCCAAATAATCACTATCGGCGTGGGAAAGCAGTTAGGGAAGAGGGCAGCCGAGGTGAAATTATTTTTAACACATTGTGAACCAGGGGATACTTCATTTGCAATTTATCGGGCAAACAAACCGCAACTGTTTCGAATGACTAGTTAGAAAATATTTCTACAGCAAGAAATTAGACGGTGAAGCCTCTCCTGGTCAGCTGGTCAGGAGGGAGAGGTGGAGGTCTTATTGAATAAAATTTTTTTTAAAGTAAACAGTTTCAACGACCCGACAGCAATTTTGCTATCACAGTTAAAGTTAAATAACTAGTTTCGGTTGCCATCTGCAACCATCTTCGGATCTGTAACGCATGTAGGAAACATACCCTAAGGAAATTATGTACAATCATGCAGAATACATAAACACTGTACAGCACCTGAGGCAAAATGATGGGGAGCCAATTCTAGATGCAAAAGTCAATATTTGAAAATGCATTTAACAGTGTAGTACAAACTATGTTAATGGTTATTTAGTACCATACTGTTCAAAATATGAAAAGGCGGTGAATAAGCATTGGAAAGCATGATGTCGTCATGCAACAGTATGCATTCGTAAGTACCAAAACCACTGCAGTAAGTAGCCGAAATTGTCACCGTGAGCAAGTCGGTTCGTAGATCTGTCGGAAGAATTGTAGATCAGAAAGAAGAAGAGGCTTACTCTGCATCGAAATTGATTTCAAAATATATAGATAGTAATGGTATAAAATTAAGATTGGTATTACATCCTCAACTGGCAACATGCCGTTTGTAGGAAGTAGATCATATGTAATTCATGAATGAAATCCAAGCAGCTTGTGCCAACTAATTTTAAAACCATAAAAGTGACAGGGGAATGTAGTTAAAACTACAAGACAGGGAAGCTGTGTTATACAGCTGATCGGCAACGTGCCACATGTAGAAGACGTATCATATGTGAGAGTCAATTGATAAAAACATCAAAGTACAGTAGCGCTAACAGATGTAAATAACAGAATAAAAGACAGATCATACGTGAGAGGCAAAGGATAAAAACGTGAAAGCAGAGCTAGTCCTAAAAATATGAATGACATTCGCACGTTGACGGTCAATTGGAAATTGTCCAGTTTGCATGAGAAGAACTTGGAGCAAAAGCTCATTACTTGCAATAGTATAACAGGTATTATCGTAAGAGCAGCATACGCAACGGCTGCGAAAACTTTCAACTGTTCCTTAGCTGTGAACATGCAAGCCATACATTTCGTAGTAATTTGGTAATACAGCTAAGTTATCAATAATCATAAAATGGGATGGAAACACCGTACCCTGGCTAACACAAGAATGGTCCTGCAGGGCGTATAACGTAGTCATCTTTATAAAATATGTACAAATTGAAGACTAATATGAGAACGCTGCATGCGTTTAATTGTGACGAGAAAATTGCGATCTGCAATGTTTGCTTTAAAAGTTTTTATTCAATCAAGAATTAGTCTTTTGTGATGTCTATTTCCTGCACCAAATAATATCAACAACGAACGGAAGAAAGCAAAACAACCTGAAATATGTTCCATCTTCTGTTGTCCCGTCGTCTTCAGTTGCGCGTAATGTTACGATGATAATTCTCACGTTAGGTCCGGCTATGAGGAATTGAACAAAACCAATTTTATCACGCCATACTCGTTCCGCCTTAATTTTTGGAAAAGTCTCATCTGTGGCCTGCAATATGTGCATACCAGTGTGTAAGCTATTGTGCATTACATGCCAGACACTGTACCTTCGGGTTACAAGACGTTCAGGAACTTTCTGTCTCTCTATAATGACGACCAATTATTAACTTACGAGGATTGTCGATGCTACTCTACACGTGTGTTTGCTTGTTTAGAACTCTCGAATATGTGTACGTGTAAACTGGTATATATTTCCATTGCCATAGACGGGCCTAACCCGAAAATTATCAACACACTATTTAAAACAATTTAGCTCAGAAATGAAGTCTCGTTTTGTGATGTCCTGCAGCTGGTAGCGACCACGTCGGCTATATACGCCGTCGCTGAATGTTTGGGGAACGGTGATTATTCAATAAAGGGAGACGGGATACGATAAGCTATACTAAAATGGCGGAAAAGTGTGCTCCACTTTGTGTTACGTCCTGCGTGTCTGGACGTTTCCTCGAGTGAGCAACCAGTGTGTCTGTACTGGAACAGGAGCGATAACGAAGAGCGGCCGGCGACGGCGGCGGCGACGGCGAAGGCGCGCGACCCGCAAGGAGAACACGGCCGCCGTTATCGCGGCAGTTGCAAAGGCAAAGGTCAGGCGGCGGGCTGTCTGTCCGTAACGTCACCGACGCACCGAATTTTCACGTACTGCTTGACTTATAACGTATGTTATAGCTTAAAAGGATTCACATCCGAGATACCTTCGAAGATGGAGGAAAATATTCAGCGCACTTGCACATTTGTACTCTTCAGACTCAAGAAGATTCACAATACTATAATTACGGTTTCCTGCCAAAATGAGTGCTTCCATTTGAGAACTGATGAGATAGTTTGAACTACGTCTCGGAGGAAAAAAGAAGGAATGTAGCGACAGGGGATGGACGCAGTTGTAGCAGTTGAGTAAAGAAGAAAGAAGACGTGCTCGTATCGGACAGTTGTCAAATTAATTAACTCTGTGTCGACCACAGAGGAGACATACGGGGTTGTCAATTCCAGTTTTGGAAATCATGGCGAAACTACGCGTCTCACAGACTGACGTCGAAATATTGGGAGCGAGCCGCTGTTTGCACCAGCTGTGCGGCAGCTGTCCGCTCGCAACGCAGAGAGGCAGCGGAAGCTGTGCCGGCCGCGACTCGTGCTCCATCTGTGTGGCGACCGCCGAAGCCCGCGCGCCACCTGCACGCCGCGTACACACCTGCTGCGGCCGCGGCGCAAGGCGACACGGAAGCAGTCCAGAGTCCGGGGAAGGCGGCGCGTGCAGCTGGCTCGGCCAGTGCGTCTCCTCACTTCGTTACACACTTCTGTTTCGTTACGTACGGCAAGAGAAGGTGGCAATACTTCCAGAATGAAAGTTGTGGAGCGCGTGTGCTAATCAGTAACACAGCACTTTCGTTAGACGCACAGACGAACCTGATTGCCGAGGAGACGGAAGTAAGAAAGTGAAAGGTTGAGGAACGACAAGAAGTATATAGAATGATGAGGCGTAATAGGAATGAGGCGTGCTTTCCGTAGCTCTGAAACAGCGTGCAGCGTACGAGCAGCGCTGTCACCGAATGACGATTCAGATGTTACTCGTTCCGAAATTTTCATCCGAGACTGGAGGGATACAGTACTCCCACGTAGGTTCCGAGTGACACGGAACAAAGTGGATACGAGCTTTCGGAAATGAAAGTCGCTAGTATCGTGACAGGAGACGGCGAGCTCATCAACCTCTCTGGAAAGGCCCGTTCGTGACTTTTTTTTTTCTTCCTAACTCGGTACGTAGCACAGGACAGGGTTGCTTTTGAGTCTCTTTACTTGAGGAATGTGAGGCTACGGAAGTCGTAACTTGTACGTTAAAGAGAACACGAGCCGTTAACGTAGATGGAAACTTTTTTTCTTGCATATGACAGTGAACCTTTTGCACGTGAAATGCTGACGTAAGAAAGGTAGAGGTGGTGTCACAGCCTGTGCTGCCGTAGGATTAGAACTGACCGCCTCACGATACAGACGAAATGTTGCGCCAAAATAGAAGCGTGTGAAATACACACACACACAACCACAACACGCTCACGTGGCAAAATACGCCGACTGTCGGAAGAAGGAGCGGGCCGGCGGCACAGCAGCTGGCGCTCACCCTGAAGCGCGCGCGGAGTGCGGGCAGCAGTCGCAGCTGCGGCGGCGGCGGCGGCGGCAGGGCGGGCAGCGCCGGCGGGCCGCCGCT
Source organism: Schistocerca cancellata (assembly GCF_023864275.1). Lineage (NCBI taxonomy): Eukaryota > Metazoa > Arthropoda > Insecta > Orthoptera > Acrididae > Schistocerca > Schistocerca cancellata. The sequence continues at coordinate 8,540,477 of NC_064626.1, forward strand.
GACGGCGGACACGCTCATGCTGTGGCTGCGGGCGTGCGCGCGGCGCGGCAGCTGGGGGCGCACTGGCCGCTCCGCTGCCCGCACAGTAGCCGCGGCCGCGGCCGCCTGTGGGTGGACGTGACGCGCTCTGCCGGCCCGGCCCGGCCGGCACTACGCACACCCGCCGCCGACTTCCTCCGCGGTCGGGATTACCGGCCACAGCCGACCGCTTCGTTCGCCCACATTTGTTTACTGCGTACCGAGGGAGCCAATTCGGCATTTACTTCCACAAAATTCCTAATGTACCGATGTTTAGTAGGGCACACTGTAACCGGTCGGAACTAATACCATTATTTGCCTCGAGCACGTGCTTGCTGTTCGTAGCCGGCCGCGGTGGTCCTGCGGTTCTAGGCGCTCCAGTCCGGAGCCGCGCTGCTGCTACGGTCGCAGGTTCGAATCCTGCCTCGGGCATGGATGTGTGTGATGTCCTTAGGTTAGTTAGGTTTAATTAGTTCTAAGTTCTAGGGGACTGATGACCAGAGATGTTAAGTCCCATAGTGCTCAGAGCCATTTGAACCATTTGAACAAATACCCTTGCCACATATTTTCACATGTTAAAACAGGTTTATTTTGTAAATATTGTCCCTTTTTCGCTACCTGTAGCGTTGCTGGAGGTGAAAAAACGACGGTGTTGCTAAATCTTGTAACGAAACCACTGTCGAACTGCAAGGATATAGAGGAGCAGAATGGGGCTCGAAGATACCTTCCCGCCACTTTTACCACAAACGAGCAGCAGTGTCTGTCAGTTAGAATGTCCGCTGCGCTGGTACAGTAATCTACTATGAGCTGATCTAGTGTGGTCCCTGACAGATTTTCCTTTGTGTTATGTAACAAACCTTTGTTTAACAGATTTTACAGCTGAACGACGCATATGTGTTGTTCACTACTCTACCATAGAATCGTTTAGAATTTTAAATTTTTCATTTATTTGCTCTTCTCATATCGTTCGGATTCCAAAATTTTCTGTTTCTAGCTGTGTGTATTACATATCTTAAGGTGCTCCATCCATAAAGAACGCCATGACAAGGCTGAGATTGTCGACAAACATAAATGTTTGTTTCCTGTAACAGTTACTTATCTATTTTGCCACTATGTGTTTCAATGGTTCACACCATCAGCTTTAGGTGAAGAACTGTTTAGTTATGTAGGTCGTCTTAGTGAAGAGCTCGCCCCACTTCCACAAAAGCAGACAAAGTGCAAGGCTGGTTATGTTGCGTCTTTTGCAGATGATAAAACTGTGTTTTTAGAGAAGACGCTGTTAAACTGCATTAATATGAACGTCAGAATAAAGCGTACTTACAAGAGAAATAGAGTTGCAAAAAGGCCGCATACCGTTACTTGCTGTACATTATACGTACAGTGTCACTTCACAGGTATTACACATGTTACAGACATTCTTGCTCACATTAAGTGCAAAAATTAATTGAGAGATGCATTTTTTGGACCTTGCCTACTCCTTGCTGTACACCACAAGCCAGTTATTATATTAAATAGCTCTACATATAAACATGCTTTATTTTATTTTAAGAAATATGAGTTCACTGTAACAAAATCTGGGTATGTTGACAACGTAATTATTGTATTAGGTGGTTTTACGTACCTAAATATTTTCTTTGTTTATTTCAGATAATGTGATGTGCTGCCACAGAATATGTACATGTGGACATTTCATTTATTACATATAAATGCTTATACATAAAACAGGCTAACTTAGTGTCCGACGCTTTGCTGAAAGAGATTTTTTTGTTTCTATTTTTACTTAATCGAATTTTTATGTTGTTTACAAACTGCTACACCTTCCAAGCTTGTGACGGTAATTAAGGCCACATAAGCATGGTCTTTTCCGAATGTACTTCTGACGAAAAGCTATTCTGGTAGCTGGAGTCCAATGACTTTTGCATTCTTGTCGAGATATTTACATATGCCGTAAGAAACATTTGTTTATGTCTATCCCAGAAGTGAAATACTGATTTCCATAAATTTAGATTTAAATTTTTTTTAATGAACCGATATATTTTCTTAAGAGTTTTCATCCCTTCGTTAGGGCCTGAATTTCCAGAAACACTGAAACATGTATTTTTTTCTTTGTAACCGAGAAGTCATATACAAACTGTCATAGATGTAGCCTCATAAAATCTTTACTCGCTCTTTTGTAAAAAAAACTTTCACCCAGTATTTTATCCCTTTAGTGGTAGAATTTTCAAAAACGCCGAAATAGGTATTTTTTATTTTGTGAGTGAGAAACCAAGCCCCGTGTGGAGTTTGCTGGTCTCCCATCGGGCGCCTTGCCAGGTGGCTGATAGGGGAACGCTCACCAGATATTGTGGGTACCGCGGAAATAAAATACCCGAGGTGGACCAAAACCAGCAACTGCTGCCTTGTAATATGATATTGTTCATCAAAGGCTAAAGGAAGAAAACCTTGAGTAAAAATTACCAGGTGGGTTGGGGATTGTGTAGTGGGCCAGCTCCTCACTCACATAAAAACGTAAAAATGCTAAAAAACCTAATAATATGCCTCGGAAAAATTGGAACTTTGGACGACGAACTGGTGATGAGAAAGGGAAGATGATGTTTGGATGCTGGAATGTGCAAGGTATTTCCACTAAACTAAATTTACTACCTGCAGAACTTGAAATGTTCAACATGGATGTTGTTGTACTCTCTGAAACAAAGAAGAAGGGCCAAGGAGTACACGAACTGAATAATTACGTACATGTATCAGTAGGGTATCAAAAGCAGTAAGAGAAAAAGCAGAAGTCACCAATATGATAAAGAAAGCATGGAGAAAAAGAATCACAAATTGTACACTCATCAATCAACGTATTATAACTGTTGAAATGGCAGTATTTGCTTGGGATTTTGTGATTATTGGTGTATATGCACCCTGTACGACACAAAAGATAAGGAGAAAGATACGTTCTGGGCCACTATCAGGGAGACTATTGAAAAAATCCCAAGAAGAAAGGAACTGATTATTATGGGAGACATGAATGGAAGCGAGGGCTGTAGAATAGTAGGAAAAGATGGAGAGGAAGCATATAATGACAATGGGGAACGAATGATTGTAATTTGTGAAGAATTTGATCTAAAAATTACCAACACATTTTTCAAACACAAGGACATTCATAAATATCCTTGGCAACAGAACACTAAAGAACTTCGTTCTATAATAGATTATATTATCATTAGGCAAACAAGTAGTTTCAAGGCAGCAGACGTCAGATCTTACAGAGGAGCCCAGTGTGGATCAGACCACTATCTAGTGAAAATGAAATCTTTTTGGCCATAGAAGAACGCAAGGAATGATACAAGTAACATAAATAAAACGAACCAGACTGAGAAAGATGAAAATTTACCTTTTAATATTGACAGCCTAAAAGACGAAAGTATCAGAACACTCATTGCGGCCAGGATGGAAAGGAAACTGGTTGAATCATTTGAAGAAAGTACAGAGAAAATATATGACTATATAAAGCTTATGTGAAAATCATAGCAACAGAGGTAAAAAAGATAGCAACCACAAGCGTACAGCAGAATGGTGGTCAAAGGAAATAGAGATCCTCGTTAGAGAAAAACGAAATGTGTTCCTTCAGTGGTTGAATGATAAATCAGAAGAAACAAGAACAATATACAAGGAAATGAAGAATAAAGTGAAGGAAAAAATAAGGATGGGAAAAAATGAAGCATGGGAAAGAACATGTAATAGCAAATTAGGATTTGGGAGAGCAAAAGAAGCATGGTCGGTATTAAAAGGGCTTCGACAGGGTACAAAAAGCAAAACCAATCTCCAACTGATAACTCAAAAGGAATGGGAAAAGTATTTCCAAAAATTATTAAATGAGGACAGAGAAGAATATCTAGAAGAAGGAACAGTGGAAGAAAACAGACATGAAGATGATGAGATCCAGATTTTAGAAAGTGAAGTACTTCAGGTGTTGAGTTGGTAATAAACTTTCACATAAATTTATAACAAGCGAAGGCCTTTTACAGGGTTGTCCCATGCCACCACCATTACTTGAAACCGATATAGATATTAGCTCTAGAACACGGTCTCGTAAATGTAATAGTATGGTATTAGAAATAAGAGATGGAATTTATATACATCATTTTTTGTTTGCTGATGATCAAGTAGTCGTAGCACAAGATGGGGAGGGTGCTAACAATATGTGCAATCAACTAGTAGTAGTATACGAAACTTGGGGTTTGAAGACTAATTACCAAAAAACAGAATACTTGACTAATGATTCAGATGAGCTATACATTGAAGTGAAACAAAATCAAAAGATAAACACTTTCTGTTATTTGGGATCCATTTTAGAAATCGAGGGAAAATCAGAGTCAGAAATCAATAAAACAATTAGTAGCGGACGGAAGGTGATTGGGATGCTTAACTCAGTCTTATGAAGCAGGACTGTAATGATCAGAACTAAAAAATTGATATACAAATCTATATCATAGAGTGTGGATCTGTATGGAACAGAGACCTGGACATTTAACCTGAAGCACATTCTGGAGATGGACTTCTGAAGAAGATCGGCAAGACTCTCCAGGAAAGAGAAGATAAGGAACACCGAAATAATAAGTAGAATAGAAATAAAAGAAACAATATATGGCGAAATGGATGGGAAGAAATTACAGTAGTACGGGCATGTACGACGAATGGAGGAGGCCAGAACACCAAAACTGATACTGGAGTGGGAACCGGAGGGGAGAAGAAGAAGAGGACGACCTGTGACCACGTGGCTCCAAAATGTACGGCACACAATGAGGACAATGGGCGCACAGGAAGAGGACACAAGATCGAAACACCTGGAGGAACATTTTGCAAACGTAAATTAAGAACGTTTATTCTTTGTACAGATATTTCCTAGTAAATTATTATGTTGGAGATAAGCCTCTGTAATGAGGAAAAGCTCAAAATAATAAAAATAGAAACCAACCACCAATTTTTGTAGTTCTAGCTTCAAACTTCCCTTAATAGCGACACACTTTCAGAAGGCCTTGCATCTCCTATTTCACTCCTATTATGGTAATATTTACAGCCACTGGTGCTGACGATCCTTGCATTATCGCATACAGATGCCAAATGACGATGCTCACTCAAGTGGAATTATAATGAGAAAGAGGTAACAGGGAGGGGAAGCTCGATTCCTATTTGGCTAGAGAGGATGAGGATGGAGAGGGATTTCCTGCCATTTAAATGTGTTCCCATTGACCCATAGAGAAAGGGAGAGGCGGAAGTAGTGGGACAAAGTATGTACGAGCACAGTATTTTAGTATGGGATGCCTACATCAGGGGCCGGTCCATGTCAGCCTATTGTTCTGCTTTGATTAACAGGTACTTAACCTATTGTTCTGCTAAGTGCTTTTCCATGTCACTGCACTTATTGTCCCCCACCCCCACCCCCATTCCCCTCTCCCAACACCACCCCCCCTACTGCTACAGGTACACTTTCAGGTCTGAGTTAACCTGTTGTTCTGTTAAGTGCTTTCCCATGTCACACCCATTTCCCTTTGATTGACAGTCACTTAACCTATTGTCACCCACCTCCACCCCCTACCCCCCTCTCCCTCACCCCTCGCTGCTACAGGCACACTTTCAGGACTGAGGTATTGGAATAGGCCCCCCTCTAATTTTTATCAGTTTGATTGACTACTTAATTAAAAAGATCAATTAGTTAACCTCTCTGTTGGGAAAGTGCCACGCCTTGCTGCCACGCCCCCCTGGCAGGAAGTTCAAATTCCATCAGGACAACTTCTACTAACCTAAGAAAAGAAAAGAAAGAGCACATCCACTAACCTAAGTCATCTGAGCGCCACCTCTTCCTAGGAACTGGCAGGGAAAAGACTCACGTGATCGATCATTTGGGGGGTATTCGATTGCTCTATATGGAATATTGTTTTAGAGGACTCAAGACAATGTATGGAATATATGGAAAGGGTGTATTTTTTATTTATAAAAAATTTCAGCTTGTGGTGTTTGGATTTCTATTGCTCATCATTCTCTGCTGTTTGGAAACATCTAGGTCTTGCAAGACGGAATTACATGGGGCAAACATGTTGCATAACCTAGTGATTGGCACTGTACTCTGGGTGTCTTAACCTAATGTCTGACCCTCTGTTGGCACTTAACCTACTGTTCTGTTAAGTGGTTTCCCATGTCACCGCACTTATACTATTGTACCGCCTTTGATACGAAATTAAGTAATTAGTTATCTCCTCCCACCATTTTCTGGTACGATTTTCGAATTTCACATGCTTTTGAACACAATTTCTGGCGCATCCTTCTGTGTCACCCACACCCTTGAACTACTGTACTGCGTTTTACACAAAAATTATTCAAATTAACTTAGTGTTCTGCACTTAACCTGCTGTTCTGCTCCATGTCACCCACTCACACACAGCCTCCCCTTAACTATTGTACCGCTAACACTACGTTCATATAAAAAATTTATTCAAATTAATTAAATCGATATTCTACACATGTATTGGATAGTTTATTTTTATTTTTTTTATTTTTTTTATTTCGCGGCGTCCTATTTGCCTTAGAGTATTGTTCGTCCGTATGGGGGTCCCAGTTAGATCTGATTCAAGAGATTGAGAAGGTCCAAAGAAGAACGGCAAGATACGTGACTGGAATATTTAACCATCGCGGGAGCGTTAAAAATCTGACTGAAAAGTTTGAAGTGGGATACACTTACAGATAGACGACGCGCTAAACGGAAGGGGCTGCTCACTAAATTCTAAAATCCTATCTTCAGCGAGGATGTAGAGCATATATTATTAAGACCAACCATCGGAAATTAGAGTTCGTACTGAGACGTTCAGACAGTCGTTTCCCCTCGCGCAAACCGCGATTGGAAGAGACGGAGAGAAATATGACTTTGGCGTGAACAGTGCCCTCCACCACACACCACTTGATGGCTAGCAGAGTATATATGTTGATGGAATATAGTTTAAATAGAATATCGCTAATAATACAGAAAACACATCCCGCCACCCGACGTCCGTCGCTGACGACAAAGTCCGGGTGCAGCGGCGCTCCCGCGACCGTTCCGGCCCCGTAAAGGATGGAGCGGCGACTTCCCGGGGCAGTTTCCCAACAGGACAACCAGTCCGTCAGGGAATTTACCCGTCAAGCTACCCGTGTCGGAGCACCGTCCGCCTGTGTTTTCCGCAAACGAGACTTTCAGAGGCAAAGTTATTTTGCACAGATCTCTACATTGCACAGACAGTTAAACCCTGCAAAAGTTGTCTACAATTCATTAAATACATACAACACTCACAAGAATATTTAACAATTAAATATTACGATTGCTGCTGCACTCTGACACCGATCGATGTACTTGTAATGTCTCCTCTGGAACGAATCTCACTATCTATCGCGCACACGTAAAAAATCTCTCGCGGTTATCGATGTCCTTAATCTTTACGTCCCTCACGATAGGACACACACTCATTTTCTCTGGTCATGCCACAACACAAGCTACAGTAACATTAAACTGCAATATATACACTTTTTTTACATAAACAGTGCAGTTATCTTTTATATCTGTACAGTGCCAGAAAAAATTATGGTATACATACACTCTAACATGTCTCGATTCTCCTCAGTCCTAGGAAATTATCTGACAAAGTCGTTGAATCATCTCTTCTGGGTGTTGCCAAGATTCTCTCAAACACGTGTTATGGAGGATAGACGTCTGGAACTGGTTCAGATAATGAATACCGCACCCGCGGACGTAATGCGTGGAAAGGCATCACCGCCGCAGGTTGGTGTACTGTAATCAACATCCCTATCAATAGAACAGCAAGGAAAATGCTAGGGTACGCTTAGGACTGTCGATGAGGGGGCGTATTGTTACAGCCGTATTCCCCGTCCTGTTTCTACACTATAGCAGATCCAGTTGAACACTTGCATTGCTATATTGTTCAGCTGTTTACGAAATGAATCTGTCACCACTTACGTTCGGATACACTTCTCAGTACGTTGAAATCACAATGCACCATGTCCAATCTATCCTTACATTACGAGTCGACATACGAAATCTCTTTTTGTTTTTACCTGAATAGTACTTTTATTACTTCCCAGAAACGTATGTCGGAACATAAGCCACGGTACCTTCCCGTTCAAGTAGCAGCATAACATTTCTGGCTATCAGTTATAGGTGTATAAAAAAAATTATGATACGTCCACACTTGCACCAGTGGGGCGTCGTTTTCGCACGGCAAAACAGCCTCCCACGATTACGTTTTTGTCGATGAATAAAGGATGTAATTACAATATAAAAAAGCCCCGGAGTATATTCGGTTTATCGATTTCACCACTTCCACGAAACACAGCCAAGTCGTTGTTTGTGTCAGCGCGTTACATGCATAGTTTCCACCACACACACAATTTTCCCCCTGACTAAGAAATGATTGTGAGTGCGAAATATACTAGAGTACGGTGATTCGGAGTTAATTTTCACGGGCTGAGCAGGTGGCTGGAGAAACCGCAAAACTGTTTTAGTCTAAGCGTATTTTTAAGTTAATGTTACTAAGCGCCGTACCTGTTTAACACTTTCGAGTAGGAGTCGGATTACCGCGGGACGGATATGTTGTTTCAACTGGCAAAATTGAGTTGTTACGAAAAACAAAACAGCCTGTTACAGCGTCATCCAAAGATTTTGTTTAGTACATGTGCGAGAAATGGTGATACAGCCCTGTTTAGATCCTATAATGTGTGTGTGGGAGCTGAATTTTCAAACAATGGAATATCATGTAGAAACCTCCTACAGGCCTGAATGCAAAGAATGCTTTATTACAACCGCGCAATAGAATTGTGTGTGTCTCTTTCAACGCACTAGTTGTTTCTAACTGAATAGTCACCATGATTCCATCGTAATTCAGTTATTCAACTTCCAGTGTGTCCTAGATGTCTGTGAATAAGGAATGCCGTAGTTCTGAGGGGCGGTAGTGAGTGTAGTGTCCAAAGTATGGTAATGCTTTAGTTATCGCTGTTAAAAGGGGGTAATGACTCCGCGACTCCAGTTGTTCGACAACAGAGCTGTAGCCACATGTTAGAAGAAATATTCCATAGCTCTTACTTCCTTACTATGTTACGACAATTAACCTTGAGAACTGTGGATTCAGGGGAAAAGAGAATGTTAGTGCTTACAGAGTGTCTGAGCTGGTGAAGTCATGAAATGCCTGTAATGTGCCGTTGAATATTTATAAGAGACTGATAAAGAGTCGTCGCCACGTGAACGGTTTTGATTATTACGCGTTCCCTACACAACTTGTACCATCAGTACGTGATATACATTTTACTTGCCACGCTTTGAGCACCACGGCTGGACTGTGCTATGCCACGCTGATGTGCTGTGCCACACTTATGTCACTTCGGTTTACGGCAACGTGATTCTTCGTTCTCTGAGTCGTCCAGCGGTTAATCTTTTCATAAAAGAAGGGAGGTGTGACTATGAAGCACAATGCGGATGGGGTAGTATCAGATATTAAGTATTATTTAGCTAACGTGAAGCACTTAAAGAATTGGGCAGTTATTTTGTTTCGAATTCATTCGAAGAAAGGCAATTAGTAACAGCAGCAAAATTAGCAAATGTATCATCATACCGTAAAAAAAATCATCATGTCTTTCTAATCGGTGAACTATACTTTCACGCTAACAGCAATTCTAAAATAATTGTTAGCGCCCGACACCGGCAGACAAATACGTAGCTGCAGCTGTAGGAGAAATTCCACAACCATCTGGACGCAGGCAGTGGTCGCAGACGGGCACCGACATGTCCAGCGTGGTCAGCCTGGCAACGCAATAATAATAATGATGTACCTTCTGTAGCCCAGTAAGGTGCTATGACTTTTTTAATGACCTACTTCTTTACTTCTGGGTTTCTATGATGGTCAGCGTAGACAGTTCATATTTAAAGATGTTCCGTTAGCAGCGTACACAGAACTTTTAGCAGACACATTTTCGGAAAGCGTTGCGTCGCCGAGACCTATCAAAGAGGTGAAGTGTGGTAGAACACGGAAGAGCGCGAAGTGGCTAAGGCGTGACGAGTATTCGTACACCTCACCTATCGATTCAAATGTGGACACGTGAGGAAGTTGAGGTGGAGTTTTCACGTGCCTGCCGGACCCCGGCTGTCGCCTCGCCTGCCGAGGGGGCCGGCCGGTCACACAGGGGTGCGACGCGACGCGAGTGGCGGCGTGGCGTGGCGCTCGTGCCAGACACCACGTGCCACGCGCTGCTCAGTGGCTCGTGCAACGCGCCACTAAACTACTGTTGTTGTTCTGGTCTTTAGTCCTGAGACTGCTTTCATGCAGCTCTCCATGCTACTCTATCCTGTGCGAGCTTCTTCATCTCCCAGTACCTGCTGCAATACTGCAGTACCTTCTGAATCTGCTTAGTGTGTTCATCTCTTGGTCTCCCTCCACGATTTTTACCCTCCACGCTGCCCTCCAATACTACATTGGTGATCCCTCAGAACATGTCCTACCAACCGAACCCTTCTTCTACTCAAGTTGTGCCACAAACTTCTTATGTGATCTACCCATCTAATCTTCATCATTATTCTGTAGCACCAAATTTCGAAAGCTTCTTTTCTCTTCTCGTCCAAACTATTTATCGTCCATTTTTCTCTTCCATACATGGCCACACTCCATACAAATACTTTCAGAAATGACTTCCTGACACTTAAATCTATATTCGATGTTAACAAATTTCTCTTCTTCAGAAACGCTTCCCTTGCCATTGCCAGTCAACATTTTATATCCTCTCTACTTCGACCATCATCAGTTATTTTGCTCCCCAAATAGCAAATCTCCTTTACTACTTTAAGTGTCTCACTTCATAATCCAATTCCCTCAGCATCACCCGACTTAATTCGACTCCATTCCATTACCCTCGTTTTGCTTTTGTTGAAGTTCATCTTACATCCTCCCTTCAAGACACTATCCATTCCGTTCAACTGCTCTTCCAAGTCCTTTGCTGTCTCTGACAGAATTACAATGTCATCGGCGAACCTCAAAGTTTTTATTACTTCTCCATGGATTTTAATACCTACCCCGAATTTTTCTTTTGTTTCCTTCACTGCCTGCTCAATATAAAGATTGAATAACATCGGGGAGAGGCTACAACCCTGTCTCACTCCCTTTCCCAACCACTGCTTCCGTTTCATGCCCCTCGACTCTTATAACTGCTATCTGGTTTCTGTACAAATTGTAAATAGCCTTTAGCTCCCAGTACTTTACCCCAGCCACCTACAGAGTTTGAAAGAGAGTATTCCAGTCAACATTGTCAACATTGTCTACAAATGCTAGAAACGTAGGTTTTGCCTTTCCTTAATCTAGCTTCTAAGATAAGTCGTGGAGTCACTATTGCCTCACGTGTTCCAATATTTCTACGGAATCCAAACTGATCTTCCCCGTAATTGTAAGTTTGTCCTCGTTTGTCTCGTACGCGTCTTCTCCGTGGTGTCTATGTTTTCGTTAGCACGAGTAAAGGCAGAGGTGATACAACTTCTTCCAGTAGTCAGCCTACACACTGCTTCGTACGCCGTAATCACATGCACACGGAGTCATTGGGCGTACAGTCTTTTATTGGGCTCAAATATCCCGAGCAATAAAATGACGCTAATTTTGTGAAACATTGGAAAGTCGAGAATAGAATAAGAAGAAGTTAGCCCCCAGCGCCCAGAAGCAGTGGCTACGTGCGTGTAAGATTTGCTCGTGTTCCGTTTCTCCGAAGACTGTTTCGCCCGAAAGGAGTATTTTTTACAGAGCATGTCCGTCACCCGACAGCTCCTCTGTACGGTGGGTAGTTATCTGTTTCGTACCGTCGTTCCTGACTTTTGCCAGCTCTAGGAATATTTTTTGCTAACAATGAAATTCTTCGTCGGGTCGATCTGAGTTAAATTCTCGTGTCGGGAAGCAGCGAGTAGTGTAGGCGTTCGGCTGGCGCAGTTCCCCGTTGCCGCCGCCGTCAGCGGCCGGCCCCCGGCTCGCGAGTGACGCGCTGCGGGGGCGGGGAAGCGCGGCGCTCGGGGGCGGCCCCGCCCGCTGCGCTGACTCACGCGGCGGACGCGCGCCGCCCGGCGGGCTCACGCGTAGCGCGCCACGCGCTTTGTCGCCGGCCCCTGCCACTCTTCCTCTGCACTCTGCAGAAAAGTCTCCATCCTTGCTTCGTTCAGTGAGACACGGTTAAACTCGTAACCGCTCCGAAACTGACGATTAATGCCCTAGAGAAATCTGCAGGGCGTTCAGAAGGATTCCGAGTTGCGACCCGTACACTGGAAAAAGCCTATGTGTGTGAGTAACAGCTCGCATACTTGCCCCACCTGATCCCAGTAACTGCTTCCGATGACAGTGTGGAATTCGACGCTAGCGCGCGGTAAAACACCTGCGACCTCTCAGAGCTCTCCACCCTGGTCGAAAACGGTTGTCGATCACTCGGGACCACTCAACTTCCGACTGGTTCGGTCTTACACATCCTCCTGCCTGCCCCTTACCTCGTTCAGCCGCGTTATCTGGCTACCCCTGCCACGGCCTGGAGCCGCATCCGCGTCTTCCTCCGCAAACCGCCGCCAGATTCCCGGCTGAGAGTGCCCAGCCCGATAGCAAGTGTTAGCGTTTCTTCTCCTGCCAGTCGCGTGTGAAGCGCGACGAGATTCAGTGTCCCTGTGAGCGTCCAAACTGTGCAGCCTCGTCCTCGCAGTCAACACGGGAGCCACGGAGCACGCAGTCCGTCGGCTGCCTGTGGCAGTCTGCAGTTTCTGCCCAACAGTGCGCTCTCTTCTGAATTTCCTCGTATAGAGACGTGGACTCTGACAACAATCTGTCGGTTATGAATTGTACATTAAAAGTCAAGGAACTGCAAAAAGGCGCGAATTTAAGGAGATGGGACCTGGATAAACTGAAAGAACGAGAGGCTGTAGATAGCTTCAGAGAGACTATTAGGAAACCATTGGCAAGAACGGGGGAAAGCAGTATACTAGAAGAAGAATGGGTAGCTTTGAGAGATGAAATAGTGAACGCAGCAGAGGATCACGTAGGTAAAAAGACGACGGCTTGTAGAAATCCTTGGGTAACAGAAGAGATATTGAATTTAATTGGTGACAGAAGAAAATATTAAAATCCAGTAAATGAAGTAGGCGAAAACAAATACAAAAAAAGTTTCAAATGGCTCTGAGCACTATGGGACTTAACATCCGAGGTCACGAGTCCCCTACAACTTAGAACTACTTAAACATAACTGTTGTGGATTGGCAAGAGACCCAACCCGGTGTACTAGAGGAAGCCGAAAGGCACGCGTTTTAGCTCACGCAGGATGGCGTGAGGTCTGGAACAGGTCAAGGAAATTAGACTAGCAAAAAAGGACGTAGCTGTGGAACACTTAACTTTAATCTATAAATGGTGAACATCGCTCTTGACGGTACATGTTTTACAGCATCAATAGTAACTGGTAATGGCGCCTTGCTAGGTCGTAGCAAATGACGCAGCTGAAGGCTATGCTACCTATCGTCCCGGCAAATGAGAGCGTATTTTGTCATTGAACCATCGCTAGCAAAGTCGGGGCGAGTGCTAGGAAGTCTCTCTAGACCTGCCGTGCGGCGGCGCTCGGTCTGCAATCACTGATAGTGGCGACACGCGGGTCCGACGTATACTAACGGACCGCGGCCGATTTAAAGGCTACCACGTAGCAAGTGTGGTGTCTGGCGTGACACCACAATAACTAACCGAAGGACATCACACACTTACATGCCCGAGGCAGGAGTCGAACCTGCTGCTGCGCGGTATGCGATCCTTAGCAGTATGACTGACGGAGGGCACCGAAGACGTTCATAGAAGGGAGTTCGTTGTGTATTATCGCGAAACAGGGAACGGAGAATCACGAATGTGATACTTCCTCGCATGTCGATCCTTAAAACAGCGGCGTTTTCGCTGCGGCGAGTCTTTTCACGAAAATAGAATCGCCAACTTTCTCCTCTGAGTGTGAAAATACGTTGTTGACTCCCACCTACATAGGAGGAAATGTGATAGAATAAGAGAGTTGAGAGCTGACACGGAAAGATTTCGGCTTTCGTGTTTCCCACTTACTACTGGAGAGGGAAACGGCCGTCAAATAGTCGGCAAGTGGTTCTGGGAAACCTCTGCCAAGCAACTGGATGCGAACTGCAAAGTGGTCGTGTAGATGTAGACGTAGCGGTGCCTGCCGGTCATGTAACAGCTCGTATCTGGGCACTTTTCCCACCAAAGTCAGTCGTGAGAGCTACACTATTAATGTATTTGTGAGTCTTGTATACACAGTTAAAGAGTCTCTAGTGCAATCTTATTCAAATAGAGCTGCGCTATCCCCTTGTCATCACGGCTAGTCTTCTCCTCTGTGCTTGCGAGGACAAGGCGGCGTCACGGCTGTGGCAGCTGTAGTAGTCCGTCCCGGACGGCAGCAGCAGCGGAGTGGCTGCTAGTTTCTCAGCCACGGGGTTCCATCTTTTCAGAAGCTCGTATTGGGGGACGATGGACAACGTCCTTTCCAGAGCAGCCGTGCGAGTGTTTGTCTGGAGCGATGTAGGGAACCGGAGGAAAACTCAGACCAGAGGGATAGCTGAGCCGCTGTCACCCCGGTGCCTTCTCACCGCTGTCTCAGGCCCTCGGTTGGGTGCCTCCCCCTCCCTTCCGAGGCCCGAAGCGTCCAGTATCATCCGTGAGACCACAGCCAAGTAATGGAACGGGAACCATACGGCGACTGCAGTCTGGGTGGCGAAGTATCCTCACTTACCGGCATGTACTCGACGCACGAACACAAGTCGCCCAAGAAACCTCAGTTCTAGACTACTGTCGGTCAGTCTGGGACCGCTACCAAAGACGAGCTGCACGGTACGTTGGGAGCGGTGCTGAACAGACTGCAATTGGAGGGTAGGGGGAGGCGTTACGAGAGAGGTGTCGCGCACAGCAGAGCGGAGGGCTCTACTCACTAAATTGCGAGAACTTGCGCTGTAGTCGTGTGGACAAACGTATGCTGCTTTGGCCGAGCAGTCGCGAAGGTGAACTCGGTGAAGTGCGGACTCGCTCTTTCTTCCACTTACCGTCCGCGGAAAGAGTAGCAAGGATGAATACTGGGGTGGCCCGTCCTCCACAGCCCGTACCGTCAGCACATGTGTGGTCCGTGCCGCGCAGTAAGGCGACTGCTGCTGGCTGAACAGGTGTGAATGTTTATAACTCAGTGTGAGAGAATCTCGCGGCAAGAGAACAAAATGAGACTATAATAAAAAGGTAGCCCTACGAAACAAGTGGCGGTGGAAGACACGAGGAAGCTGCTTACGGTGACAAGCGGTGACACTCTGCGACAGAGGCGCACAGAGAGAGAGAGAGAGAGAGAGAGAGACAGAGCAGGGCCACCGTGCTCCGATCGTAGCAGGAACTCGTACAAAACAGCTGGCGACGCAGCTGGGAGACAGCTGAAGTGCGGGACATCACCGCGGAAAATGCCCCGAGGCTCGCCGTTTGACGTCATTAAAGCGGAAAAGGTGATCGTTTTGAAGCCGTGCAAGTTGTCGGTGAGGAATTGACGAAAGGACCCCCGCGTGTCTGCACCGAGCAAGCAACGAAGTGCACACAATAAGTATCCTATTGACGATGTCGATAAATGTGTTGTTTGGCAACAATTTTTGCAGTATTGTAAGGAAAACCGTTTTTGCGGAAACTCGACACTTTTTGGTGTACGGAAGTGTGGCTGTCGCTGCGTCCGCTCCCGTCCGTGTCGGGCGGGAAAGAGCGCGGCGTCGGCACGCGGCGCGCCTCGCTGGCACGGCGGCGGCCGGCGGCGTCGCTGCCCCCGCACACATCCCTAGCCGGCGCGGCGCGGCGCGGCGCGGCGGCGGAAGCGACGCGGAAGCGGCGACGCTATTCGCGGCAGCCTGACTCACACACACAGGGGGACCGCAGCCGCCGCTCCCGTATTGCCGCCTTCCGGCAGCGTCCCCGTCACACACACTGACCGGACGCTCCAGCTTCGCACGTACGGTTGCGACACTACCGCTCGTCTCTGTTACGCTCTACGACTCTCGATACTCCTTTCAGTGGAGTAAGTTGCAACCGTATGCAATTTCCACACTGTTTCTTCGTGAGTTTTCACATTTGCGGTTTCTGTTGTTTCTATTCGGAGAGACGAATGCAGTAAGAAGATTTAAAATGGATGTCGGTTGCAGTAGTTATTTGGAGATGACGAGGGTTCCAAAGCGAAGACTGGCTCGACGAAGATCTCCACGCCTCTCTACGCTTTGGAACCCTCGTCATCTCCGAATAATTACTGCAACCGACATCCATTTTAAATCTGCTTACCGCATTCGTCTCTCGGTCACCGTCTACAATTTTGCCCCCTAAACTTGTCACCAGTACTGAACTGGTGACGCCTTTATGTCACAGAATGTGTCCTATCAATCGATAACGTTTTTCAGTAAACTCGGGCAACGTATTTCTTTTCTTGCCAAATCTACTCAGTACCTTCTCATGTACACATCTCATCCTCTACATTCTTCTGCAGCACTACATTTCAAAAGCTTCTATTCTCTTCTTGTCTAAACTTTTATTGTTCACCTTTCTCTTCCATACTAGGCAACGTCCAGACAAATACCTTCAAAAGGACTTCCTAACGTTTAAATCTATATTCAATATTAACAAGTTTCTCTTCTTCAGAAACGCTTTTCTTGCTATTGCCAGTCTATATTTTGTAACTTTGTGACCCCGAGAACATCAGGGCGAGTGTTTTGTGTCAGTGTGATAAATATACTTCATCCGTAAATAACTTGTTCCAAAATAAATAAGGAACACTCCTTCCTCTCTCCAGCAGCCCTGCACAGGCCGAGTCTTTTACCCACCATTGCCTAGAAAGAGGTGGCGATCAGGTGACTTAGGTTAGTGGAAGTGAGCTCTGTTTCCCGCAATTTTCTTCGGTTGGTAGAGAAACCGCAAGTGAATTTTCTTTACCGATCAAAATTCAAACTCTGCGCCAGTTCCTAGGATGAGGTGGCGATGGGTGACTTAGGTTAGTGGGGGTAGCCCAAGTGATATTTTCCCGCGACTTTCTTAGGTTAGTAGAGATAACCGTGGTGTGATGCATTATTGCGTTGGAATTTGAACTTCCCGCCGGTTTTCTGGGGGAGGGGGGTTAGGTTAGTGGATGTACTCTATTGACTTATCTTCCACCAAAATTCAAACTTACAACCAGGGAGGACTGGTACTTGCATCATCAACTCACTTCATAGCCGCCATCTTGGATGATGTCATGCGATGTGCAAGTTAGTACACTTTAGTGCACAGTAACACGGCATCATGGGGATGTGGCGGTCGGTTGCGGATCGTGGTGGAGACGTTAACAATTTCCTTACAAGTTCAGGTGGGTGTGGCATTCAGGAAAATTCATTCCGAGTCCACAGGAGCACTCTCTGATGGTGTCAATATGTACTAGGCCTTGTGGTGGACACACTGTTTGCCGCCATCTCGGATAACAGTACTTGCGTCATCACCTGACATCTTGGCCGCCATCTTGGACGACAGCGCCCTGCAGTTATGGCAGTGTGTACTAGGCCAGTTTGAGTCCAGACCTCGAGGCGACCACACTGTTTCCCGCCATCTTGGATTATATCAGAGATGAGAGTGCCCACTGGATGTGGTACTGTGTACTAAGTCAGTTGGAGTCTGGACTGGACTGGATGGCTGTGCAGTGAAATCGTTTAAATAAACACTGGTGCATGCAAAATAAAGACTTATGTCCTGCACTGGTCGAGTCCTTTTCCCACGAACTCTTTGGAGGAGATGGCAGCCGGGTGACTGAAGTTAGTCCAAGTGTCCTTTCTTTTGCGCCATTTTCTTAGCTTAGGTTAGTGGTGGTTTGAGTTAGGTTAGTGGAGGTAGCCCAACTTTTTAGGTTAGTAGAGATGTAATGCATTATCCTGTTGGTGTTTGGACTTCCCACCATTTTTCTGGGGGAGGGGGCGTGGCACTTTCCCGCCAAAAGCCTCCTTCGTGAATAACGGTAATTGTGTCATCAGCTGACATCACGGTTGCCATATTAGATGACATCCTGCGCTGTTGCCAAGTCTACACACCACCATCTTGGATGACGTCATCGCTGCCATCTTGGATACCTCTGGCAACAATGCAGAGTGGGGTAGAAATGGCTTTGTTCCAATAGTCATATAGACAGCACTGGCTGGTCCCATCAGCACCTACGAGACTTCCAACCGTCATCCCAGTGCTTTCTTAACAGGGAAATATCACAAACTGAACAGCTAAAAACGAATAAAAAGTAATTTCAAATAAGGGTATGTGTCTTCTTTACCACCAGTAAAATTCACTTATCTGTAAAACTGCGTTTGTGTAAAATCTACGTACGAAAATTAACCAGTTTAAAGCGTACACGAGAACACACTGCTCAAGAAATAGTATTGTCTAACAGACAATAATTCCAACCGGGAGACACGTAACATTCATACACGATGTATTTTTTGGCATAAATCTAAATATTTGTTTTAAAAAGTATATGTTAATACGTGCAGTTCTTAAAGGGTGATATATCACAAAACAGGAACTGCCTTGCGGTCTTGTCTTGTTCGTCATCGAAATGCAAATGGTGAGTTCCACAGGAACAACAAGGACAGAGATGTGGAATACTACTATGCAGCACACTTGACAGCCCCAAGTGTAGAACACATGCTACACAATTTTTGGCGGATCTGCAGGTCAGTAGTGCAGTGTCAAAAGGCACGAATGATGCAGCAGGATCATCAACTCGGTAAGTTGATCTCTGCCACTTGTACAGGAATGTAGCCGCATACATCCGTGCAGAAATTTGGTCGTAGATAACAGAGTGGAGACGGGCGGCGAGGTACCGAGCCTGTAAAGTGACTTGTGGTTTGTCAGTTTGCAAATGGTACAAAAGCGACAAGGCCTCTGGCATTGAGTTCGTATTAGCTAAAAATTTGTCCGAAATGCAGTCGGAGACTTGTGCTTTACATTAAACGTCGTCATACACAAATACACAGGTTCCCAGATAAGCCCCGTGCTGATGTGTCGTAGAAGGACTAAATGTCCATACTTTCTAACCACTTGTATTCGGTTGTAGCCATTTGAGCTGAGATACTTGCCTCGTTAGCGATTCCTGTCCCTGGAATGGACACTCTGGGCTGCTTGCCTCGCTGCACACTTCTGCTGTAGTGGTTGCACGGGGCTCACTGGCTGCTGCTGACTTCGGCAGAGGGTCGTGGGTTCGTATACGCGAGGCGCCGTGGCCGCGGGCCTGTCGACCGTGGGCTGTGGCGCGGTGAGGCAGTGGGGCTGCACGTCGTGCAGTGGGACTTTAGCACCTCAGGTTGTGGGACACGTGGGGATGGGCCTGTGTGACCGTGGGACTGCGGAGCTGCGCTTTGTCGGGCCTCGGAGGCATGAGGGTGTAAGGTGGCCACAGAGCTATTGGGCCACGTGACTATGGGCTGCGGGGAACTGTGGCTGTGGCCCGTGGGGCTGTGTGCTGTGGAGGTGGGGGGACCTCGGGGCTGTGAGGCTGTGCGGTTGTGGGGCTGTGTGGCCGCGGCGCTGTGGGCTGTGGGGTCATTGGGCATGTCACTGGAAGCAAATGGTTTGTTTAGAGGTTCATAGTTTCATGACTATTCAGAAAAACAAATGTATAAGTTATGCACATAAAATAAAAAAAGAAGTATTGAGAAATTCTTACCACTTCGAAATAATTAAGCAGATTTACAAAATACAGAGCCCAGCAATCAGTTGTCATTTTCTGCAGGTTTTATATGGCAAATCTAGATTTCAGCTATTGCCTAGCCATTAGTAATGCATTATTTCATAGTATCTATGCATATCGCTTCCCAGTTGCCTGGTCATCCGTCACAGTGCCTCCAAGGCTCTCCAAAGAACTGTGAAAGGATGCCCGGACAACAAGAAACTGATGTGCATTGATACTATTTTCTGACGAAATCAAATATAGTTTTTTTTGCGGTCCACTTCCCGTCATAATTTTTTTAACTCGGCATCTGGCGATATTGCCAAAGCTTCGTCCATAATTGAGATTTCCTTAGCCCTATAAACGACTGAAGTAGGTTAAATAAGCGATGAGTGAAATAAATGCATCAGAAAGCCGTGTGCCTCACTCGCAACGTTTCGATTCGGCTTCGGGATCTGTCTCCATTGCTCGCTTGGGTAGGTCTGGAGCATCGTATACTGGCTACCTCGGGGAGATGGCTCGGAGGCGGCGAGTCGAGTGTGAAACGGACACTGGTCAGGAACAGACATCTTCTTTTGGGTGCCATCTGCTGTTTACCTGGTACGCAACCTAAACTGAACGTACGATTATGTGGTGTCGCAAGTGCGAGGTTTCAATGTCTCTCAATTCCTTTAAAAGACCCTGCGGCAGTTACTTGTAGTAAATACTTCGCCGACCTGTGTCGGTTTGGTGCATTTACCAATGATTAATGTAACGTCCTTAAAGAGAGTGTCATAGTATTTTCGCTGTTGTTTAATATCATCCAAATGAGTTACTCGTACTTGACGCCAAGTTTACTTCGCCCAGAGCTGGTCGCATACAACAGTTAGTTGGGCGGCCGTAGCGTCGTTTAGGATGCCGGCTCTGTTTGCAGTTTACGCGGACAGGCGTGTTGTGTGCGGTCTGGCAGCTTCTGTCGCGTCTCCGGCGCTCGCGCGTCCGTGTTGGCGGCTGTTCTGGCCGTGCTGTGCCCAGGCGGCTGGTCAGGCGGCCGCCGTCGCTGCCACCGGGGTATCCTGGCCACCGTAAGTCGTCCGTGCACGGCCTCAGTGTGTTGTAGGCGTACCTCTGCAGCTGTCTGACCTCCCACACGGTGGGGGCAGTGGCGGCGCCGCGTCGTGCTGTCCAAGTTTTTGGCCGCACATTGGGGGTGGTCGTCTTTTCATTTACTTGATTGCTGTAATGCCTTGTTCTATTGACAAGGATTAATTTTCTGAAGTTATGACTTTAATATCTTTAAACCGTTCGTATGAATGAATGCCCAAAATTTTCTATGATTTCTATGACTGCTGTTTGAAATAAGAGTTTTTCATCTTACTATTGTCGCCATTTGGAATAACATTTTGTCGCTCTTGAGGTTAATTCCCCCCCCCCCCCCCTGAATCATTGACCTTGCCGTTGGTGGGAAGGCTTGCGTGCCTCAGCGATACAGATAGCCGTACCGTAGGTGCAACCACAACGGAGGGGTATCTGTTGAGAGGCCAGACAAACGTGTCGTTCCTGAAGAGGGGCAGCTGCCTTTTCAGTAGTTGCAGGGGCAACAGTCTGCATGATTGAGTGATCTGGCCTTGTAACGGCCTTGCTGTGCTGGTACTGCGGACGGCTGAAAGCAAGGAGAAACTACAGCCGTAATTTTTCCCGAGGGCGTGCAGCTTTACTGTATAATTATATGGCGTCCTCTTGGGTAAGATATTCCGGAGGTAAAATAGTCCCCCATTCGGATCTCCGGAAGGGAACTACTCAAGAGGACGTCGTTATCAGGAGAAAGAAAACTGGCGTTCTACGGATCGGCGCGTGGAATGTCAGATCCCTTAAAGGACAGGTAGATTAGAATATTCAAAAAGGGAAATGCATAGGTTAAAGTTAGATATAGTGGGAATTAGTGAAGTTCGGTGGCAGGAGGAACAAGACTTTTGGTCAGGCGAATACAGGGTTATAAATACAAAATCAATGCAAGACTAGGTTTAATAATGAGTAAAAAAATAAGGAGCCGGCCGAAGTGGCCGTGCGGTTCTAGGCGCTGCAGTCTGGAACCGCGAGACCGCTACGGTCGCAGGTTCGAATCCTGCCTCGGGCAAGGATGTGTGTGATGTCCTTAGGTTAGTTAGGTTCAACTAGTTCTAAGTTCTAGGGGACTAATGACCACAGAAGTTCAGTCCCATAGTGCTCAGAGCCATTTGAACCAAAAAAATAGGAGTGCGGGTAATCTACTACAAACAGCATAGTGAACGCATTATTGTGGCCAAGATAGACACGAAGCCCACGCCTACCACAGTACTACACGTTTATATCCCAACCAGCTCTGCAGATGATGAAGAAATTGATGAAATGTATGATGAGGTAAAAGAAATTATTCAGCTAGTGAATGGAGACGAAAATTTAATAGTTATGGGTGTCTGGAATTCAACAGTAGGAAAAGGGAGAGAAGGAAACATAGAACATGGATTGGGAGTAAGAAATGAAGGGGGAAGCCGTCTGGTAGAATTTTGCACACAGAATAACTTAATCATAGCTAACATTTCGTTCAAGAATCATAAAAGAAGGTTGTACACATGGAAGAAGCCTGGAGATACTAAAAGGTATCAGATAGATTATATAATCATAAGGCAGAGATTTAGGAACCAGGTTTTAAATTGCAAGAGACTTCCTGGGACAGATGTGGACTCTGACCACAATCTGCTGGTTGTGTAGATTAAAACTGAAGAAACTGCAAAATGGTGGGAATTAAAGCAGATGAGACCTGGATAAACTGACTAAACCAGAGGTTGAACAGAGTTTCAGGGAAAGCATAAGGGAACAATTGTCACGAATGGGGGAAATAAATATTGTAGAAGAAGAATGGATAGCTCTGAGGGATGAAGTAGTGAAGGCAGAAGAGGATCAAGTAGGTAAAAAAATGAGGGCTAGTAAAAATCCTTGGGTAACAGAAGAAATATTGAATTGATGAAAGGAGAAAATATAAAAATGCAGTAAATGAAGCAGGAAAAAAAAAAGAATACAAACGTCTCAAAAATGAGATCGACGGAAGTGCAAAATGGCTAAGCAGGGATAGCTAGGGGTAAGATACATACTGCCTACAGGAAAATTAAAGAGACATTTGGAGAAAAGAGAACCACTAGTATGAATATCGAGAGCTCAGGTGGAAACCCAGTTCTAAGCAAAGAAGGGAAAGCAGAAAGGTGGAAGAAGTATATAGAGGGTCTAGTCAACGGCGATGTACTTGAGGATAATATTATGGAACCTACGTTTCTAGCATTTGTAAACTTAGAGAAAGCTTTTAACAGTGTTGACTGGAATACTCTCTTTCGAATTCTAAAGGTGGCGGGGGTAAAATACAAGGAGCGAAAGGCTATTTACAATTTGCACAGAAACCAGATGGCAGTTATAAGAGTCGAGGAGCATGAAAGGGAAGCAACGGTTGTGAAGGGAGTGAGACAGGGTTGTAGCCTATCCCCGATGTTATTCAATCTGTATATTGAGCAAGCAGTAAAGGAAACAAAAAAAAAAATTCGGAGTAGGTATTAAAATCCATGGAGAAGAAATAAAAACTTTGAAGTTCGCCGATGACATTGTAATTCTGTCAGAGACAGCAAAGGACTTGGAAGAGCAGTTGAACGGAATGGACAGTGTCTTGAAACAAGAGTATAAGATGAACATCAACAAAAGCAAAACGAGGATAATGGAATGTAGTCAAATTAAGTCGGGTGATGCTGAGGGAATTAGATTAGTAAATGAGACACTTAAAGTAGAAAAGGAGTTTTGCTATTTGGGGAGCAAAATAACTGATGATGGTCGAAATAGAGAGGATATAAAATGTAGAGTAGCAATGGCAAGGAAAGCGTTTCTGAAGAAGATAAATTTGTTAACATCGAGTGTAGATTTAAGTGTCAGGAAGTCGTTTCGAAAAGTATTTGTATGGAGTGCAGCCATGTATGGAAGTGAAACATGGACGATAAATAGTTTGGTCAATAAGAGAATAGAAGCTTTCTAAATGTGGTGCTACAGAACAATGCTGAAGATTAGATGGGTAGATCACATAACTAATGAGGAGGAATTGAATAGAGCTGGGGAGAAGAGGATGTTGTGGACGACTTGACTAGAAGAAGGGACCGGTTGGTAGGAGATGTTCTGAGCTATCAAGTGATCACCAGTTTAGTACTGGAGGGCAGAGTGGAGGGTAAAATTCGTAGAGAGAGACCAAGAGATGAATACACTAAGAAGATTCAGAAGGATGTAGGTTGCAGTAAGTACTGGGAGATGAAGAAGCTTGCACAGGATAGAGTACCATGGAGAGCTCATCAAACCAGTCTCAGGACTGAAGACCACAACAACAACGAGGTGAACTATTTTGTAAGTGAATACTCATTTTGAATAATGGACGTATGTAACATGTGGCGTGAAATGTTTTATTTTTTACCGCTTTAAATGAGAAATTCTTTTCTTGCTATTATCCCCATTTGGGCATATAAGCTTTATTATCGTCAGAGTCAGCTACTGTAACGGAAGCTGAATTGAGACTTTCAGTCATTTAAATTTGCATTCTGGGGAACAACTCGTGGTCATCACTATTAAAAACGTTTCGGCTTCAGGATTATTACCATCTGAGTTAACGGCTTGGTTAAAATTCTTAACTTGTTTGTGTAACTGTCTGGTCGTCGTAATGTTGTGCGAACAGGCGTGACGTACGTAATTCTGTAATGTTGGTATTACAGTTCAGTAATCACTTGGAATTTGAGGACGAGAAGATTAGTGTTTACCGGCCCGTCGACAACGAGGTGATTAGAGACGGAGCACGAGCTCTGATTTTGGAAGGATGGGAAACGAAATCGGCGATGCCCTTTCAAAGAAGCCATCCCGATATTTCCCTGCAGCGGTGTAGGAAAATGAAGGAAAACCTGGATCAGGATTGTTTGAAGCGTCGTCTTCCAGTAGTTGGAATTTGAATGCTTGTAGGTCATTTAATGGTTTGATAAATTTAAGTGTTCGGAATTGAATTCCTGAGGGCAAAGTTCTCGGCCTTGCAATAAATGCTGGCGGAAACGTTGTTTAGTTGAGGGAGTGCGTTTGACCGCCCGCGTGGCTGCCTCGCCCGGCCTGCGCCCCACGGCCACGTGACGTGGCGGGCGCTGCTGCGCGCGTCGCCCTTCTTAATTATTTAATTTAAACTGGCGCGCATCTATCAGTTTTTATGATTTTAGCACGCCACTGTTAGGAAACAGAGTTGTGAAAATAAGCTTAGCCACTCTTATTTCAAATGGTCGTAAGAGTCATCAAAGGAAACTGAAAAAGAATCTAATTTCAAATGGTTGAAAAAGAGCCAACAAGGGAAATGTAAGAAAAGTCTTATAATACTGGCTCGGACACTGTCTATCCGACATCAAATGACATAAATTCCCAATAACACAAAAAAGCTATCAGATAAGATTTGTGAAATGTATTCGTAGTAGCGGATACGTACGACTAACCATCAGCTGCTTAAGGAAATGACGGCAGTGAAAGTTCGTGCCGCACCGGGACGCCAACACTGACTTGCCGCTTTAAGCGAGCGGCCGCCTTAGCCGCGTTGGCTGCCCGCGCACTGCTGACGCCCAGGTTGAAGCCTCCACACGTCGCCATTCCTGCGTCGCAACCTGGACTCCTACACACCTTACGTTATTCCCGTAGAGGGGAGGACAGTTTAATATCGGCGGGAAAATACGGTATTGCAGCACCTGTGTTGTTACGGTGCAGTGTTCCTTCGAACGCACGTAGACGTCTCGCTATCGTGTCCGCCAGTCGTTGCCACGAAAGTCGCAGTGATCTGGACACCGCAAAGGCGTTTTCGACGTTGTCCAGCTGTAGAATGTCGACCGCTAACATCGTGTGCTGGGGTGCTGCGCCGCACAGCTGCCGCCGCGGCTACATGCGCCGAGCGCCGGCAGGCACGTGGCGACCTCGTGCCGGCGCTGCTCGCCGACTGTGACCGGCTGCTCGGCTGCTCGCGCGCCGCCTGCTCGCCGTTTGCTGCTCGGCGCTACGTTCCGCAACGCGACGCTCCGCTCGGACTGTGCTGGAATAAACGTGAAGGCCAGCCACTAGCCAGTGCTCGCACCGCATTACGCGGGAATTACGCCAGGCGGCCCGGGCCGTTGTCACGCTCGTCGTTTCGTATCACGCCTGAATGCAACACAAAACGCATCGATATGCTTTAGATTAAGTTAAACCTTTTTATTTTTGTTATCAGCACGTGTTACCAGTTCAGTTTACAACTGCCGTTTCGCTTGACGCGCTGAGAACTGTTGACGTGTGCTACTATTAGTTGCCTCTCGGATGACGCACGAACGGAATAACTGCGCTCGATGAAAATGTAACACGGTTCGTGGTGTACTCGGTATACGTGAAGCAGATAAAACAAATAGACATTCTGTCGACATTCTTGTACAGGAAAACAACCGAAATAAACAATAATAACACAGAACTGTCGTTTTAGGATCGAACAATGTAGCTGTGCTTGCATTTAGGAGACAACGGTACAATCGCTTTTAATATATTCTTCTACAGGAGAAAGTAGGAAATGAAAAAAAAAATTATACATATGCTATTAACGTAATTCTTCTACAGAGAATCGTGAGAAATTAAAATAGCTTGAGTCGAGCGTCCAGCAGATAAAAATACATTCACCGTTAATACCTTTTATTCTACAAGAAAAATTAAGAAATGAAACAGACATTTTGTTATACGACCTACTAGTCAACAAAGACAGGTCGCCTCCGCGGGTTTCGATTTTTGAAATCATACATGCGGTGGTGTAGGTTAGGGTCCCAGGTAGCACATCGTGGAGCGATTCACTCGTTCGCGAGTAATGAAAAAAAAAAAGGTTCGGAATCTCGCGCTAGAATCTGCACCATTAAAATACACAGTCAGCTGTAAGCTGTGATAGAGCGCCGTGCGGAAGGGCCCGGCGCGCCGGCCAGCGCTCCGCTCCGCTCTCGCAGTCGTTCACTTCCGCGTCGCGCTATTTGTGTGCGTACAGTGCAGTAGTGACATACTTTACGACGGACCTTCCATCCCCGTATGAGGATCAGAGTAACGCCTCACGCCGAACAGCTCGTACGCGAGGATATGCGTATGAATCTTCTGGACGTCATAGGAATACACTTTTTCATCGTATGAAGGACCTTCCATCCCCGTATGAGGATCAGAGTAACGCCTCACGCCGAACAGCTCATACGCGAGGATATGCGTTTCAATCCTCTGGACGTCATAGGAATACACTTTTTCGTCGTATGAAGTAGAGATGGGCAAACTGAAACACGTAAATGTTTCGAAACGAATGAAACAGTACAATGTAATGTGTCGATACGGTGTTTCGAAACAGTGAAACACTTTGTTTTGTAATCTAATAAACCTACACATTTTATCATCATGAATGTCTACTGTATAAGTATGTCCATATAAACACAAATGAGGTGCGAGAGCGCTAATCATATCGCAGAAAGTATTAAACTATCACTTAGGCGTTTTGGCAGTTTCGTATTTCCTGCAGCAAATGCGCTGCTTTTGTGTCATGTGACTTTCATACTTTTCAATTGGCTGAGGAAAGCCTTAGCTGAAGACAGAAGAACCACCACGAACGGAACTGGAGGTGGGAGCAAACTGCAGAAACAACAGATATGCTACTGGGATTCCCACATTCCATTAGTATGGGTAATATACCCATCCTGCTAATTTCCATGCACACAAAGGGAATCATTGTGGATAATAGACACAGTGACTGTAGACTCACAAATAACTCAAAATAATTCGAATAAATAACAAAATATAACAGAAAAAAATTGTGTTTCAAGGTGCTTCGAACCGTTACTATAAATTTACGATGCTTCCCGTTCACCATTACACTATCAGTGATATGTCAAACAGATTGCTTGCAATTATACCTACATCAAATTTATATACATGTCTAATAACTGTCACTCTACGCCTTTTTTTATTTGAAATGTTGTAGTCTTACTTGCGTTTCTTAATATGATTACTATACATGAACAGAGAAGCGTATGTTATAAAAAAGTGTAATTTAACTGAATGATTTTCACATATTTATTATTTTGAATGCGAATAGTATGCGTTGTTTTATTGTTTGGTTAGTGTTTATAAAGCAGATGTTACGCCATTTCGGAATAGGACAGTCAGCTAGAAACGGAGCTTTATTTTCGGATATCTTAAGCTTCATGCTATTGCTTGTCAAAAAGATTTCGACACTCTTAGAAGTGTTTCACGAAGTGTTATGTTGTGTTTCAGTATCTGTGCCGAGCCCGAATCTCGTCCGACACAGAGTGGAATGAAACATCACTGTTTCGATACAATTAGTCCGTTCCAAGCACAGGTGGACTGAAACAGCCTTATTTTGAAACAACGATACAGTTTCCGTGTCTGGCTCGAGATCCGAGACAAGGGCGGAATGAAACACCACTGTTTCGAAACAGTGAACCATAGCGGTTCCGAAACACTGAAACAGTTCCAGGTATCGATACACTGTATCGAAACATAGAAACAGTGGCCAAGTCTAGTATGAAGTGTTGCATACATCGAGATGTCGACAGAGTTGTCGAAGTTGTCCAACGACGTGCCAGCAGACCAAAACTGAACACACTAACTGGCATGTAGGTGCGGTAACGGTGGACCGTGCGGGAATCGGTCTCCGGACCGAGTGGCTCTTTGAACTCCCATTCTAAGTACCACGACAAGTGGTCACGTCTCGATTGATCTTACGGAGAAATGCCAAACATTTACGACCTGTTGCTGATGTGGTGTTCAGTCCTGCGACTGGTTTGATTCAGCTCTCCAATGCTACTCCATCCTGTGCAAGCTTCTTCATCTCCCAGTACGTACTGCAGCCTTCATCCTTCTGAATCTGCTTACTGTATTCATCTCCTGGTCTCCCTCTACGATTTTTACCCTCCACTCTGCCCTCCAATACTAAATTGGTGATCCCTTGATGCCTCAGAACATGTCCTGCCAACCGATCCCTTCTTCTAGTCAAGTTGTGCCACAAACACCTCTTCTCCCCAATTCTATTCAGTACCTCCTTATTAGTTACGTGATCTACCCATCTAATCTTCAGCATTCTTCTGTAACACCACATATCGAAAGCTTCTATTCTCTTCTTGTCCAAACTATTTATCGTCCATGTTTCACTTCCAATGACTGGGTGTTGTGTGATGTCCTTAGGTTAGTTAGGTTTAAGTAGTTCTAAGTTCTAGGGGACTGATGACCATAGATGTTAAATCCCATAGTGCTCAGAGCCATTTGAACCATTTTTCACTTCCATACATGGCTACACTCCATACAAATACATTCAGAAACGACTTCCTGACACTTAAATCTATACTTGATGTTAACAAATTTATCTTCTCCAGAAACGCTTTCCTTGCCATTGCCAGTCTACATTTTATATCCTCTCTACTTCGACCATCATCAGTTATTTTGCTCCCCAAATAGCAAAACTCCTTTACTACTTTAAGTGTCTCATTTCCTAATCTAATTCCCTCAGCATCACCCGACTTAATTCGACTACATTCCATTATCCTCGTTTTGCTTTTGTTGATGTACGTCTTATATCCTCCTTGCAAGACATTGTCCATTCCGTTCAACTGCTCTTCCAAGTCCTTTGCTATCTCTGACAGAATTACAATGTCATCGGCGAACTTCAAAGTTTTTATTTCTTCTCCATGGATTTTAATACCTACTCCGAATTTTTCTTTTGTTTCTTTTACTGCTTGCCCAATATACAGATTGAATAACATTGGGGATAGGCTACAACCCTGTCTCACTCCCTTCCCAACCACTGCTTCTCTTTCATGTCCCTCGACTCTTATAACTGCTATCTGGTTTCTGTACAAATTGTAAATAGCCTTTCGCTCCCGTTATTTTACCCCTGCCACCTTCAGAATTTGAGAGAGAGTATTCCAGTCAACATTGTCAAAAGCTTTCTCTAAGCCTACAAATGCTAGAAACGTAGGTTCGCCTTTTCTTAATCTAGCTTCTAAAATAAGTCGTAGGGTCAGTATTGCCTCACGTGTTCCCATATTTCTACGGAATCCAAACTGATTTGCCCCGAGGTCGGCTTCTACCAGTTTTTCCAGTCGTCTGTAAAGAATTCGCGTTAGTATTTTGCAGCCGTGACTTATTAAACTGATAGTTCGGTAATTTTCACATCTGTCAACGCCTGCTTTCTCTGGGATTGGAATTATTATATTATTCTTGAAGTCTGAGGGTATTTCGACAGTCTCATACATTTTGCTCACCAGGTGGTAGAGTTTTGTCAGGACTGGCTCCCTAAGGGTGTCAGTAGTTCTAATGGAATGTTTTCTACTCCCGGGGCCTTGTTTCGACTTAGGTCTTTCAGTGCTCTATCAAACTCTTCACGCAGTATGATATCTCCCCTTTCATCTTCATCTACATCCTCTTCCATTTCTATAACATTGCCCTCAAGTACATCGCCCTTGTATAGACCCTCTATATGCTTCTTCCACCTTTCTGCTTTCCCTTCTTTGCTTAGAACTGGGTTTCCACCTGAGCTCTTAATATTCATACAAGTGGTTCTCTTTTCTCCAAACGTCTCTTTAATTTTCCTGTAGGCAGTATCTATCTTAACCCTAGTGAGATAAGCCTCTACATCCTTACATTTGTCCTCTAGCCATGCCTGCTTAGCCATTTTGCACTTCCTGTCGTTCTCATTTTTGAGACGTTTGTATTCATTTTTGCCTGCTTCATTTACTGCATTTTTATATTTTCTCCTTTCGTCAATTAAATTCAATATTTCTTCTGTCACCCAAGGATTTCTACTAGCCCTCGTCTTTTTACCTACTTGATCCTCTGCTGCCTTCACTACTTCATCCCTCAAAGCTACCCGCTCTTCTTCTACTGTATTTCTTTCCCCCATTCTTGTCAATTGTTCCCTTATGCTCTCCCTGAAACTCTGGTTTAGTCCGTTTATCCAGGTCACATCTCCTTAGATTCCCACCTTTTTGCAGTTTCTTCAGTTTTAATCTGCAGTTCATAACCAATAGATTGTGGTAATAGTCCACACCTGCCCCTGGAAATGTCTTACAATTTAAAACCTGGTTCCTAAATCTATCTGAAACCTGTTAGTATCTCCAGGCTTCTTCCATGTATACAACCTTCTTTTATGATTCTTGAACCAAGTGTTAGCTATGATTAAGTTGTGCTCGGGGCAAAATTCCACCAGGCGGCTTCCTCTTTCATTTCTTAACTCCAATCCATATTCACCTCCTATGTTTCCTTCTCTTCCTTTTCCTACTATCGAATTCCAGTCACCCATGACTATTAAATTTTCGTCTCCGTTCACTATCTGAATAATTTCTTTTATCTCATCTTACATTTCTTCGTCATCTGCAGAGGTAGTAGGCATATGTACTACTGTCGTAGGCATGAGCTTCGTGTCTATCTTGGCCACAACAATGCGTTCGCTGTGCTGTTTGTAGTAACTTACCCGCATTCCTATTGCTTTATTCATTATTAAACCTACTCCTGCATTACCCCTATTTGATTTTGTTTTTATAACCCTGTATTCACCAGACCAAAAGTCTTGTTCCTCTTTCCACCGATCTTCCCTAATTCCCACTATATCCAACTTTAACCTATCCATTTCGCTTTTTAAATTTTCTAACCTACCTACCCGATTAAGGGATCTGACATTCCACGCTCCGATCCGTAGAACGCCTACCCCATGTTAAATGGCTGCTTGCAGATCAAAACTGAGCTGACAAAACACGTTCCATCGTGCTCGATTGACGGTCTGCGGGCATTCCGTCGTACTTGACGATTGATTATGTGCGGGCCATCGTCACGTATGGTGACCAGCCACGAAGGTGCACAGGATGTGGCCAGGAGAGACACGTCTGGTCCGAATGTTTACACTGACGTTCGATACACACAGCGGTGGATGAAGTGACCACGGCATCGACGCTCACGTCCCTACCCGTCACCTACGAGACGGTTGACAGAACCCTGCCACGCCACTCCGGGATACACCTGAAGCCTCGTCAACGCCACCCGCCGCAGCACAAAGGCCTACGAGACCAGCATGGCGGCACCTCCACTGCTCACAACGGGACCATCCAATCTCAGGACTACATGTCCTGCCGACTCCTATCTTTATCCAGACAGACACAGCATCAGAAGATTGAGATTCGGAAGGACACACAAGGGCACAGCGGTCTCCCAGTAAGTGCAAGAAATGCCGGAGAACACCCTCTGACGATGCCGCCGTTCAGATGGCCTTGCGAGACGATGTCTGGCGGTGACCTTCCGTAGTGCGTTCAGTCGCAGGGCACGGCCGCTCCTGGCAGATCCTCTCTCAGTCCGGAACACTTACTCAGTGTTGCCAGTACACGAGGACGACGGATCTCCCACAGCTTTTGTCGCAGCACCCGCTTCCCCCACTCCGACAGTACATGAGCGTCACACGGCTTCGACGTCAGCATCCTGGGCCAATGACGTTAGTATTGAAATTCAGTCAATAAAACATGAGACGAGGGAAGTGAAAAATGAGGTATACTTGGAAGGACAAACAGCATTGGTCGTATTTTTTTGTTTTATTATCCGCAACATCGATTTTCGGTCACTTAGTGACCATCCTCAGTGCTGTAATATACAATTTAAATTGGTAGCCACTGGTGTCAACAAATTGGTTGGCACTGGTGTCAACAAGCTTGTTGACACCAGTGCCTACCAATTTAAATTGTATATTACAGCACTGAGGATGGTCACTAAGTGACCGAAAATCGATTTTGCGGATAATAAAACAAAAAAATACGACCAATGCTGTTTGTCCTTCCAAGTATATCCAGAACACTCCATGGAGTCGCCAATCAATAAAAATGAGGTAGTAACGCTCCGAATGAAACTAGAACGAGAGATTGCGGAGGTCAGACGTCTTTTGAAATATACTACCTCATTTATTGTATGCTACAGCATGTTTTAAGCTATTATGGGCGCTGTTTGTGACATATTTTCTGTGCTCTTTTTCTGTTGCCGTCTTTTTATACTTAGCGAACATCATGTCATCTGCAACCATGTGAGCGGCTGTTAGTAAACAAATGCTCAAAGCTGAACTTTGTATGTCAGCAGTATATACTTGGGGTTGTGGTAGTGTTTGAGGAAACCAGTTATTTTGGTGTGTATTTAGCTGTTGCTTAGCTGTTCGTGTACTCACGTTCGTTGGATGGTATATGGCTGCTTTTATACACAGAAAAACAAAACTTTTGCACCTGAGCTCTGGAGCACAATAGGGTGATGGTCTATTACAGCAGGATTGGAAGGATAACCGGGAACTCTGCAAATCTAGGACGCAGCACCTCGGAAACCACGCAGGCTGGGTTATTTCCAAGCATTTTTACCATTGTACGAGTATGGATTATCTGACCTCTGTCCGAGTGGCTTGGAGGTCGCGTTTCTCGTCTGTAGAACACAGAGAGGAGAAGACAGTATTAGAATATATTAGTCAGAGGATCGCCTTCTGCCGTCCTAGTGTTTGAAAGAGTTTATTCGGGCCGGAGTTGCTCCATCGTCGCAGACGAGTACGAGAACCATGACTTCCGACGCATCGGACGCAGTACATACGGTGACATCGCAAATTCCTTCGGCTTATTAGGGCTATAAAGCTAAACATCTGTGATCAAGTTAGTTTATTCCCACTGAGGTTCGACACCACCGTAGATCATCTTTGAAAGTAGTGTCTTCTAGTGTTTGGTATGTAAATTATGTCAGTCATTTTGCGTTAGTGATATTAGACCGCACAGTCATAACACGGAGGCAATTGATCAACAATTTTAGTTAGGAAATATAGACAATTTTACTTAAAGGCTGGATTTTAATCTATAATAAATATATATTGAACAACAACGTTTATCATTTAATTCGTCATTCATTTATGTTACATAGAAATTTATATACAAAAAAGAGCATCAAGAGATCCTAAGATCTGCTTCAGGAGTTAGTCAAACAGGGCGAACTCATCATTTCAGCGTTTACTATTTTCCGTTGCACACATTCATTTTTTACACCCGCCAGAAGTAGCATCTTTGAACGCATTTCGCTTCTTTTATTTGTGAAACATCATCACGAATAAAGAAAGCGAAACGCGAGTGGCAATAAAAAAACTGCCTTCAAGTAGTTGCACAAATGGAGCGTACCTCCATGAATTTTGAAGCAACTAAGGAACGACGGAAAACAGAAAAAATGACGAATTTTTCGGGTGCTTCTACAGATGTATTTGTACAAACTGGTATTACACTCTACTCAAAACAAGACGTAGATATGAATGTGAATAAAATGTGAGATTTACGACAGTTTCCAGAACACAGTCAATATTCTGTCGTTATCACGCACTCGTGGAAGGCCGTGGTCAGCGTAATTTGAACAGTATTACGAACTCTAACCACACTTCTCGGTACTGTGAAGAATGGAATGCCTCTGCCGGCTGCTAGCCGCTTTAAGTTAGTGCCGCTGTGGCGCTGAAGTGCGCATGCGCGGATCTGAGGCAGATTGCTTTTCACTGGTTGGCGCAAGGAGGACTGACAACAGCGTTTCGGTTCACTGGGACCGTTCGGCATCGCTTTCGAAATGCTTACTGAATAATGACAGGGCTCTGTCTCGCAAAGAAGACTGTTTAGTGCGCTCGCGTACCGAACCAATCGGCAAAATGGCGAAAAGATACAGAATAGGGCCCCTGAACGCTCTGCCAGGCTGGCCGACTGGATAAACTGCGCAAGCACGGAGCGCGACCCGACTCCTACCTGAGTTCCTCTACACCCTGCGGGACCAGCACTATGGACGTACTTCTTAGATCATGTTGTTGTTGTTGTGGTCTTCAGTCCTGAGACTGGTTTGATGAGCTCTCCATGCCACTCTATCCTGTGCAAGCTTCTTCATCTCCCACTACCTCCTGCAGCCTACATCCTTCTGAATCTGCTTAGTGTATTCATCTCTTGGTCTCCCTTACGATTTTTACCCTCCACTCTGCCCTCCAATACTAAATTGGTGATCACATCTACTACCAACCGATACCTTCTTCTAGTCAAGTTGTGCCACAATCTTCTCCCCAATCCTATTCAATACCTCCTCATTAGTTATGTGATCTACCCATCTATCTTCAGCATTCTTCTGTAGCACCACATTTCGAAAACTTCTATTCTCTTCTTGTCCAAACTATTTATCATCCATATTTCACTTCCATACATGGCTACACTCCATACAAATACTTTCCGAAACGACTTCCTGTCACTTAAATCTCTACTCGATGTTAACAAATTTCTCTTCTTCAAAAACGCTTTCCTTGCCATTGCCAGTCTACATTTTATACCCTCTCAACTTCGACCATCATCAGTTATTTTGCTCCCCCAATAGCAAAACTCCTTTTCTACTTTAAGTGTCTCATTTACTAATCTTCCCTCAGCATCACCCGACTTAATTCGACTACATTCCATTATCCTCGTTTTGCTTTTGTTGATGTTCATCTTATACTCTCGTTTCAAGACACTGTCCATTCCGTTCAATTGCTCTTCCAGGTCCTTTGCTGTCTCTGACAGAATTACAATGTCATCGCCGAACCTCAAAGTTTTTATTTCTTCTCCATGGATTTTAATTCCTACTCCGAATTTTTCTTTTCTTCCCTGTACTGCTTGCTCAATATACAGATTGAATAACATCGGGGATAGGCTACAACCCTGTCTCACTCCCTTCCCAACCACTGCTTCCCTTTCATGTCCCTCAACTCTTATAACTGCCATCTGGTTTCTGTACAAATTGTAAATAGCCTTTTACCCCTGCCACCTTTAAAATTTGAAAGAGACCATTCCAATCAACATTGTCAAAAGCTTTCTCTAAGCCTACAAATGCTAAAAACGTAGGTTTGCCTTTCCTTATCTATTTTCTAAGATAAGTCGTAGGGTGAGTATTGCCTCACGTGTTCCAAAATTCCTACGAAATCCAAACTGGTCTTCCCTGAGGTCGTCTGCTACCAGTTTCTCCATTCGTCTGTAAAGAATTCGCGTTAGTATTTTGCAGCCGTCACTTATTAAACTGATAGTTCGGTAATTTGCACATCTGTCAACACCTGCTTTCTTTGGGAATGGAATTATTATATTCTTCTTGATGCCTGAGGGTACTTCGCCGGTCTCATACATCTTGCTCACCAGATGGTAGAGTTTTGTCAGGACTGCCTCTCCCAAGGCTGTCAGTAGTTCTAATGGAATGTTGTCTACTCCCGGGGCCTTGTTTCGACTCAGGTCTTTCAGTGCTCAGTCAAACTCTTCACGCAGTATGATATCTCCCATTTCATCTCCATCTCCATCCTCTTCCATTTCCATAATATTGTCCTCAGGTACATCGCCCTTGTATAGACCCTCTATATACTCCTTCCACCTTTCTGCTTTCCCTTCTTTGCTTAGAATTGAGTTTCCATCTGAGCTCTTGATATTCATACAAGTGGTTCTCTTTTCTCCAAAGGTCTCTTTAATTTTCCTGTAGGCAGTATCTATCTTATCCCTAGTGAGATAAGCCTCTACATACTTACATTTGCTTATCCATTTTGCATTTCCTGTCGTTCTCACTTTTGAGATGTTTGTATTCCTTTTTGCCTGTTTCATTTACTGCATTTTTATATTTTCTCCTTTCATCAATTCAATATTTCTTCTGTTACCCAAGGATTTCTGCTAGCCTTCGTCTTTTTACCTACTTCATTCTCTTCTGCCTTCACTGCTCCATCCCTCAAAACTACCCATTCTTCTTCTACTGTATTTCCTTCCTCCATTCCTGTCAATTGTTCCCTTATGCTCTCCCTGAAACTCTGGTTTAGTCAGTTTATCCAGGTCCCATCTCCTTAAATTCCCACCTTTTTGCAGTTTCTTCAGTTTTAATCTACAGTTCCTAACCAATAGATAGTGGTCAGTCCTCATCTGCCCCTGGATATGTCTTACAATTTAAAACATGGTTGCTACATCTCTGTCTTACCATTATATAATCTATCTGAAACCTGTCAGTATCTCCAGGCTTCTTCTATGTGTACAACCTTCTTTTATGATTCTTGAACCAAATGTTAGCTATGATTCTCTGTGGAAAATTCTACCTGACTGCTTCCTCTTTCATTTCTTACCCCCAATCCATATTCACCTACGATGTTTCCTTCTCCCCCTTTTCCTACTCTTGAATTCCAGACACCCACGACTATTAAATTTTCGTCTCCCTTCACTACCTGAATAATTTCTTTTATCTCATAATACATTTCATCAATTTCTTCATCATCTGCAGAGCTAGTTGGCATATAAACTTGTACTACTGTAGTAGGCGTGGGCTTCGTGTCAATCTTGGCCACAATAATGCCTTCACTATGCTGTTTGTAGTAGCTTAGCTACACTCCTATTTTTTATTCATTATTAAACCTACTCCTGCATTACCCCTATATGATTTTGTATTTATAACCCTGTATTTACCAACCAAAAGTCTTGTTCCTCCTGCAACCGAACTTCACTAATATCCCACTATATCTAAGCTATCCATTTCCCTCTTTAAATTTTCTAACCTACCTGCCCGATTAAGGGATTTGACATCCCACGCTTTGATCCGTAGAACGCCAGTTTTCTTTCTCCTGATAACGACGTCCTCTTGAGTAGTCTCCGCCCGGAGATCCGAATGGGGGCCTATTTTACCTCCAGAATATCACTCACGTTTGTTACACACCTTCGATATCACATGTCTACAAATTGTTTCAAGCGACATTGTTTATGTTGTGGTACAAAGATGTATGAAGGGCTTATTTCAATAGTGATAGAAGTTCATTTTTGTTGATTGTGAGATAGAGAGTGGTAAAGTTAAATGAGTGCTGTAAAATCTGCAGTTGAGGTACCAGAAATATTTAAGCATATGGCTTCTTGCTAGAAATGAACCTTTCTTTCTGTTTGTTTGGATCATTAATTTCAGAAGCATTATAGGCAGATAAGTGGAGCTAATGGACTTGTACCACTAAGCCCTTCATATGGAGGTTTACCTATGAAACACGTGAAATCTGACAGTCTGCTTTTTACTGTTTTCCTTTTACAATCAGCAAGAAAACATCTATGAAAGCTACTCGGCTGCTGATAAACAAAGAAACAAACAACAGTCACAACAGCTTACGGTAATATTTATTTTATTTTTATGTGTACCCATGTCTGTTTTGTGTCAAAGGTAACACAATAAGACACTTCGTGATGGGCGAAAGACCTAAATCCTGATTGAAATGCCCACACGATCAATAACAACATTAATTATTAACATTATGTTGCTGATAACGGCCACGAAGCTACATATAATAATACTTCCCACGGCGACGAACTTTGTGGAACTGTTGTGTATAACGATTGCCTGTCAATTACAGAAAGTTTTAAACTGTTGTTCGAATGGCTTTCAATGACCGTTCTACGTTTAATAATATTGACCTGCTGTGCGCAGTAAATAATATACGATATCAACAAATTTCTATTTTTTCAGAAATACTTTTCTTCCTATTAGATATCTGCATTTTATATCCTCTCTACTCCTCCCATCGTCAGTCATTTTGGTGCCCAAATAGCAGAACGGTTCTATTATTCTTGCTGTCTCATTTCCATATCTGTCTCTATTATTGTCACCTGATTTAAATTGATTACCACATTTTTCCGGATCCCTAAAGTATGTTCATCGATGACGGCTTCTACCAGCTTTTCCATCGTTGCGTGTCATTACTCTACAACCGTGACTTGTTAAACTGACAGTTCGTTTGTATTGACACTTGTCAGGACCTGTCCGTTTTGGTATTCAAATTACTACATTCTTCTTGTTGAAGCCTTATGTTAGTTTGCCTGTCTCGTGTACGTTGCATAGGAGATGAATAATTTTGTTGTGATTCTGAGAGAATGTCGTCAGCTTCGGGACGCTTTTATCCACTGAGGCCTTCAAGAGCTCTGTCAGCAGCCCGTGAAGCCTTAGCACCAGAGGACCCGGTTTATATTCCCGACGGGCTCAGATATTTTCTTCACTCTGGAGCTGGGTACTCATCTAGTGCTAATGATTTCATCTCCTCTTTATCAACGTCGCAAGTCGTCCAAGTGGCGTTAAATAGAAAGACAAGCAGCAGAACAAACCTGGACAGAGTTTCGCGGCCAATAATGCCGTACACTCAGTTCTGTTTTCTTTCTTTTTTTTTTTCCTTCAGTGATATGTTAGATTCTCCCATCTGATCTTTGTTCATTTGATTTTGCATTGCGCTTAAACGTTGCGCTGACAGCTGTAAAGCTTTTAAAAATTTTATCTATTTATCATATACGACTGATGCCGCAAGCTAACTACCTAATTATCTACCGTTGCACAGTAAATGATTTTAGTTAACGTCACGCCACAGAGCTGCAGCGAGCTCGTCTGCGGCGCACGCAGTCAGTCACTGGGCCGGCAGCCGGTGACGTCAGCCGCATGAAGTCACTCGTGCTCCCACGGCGGCATGACCTCACCGCGCCGACGTCACTCCTACGTCACGACTCGTTCGTTGCCGCGCAGACGCCTCGACACAGTTCAGAGGCACATTCCTGCGCCGATTGGCTGTCTGGCGCCTCGTCTGACGGGGCAGCTGGTATAACAGAGCTGCGCGTAAGTGCAGCGGACTTTTCCTACCGCGCCTAGCTGGTGACGGCAACAGCCGCCGTGCACACTCGCAGCGTCTCCCTGCTGCGAGATCTGTGAGAATATTCCGAGCTCGAATACAACGAGTTCCCTGGAAGGG
This sequence comes from Schistocerca cancellata, assembly GCF_023864275.1. Taxonomy (NCBI): domain Eukaryota; kingdom Metazoa; phylum Arthropoda; class Insecta; order Orthoptera; family Acrididae; genus Schistocerca; species Schistocerca cancellata. The sequence goes on from NC_064626.1 coordinate 8,580,084, forward strand.
GAAAAATTGTTCCGTTCGTACATCAGCGCTCCATTTATCGACACGATATGTAGCAAATCTCGAACGCATATCAGCAGACAGAGTCTATGTTTCTAGCAAGCGTTCGACACTGTGATACGCCGTAGACTGGCAGCAAAGAACGACCACACGTAACAGGTCGTGAAGCACGCGACTGGGACGGAGACTTGGTGGGCGACACGTCGGTCGCGACTCGAGATGTGCGGTGTGCGGCGCTGTTGAGGAGGAGGAGTCGTGTTGCTGTCCTGTTCCCAGGGGCAAGGCGCGCGGCCGGTCGCCACCGGCACCCGTCCCTTCGACGTAACGTCAGCGACAGCCCCGGCCGGTGCACAAGTGCCGCGCAGTCACCCCCCTCCACACCAGCCCGTATCGTAAGCTCCTCCCACGGTCTGCCGCATGTTCCGACATCAAAGTTGTTCGTATCACAGATATGCCAGTTATTACAAGGGAGAAAATCAATAGTTAGTACGAAATACAGTTTTTCCGGTACCATTGTGAAAAGAATTAGAAATATGTTAATTGAATATGCGAGTTGAAAAATCATCAATAAGAATGAAAAATAAAAATGGTATCCACACTGTCTTTTTTATTTCATGAGCTTTCATCTGCACTATATCGAAACATCTGATATTTGTTAACTGCAGTAAGCGCAAATTTCCGTCACCTGGCGTAGTTTAAGAAATTCTGTTGGGAAATATTAATTGGTAGTATCGCCAAGGATGCTGTCCATTATCTCGATTGTCTAAAGTCAATGTTGTGCATAAACAAGGCAAAGTCGATGTCTCGGTTTGTTTCTGATTACCTCATTAAGACGAAAGAATATAAGAATGGGATAATGTAGAAATGCGTAATGCGAGCAATCAGATATTTATACAGTGACATTCTTCATTAATATTTGCCTGTGTAATGGGTGAATTTTTTACTTGTGAACTCTTACGACTGCTTGCTTATAGCAGACACGAGACTACTTTGAGTTCTTCTTCAGTGTTTGAGAGCTTTAGAGCTGCCTATTGTTAAACATATGTACATAATTTCGTCAATGTCATTCCAACACATCTTATCGTACTTTAATGTCTGTTAGGTATCAGTTTTCACAGCAGTTGGCCACAACAGTCAAGATTATGTACCTTGTGTATGATAACCTTTTGAGAGTGCATATCTGTGTTTCATTTTGACAGTATTACACAAACTGATGAGAGGTACTAACAGCACAACACTGCTAGTATGAACAACTGCGGTAAAACAAAAGACGACGAACAAAAACACGACAGCGACGAGGAGTACCAAAGATCACAATGATGTGCTCTCGGTTGGTGTGGCGGGGGTAGGTGTGGAGGGGGGTAAATGGGCGGGGCTTGTGCAAATGTCCGGGGCTGTCGCTAACGTTTCATGTCAGTGCAGGGGGGGGGGGGGGGAGGGGGGCGTGGCGGCGCGGCTGGTGCGGCTCTCGCCACGGAGGGCGCCGCCGGACCGCCGGCCGCCAGCAGTCGTCGGAGTTGTGTCGCCGACGGACACTCGTAACGAGACGCGCACCCTCCGCCTGCTCGAAAAGACACTAAATAACCGCGTGGTGATGTGGTGTCCGTGGCATTACGACAGAGTTAGCTGAATATCGCGGCAGTGACTAGGTAATTGCGTGACATCCTGATACCGAACTCCAAGGGAGCAGCATGTTGATGGAACCCCACTTTTGGTAGTTACTTTCTGTTCCATTGCTGTCATTTGTTTAATCTATAGAAACACGAAATGAACATCAGGAGCAGGACGCGACGTAACTATGAGCGGGGTGTGTGAGACGGGGTGGCAGCTGGACGCAGCCGGCCGCTCCCTGCTCGCTGCTCGCTGCTCGCTGCTCGCCGCTCCCTCGGCTAGACGACGTCTCGCGAGCGACATTGAGGCCGGGCCCAGGGGCGACCGTCGATGCTGACGTCGTGTGGCCCCCTGTTCCTGCCGCTCGCAGTCTACCCCATTCTGCCGTTTCCTGTTCTATCGTATCGTACCCCATCCTATCCTATACTCGGTTCTTCAGCCTTAACTGCCGCCTTCCGCACCGTCGACGATCTGCCCCACGTTCTCACACCGCGGTCCTTTTATTTGCCGATGTACGGCGTCCACCTAAAACTTGTTCCATTCCATTAATTACCCGTTTCACTTCTCGCTTTCAGCGATTGCTGCTACGTCGTCCGCGAACTAAAACGAGCAGATTTTGTGTCCGCGGCAACTGGCTGACACCTCGGGATCGCCCGCGTCTTCCGTCACAGTGCCGCCACAGTAGAGAAATGAGCCGCCGCTTTCGATAATGAGCAATCGTGCCTGCAACCTCTCCCCCTCGTCGCGTAAACTTGGTGGAGGTACGACATTTCGTTCCACGGCGTCCGTGCCTACGCTGACATTCACGGTTTATTCCTGTATACTCGCGTAAATGCTCTCGGGCTTACCGAAGCCCCTCATTCCACGTGACATTTGGGCTGACAGGTGACTGGCACGTAGACAGTGGTCAGTCCGCTGGGCTGCCGGCGCCTGCCCACCGCCAACGCCGCCTCCCTTTCGAGCTCCTGCCGTATCCAGTCGGCACTCGACTTCTTCCCCTTCACTGCCCGTCTTATACCGTTTTCTGCGTGCAACGGTCCCCATACTTTCACCTGCTGTCCAACAGTCATTACCGATTTCGTTTGCATTTATTTCTTTTTACCGGTAATCTTACGGGATACATTATTTACGAATGTCGAATCCACTTTATTCTCACTCCAGCTTATCTTTCACGCAACATATATTTTTTTCTTTTCCGATTGTGTCTTTTCTTTTACTTCTTAGCCGGCCGTGGTGGCCAAGCGGTTAAAGGCGCTCCAGTCTGGAACCGCGCGACCGCTACGGTCGCAGGTTCGAATCCTGCCTCGGGCATGGATGTGTGTGATGTCCTTAGGTTAGGTTTAAGTAGTTCTAAGTTCTAGGGGACTGATGACCTTAGAAGTTAAGTCCCATAGTGCTCAGAGCCATTTTTTTTTACTTCTTATGGCACTACCTAGGAACCTCGTCTGTGGACAAGCACGTCTTCGTTCTCGTTTATTACCCATTATTAACTCCAGTGTAAGAGTGTCATTAGACGCACAGTCTTACAAATCTCAGTCTCATACGTTCTAGTGTTTTATGTTTTAGATACATTTTTATTCTTCCGAAAATTTTGCATTTATTCCCTTCATTTCTACGTACGTTATAAACAGCCAAGTATTTCACTTGTTCTTTTAATGTTAGTCCTATTTCTGTGCCCACAAACAAAATTTATTGTTTTTCACTTCATTCTGCCGGTATTTTTTTTCCTGGAAACTGGTGTAACTTCCTCAGTATAAATAAATGCTTTTAATGCTGCAAACGATTCATTTGTAACGCAGTCCTTATTTTAAAACTCAACTTTCAAGCTCCATCGTCAGTGCGGACCTTAAATAGCTTAGCACATCAACTATATCCTCAATTTGACTGCTTCGTTAGTTGGAACTGAATTGCTGACGTCAGCTACAGTACTCGGATGCTCAGACGCCCGGCTTGCAGGTGCTCGCCTCGCCCAGCTGGCTGAGGCGCGCAGCAGTGAGCTGACGAGGAGGGAGCACAGTGTCCGGCCCAGAGGCACACTGCGTGCAAACGTACCTGGGCACTGCCCACGACCACCGACCACCGTCTAGCGAAAATCCCACCACTCCTCCACGATCGCTCTAACCGATGACTGGAGAAGGTAAGAAATTAATAGGCCGTTAACACTATCGTACGCAGGCTTTCTTTCTGTGTGAAGCCCCGACGCCATACCTACGACGTGAATACGACGAAAGGTTAATGCCCATACAATACAGCCTTCCACGGTCGGTATTTTATGTTCATTAGACCGTCGTCCAAGGCAGACTTCTCGACCTAAAGTTTCATCTTCCAATGACGGAGACATTATCAGAGGCTGTAGCAACTTAGGGAAGAGTCTTCCTGCAGTCCGTGAGCACGGCTGACCGCATCTGCAAACGCGTTACCTACTCCTGGTGTGGCAAGCGACGGCCGCAGCTCCTCTGCCGTCTTCAAATATTCGCGTCCCTATGGCTTACCCATTAAGAGCGTCTCTTCTGAGTACTCTGCTGGCACGACCTGTGACCGTTTCCTCGAATGGGAGGCAAAATTACCCTTCAGTTGATTCTTCTCCACTACAAGCTCCAGATATTTATAGCGCAGTGCCATATTTGTCCCTTTGTCAGAGCAGCCTCTTCTTCTGAAACTTCTGCAAGGCGCACGCAAGAGCTTACTGCTGGTACCCTCACATTTCTGCTGCGACGCAGAGGCACCTGCACAACAGTCAGAGTGCCTTTCTTACCTCCTGATATGATTCGTGCCGTTATTAATAGGTCTGACACGATGGTATCTAAAAAAAAAAAAAATGCAATAGGCGCGCTTGCGAAAGGCGAAAACTAAGCGGTTAACCCTTTCAGAAAACCAGCGGAAGACATTTTTGCAAATGTCGAAGCTGGAATTCGTTTTTTACCTAAACCAGATGCAAATGAAATACGCATGGAATCGACCTGGACACTAAGTAGGAGCAAACTACCTAGCATTAAGTTAACGAAAGGTGAGATGAAGCCTCTCCGAGATTTAAATTTTGATAAAGACATTATGATCCTTCCAGCAGATAATGCCAATACTGGAATAGCAACGAAGGAAGAAGACTACGGCAGTAAAATTCGGGACATGTTAGAATCCGGCAGATATGGAAATCCCACAACCCGTCTTTTTAGGAATAAACTAAAGAGGCCTCTGCGATTTTACTCTTTGACAAGAAGTGTCTCATAAAATAAGAAGAGTTATCACCGAGATTGTATGGTTCACCATAGATGCAAAAACCTGGCATTCCTGATTGTCCAGCCGAACACTTGGCCACTCTCCTACAGCCATTTACAGAAAAACTGACATCCGTATTAAAATTCTTCAGGCGGAGTCCAAGCGATATGACCAGTTTGCACGTTTGCTCTTCATCGGATTTTGTCACAGTTGGAAGGTATGTTCGCAAACGATGTGGCAGATCTCTTTAAAAATATCTCGTATCGGCTTACTTCCAGTGAGAGAACAAATGTTATGAGAAAACTGACGACTCTGTTGTGAGGAAGCCACCCGGCGCACTTTTATTTGGAAAAAATTGAAGACGCAGCCCTTCAGATGGCCAACAAAAAACACTCGTGCTCGTTTCGGTACGTTAATAACACTTTCTTTACACGACCTCGTGCAGAAAAATAATTCTCAGAACTTCTACACTGTCTTAGTGATATTAATTCTGATATGAAGTTCACTGTGGAAAATTTCATTTATGGAAAGATACCCGCACAGAAATTCCAGTCACCATAACAAGCACTAAACAGGAATTATCAGAGCATTGGTGGAACGGCGTAAAGAATCTGTGAAACACAGTACTCGGAGGAGGAGCTCCATCATTCGAGGACTGCCTTCAGAACAAAAGGCTGCACCGACAAAGATAAACACGCCACTGCATCATAAAGCACCTCCAACTTCAAATGAAAAAGAATCAACTAAAAGGGAACTTTTCCGTCTACATCTACATTTATACTCCGCAAGCCACCCAACGGTGTGTGGCGGAGGGCACTTTACGTGCCACTGTCATTATCTCCCTTTCCTGTTCCAGTCGCGTATGGTTCGCGGGAAGAACGACTGTCTGAAAGCCTCTGTGCGCGCTCTAATCTCTCTAATTTTACATTCGTGATCTCCTCGGGAGGTATAAGTAGGGGGAAGCAATATATTCGATACCTCATCCAGAAACGCACTCTCTCGAAACCTGGCGAGCAAGCTACACCGCGATGCAGAGCGCCTCTCTTGCAGAGTCTGCCACTTGAGTTTGTTAAACATCTCCGTAACGCTATCACGGTTACCAAATAACCCTGTGACGAAACGCGCCGCTCTTCTTTGGATCTTCTCTATCTCCTCCGTCAACCCGATCTGGTACGGATCCCACACTGATGAGCAATACTCAAGTATAGGTCGAACGAGTGTTTTGTAAGCCACCTCCTTTGTTGATGGACTACATTTTCTAAGGACTCTCCCAATGAATCTCAACCTGGTACCCGCCTTACCAACAATTAATTTTATATGATCATTCCACTTCAAATCGTTCCGCACGCATACTCCCAGATATTTTACAGAAGTAACTGCTACCAGTGTTTGTTCCGCTATCATATAATCATACAATAAAGGATCCTTCTTTCTATGTATTCGCAATACATTACATTTGTCTATGTTAAGGGTCAGTTGCCACTCCCTGCACCAAGTGCCTATCCGCTGCAGATCTTCCTGCATTTCGCTACAATTTTCTAATGCTGCAACTTCTCTGTATACTACAGCATCATCCGCGAAAAGCCGCATGGAACTTCCGACACTATCTACTAGGTCATTTATATATATTGTGAAAAGCAATGGTCCCATAACACTCCCCTGTGGCACGCCAGAGGTTACTTTAACGTCTGTAGATGTCTCTCCATTGAGAACAACATGCTGTGTTCTGTTTGCTAAAAACTCTTCAATCCAGCCACACAGCTGGTCTGATATTCCGTAGGCTCTTACTTTGTTTATCAGGCGACAGTGCGGAACTGTATCGAACGCCTTCCGGAAGTCAAGGAAAATGGCATCTACCTGGGAGCCTGTATCTAATATTTTCTGGGTCTCATGAACAAATAAAGCGAGTTGGGTTTCACACGATCGCTGTTTCCGGAATCCATGTTGATTCCTACATAGTAGATTCTGAGTTTCCAAAAACGACATGATACTCGAGCAAAAGACATGTTCTAAAATTCTACAACAGATCGACGTCAGAGAGATAGGTCTATAGTTTTGCGCATCTGGTCGACGACCCTTCTTGAAGACTGGGACTACCTGTGCTCTTTTCCAATCATTTGGAACCTTCCGTTCTTCTAGAGACTTGCGGTACACGGCTGTTAGAAGGGGGGCAAGTTCTTTCGCGTACTCTGTGTAGAATCGAATTGGTATCCCGTCAGGTCCAGTGGACTTTCCTCTGTTGAGTGATTCCAGTTGCTTTTCTATTCCTTGGACACTTATTTCAATGTCAGCCATTTTTTCGTTGGTGCGAGGATTTAGAGAAGGAACTGCAGTGCGGTCTTCCTCTGTGAAACAGCTTTGGAAAAAGGTGTTTAGTATTTCAGCTTTACGCTTGTCATCCTCTGTTTCAATGCCATCATCATCCCGGAGTGTCTGGACATGATGTTTCGAGCCACTTACTGATTTAACGTAAGACCAGAACTTCCTAGGATTTTCTGTCAAGTCGGTACCTAGTATTTTACTTTCGAATTCACTGAACGCTTCACGCATAGCCCTCCTTACGCTAACTTTGACATCGTTTAGCTTCTGTTTGTCTGAGAGGTTTTGGCTGCGTTTAAACTTGGAGTGAAGCTCTCTTTGCTTTCGCAGTAGTTTCCTAACTTTGTTGTTGTACCACGGTGGGTTTTTCCCGTCCCTCACAGTTTTGCTCGGCACGTACCTGTCTAAAACGCATTTTACGATTGCCTTGAACTTTTTCCATAAACACTCAACATTGTCAGTGTCTGAACAGAAATTTTCGTTTTGATCTGTTAGGTAGTCTGAAATCTGCCTTCTATTACTCTTGCTAAACAGATAAACCTTCCTCCCGTTTTTTATATTCCTATTAACTTCCATATTCAGGGATGCTGCAACGGCCTTATGATCACTGATTCCCTGTTCTGCTCTTACAGAGTCGAAAAGTTCGGGTCTGTTTGTTATCAGTAGGTCCAAGATGTTATCTCCACGAGTCGGTTCTCTGTTTAATTGCTCGAGGTAATTTTCGAATAGTGCACTCAGTATAATGTCACTCGATGCTCTGTCCCTACCACCCGTCCTAAACATCTGAGTGTCCCAGTCTATATCTGGTAAATTGAAATCTCCACCTAAGACCATAACATGCTGAGAAAATTTATGTGAAATGTATTCCAAATTTTCTCTCAGTTGTTCTGCCACTAATGCTGCTGAGTCGGGGGGTCGGTAAAAGGAGCCAATTATTAACCTAGCTCGGTTGTTGAGTGTAACCTCCACCCATAATAATTCACAGGAACTATCCACTTCTACTTCACTACAGGATAAACTACTACTAACAGCGACGAACACTCCACCACCGGTTGCATGCAATCTATCCTTTCTAAACACCGTCTGTGCCTTTGTAAAAATTTCGGCAGAATTTATCTCTGGCTTCAGCCAGCTTTCTGTACCTATAACGATTTCAGCTCCGGTGCTTTCTATCAGCGCTTGAAGTTCCGGTACTTTACCAACGCAGCTTCGACAGTTTACAATTACAATACCGATTGCTGCTTGGTCCCCGCATGTCCTGACTTTGCCCCGCACCCGTTGAGGCTGTTGCCCTTTCTGCACTTGCCCGAGGCCATCTAACCTAAAAACACTTGTAAACACTGTAGCAGTCTGCCTCAGCAGAAGTCACGGTAGTGACACAGTGTTTAAAGCAACGAGAAAGGTATGTGATTATTTAAATACTGAAAAGAACCCACGATCGCCGCTTGCCACAGAAGTACGTAAAATGCCTCGCAAACGCGGTCTGCTGTACAGAAAGGAACACTGACACACGCCTTAAGGAACGCAAGAGCAACTCTTCGTCGACTGTAGCAGGTCATGCACTGGGACCAGAGAACCGCCAGATTCGTTTCTCTTATACCGAGTTGTAATGATTACTGCGCTGGAATGCATACAAAAGCCATACAAAAAAACCTGTAAAAGAAGGAGGATTAAATGTAGACAAGTTGTGGGCCTCGGTGGTAAATGAAGCCGCCGGCGCGGCCTGCAGTCTTCGTGAGCGCTCTGGTGACGTGAGGAACCGACCGACGCGTCCGCACGTACAGGCTGAGTTTGTTTCACGCTGTAACTGCTTCCTAACTGGAAGACGAAACGTTCGGCTGAGAAATATGCCTTGGACATGGCGTAATGCCTGTAAAACAAATACCACTAAAAACATTTACGCTGTTTCTGGTCGTCTGGGAGAATATTTTCCTCCGGGGAAAGCGATTTGCTCTTATACGATAAAACTACATGTTAAATAGTTTTATCATACAGTATTTATAGAACACTTGTTTAAAGAGTGCTCTTTATGAGTTAGCTACGGTACTTCTGATAACGCTGAAACCCACGTTAAAGTTAACCAGTCCAAGGCTTTGGTTATCAGCGCTGGATGTCGTCATGCTGTTGTCTCGGATTGCAGTGCTAATGACTCACAGCGACGAGTCGTGCCAAGCACGCAGCGAGAGATCCAAAGCAGCGATAAAATATTGGAATCGCAGTTAAGTTGATCTTAGCTCAAAAACTTGAGCGAAATCATTCTGTTAGACTTGTAGTAGTTTCCTCAATCATACTGCAATGCCGGAACGATTCCTCGGAAAAAAGGCCGATTTATGCCTAAATCCTTGAATGATCTGAATTAATACATTTTCAAAACATAATTTTTCAGTCGATGAGGTGATAATGATACCATTTCGCGGCACTGACTGTTCTTGATGGGATCAATGCATATTTTTATTTTAAATTGTTCTCTACTAAATAGTTCCGGCTGAGTTGCCATTCCCAAGTGTACAATGTAACGCGTTAAAAGCACACGGTAGGTTTGCAGTCAACTGTACCTTTCTACGTGACACAGTCTCAGAAGCAGAGCGCAGTTGGCCGGACGAGACAGCAGGTATTAGGGAAACTGTTGTTACACAGCACAGCCGTTAGCAAGAAACTGCCTTAAACACTAGTACAGGAAACAGCTATCGACGGCTGAATGACGCAATCGCGACGGGAGAGAATATAAACTTTACAAAATAGTTAAGGGTTTCGTGATCGTTTGTTGATAAACTGCGTGTTGCTTCTGCCTCGGGTTCTTCGGTCGACGTTTGTTTGACGATTTTTTTGACCATTATCAAACTTTAAGCTCCACTGCTGGTGGTAAACCGAGGCGATCTCACGGCCGCGTTCTGGGGAGCAATGGGTACTCCAACAGTTATATAAGAAATTTAACACTCGGAGAAGTGAGACATGTGAAAAAGGAATATTGGGTACGTCCTTCGTGCCATTCATTCCCAGAGTGACGGACAGAAATGGCTGCATATTGCCCCTAAACACAGCGTAAAGGTTTATTTCGGAATGTCTGGGCGATCTATCAACGCCAGGATCACAGAACATAAGCGGCATTGCAGATGGTGGAGAAATCGGCCGTGGCAGAAGAGTACACGCCCTGTGAGGCCGACCGCACAGTACAATTCGCCGACACGGAAGTCCCGGTTGTAGAGAAGAGCTATCACACTCGCTTGTTCAGAGAAGCTATAGAAAAACACAAACATGAGCAGACAGAAGAAAGCCTGAAGGTGAACGGATCTTGTATTCTCGTGCTGCAGCCAACAACCGTCGAAGGTAGCAAGAGGAGAACCGCACTGGAAATGACCCCAGATGGCGCGCCAGGTACGTGCCGTACAATTTGCGGGCGCCAGCTCGACTCCAGTCCACCACCAGAAAGGGAGGGTGGAGCTTTGACAATGCCAGCCACTCGTGCTGGCGAAGAGTAAGAATGACCGTCAAACGAACGTCGGCCGAAGAACCCGAGACGGAAGACCACAGGCAGTTTGTCAACATAAACTGTTTTCTCTGTGTAACGGATTCCCTAAGCAATAGGTACAACATTTTTCAGCGTGTTATGGCCGCGGTCAGACGTCGCGACTAGTACATGTCGCCCTCGAGCTGAGCTGTGCGGTAACGTGGTGAGCACTCGTCGCGTCGCGCCAGCCGCACTCCAGTTCGGCCCACATACCTGCGCGCACGCAGCAACCGCCGGCGTCAGCTCAGCTGGTGTTTCGCAAGCGCGACACCCCGGGCAGCGCCGGCCGCTCTGCCCAGCGCAGGTCCCAGCGCTTGCGGAATCTTCCTCCGGAAAACAAAAGTGTTGCTGTGCCCTGCTAGATACCACGCCGGTGACCGATGTTTGGAAAGGTAATGCGCTGACGATTAAATAACCGTCTTTCCTAATCGTGCAACGGTGTGGAAAAAACTTCACATCTTCGGCATATGAAATGGCACAGCTCACGGTATTTTTCAAGCCTCCACATACGCATTATACGTACGACACCAACCATCTCTCAATCAATCACAAGATAACTCTTTCACGAAAGATTTTTATTGTTTTTAATACATATCTCGACGCACACGGTGCAGAAGGCTGTCATGAGTATAGCTTCTCAGGCAGAGTGTAATGGTCGAAAACGTCAAAATTATTATTCCGGTTCTTACAGACATATTCAACTAATCCCCCGTTAAAGGTACACGGTAAAACAAAGCATGGTGCACAGTACCGAAGCATTATGACTCAAAACCAGCATGCGTTCACAGGCCGATCATCATATCACCCGCAGTATCTAAGGCCTTTGAACACATTGTCGACGAGCAGCCGTAAAATTAGGTTGTGTGATCACGTCACTTCTTCCTATGCTCTATTAGTGTGAGTGTGATAGGACAGCCGTCATGATTTTCAGACGTTCTGTTTTCATCTACATATTCTTAGTCACTGGTGTCGTAAGCACGCGAGGTCGTCATTCCATAAATACAACAGTACACGACCTTCGCCTTGGCTGTACCAATGCATTAATGCGTAACAGCAAATCCTAACAACCAACTGAAGACTGGTACAGTAGTTATCCACTGTGATATTCCTATTTCCTTTGTTGGAATCTTCAAATGTGTGTGAAATGTTATGGGTCTTAACTGCTAAGGTCATCAGTCCCTAAGCTTACACACTACGTAACTTAAATTATCCTAAGGACACCCATGCCCGAGGGAGGACTCGAACCTCCGCCGGGACCAGCCGCAGCGCCTGAGACCGCTCGGCTAACCGCGCGCGGCCATTTGATGGAGGTACACAGTCTTTAAACTGCAGCTGTCTAAGTATTACTTACACAAATGCCCCCTGTGGTAGTGTTCCTACACACACTTCCATATCATAGTACTTTTACATCCTGGTGTCACATAGGGCAAGTATTTTTATTTCATATTCGTTCGGTATATACTACGCAAACCGGCAGTTACCACTAAATGCCTCTAACTTCTCATAGATTGCGAGAAAAACGAAAGGACTATATGCTGTTTCGTAATTTTCGGCAAACATGTCAAAAGTGTTTGTCACTGGAGCTAACTTATGTTAAAGTCTGCAGGCTTTCGTGACCGTTGTCATTAAATTTAAAATCTTCTGGGTTGTTAGGTCACGTCATCTCTAAAATAATCGGCGTTTCGACGCCTCTGCTGGAACCGTCTTCATATTGTTTCGGTGTCCACTATTGCTAGAACACTACCACTAGAGGACACCGAAACATCCTGAAGAAGATCCCAGCAGAGGGGTAAAAATGTCGATTATTTTAGAAGAAATATGACGCGGCCTATCAACCCATAAGATTTTAACTTTAGTGGAGCTAACTTGTATTTCAGTCTTTCGTCTGGTGTTGACTTGTCAGCAACTCGCACATATGAAAGAAGGAAATCTATTCAGTGACGTGGTGAGCATGAATATTTCTACCCCTGTGCCTTCCATCATCCATAGATCGTCTGCATTTAGTCTCCATCATCCCAGCTAAATATACTAAACCCATTAGATCTTGAATTTCAGTTGCACTCGTTGCGTTGCAATTCCTGTCTGTGGTAAATTTACCTCTCTGGGGTCATAACAATGTAACTAGTAAATAAAATGTAATTCGAAAATAACACTGTAATGATAACAAACCCCTTAAGAGTAAACTGTAATATCGCTATAATGGCTTACCTTTTCGAGTTTCTGCTAAAGGCAACATTGCAAATTATATCGAACGTCATTCCTTGCCTGAGACTAACAGTCTGCAATTGTTCAGCATTCCGCCACCGCTGCTGTAGTCGAAATGAAAAAAAGGAGTAAAGCGTAAGGAGGACGGAAAGTTTCTTCTTAAGTTTTTTAAGGACTTTTTATCACACAGATTTTTTTTTAAATTTCTTACAGAAACACATTTCGACATGTGGATGAAAGATTTTGACAGTCATCCTTTGACTATTTCAGTACTTTGTACGGCGTCCCTGATTATGAAGACATTCTTCAACTACTCTGCTGAAACTCGTCGTGAGCACAGCCGTCTCTTCAGGGGCGACTGAGTTCCATTCCTCCTGCTCTCTGCTGCGTGGACGAGACTGTATCCTGTAATCTGTCCCACAGGTGCTCTGTAGGGTTTATATCTGGACTGTTTTCAGGCCAGTCATCCCAAACAACAGGTAATATACTCCTCAGAAGTGCCGTTGTTTGTGTGGATATGAGAGCTGTTGCTCCATCTCGAATCAAAACAGCTTTGTCTGGAACTGGGAACAGACCACTCTGGACTGCTTCAGCGTAGACAGGAACAATTCTTCCCCGATAATAATCACCACTGACCGTTCTTTCCGCATGGACTACATTCAGTTCAGTTCTCCAGTAGCCATAGATGCCGCCAGCGACCGTTATCTTCAGATCTTGTTTTTGTCTGTGCACAGTGGAACTTTTCTCTGGTATGCATTCAGGCTGGATTCAGACATCTTGTTTGTTGAGCTTTGGACTGGACTCTTGTTTGTAAATAAAACACGCATCCTTGTCCTCTTTCCATCGGGACTGGCACTGCAGAAACCTTCAGACCTTAGTCTTTCCCAAGATGCCTGATGATCAACAACAGTTTTGCTGACAGAATGGGTTTTATTGGTTGGACATAGCATGTTTTCCCCAGGATTGTCTATGAATTAAGTCTTTTACAGTTGTCTAACCGATGATCTTCTGTCTTTGGCGGCAGTCATCTGAGAAATTCAGACGTTTGGCAACTGTTCGAGTAATGACGCTAGTTTTGTTCTTTATTGTACATAGTAAACAGACAAAGTTACAAAATTATATAAATCAACAATGTGTAAATCCATTAAATTGAAGAAAATCAAACTTTTGCAAGACTTGTCTTCTTTACCTCAATAATTAAGATTTAGATAAAGACATGAGAATGTGTTAAATTTATGAAAATGATCCGTTTAGAAGAAGTGCACCAGTACAACATTTGCCAGTGGCAGACAAACATCTGAAGGGATGTGTTCCCTATGATTCATTAACAAATACTGACTAGCATAAAGCTCATATAGTCAGCACGATCTATTGGTGCGAAGTGGTACTATCTCCATATAGCATCAAACTACAGTGGCTCTACTAATAAAAAATGGACGAACTTCCCATCGACCCTGTAGTGCTGCTGATTGCAAGAAGATACTCATGTCATGTGATTCCTAGGTCCAAAGAGATTAAGAGGAAAGAAAAAATACAGTAGATTCGTGTGGACTGTCAGACAGTTCATCATGAAGACGGAATATAAGGTTATGAACAATGGAACAATTAGCCATGGATTTCTTCTAGCCTTTAGAATCTGCTTACTCTCCCCCACCCACATCCTCTACCAACTTACAAAATTCCCCCTCCCTCCTCTTCCATCTTAAACACCTCCTAATATCCTGCATCACACATACATTCGACATTACCCATCCCCCCCTTTTGCTCACTGCTCACTGCTCCTGGTATTCTGCCACACCTCTGCCACCACATTCTCCCAGCGCTACACTTCTACACCCTCCAAGTTCTGTTTCAACGAAACTTAAATTGTTTTTCCTTACCTCCCTGATATGCACCCATCTTACCAGAGCTAAAAGAACCCACCCCACCTCACCCTGTTAGGGCACCTTTCCACTCCACTCCTCTCCACCAACATCCTAGGGCTTGGTCCGCGACAACATTCCTCTTCAGTCTCCGGAATTCCTCTTCTGAACATCTACCCACAAAAACACCCTCTTATGCACCATCCCACTGTTATGATCCTACGATACCCCCTTCCTGGCACTCTAGGCCCACTCATCACTTCACTCATCTACGTCTCTAGTTTGATCAGTCAACTGACACTGGATTTTTACTTTTTTAACTTGTGCATCTGTCCCTCGGTCTTTTATCTTTTGTGAAACATTCATTTGCCATTTCGTTTGTGTCAGTCTTTTACTTAATCAACAAATTCACCTTTTATATTTCAA
The DNA here is from genome assembly GCF_023864275.1 of Schistocerca cancellata. Lineage (NCBI taxonomy): Eukaryota > Metazoa > Arthropoda > Insecta > Orthoptera > Acrididae > Schistocerca > Schistocerca cancellata. The sequence goes on from NC_064626.1 coordinate 8,595,228, forward strand.
ATTATGCAACGAAATGTATGGCTTTCTATTATGCCAAACATTCATTTTGGCAGCCACTGTGTCCAATTCTATAATATGCTTTTAAACAGCTGAAGAGTGGCGAGTTGTACCCATTGACAATCCACCTCTGCCCGTATAGGGCGAGGGAAATGAAATGACAATAAAGGAAAAAAAGAAAGAATGGCATTTACGTAAAAAAATTACGTAAAATCGTTTGAGGAAAAATGCGAAGCACTCGACGTGCCTGGAACACAGAGCTGGTATTGTAGTGCAGTGAGTCATCACGCAGACCACTGGCTTCCCTTGTGTTCCCACACTAAAGCGGTTACCTTAGAGGACGTAAAAACTCATGTGGGCCAGGAGCTCGTGGCGTCACGTGTAATTCCAATAGCGTGAAACAAAGAGTCTAGCATGTCAGATGTTTCCTTATGGAGAGGAACGTGGTCAATAAGTCACGACGTCGTTGCACGTTGGAAGCAGAACATAGTCGCCATACATAGGTCACTTTTCTCTTGAAAAGAGCAAACTCTCTCATTTTACAGTGTTTCCGCTAGGTAGCAGCAGAGTGGACCATCTTCATTTCTAGTAAAAAAGGTGTCGGGACAACGGAAAGCATTTTGTGTTCTATGTTTTGTGCAGTGTGGATCAGTAATAACTGTTGAAGATGATGACAGTTTTCTTCCACACTTAGTGTTTAGTGACTAGGCAACATTCTATTTAAATGAAAAGGTGTACCACCACAGTGTGAGAATATGGGGTACAGAACAAACACATGAAGTTGTACAACATGAGAGGGACTCTTCAAATTTTCTGTGTTTCGTGTAGTTTCCTGGGAAAAGATAAATGGTCCATTTTTCTTTGGCAAGAACACTGATTACTGAAGCACATATCTCGATATACTTGAGAACTTCCTTTCCCCACAAGCTGGAGAATGATACGAACGACTTCATTTACACACATGTTGGTGCACCACCACACTGGCATCTGAAAGTGCAGGAATTTTTAAATCAAAGGATTACTGAACGATGGATTCGTTGCACTGAACCAAATGATTCAACCTTAAATTACTGGCCCCCAAGGTCACCAGACCTGACATTATGTGATTTCTTGTGTAGGCTTACAAAAGACACCGTTTATGTGCCTCCGTTACCAACAACATTGAATGAGCTGAGACATCACATAATAGCAGCTGTGGAAGCTGTAATTCAAGACATGCTATCTGCAGTGTACGAACAATCGGAATACCCCACACTGAAATATTGTGTGCATGTCAAGGGGGCAAAATGAACACCTATGAAAAGGTACAAACAAAATTTTTTTGAGTTTCCTGTTCAACAAAAAACAAAATTCAATCTATATGTTTATCAGAATACTAACACGAATTCTTTACAGACGAATGGAAAAACTGGTAGAAGCTGACCTCGGGGCAAATCAGTTTGGATTCAGTACAAATATTGGAACACATGAGGCAATACTGACCCTACTATTTATCTTAGAAGCTAGATTACGAAAAGGCTAACCTACGTTTCTAGCATTTGTAGACTTAGAGAAAGCTTTTGACAATGTTGACTGGAATACTCTCTTTCAAATTCTGAAGGTGACAGGGGTAAAATACAGGGGGCGAAAGGCTATTTACAATTTGTACAGAAACCAGATGGCAGTTATAAGAGTCGAGGGACATGAAAGGGAAGCAGTGGTTGAGAAGGGAGTAAGACAGGGTTGTAGCCTCTCCCCGATGTTATTCAATCTGTATTTGAGCAAGCAGTAACGGAAACAAAAGAAAAATTCGGAGTAGGTATTAAAATCCATGGAGAAGAAATAAAAACTTTGAGGTTCGCCGATGACATTGTAATTCTGTGAGAGACAGCAAAGGACTTGGAAGAGCAGTTGAACGGAATGGATAGCGTCTTGAAAGGAGGGTATAAGATGAACATCAACAAAAGCAAAACGAGGATAATGGAATGTAGTCGAGTTAACTTGGGTGATGCTGAGGGAATTAGATTAGGAAATGAGACACTTAAAATAGTAAAGGAGTTTTGCTATTTGAGGAGCAAAGTAACTGATGATGGTCGAAGTAGAGAGGATACAAAACGTAGACTGGCAATGGCAAGGAAAGCGTTTCTGAAGAAGATAAATTTGTTAACATCGAGTATAGATCTAAGTGTCAGGAAGTCGTTTCTGAAAGTGTTTGTATGGAGTGTAGCCATGTATGGAAGTGAAACGTGGACGATAAATAGTTTAGACAAGAAGACTATAGAAGCTTTCGAAATGTGGTGCTACAGGATAATGCTGAAGATTAGATGGGTAGATCACATAACTAATGAGAAGGTATTAAACAGAGTTGGGGAGACGAGGAGTTGTGGCACAACTTGACTAGAAGAAGGGATCGGTTGGTAGGACATGTTCTGAGGCATCAAGGGATCACCAATTTAGTATTAGAGGGTTGCGTGGAGGGTAAAAATCGTAGAGGGAGACCAAGAGATGAATACACTAAGCAGATTCAGAAGGATGTAGGTTGAAGTAGGTACTGGGAGATGAAGAAGCTGGCACAGGATATAGTAGCATGGAGAGCTGCATCAAACCAGCCTCCGGACTGAAGACCACAACAACAACATGTTTATTGGTTCCAGAAATATAGACATGCCAAATCAGATGATTCTTTTTGATCCAACATGTGTATATAAAAATTCACATCAATATTCAGTGCACTAGATTAAATAAAATTTTAGTTAAAAATCATGGTCATTTTGAACACAATAGACTTCATTGAAAAACACAGATCCTTAGTTTGGTTAAAATTAATGAATGAAATAACATTTTCTTCATCTTGGTTTAGCAAATTCCATGACTGATGGCTATCAGCCACTAAATTATAGCCGGTCGGAGTGGCCGAGCGGTTCTAGGTGCTACAGTCTGGAACCGCACGACCGCTACGGTCGGAGGTTCGAATCCTGCCTCGGGCATGGATGTGTGTGATGTCCTTAGGTTAGTTAGGTTTAAGTAATTCTAAGTTCTAGGGGCTGATGACCTCAGAAGTTAAGTCCCATAGCGCTCAGAGCCATTTGAACCATTTGAATTAAATTATAGGCATTTTATTCATTTTGGTCTGAGAAATCCCACGTTGGAAATCCGTCCCACACAAGACTGTCATGAATTAAAAAAGTTATTAAATAAGAAACCAAAATAAAATTAAATGTGAAGATGTTATTACCATTAACATATTGCATTTTCTTCAGTGCAAAGTATTTACTTGTAGTTCACTATTCTTTTAAAACAAATTAATATTGCTAACATTGTTGAGCTTCTTCAAAAAGGTTTCCATTCATATAGAATAAATGTTTGTTAATAATTTTAAAAGTTGTATGGTACAGTATCACATTTTTGCAGAACTATTTTTTTATCCTTCTGAAATGAGAATTCTTTATTAACTTGCTTGTTGATTAAATTTTTAGTAGTTACACCTCTAGTTATTTCTTTCTTCTGTAATTGTACTCTTCCATTTCACTTCAATCTCTATTAAACTTATCAGAGATTCACCATTCAACTTCAGAATACTCTTGTGATTTAAAGTGAAACCTTTTATCTTCATTACAGTGTTTTTATCATTTTTCTCAATATAATAACTTTCAGGACCAGTTGAAACCCAATTTGTAATACATTTATTATCTTATAATTCATCTGTCTGTTCATGTAGGATACAACCTGTTTCCCCAGTATTTTCACCATTAACAGTATAGAACATACTGCCTGTATCAAAATATTTAACCCCACTTCTAGCTTATCTAATAGATCATATAATCTGACCATTGTACTTGATTCTCTGAATGCTGCTGTAAAAGTATTTGTAGCTGTGTTTTTCCCATACTAATCCTTAAAACTGTACATCATCCGCACCATAATCTCATTAATAAAATTATATGTATATTATCCAAGCGATCATCCAATAGCATCTTATAAAATTGTAGTAAGTATGTAACATAGCCAATTTAGACAAACTGCCTATTGGCTTCTGTCTCGGGTTCTTTGGCCGACGTTCATGTAATGATTTTTCTAGTCAGTTTCACTAATATTTTGTTTTTGTCCAATGAATTTAGATATATCTTAGCAACAGCTCATATCTTGGATTTTCTTTTCTCTTATCAGGATCTAAGTCAATATCTATTTTTTCTTTTACATATTACATATACATCTTATCAGTTTCAAACATATGGGAGATGGTTTCTAATTTTATTTTCATAAAGTCTTTCATATAATTTTTAAATCTGTTGCTTATATTTCTAAAATTGCACACTTCACAGGCATCTAAAATTTTATATCCTTTTCCCAAAGCCTAATCAATTTCATTAGTTGTCAAGTTACAATAAAATTTCTCTCATTATCATTGTAATTATGTTTATTTATTTTCTGTTTTCCACATTTTTCACATAAAGGAAACAACACTTTTTGATTTTTATCAATGTTAATTTGTACTGGTAAAGCTGGATGATACATTCCTCTAGGTGCCACTATTTTACATTTTATAAGCCCATACCATTCTCTGTTATAACATTTCGGTTTATATATCTTTGTTGGATGACCTATTGGATGACCTACAGGATAGTAATCATAAATTGTACTCTTGGATAGACATTGCAAACATCAATATATCTTATCTTTGTGTTACCACTATGTGCTTTAGCCCTTAATGTCATTATATTTGTACAACCACCATAAAAAGCATCCCTTGAGTTCAGTGGTTTGACAACTTCAGATAACTGTTGTAATTTGTTAAGTTTTTCTATACACTGCTGAGTTAATACATTTACATTCCCACATCTCTACTAAACTATTTTCAGAATTTTGTGTTTCTGTACTTCTTGGTAATGTCTTTTGTTACAAATCAAGCACTGATTCCAGATTTTTGTTCTTAATCATTTCAGTTTTAAAACTTTTTTCAGCTATGCCCAAAACAGCCATACTATTGTAAACAGTATTGGTTTCTTTATCAAAGCCATCTAGCTCCTGCTATATTTACTTCACCACAATTACGAGGATGTGGGATATTATTATTGTTTAAACTATTTAATCAAGCTATAGATTCTTTACTATAATTTACCTTTTGTTCTTTATCCACTAGAGCAACTCTTCTATTAGGTAAATATTTAGATCTGTATATAGCTATACAAACTCCATCAACTGCTATTCAACAGAATGGAACTATATTAGCTATAGCTAGGAACTGTTTTCTTAGTTCTAAACAACCTCTTCTTGATATGTCTATGTCAGAATTACAATATTAATTTCTCTCTTCATATTGAACATGTAATTTTCTCTAACTTTGACTATGCCATTTGAGAAAGATTTCTATTTCCTTTGGTTTCACAACATCAGCACAATAATATTTGACATCAGGAATTGGTCCTATGTAATTTTTATTTTCTTGTGCATTGAATAAATTAGGGAAATATCCTTTCTTTAGGTCTTTCAGATGAAATGCTCTTGGAAAACTATTAAATCATACTTGTATAAAATTACTGCTAGGTATAATTTTTAAACCTTACTTTTTTATCTCCAACAATATTAATTTAGTTCCTGTGTAGATAGTATATAGTTTTATTGTATTCTCAACACAATAATTCAAAATAAATTATGTTTATTAGATATCATCCAACTACAGAATTCATCATTTGTTTGAAATTTGTAAGCAGTACCACATTACAATTGTGAATATTGTGAGATGTGGAATTCCTGTTTCTGGTTGAACTTCATAATCAAGCCACAAGTATTTTTCAATATAGATACGCGGAATTCTCTTAGTGAATGTTTTTCTACAACACTTAAACCGTTTTCCTGTAACTATGTTACTGCATTTTGAACATTCAAAAATATAATAAATTTTAGTCATCATTAATATAACAACTATTTACTACATTTTTGACAACCTATGACTATATGTTCTTCACTAAATTTTCTTTTACACAGACCACCTTGTTGTATTGCATGTAACATTTGTGATTATTAATTTCTGCTTCTGGATCACAGTTTCTACATCTGTCAAAGGCAAATTTGTGAATTTCAGATCTGCATTCTTCACTTTTATAACTTTATCACAAACTTCTTGCTGGTTGTTTAAGCATTCTTCACTACAGCAGTATCATTTTTTTATTACCTTGATTGGCCACATTGGACCACTTGAGTCATTCCAAGTTCACTTTCTCCTTGAAGATTGGACTAATTCTTCTTGCACTATGCCCAGTACTTTTTCATTCATTCTGAACACAATTTTCTTAACTCATCTGAAATCTCTACTGGTCTTCTGTGTGTCACTTCTGTTGAAAATTTATGATTCATAAGGACAGTGTTAATTTTGTTTTTGCTCTCTACATCAATAATTTTGTACCGGAGACAATAATTACCGACCAAGGGATCAACTTCATGTCGGATTTAATGAAGGAACTGTGTAAATTGTTGAACGTAAAGAAGTTGAGGATGGGTACACAGAACAATCGGGAAGATGTTGAGTTTTTATGTGGATTCTCATCACTGTCAGTGAGTATTTGAAGCATACTGTATGTGCATACAATGCAAAAATCCATACCAATACCAGTTTGTCTCCATTTGAGATAGCGTATGGGCAAAAAAATGCCATCACCATTTGATTTAGTGAAGGTACAGAAAGGAAGGACCGGTGAATCTGTACGTCAATTCGTGAGAACAATTCGGGATATTTGGAAACAGGTACAAAAGGCGAATACAAAGGCTTTGGAAAGGCAGGAGGACGCAGTGAAGTGGAAAGGAAGTTTACTGCAGTATAGAGTAGGACAACGGGGAATGCTATCCAGCTCCTATACGCCAAAAAGGAAAACGAAGTTGATCGTGAGGTATCAAGAGCCATACCGAGTAGTTGAAACCACACCCCCCATTAATGTTAAGCTTCAGCTGCCAACTAGAACAACGATAGTACACATTGGGCGGTTGCGGAAATTTAAGAGTGGTCCAGAAGTGGTTCCAGGCATGTCACAAAAAGGGAAGAGGAAGAAAGAGAGGGTGGAAAAAAGGTGTTAAGCGTAGGGAAAACCAGGAAGATAGAGTACAGCATGATGTACTGTATGCTTTGCGATCCAGAAAGTAGTAGAGTGTTTGTAGTTTGTTGTTTTCTTGTTATGCGTAGATTAATTAGGCATTGTATTTACATATTTTGTATGAGTTTTCGAGTATTGTGAGCCTGCTGGGGACAACAGACTTTTTGAGGAGGGAGAAAGCGTAATGGTGATCCCTGTCCTCAGGTCACTCAAAGGGGAGTGTTGGAGGTAATTCATCTCTTCGTCATTGGGGTGGATGCCTTGTAGGTGCAGCACTTGGATAGAGATGTGCTGCACTCGAGGCAGAAAGGTGTGGTGGTGTGAAGTCACTAGTGGGCATTAAAGTTGGTATGGAACGTATGGGAAATGAGGAATGAAGGTGGGAGGCTTGAGGAAGTGTTTGAAGAGCTTAGGCAATGTGCAGAGGGAAAGGGATTGGAAGTAGCTGGGGAGTATAAGAAATTTCATGAGGCTTACGAGACGCTACGGAAGCAGGTTGGATGGATGGAGGAAGCGGTGCCACGGGTAGGATAGAAGCGAGGGTGGCTGAATGCAGGAGGGAAAAATTTGAAACAGTCTTTGGAACAGCGGGCGAAAGCGATATAAAGGAGCTGAAGAACACGGTGGAAGCGGTGAGGCAACCTGCAGAGGAGAGTAGAGTGGCGCAAACCTGGCACGCAACGCAGACGGGACATTAGAAGGGGAAGTCCTGAATAACACACGCTTACTGTGCTCATTAGCAGGGCAGGTAGTGGAATACGCTAAGGCGTCGGAAGACTTCATAAATAGTAACCTAGGAACCTTACAGGGGCGTCTGGAAGTCCTAGATAGCCAGCTGGTGTTAACTAGACTTCTGCAGGGGGTAGCTGACAGTGTGTGGGATGTACAGGGAGTGATAACGGATATGCGAGAAGCGCTGCATCACGCATTGTGAGGCCAGGCAAGTACTGACTTGTTACCGCCGGACCAATATTTCCGTAGGTTGCGCAAGACGCAGAAGGAACTACCATCAGGGTTATATTTAATAATGGAGCACAGCGAGCTAACTTTGCCGTTTTTCTACCATGTTGCAACAGTAAGGGTAACAACCGACCGCGCACGAGTGTATATTTGGTCCAGTTGCCAGTTACGGGGAAAAACGCGAGGTTTCAATGTTACACGGTCCACCCGTATCCAGTGAAGTGGGGAGCGTTGAGCAAGTTTGTAGAAGTAAAAACTGAAGAGGTATTGCTGATCTCAGCAATTAACAGCTGGTAGGCCGAGGTGACAAGGGAGGCATTACGGAGATGCCAACACTCTTGCAACATCTACCTAATGTCTGATAACCAACACAACGATGGAATAACCCAGGTAAGGCGGAACCGGTAGACAGCACTGCGTCTTCTGAATCCAGTGATTAGAACATTCAGAAGCAGAAGGACCCACTATGACCAAAGAAGTGAAAAGAAGCAAATATCCGAACCACGATCGAGGAGGCTGTCGAACTACACACCTTACCGGACAGCAGCGGGAAGGTGAGGAAAGGTACACTGCCGCGAAAATACGCTAACCTTCAGGGCAGGTAACTGGGGTAGAAAAACACCGCTGGTTGAACTTCGTCATCGACCCCAAGAAACCTTTCGGCCAGTTACTGGCCATCTTCAAACCTCATACCATGTTGGCACTGGGTGGCGGTGGACGGAGCAGGCGTTACGAATTCCACGAACGCTATTATTATTTATCCCACCAACATCTATTGGAGAGGTTAATATAGCAGGTCGGAATCAGGCAAAACAGCGAGCTGCAAGTGATTGGGGACACGAACACACATTAAAACAATGCGTCGAAGAAACGAAGCAGAAGCCTTGCATAATCTCACAGCACCCGAAAAATAGAGTTTTGGCAAAATAACCTGCCCGATAATCACTATAACTTTTGAGACATCGTCGCAGGAAAGGGGACAAATTTGTGCAACACATTTGCTCAACACATCAGTGTCCAAGGTCCGAACCTTGTGAAGCAACGAGAGGAAGCGACGCTCCTTGAACCCTGTCTGTGACGGACTTACAATTTAACGCAGTCGTCATCATCGGACAGCGATCAATAATAACACCCAATGATCGAAGGCCGGCGACCGCCATAGTCCATCGAAGCCAACGATGTCAAATCCCCGCAAACTAACAGACACTTCAGGTCATTATCTGTGCTTCTGAAACACCTCAAAATGCATTCAGAACGCCCTTGAACACCGGTAGGTCGTCACGAGTACGAAGAAGTATGATAACGTCATCGGAACACGATGAACCTTTCTCCCAAGAACGACAGGCCACTCAGTCGAGCAGCTATCGACCCGCAATAAGAGTTCCAGAAATAGTACGGATAACGACACAGATAGGGTACTCCCCTGCCGAGCACATCGACGCACTTGTATGGGTGGAGTACGACGACCGTTCAGGTCAGTAGACGCCTGTGTACCAGTAATTAGAGAGGTGAACATCCGTCGTGCGGCATTATTAAAACAAACAGTCGTCAACACTCGCAACAGAAAATCATGACTAACTCGGTCGAAAATGGTTCAAATGGCTCTGAGCACTATGGGACTCAACTGTTGTGGTCATCAGTCCCCTAGAACTTAGAACTACTTAAACCTAACTAACCTAAGGACCCGAACGAGATTTTCACTCTGGAGCGGAGTGTGCGCTCATATGAAACTTCCTGGCAGATTAAAACTGTGTGCCCGACCGAGACTCGAACTCGGGACCTTTGCCTTTCGCGGGCAACTGCTCTACCAACTGAGCTACCGAAGCACGACTCACGCCCGGTACCCACAGCTTTACTCCGCTGCAGAGTGAAAATCTCATTCTGGAAACATCCCCCAGGCTGTGGCTAAGCCATGTCTCCGCAATATCCTTTCTTTCAGGAGTGCTAGTTCTGCAAGGCTCGCAGGAGAGCTTCTGTAAAGTCTGGAAGTTAGGAGACGAGGTACTGGCAGAAGTAAAGCTGTGGGTAGCGGGCGTGAGTCGTGCTTCGGTAGCTCAGTTGGTAGAGCACTTGCCCGCGAAAGGCAAAGGTCCCGAGTTCGAGTCTCGGTCGTGCACACAGTTTTAATCTGCCAGGAAGTAACCTAAGGACATCACACACCCCCATGCCCGAGGCAGGAGTCGAACCTGGGGTAGCAGCAGCGCGGCTCCGGACTGGAGCGCCTAGAACCGCACGGCCACCGCGGCCGGCTAACTCGGTCAACCGCATGATTAAAATCAATAGAAAGTTAAGCTTCCGGGAAGAGTGGAAGCAATCGAGATGAGACCACGACATTCAGCAACGGCAGTCAGGAGAGTACGATCTGGAACGCAGCTCTGATAACGCGGGACAATGTCAGAAAGCAAATCTGACAAACGGCTAATTATCGCCCACGCTACAATTTTATAATCACAATTGATTAGCCTTATCGGTCGGACCGAATATACAGACACACATCCTGTCTCTGTGGGAATTAAAACTTGTTTTCGGACAGGATATGTACCCCTTGCACCACTCCCTTCACCATACATGTTACCGTATCTCCCATCAGCAACCATAACTGAACATAAAACTCTTTTGGCAGCCCATCCAAACCCGGCGATTTGTGGAAATGAGTATGAACAAAAATGTCAGAAGTAGTAGGGAGATGGCGTCGTCAGGACACATCAATTGGATATCAAAATTAATTAAATTTATCAATTGATCACCCGCCAACGTCTCCCCACCCACGCCCTTTGCACTCTCACCCCAACCCCAAGATGACGTCACTAGTTCTTCTCAGCTGCACGTGTGCCCCAGCTCCTCCCTCCCCCCCCCCCCCCCGTTCCAACAACTCCGATCAACCAACGCTATTGACGGGAATAATTACTATTAAAAAACAGTCTTGATCACGATTTATTTAACAAGGTGACCGGTTTCGACCACTACTGTGGTCATCTTCAGACCATTGAGTAGGAACCTGTTTCTGTTGGAGAATCTCCAACAGAAAGAGGTTCCTACTCAATGGTCTGAAGATGACCACAGTAGTGGTCGAAACCGGTCACCTTGTTAAATAAATCGTGATCAAGACTGTTTTTAATAGTAATTATTTACAAGACATTGATCACTGTTGTTCCCGTAATGCATTCAAAAGTAATGCTATTGACGGGAATTTGTAATTTTGGCGGAAACTTCGAATTCTCCTTTTCTGGGACTCGAACCCTGGTCCTCCTGGGCGGATAGCCCAAGTGCACCCCTCTAACACAATTAAACCACCAGAGGCGCTTGGAACCAACGACTAATTAAAAATGGCTGTGCCCTTTCGGGGATGCGAACCCTAATTCTATTGCGTGGAAAGACCAAGAGCATCCCCCCCCCCCCGACAACCCCCCCCCCCCCTCGAAAGACAATTATGACGCCAGAGGTGCTTGAAATTGGCAGTAACCAATAGGAACGCAGCATCCGATCACAATGGCGATATAAGGCGGGCCCAACAGCCCTGCAGCCTCAGTTGCAGTCAGTCACCCAGAAAGAAGCGCCAGTCGAGATCGTCCAGCGCCGTCCACCCACAGCAGTAACAGAATACGAAGAAGCCGCCGAAGAGTAGGTAGCCCCCGCTTAATGTCTGTACTGCCGTGTGACGGTCTTTCCGCTCCTGTCATCGCTTGCAACGGTTTTTCTTGTTTGCTCATCAGCAGATGCGACGTCCTCCAGCCTGTCGGAGCCTGCAACAGCGACGTGTCCAGCTTGATGGAGCAGGACAAGCAGCTGTTATTGTCAGCTGAAGACACCCAGCCAGCCCCTGACTTACTGAAGGGCACCGGGGGTCCTAATCAGCATGACGCAGGTCGGTACTGGCGTCCATCGTACGCGCCATCGCAGAATATTCGAGTGATACCGCATGAGCAGAGTGAGCATGTAGTGGATGAGAAGATACCAACTAAGCTCTGAGCACCACTGCTCTTCTCTTCAGTGTATAATGTAACTGCTAGTGGTTCGAAACGTTTTCGTATTGGTATAGAAGCAACCACAAACAGAGAGTGGCGAACCGTGATAGAGATCGAGAATGCAGCTAAAGGAATTAAAGTGCGGTTTACGGAGGTGGGATGGAATGAACTCTGTCGTGCAAAAGAGTTGACCGCCAGTATGAGCCGAGGCGTCCTCCTCCGGACATTCACTGTGCTGCTCTAACTCCGTCCTTTACAATGACTGCACTGCGTGTGAAACCAGCTGGTGCATCCATTTACCTACAGCACTCCACCGTTCAAAAACTCTTTTGATCTACAGATGCTACTATCCGTTGTGCTGTAAAGATTCAACAGATGGCTGCCATGTGTTACAGCTGTGCATAGAGACATTGCAGAGTCTCTAAGTATGAACAGTGTACATGTATACGATTTCGAACAGTGGGTCAGTATGGTGCCGGCGAAACCTAATGTACTGCCAATACATTTGTGATAAATACGTGCTGAATTCTGTGCTTCCAAGTAGGCTTTATTTTCTATATTCTGTACTGGATTACTATAAAGAATGAACCAGTTGATGTAGTGCATATTGTGTATGATTACTGAATAAAAAAAGTGTATAGCCATGTATTTGTTTTTTATTTCTTACCTCTTATTATATTGCAAGTACTAAAGCTATAGCCCTGTATTTTCACTGGAAACATGCAACAGGTGAAAATTATGTCATTTAACCAAATTCCCCGTAAAAGCCCATTGCACGCCAGTACCTGCAATGGTCGGTATCGTGGGAAGGGCATAGTGTTAACTATTTTCTATAAAAACCCATTGCACGCCGGTAGCTGACGTAGTGGGTATCATGGCAGGGTGGGTGAAGACTTTGTTGTAACCCACTGGAGCTGTGACGGTGCGCAAGAAGACCGCACGAAGGAGAATGGTGCACTCCCTCCCGACAACATACCTGCAATAATTGTAGGTCCATCCAACTGCAATATGACAAATGTTGTCATGTCGCTGCCTACACATCTGGATGGAGTCCGCTTTGAGCATGTATATGTATTTTAAAAAACACTGTTTCAACCCAGATACCAACTATTACAGGAGATTCTGCAGGGTGTAGATGGTGTGATATACACGAGATTCACTGAGAGCAGCGATATCCCTCCTCCGGAAGAAGTAAAGCCAAACACAGTTCGATGTTGCTCTGGAAACCCAAGATCAAATTACGCGATATTCCTGTTCCGGTCGCCATATGGCTCTTGATGTATTTTATCTGATTCAGACATACGCCTGAACCCCCCAAAACTGCTAGTGAGGGATAATGCAAACCTAATTACAGGTTTCAAACAGGACAATCTAAATTTAAAACACATTTACCAGCCTCATGTAGGAACAGACATGTTGTTCAATGATTTTGTAAAGATATGTGCAGATTGCTGGAATCAATCACAGTATGGGTTGCTCGTTATTGATAAAAGAAGAAAATTGGACGATGGCAGGTACAGACGAAACTTCCAGGAGTTCCTGTATATATAGCCATGCAAAGAGATGAATACGTCATTGTACACATCATACTGGGAGCTAAAGTTGATAGGATGGGTGTACACAGACAAAACATTCTTTAGTACGTGGACGCGAAAATTCAAACTATCGAGCATAATGTTGGAGCTGTACACAAGGAAGTAGAGACGAATTGTCCAACCTTTCTCAGACGGAACAATACACCGAATGACCGAGTTGATGCAATCGAGAAGAAAGTAAACGGTTTAATTGAAGGGAGATAGCTGTTATTGAGAAAGGGACATTGTACGAACGGGTTAACGCAATTGAAAAGAAAATGAAGGAAAATTGCAGTTGCCGAGAAGGGGAAGCAGCATAAGAATAATATGAGCGGATGTATAAAACCCTACGCTGTACAGTATTAGTACACACCGAGATCTCAACGAAGTATAAAGTCATCGAGGCACGGAAGGCCGTTCGCGAGAAGTTACCGTTGCTGAGGTTAGGGCATTTGAAGCGGGAACAGACACTGCGAGAAACCTTTAAACCAGTTACTGAATCTCAAGATGAAGTCTCAGCGAAATTCCGCATCGGCGACGATGACGCTATTGCCGATCTCATCAACCGTCACAGCGACGCTAGGACAGACAATGAATTCTGTGTCCGTGGTGAGAAACCGTACACATGGGGCACACAGCCTGTAACTTTAAATGAAAAAAACGATAACGATCGGCGATAAACAATTTCAAAGAACACCCGGTCTACTGAATCTGTTTCCGCAAAACCCACAGAAACTGTAAATTATTCGTCTAAAGATCTGGAAATTTATCGTGAAATATTGCTTTTAACTGATCTGCATATGAATGCAAGAAGTCGAAACAATGTGTAATACAAATCCATTATAAGACCTATTTTGGATGGTGAAAAAAATAGCAGTGTCGATGGTACTGACATTCAGCATAAAAGTGTGAGCAATCGACGACCCCAATGAGCTAGTAGACCCTCTACGACTGCTCATGGCATCAGCTGCCGCTGGTAATACAGCTCATTCGAACAAAGTTTTTTCAATAATTTCTGAGCTTAGAGAGAGAGGCATCATCGAATAAGTGTGGAGACTGTAGTTCGAGAACTGCACAAACCAGCATGCAAAACATACCCTCGAAGATATGTTATGGTTCAAATGGCTCTCAACACTACGGGACATCTGAGGTCATGCAGGTCGTCCCCTAGAACTCAGAACTACTTAAACCTAACTAACCTAAGGACATCACACACATCTATGCCCGAGGCAGGATTCGAACCTGCGATCGTAACGGTCGCGCGGTTCCATACTGAAGCGGCTACAACCGCTCGGCCACACCGGCCGGCAGATATGATTTAAGGTTTTGACGACCTGTGGCAGGCGGATCTTGTCGACATGAGGGAATATTCACGTCTGAATAATGGATTCAAATATAATTTAATGGTCATTGATACTTATTCTAAATATGCCTGGGCATTGCCCTTGAAGGCCGGCCGTTCTGGTCGAGCGGTTCTAGGCGCTTCAGTCTGGAACCGCGGGACCACTACGGTCGCAGGTTCGAATCCTGCCTCGGGCATGGATGTTTCTGATGTCCGTAGGTTAGTTAGGTTTAAGTAGTTCTAAGTTCTAGGGGACTCATGACCTCAGATGTTAAGTCCCATAGTGCTCAGAGCCATTTGAACCTTTTTTTTTTTTAATCCTTGAAAGCGAAAACAGGGAAGGAAGTAGCGCTTGCGTTTGATGCATTGCTGCAGACGGGGACGAATCTAAGCCTAGACAAACTTCAAACAGATCACGGCGGTGAGTTTTATTATAAATATTTCAAGGCCGTGGTAGAGCGGTATGGAATACATCACTACTCGACGTTCACCCACGTGAAGGCGATTATCGTGGAACGTCTGAACAGGACAGTGGAAACTAAGATGTGGATGGAGTTCAATCTTCGTGGCTCACGCAGATGGAGCGATTAATTTGCACATCAGTTTGATATCAAAAGTGTCCTGACGCCGCCATCTCCCTTCTACAGTCAGATACTTTTATCACGATCAATAGCTTGAAGAGCTTGTAGTTGAGACCTTGTGTAATAACTCTATAAACAAAGGAAGTAAAATCTGCAGACGGTATATCGTGTAATACAACTCCAGTGTAAAGATCGGAAAAATACTGGGAAAGTTGGGACATTATATCAGGTTGGGATGACCACTCACGTCCGTCTACAGAGCGAATGGTAGTGAGACCCGCCCAATGAGATCGCGCTCGAAGCCAAATTAGATGATACAGAAACGACAACTCACTCTGGAGAATCGAACATGGCCGGGACCTTTTGAGTTGTAGGAGTTTTTTCTTCGCGCGGTGAACTTCCATAACTCTTAATGGGACGTCTCGAGCACTATCATAAAGATCACCGAGGAGAGCACAATAAAATTTCCGAATCCTCCTCATTTCAGCCGCTTTGTCTGTTCTTAAACGCATGAATGCAGTGAGAAGCCGTGGTCTGGCAATGGCAACCCACCATTCCATAACTGAGGGATAATGCATTGGGAACGTCTTGCCCGCTCCCACACGCCAGCGACGATATCGTTCAGAGGGTGGTCCGCCAGATGTAAAATATTTAGCTTCCAGATAGGGAGAGAAAGGTGTACCCGCTGCAGGACGTGGTTAAGACTCACTGAAATAGGAAAATGGTCAGTGATGCTGGCAGGAATTACATCGATTGGGCGGCTACTAAGGTGGTAGACAAGTGAAAACGGTCCAGTCGACTGCTAGAAGTGCAACAAAATATGTAAACTGCAGTCATGTGGGATACCCGCAGATCCAAGCATCCTGTAGACTCGACGTCGCCACCATATCATTAGGTTCACAACGATAGTTATTACTGGGAGTCTGATGCACTGAACGCAAGACGCTGTTGAGGCCTCCCCCATACAAATTTTTTGCGGGTTTTGACGAAGTAAATGAACGGCATCTTTCTTATAAAATCGCGAGCGGTCATATGTACGCCTACGAGATGGAGCACAACGGAATATTAAGGCGAGATCATAAAAACGACATAGCAGGAATGGAAAGAACCGAGTAGTTAAAACCTCGAACGGTATTGTAGTTCTGAATAACCGGTATTTTTTGGCATCTATTTGATCTTCGTTAGAACAGGTGCTTTTCATTTATTACTAATATCCGGGTAAAAAATCGGAATATCAACTAGCCAAAGCAGCAGTGCTAGTTCTTTTCCTTTTTAAATAACCCTTTTTTAAAAAAACGAGTAATTTTTATTTTTAAAATTTCGACAGTGGGCTTGGTGGCACGATGGAGCATTTTTGAAGCTGGTGACTGGTCTTACGTAGGGACTTTAGAGTGGGTGGCCTCATTTTGTTAGATTAGTTACAACGTAAAATACGTTCACCTTTAGAGTTGTTCAATAAACATAAGCCACTGAGGATAGCATAGAGGTACTGAAACATGTTGTGTAGAAACAAAAGTCAATAATTTTAACTGCAAACATAGAAGAAATACAGGAGCTCCAAATCCAAAAGATACGGAAGGAAGGAACACTGCCTTAAGAAATTAGAAGATTGTAAACTCTAAGTGGAATATACTCGATCGCTGCATTTGCAAGAAGCGCTAGGCCAACGGAGCCGTCACGATGTGTAAAGGTCAACTGAGAACCAACCAGATAGAGCAGCCGGTCTACCTGCGAGGGTATCAACCGACCAATCGCGAATTTCTAAACAGCCTCGTTGAACATGACGTGTGCTCTTGTCAAAACTGAATGAACGGCTCTTAGGTGCTTTAAGGGGACCACACCCTGCCTATCTAACCCATGTTAATTTACGCAAGTATTTGACCCATTTCTGAAAAAACTATTTGATGCAGGACCTCAATATTCTTACTGTATGTTACATGATGCTAATACAGTTAACTTCACTAAAATCTACTCTATCCATTTTATAGTGTTTAAGAAATACTTTTTTTAAATTTATAACAAAAAATATTAAGTTTTTTCTGCAGAAAATATTTTTTCTGAACTTCCTAATGGGGGAATATTAATGGAAGTAGTACCAGAGGTAGCTTTTTATGTTATGCAGAGTCTCTGAAAATTTCGTTAATTTATCTATGATATTTTCTGATAAAATGGGGCATATGCACTGAAAATTTTAATTTGCGGGAAATTGAATTTAAAGAAAAAGCTTTTGAAATTTGTTACTTACAGTTAATTAAAACTGTCCTGCTGCATATGATGGCCATTCTTTGGCCTCTAGCCGGTCTTCCAGCTTCTTTTTCACCTTCCTGGATGTTTGTCTTGCTTTCTTGGCCACATTAGATGCAGCCCCGTCTGCATCGGCTATTCTCATTTTATCACAACGTTGCAGCCTAGTGATCATATTTTCACCGCGATTAATTCCCAGCTTTTTCAGTACCCAACACTTTCCAGTATTACCACAATTGAATGTAATAACAGCATAATGAACTCCTAATTTCATTGTATGCATGCCTAGAAATACAATTTTAGGAAGGCGGTTCCAAATTATGCTGTTGAAACATTCATTTGGGCTCTGTGTCTGCCCATGCAAAGATTTCCTTAGAAGGACAGGATGAGCTAAGTCTCTGAAAATAAGTTTAATTGCTGTAAAATCAGCAGCAGGAAGAGAGAGAGAATAAGATTGTCCAGTTGCCTGAGCCCTATTGTATTTGCACCACGAATTTTCTCCTGATGGACACAATCCATGACATGGCTTATCATCAGTGGAGGACTTATGGAAGAATATGGCCCAAACGTCTCTCTTCACTGACCCCAGATTT
Source organism: Schistocerca cancellata (assembly GCF_023864275.1). Lineage (NCBI taxonomy): Eukaryota > Metazoa > Arthropoda > Insecta > Orthoptera > Acrididae > Schistocerca > Schistocerca cancellata. The sequence goes on from NC_064626.1 coordinate 8,613,548, forward strand.
TCTTTATTTCTCCTAACTGCCTGCCCATGGTATACCTGCAAGTTTTCTATTTCAGTTTTAGTTAACCGACTCTGTCTAGTCAATAATTTTCCATCTTCTAATTTTTTTGTTTCATATGAACAGTTACTTTTCTCAGCTTTGTTCCGAAACGTTTTTGAACATGGCCTGCACAATCTATCTTGCTAATAATGGCATCTCCATATGGCTTAGAGTTCACCACATTGTTGTATGTCTTACTATCACCATCGCCCAAATATTTGGTGTACCGTACACCTCTTGTTTCTATGGAGCGAACTTTGATACCATCGCTTGTTCCTCTAAAATTAGCCACACAGTCATGTTCTTTATGTTCATTGACTTTACAACATTTACAATATTTAGAAATCTCCACATCTAACACTTTACCGGTGTCTACACTCATGGCAGTCACTACTCCATTCAGAGAAGTATGTGCTCTTTTCTGCCAACTTCCATCGAGTGCAACTGCAATATCCGAACATCCATCATTTTCTTCCACTGCTTCCCTAGCAGCCAGTTTCATGCTTTCCTCACTGACCTCACATACAGCTTTCTCTAATAATGCAGTCAGTTTTTCAAATGTATTTGGTGGTTGATGTAAGTTCACCACTGAACAAAATATTCTGCCTGCACCCATGCACTTGCCAATGGATCGTAAGGCATAACATAATCTAGTATTGATTTCATAAGGGCCACTTGCAGTGGTTTTAAAGAACTCATAAATGAAATCACTGCTGAGTGCTTAGTGCAAATAAAATCCAAAGCAATTGCTAGGTCTTTTCTCCCACTGGCACTCTCACAAATTTTATCACTCTGTGATTCACCACACTGTCGACATTGTACAAATTTAGAAATTACATTTGATAATATTCTCAAATTTAAAATAATGTTACTGCAGCACTTGTCACTTGCAGTAAATTAGTTGTAACTCTCTTGAAATGGTGAGAGCTCCTTTGATGATGCACTTGTTGGAGAATTACAATCAGAATCATCGTTGCCAGGCTACATAACCTCTTGTACAGAAAGGTTTCTGAACTTGTTTCCTCTAAATTGTCGTTTCTTGAAAATGCCTTTTTCGTCATCTTCAATAAACTCAACAAACCACACGTAAACAAGCAGTGGAAACATAAGTATAACAACTACTCGCAATCACACGAGAACAAAACTAACTGCGTGTTTGAGAGCGTGTTGTTTACAAACAGCAGAAACAAAAGAATACCGACCGTTACATTCCAAGTATAGCCAACACACTCGGGAGTAAAACAAAAACAAAAAAAAAACCCTAACGTGCAATGTAGGGGATATAAAGATCTAAAATATATGCAGAAAAGTGGGAGTTGCACATAAACACACGTGGTAGGAAAATGCTCTTTAAATGCTCGAAAAAAATTTTTTTTCAGCAAAATCCTTTTTTTCGACCTGAACACGGTGTGGTCCCCTTAACTGCCAATATATCATTAAGTGACATTTAATTAGAAGAAATCGTACCGAGACCGACGTGTTTTGTTAGCTCTTCAGTGGACTGTCGTCTCGAAGCCGTATATTTTAAGAAATGCAAGTTACAATACGAAAGCACCAATTGCGACGACGATCCTCTCACCATCAGTGTGTCGTTCCTAATCATTTTTTTCCGCAAGAAATTGCAACGGTACAGTTGCGTTTTCGAGAAACGTTAAATGTGCTGGTGTTCTGTGACAGCTTATGTTTATTGGCCGTAAGTTATAGTAGAAAATCCACCGAATGTGAGGTTCGACAAAAAAACGACGATCTTGCTTTGTCACTGGCCACGTTGTCGTCCACGATTCAAAAATCTGAGTCGTGTTTCGGCTGCGGAACGTGGAATTCGGCGACCGACGCCAGCCGCCCGTCCTGGGGCGGTGCGTGGCCGCCATCGATGCTGCGGCGTCCCCTGTGCCGTGCGAGCCGGAAGCCTGGCGGTGAGTCAGCGCGGCGCGCCCGTGACTCACGCCCGCCCCGGCCGGCCGGCCTTGTATGTCGAAAACAGGTGGCGGCAGGCGGGCGTCTTGCGCGCGCCAAACGCGGTTTCCGCTGCGCTTTCGCCACGCTCAGAAACCGGCTGGTAGGCCGCATCGCACCGAACACACCACACCGTGCTCCTCGTCGTGACGCCCACCACCGGCACTTCTCGGCTGCGTCTGACCCGCAAACCACATCATTTACGAAAATGGTCGCGCGTAAAACTGCTGCATTACCTACTTTGAAACACACATTTCTTATTTTGTCGTCGTCATTGTTGTCGTTTGTTGCGGTAGTCTCCAGTGCAAAGACTGTTTTGATGCAATTCCCTAAGCTGGTCTGTCTCGCACAGGAGTCTTCACTGTCGAATTACTACTGCAACACATGTCCATTTGAAGCTGATTACTATACTCTCCCTCCAGTTTTTACCTCCGCACTTCCCTGCAGTACCAAATCGATGCCTTGAGATACGCCCTGTCAACGGATACCTTATTCTACTCAAGTTCACTCAGTTACCCCCCCCCCCCCCCCAACCCTCATCAGTTGTTTAATGATACGAGGCGAGAAGAAAACAGAAGTTGTCCTTTTTTGTTTTTAGGGCTCCTTTGTCACACAGCTGCAGTTATACAAGCAGTGTAGGTTATAACCATCTTTTACGGCTGTAACAAAACCCTTATTTAGACAGTACACATTTTGCTTCATTTCAAAGTGGTCATCATAGCGATTTGCTTTACTTACAAAGCTGTTTGTCAAGACCCTAAGCAATATGCATGTATCAAGTTACGACGGTTAAACTCTATTAAATTACATTTATTACTCACTGGTCTTTTGCTTCGAGCTCCATCCTAATATTCTTCCAGACATAGCTACCTCATTATTTACAGAACTGCAGCACTTACCCGACACTCCATCACTGCACGTGCATTGACATGTCGTTTTGTTTGTTTTGGTGTTGTGAGGCCCAATTCTCGTTTGTTTTGTTTTCTGTTGTTGTGGAAGTGTATGCTATTACTCACTCTCTGTGTTTGTATATTTAGGAGTCCACACACACACACACACACACACACACACACACATATATATATATATATATATATATATATATATATATATATATATATATATATATGTTGTGAGCTCTGCAAGATCCATGTACTAATTTATATTTACGTGACAAACCCTATTTCTAGGGCTCCATTTTAATTTTGACAAATGGATCTATGCCGACATTTGTAAAAACGGCGATGGTAAATTAGTCCTTACTAATGTAAAATTGCCACCTTCTGAATAAGACAAATTTAAATTTGTTGAAACCTAGGTAAAGAATTCTTTATCCATTGCAACTGGTCGGCTGTTTATAATTATAAAGTTTTGCATCACTCCAGTTCCCAGAACTCCTGAAGACAGACGTTGGCTGTGGATAGTATATCACAGACACAATCCCTTTGACTGTTCACAGATGTCACTAAACCCGCCCATAGAGCCCGCCGTTGTGGTCGAGCGGTTCTAGGCGCTTCAGTCTGGAACCGCGCGACCGCTACGGTCGCAGGTTCGAATTCTGCCTCGGGCATGGATGTGTGTGATGTCCTTATCTTAGTTAGGTTTAAGTAGTTCTAAGCTCTCGGGGACTGATGACCTCGGAAGTTAAGTCCCATAGTGCTCAGAGCCATTTTTGAACCGCCCGTAGATGTAAACAAATATACATGAGCAGCGCCTATCAGACGGAGGTGGTCCGACAGTGGATCAGTTGCAGCCACTCCACCAGGAAGGAGGCACAGGGCTCGTGTTGTCTGCAGTTCAGCCGTGCCTAGACGGTCACTACTGCAGTTCTATCGCGTCTGCATTGTTACTTTGTGCCAGAAAAGTCTCTCAGCAAGGGAAGTGTCCTGGCGTCTCGGACTGAACCAACGCCATGTTGTTCCGACATGGAGGAGATACAGAGAGACGAGAACTATCAACGACATGCTTTGCTCGAACCTGCCAAGGCCTACTACTGCAGTGGATGACGGCTAGCTTCGGACTTTGGCTCGGAGGAACCCTGACAGCAACGTCACCATGTTGAATAATGCTTTTCGTGCAGCCACAGGACGTCGTGTTACGACTCAAACTGTGCGCAATAGGTTGCACGATGCACAACGTCACTCCCGACGTCCATGGCGAGGTCCATCTTCGCAACCACGACACCATGCAGCGCGGTACAGATGGGCCCATCAACACGCCAAATGGACCGCTCAGGATTGGCATCACGTTCTCTTCACCGATGAGTGTCGCATATGCCTTCAACCAGACATTAGTCGGAGACGTGTTTGGAGGCAATCCGGCCAGCCTGAACGCCTTGGACACACTGTCCAACGAGTGCAGCAAGGTGGAGGTTCCCTGCTGTTTTGGGGTGGCATTATGTGGGGCCGACGTACGCCGCTGGTGCTTATGGAAGGTGCCGTAACGGCTATACGATACCTGAATGCCATCCTCCGACCGATAGTGCTACCATCTTTGCGACCACCACGACACCATGCAGCGCGGCACAGACGGTCCCAACAACATGTTGAATGGACCGGTCAGGACTCGCATCACGTTGTCTTCACCGATGAGTGTGGCATATGTCTTCAACCAGACAATCGTCGGAGACATGTCTGCAGGCAAGCTGTTATAGTCTGAACGCCTTAGACACACTGTCCAGCGAGTGCAGCAAGGTGGAGGCTCCCTGCTCTTTTGGGGTGGCACTATATGGGACTGACGTACGCCGCTGGTGGTCATGGAACGCACCGTAACGGATGTACGATACGTGAATGCCATCCTCCGTCCGACAGTGCAACCTTATCGGCAGTATACTGGCGGACGACAATTCACGCCCCCATCGTGCACTTCTCGTGAATGACTTACTTCAGGATAACAAAATCGCTCTACTAGAATGGCCAGCATGTTCTCCACACATGAACCCTAACGAACATGCCTGGGATGAATTAAAGAGGACTGTTAACGATGTGACTCGACAACACTCTGAGGCATCTGCGCCGAATCGCCCGTGAGGAGTGGGACGATCTGGATCAACAGTGCCTTCATGAACGACGAATACAGGCATGCATCAATGCAAGAGGCCGTGCTAATGGGTATGTATGCAGCAATCTGAAGGTATCGCTGTATGGTGGTACAACATGCAATGTGTGGTTTTCATGGGTAATAAAAAGGGCGGAAATTATGTTTACGTTGATCTCTTTTCCAATTTTCTGTACAGGTTCCAGAACTCTCGCAACTGAGGTGCAAAACTTCTTTTGATATGTGTATAGAGAGAGGGAGAGAGAGAGAGAGAGAGAGAGAGAGAGAGAGAGAGAGAAGTGTCGAAAAATATAAACACAGCCACACACAGAGTGACGCCAGACATGCAAGAACATTAGGACAGAGTATGAAGCAAAAACTTCTGACTAATAATTGTAATTTAATACTGTTTAATATCGGTAATGTGTAAAATGAGAACTGTTTAGGATCTTGACAAACAGCTATCCAAGAAAAGGAAAACTGTTACAATGACGACTGAAAGGTTTTGTAATTAAACGAAATGCATGTGGTCTAAATTTGTCTTTTGTTACAGTCTGAAACATTGTTATAAACTATATTACTTACGAGAGGAAAACTTTCATTGCCATAAGTAAGGAGAGCAGTTTTAAATTAGAAATTATTTTATCATTCTTGTTTTATAGTAAAACCCTAAAGCCATTCTTGTTAAGCTACTGCTTGTAATCTGTAGCAGAATTTTTAGGTGTGAAATACAAATTACTTGAAACAAGAAAGTGCAAAGTCTCCTACTGCAAGTAGTGAAAGTGTGTTTTGTAAAAGAGGGAGTCAAATGAAACCGAGACAGATAAAAAAAACTACTAAACTATTTATTATTTCAAAATTAATAGCCGTGAATGTTAATACGTTTATTCCACTGTGAGACAGATGATAAATGTCTTCATTGAACAATGTTTATAGTTGCCTACAGAACCCGCGATGACATCCATGCACGAGTCTCTTCGTCGGAAGCAAATCGACGAGCAGGAATGTTTTTCTTCATGACTCCACAAAAACAGAAATCCCACGGGGAGAGATCGGGCATTCCCGGCGGGTGAGTAAGGGCTTCTGAGCGAGAATGTCAGCAGCGCAGTCGGAACAGCCTCGTCATCATGTGGGCGGGCCGTGTTAGGGAGCACCGTGCTTTCCAGAGCAAATAACGATCTTAGGGTTACACGCTTGGCCGACTTGTATTCAAGGCGAGTGCCACGGGGAACTGATCTAGGTCGCCAAAGGGAATCCCCCCCACATCTCAGGCAATTATGCAGTACTGGGCATGTGATATAAAACTGATGGGAAACGCCTCAGTTTCTCTCTCAGCCAATAGGAGCACAATAAAATGTAGGAAACCCAATTGATCAATAGCAATCGAACTCTCCCCTCCCCCTACCTTTATCGTACTACCAATCCAGCAGCCTGAGCCCTCTTCATTTGAGGTCTGCGCTTCACAGTGAGAGGATGATGAAACGCCAGCATCATCAGCAACAGGGAAAAGAGGAATGAGACAGCTGGATTTGAAAGCAACTATCTAATAATAATATAATTATTGCTGTTGTTGTTAATAAATATCTATTAATATCTGGTTCGTTATTGTTGCAGCAGCAGACTGCGTCCCTGAACTGCTGGATGGGGACACACACATGTTAAACACTGCTACAGCAGCCCACACATGGGCCTCCCCATTTACTGGGCCTGGTGTCTTTCAACCACAGCAGCCACCTTCGTTCATCTGTACAGCACCAATATAGCAGCAGCAGCAGCAGCACCAACAGCTCCCAGAAATGCAGGAAAGTCCAGCATCAAAAGTACTACTGTTCGTGAGCACACATAACGTTACTGCGTGCGGATCTAAACGTGTTAATGTTGGCCCAGATCCAGATAATGACTTTGCTGTGGTTATTGAAGTTGAAAACATATAATGTATTGATTCCAAAGTAAAAATTCATGATTTCAATGACAGTATATGAGCAGTGTGAGTGTGATGGTTATATAAAGGATAAGATAAGTATTGGAACAAAGTATTACCACCCCAAAGTACCATTATCCAAGATGGCGGCGATGAGGTTATCCAAGATGGCGGTTGTGTCGTCATTCAAGATGGCGGATTTTGACGCGAAGTTCGAATTTTGGCAGGAAAGTGCCACACCCCCTAGCCCAGAAAAATGGTGTGAAGTTCAAATTCCATCAGGATAATGCATCACATCCAGGTTATCTCTACTGAGCAAGGAAAATAACGGGAAGATAGGTCACTTGGGCTAACGTAAGTCACCTGCCACTACCTCCTAAGAACTATCACCAAGTTTAAATTTTGGCAGGAAAATGTGTCACTTGAGGTTTCACTGCTGGCACGAAAGAAACTACACTTATGCTAACACAACCTCCTCCCAAGGATTCATGGGGAAAAGGACATCTCTTTAGTATTTAACCAATTTCAAGAAGCTGCGTTCGCCACTGGGTATCGACTCCAATTGGCGTATTTCATATCATCACTCCCCTGACGTCAGATCATGACGCAAGTACCATTATTAGAGATGGCGGCACCCAGTGTGCTCACCACGAGCTCCAGAGCCCAACTAACTTAGTTCATATCGTGGCCACCAGAGGGCGCTACAGTGACGTCAGGTGATGATACAAGATCATCTGCTCTCTCTCTCTCTCTCGCGTGTATTATAATCGGACACGCGCCGCATCAGTGGCCCACAAGTGTGTGGCTGTTGACCTCACAGCCTCCACCATGCACGTTCATACCCGAGATACAGGAAGTCTTCTGCAAATATCCGCACGAATGTAAGTGTACGCATGTGAAACTCACATCACGCACCAAAACTATCAGTTACCAATCATTATGTTGGATTCATTCACATGCTCTGTGCTGGGATATGGGAGCCTGTACATAGCTGTACAAACATTTGCATATGTTGAGAGCAGTATGGGTATCACGTCATGTAGTGGGTATCACTTTAGGTCCGTGAGCAAGACTGCATTGGACGTTATTGTGCGTTATTTTCGTTAAGAGGTTTTGTTAGGGCAAGAATTTTGGTGCATACAAGCTGAGAGAAGACGAAAACTACTAGAAACGCGCAGGTTAAGTATTTCTGGGGTTCTACGGAATTTTCTAGAGTTCGACTTGGTTATTATTTTAGATAGCAATGTGGCTTGTTTATATATTGTGTCTGGGCTCGGTTTTTTTAATCCGGTAGTGGAACACTGTACTTTTATTCGGGAGAAACCAATTCAGAATTCCTCGTTTAGGAGCATCTACGATTTTCTGGAATTAGTATGCCAGTAAGCTGTCATCTTTCATTCTTTGTCCCTCATTCTCTTTCTGCCAATCTTTCTCACGTTTCGTGCTTGCGTTTCAAATTGTGTGAAAAGAATTTATTGTAAAATGTGACCCATATCAACCTCTAACCTGCTGGTTATTAAAGTGAAGAAATAAGTGAGGATATGAAAAAAATTGTGGAGGTCGAATGGTTACAATATATGAAATATCGTTCTCTTCGAGTGCATATACTCGTAAAAGGCTGTTCTGTTTCAAAATCTCAAACAGTTCTTTATTCTGTTTGGCTAAAAATCTTGTGAGTTCATCAGTCAAGGACTGTGCCTCTTATCAGATACACTCTGAAGCGTATCAGTAGAGGTACGAGTATTTCGCCATACTGTGCATCGGTACCACCCGGGACAACAGGTACAGTGGTAAGAGAGTGCCGAGCTGGGGCCTGACAGCGGCGCGGCGCGGCGCCACGAGCTTCCTCTGCCCTGTGCCCTCTGCCGAGGGACGCTGTGACAGCTGTACTCCGTTTCTGGCGGCATTATTTGTGTTGAGACTCGGAGAAATACGAGTCAAGTAAATCTTCTTTTACTTGTGTTATCTACTTCGCTAATAATTTCTGCTCCTGTCCAGTTTCGTACAACGACAGTCGCCACAACACTCCGTAGTCCAGCCTCGCTTGCCATTACGCACCGAGTCTTACACGACATCTGGCGACGGGTTATCCAGCCTACGTGTGGCAGACTTCGAATTACTTTCTTCCTGTTCTGTCGTCTATTTGATTGATTTTTCCTGCTACTGGTTGTTTTCTTTCCGGTTACTTTCTGGGTACCTCACTTGTGCTCATTATGTTCCAGGTTCCGGAGTTGATAGTTTTGCATCCCCTTTCGCTTTTCCTGCACAGTTTTTGCTTTTCGCTGTTTGTCTTTGTCCACTGTTTCGTAGATTACGGCTACTGAGTCGCAATCGCCTGCTGCGTCGCCTACTTCTCATTTCTTGACCACAGTGGGAGTGAGTGTTTACCACTTGTGCACAAAATTGTTTCCCATGTCTCGCCCTAAACTAGCCCCGTGAAAGGAGCTACTGTAGGCGCTTATGAAGTGTTATGAGGACAGGACTCAACTGGCAGCCGCCTGTTACAAATTCTTTAGTTAGTTAGTTAGCAACGAGGACAGACATACCGTCAGTTTCTGACTGAAATGCAAGCTTTACGAGATAGTAAAGATTCAAAAATGACTGCGTTCATTACTATGATGATGCCGCGATTCGCGATGGCATCACGCACAGTGTAGCTGACTCTCGAATTCGTGAACATATTCTGGAACACGCAGATCCTTCCTTACAGCAAGTTCTCAGGTGCTCGACTGCCAGGATTCTTGTGCACGTGCAGCAGGCAGTTTTGAGGTGGCGCCTGTTTGTTCGGCAGGCAGCCGGCTCCCCCGCACGGCTCCTGCCGCCCACGGCCACAGCGCTCGCCCGTCACCAGGTGTCAAGTCGTGCCCTCGCGTCAAGCGACTTGCTTTTATTGCGGCAAACGGGGACAATCTGTGTGCTTGCAGAAACGTAAGGCACTCCCTTCTTCTTCTTCTTCTTCTTCTTCACGAAATTCTAAGTCAGAAACAGCGGATAGCGTGTTTTCAAAGCCTCACAGTGTCGTCAGAGCAAAACAACAGTGCAATAGCCGTTCTGTGCTACCTGAGTACAACAAATTTTTTGTGTCTCAAACTACTGCTGGCCAGTTTGACACTGAGACTTAAGTGACTTTGCTCGACCTTACATATTGTTTGGCAAACCCAAGTTGCGCACATGGGACCATACGCTCACGGCGTGTGACAGACAACACAGCCATGTCTTAGGCACTCGCAGCCTTCCCGTGATTTTCCGCAGTTTGACGAAGCCAGTGACATTCACTGTGTTTTTCTCTCGAGACAGTGCTAATATCGTTGGTCTAGATCTTTTGATTTGGGTTAAGCACTCGGGACAGCGTACTTTCTGTTACTTTGATCTGTGGAACAGTGTTGCTATGTTACGTGCAGAATTCCAGGATTTGTTTTATGAGTGTTTAGGCAAAGTCAAGAATTTTGTTTCCCGTGTCACGGTGAAGAACAATGCACAGCCGCATTTTCTTGGAGCTCGTCCTGTTCCACAGGCTCTTTGAAAACTGGTGGCCCAGGAATTTACTGATTTGCCAAACAGTGGGATCGTAGTTCCCGTTACGTTCAGTCAGTGGGCGTCCGCTCTTGTTGTTCTGAAGTAGCCGTCCGACAGACTACGGTTGTACGCTGATTTCAAGAAAACTGTGAACATGAGTTGACAAATATCCCTTGGCGCACCTGGAAGAATTCGTGGACAATTTGGAGTTTCCAATATTGATTTGCGTCATGCTTACTTGCAAATCCCTCTGGATGAGCAGTCGCAACAGCCCGTTGTCATTAACACTCAGCTGGGTCTCTTCAAATTTTTGCGACTTCAGTGTGGCATTGCTTCAGCACCGCTATTGAAGCACTTTGTGAAACTGCTGAATGCAAAAGTTTCTTTTTGCTCAAATTGTCTGGGTGACACTGTCGGCTGTAGTCTCACTCTTGAAGGACACATTGGCAGTCTTCGCACTCTGTTTCAAGTATTGTCTGCAGCTGGTCTCTAGTGTAACGGAGACAAATGTATGTCTTTTACAGACTCAAGCACTTAGGTCATGTCATAATAGCCAAGGTGTTGACTCATTTACTTGCTATTCGTAACCTTCCACCCCCACGAAATGTGCGGGAGTGGCAGTCTGTGTTAGGGTACCTCACGTATTGCATCCGTTTATTCCTAACGCCGCTCAAATCGCGGCTTCCTTGCATCCACTTTCGCAGGAAAAATGTTCTTTTTGTTTCGTCACATGAGTATCAGTCTGCTCTTCAGCAGCTGAAAGATGCTTTGCTTTGTGATTGATTCCTTCTTCATATTGATCCATCCAAACCTGTGGCCTTGGCTGTAGATACTTCCCTTACAGCATTGGTGCAGTTTTGTCACACGAATTTGGTTCTGTTGAGAGGCCGAATGCCTTTGCCTCTTGTTGCTGTACTGATGCACGAGACACACACGCTTTGCACAGCTTTCCCTTTAATCGTCAGAACATTTTCCAAGCCACAGCAACAGACTGTGATCTGCAGATTCTGTTGCACTGCATCCACAGTGGTTGGCTGCTTTCAACCGGACAGATTGTAGCTCTGTAGTTTGCAGATTTTTCGCTCACCCGCATGCCCTTGCAGTTCACAGTGATAATGACCAGTCACGTGTTGTGGTTCCCCGGGCTCTCCCGCCTTATGTTCATCGTCTGCACACCGAGCAGCTGGCACGGCGTCATTGCGCTCGGCACAGTCTGGCTGTGCAGATCTAACAGTTGACTTCTCGGTGCCAAGTCTGTGCTGAGCGTCAGTGAGCCCACCTCAGCAGTTGTTTGTATGGCTCAGACCCCAAGCGTTTGCACTTATATTTCGTGGGTCCTTAGTGGAATACACGTTGGCTCACGGTCGTTGATGCTTTGAGCAAATTTCTCTTCATAATTTCTATCCAATATACTATTCCTCGCTTCACGATCCAAGACTTATCATCGATCTTTTGTCTCGCGATCTTTTGTCTCGAGGGGTTGCCTGAAGAGATTGTGACTGACAATGGACCTCAGGTTTTTCCCACTGAGGCCGAATAGTTTAGATCAGCCTCTAGCATCAAGTACATCTCGAGTGCACCGTTCCACCCAATCTAACGACAAAGCTGAACGCTTTGTATGAACATTTAATCGACAGATGGACAAACGTGGTGCCTCCCACACATGGGATCGAGCTCTGTTTTTCTCGTTATCTTACTACCGCTCCCAGCCAGGCGACGGACCTTTGCAGGCAGAGATGCTGCACCCACCACAATGGGCGGCGCCCGCTCTGCCTAGACTGGCCAACAATTCGGTCTTTTGCAGACTGCATGACGGATGGAAGCGCTGGGATCGACATGTTGGATGTTGTTTGTTTCTCCTGCAGGGACCGAAGTGACTGCTGAGAATCAGATTCGTCCATGTGTGCAGAGCGGCCGCCGTGCTACTGTACAGCGCGGACGGCGGCAGCCGCCGCTCAGACCACGCGCGCTCCGAGCCTCTCCGGTACGACGCCTCCGTTCGTGCTTCGTCCTCGGTGTCGCTATAAACATTTACGTTACACCACTTTCTGGACAGACACCACTCGCGTCCACGGACCACTATCGCTTAACGTAACTCCGTGCGGCAGACAGTTAACTGTCCGTAGGTGCCATCCACAGTGGCCATCTCTACAGGAAGTAAAGCCTCAACGATTTGTGTTGTGCCACGGCGGTGATGCGTCGTCAACAAGTCATCACGATATAGCCTGCTTTTCTAAAAGTCACAGCAGCTGCCAGCTTATCTCTTGTCCTGTAAAGACAGCGCGATAGCAAGCCAGATGTGAAACCTGTGTGCCGTGTCTTGGCGTATCTTTCCCTGTGGGTATACTTGAAAAAAAAAAAAAAAAAAGACTTCATGTTTTTCTCTAATATGCGGAAAACATTGACTTTTTTCATGTAATACGCATCGAGTGAAAAGGACAAAGGCAATAAGCGCGATTTATTATCTGTGTAGGCAATGATTAAAAAGGACAATACATTCTGTGACAAGTTTCATTTGTCTGATAAAAGGGAAGCCGTTGTACCTTTTCGAATAGTACCGCTGACCTAGCAAGACGCACTCTTTCTACTTTCCATATTAAGAGGTCTGTAATAACTGTAACAAAATTTATCTAAATCGTTTTCAGAATACGAAATTTATTTGTTACTGTTGAAACCATCTTTTATTTATAGAAGAATTCTGTCCTTTCTTGCAGTTATTGTATGTTTTATTTGTTAAGATGTTATCTAATTGTTGTCTGCCATTACGGTCGGCACAATTATTTCGGTAATTAAGGTTCTTCTAACCGAGATATTATTGAGATAACTTATTCCGTTTGTCCATTTACAAATGTATGAAAGTATCTCAGTCATCATCATCATTTTCTGAGGCAAATTTTGCCATACTGGGCCACAAATGTCGAGTACGTTACGTTATGTTTCGTGTAGGCGCCACTACAAAGAAAGCTATAACTTCATGCAATTGAAATTGACAAACCAATACATACATACGAACCGTAAAGTTTCAACCCCTGAGGCCAAAAGAGATCATGCTCAGATGTTGTTTTTGCTTTGGTGTGCAACAACGATTCAGCAGGATAACGTAACTTCACACACCAAATGACAGTTCATCCTCTCTGAGCACATCATCTTCTCTTTCTTTTGTTTGTTGTTGGCGAGAATCTGTGCTGTGATGCTCAACAAGGCAAGTTCATTCTGAACAGTCGATGTGGTACTCACTTAAGTAATCACAATTACTGCAAGTGACTGGTCTCCAAAAATGTACGTAAGAATCAGAATTATTTTTGTGTGCCACCCAGGTTGCTCCGTTCACTCATGAGATGGAGAAGGCCATGGATCACGTTGATGCCGTAGTTATTTCCTTTGCCTTTGACATCCATAAATCAACAGATACCATTTCGTTCCGTCGCCTGCTAAACAAAATACCTGAAAGCGGGATGTCCGAATAGATATACGACTGGACCGAAGACTTGTCAGTAAAAATAATTGAGTACAACTTTCTCACTACCTTAGTGTGCTGTGCTAAGTCCCAGTGCAAGTCTTCACGATATCTACGACCTGTCGGATAATTTGTGTAACGCTATCACACCGTTCGCAGCCTATGCTGTTGAGTTCGAGAAGTTCACAGTTTTGTAAACTTGTAAGAACTTGCTGTCGAGCAGAGTCTGGTGCCCAGGTTGGAAGAAGACCCCGAACACGGGTAAGTACAACGTAATGTGTGTATATAAGTGGCAGTAACTGGAAGGGAGGGGGGCAAGCTGGGACTGCCACACCAACAGCCCGGCGCGAGCGCCTGGCTTCCCCGACGGCCGCGGCTCTCGAGGTGTGGGGGGCGGTCTCCCTGAGAGACATCCACTTGTTACTCGATGTGCGCAACATTCCGTCGGAAGGCCAGGTAAGACTGCAGGGAGGAATACATCCCATCTTTCTCCTGTACAGATTTGTGGGAAACTACACAAAACAGGAATGAGCGTGGTCTGCCGGTTGCGAATTCAGAATCGGCAGCCTCGCAGTTTTCCAATGCTGGCTGTTGACGACACGCCTCTACTTCCGGCCACCCCTGCTGCTGTCCGTGGCGCAACGCGGTGCAAATCGGATTACCTGCATCTCCACCTCTGACATTAAAAGTACCTGTCCACTGACCGCAGCATCCCAAACGAGTACGACTCGACATAGGTTTCTCTCAGAATACAGCCCTATCGTAGCGTTGATATTGGCTCTCGCCAAATTAGTGGGCAGATGATCCGAGAACTTAAATGGGAAACCCTGAAGTAAAGACGATGAACAGTACTGAGAAATGACATGAACCTTCAAAGATCCAGGCAATCGTCATAGGTTGTACCACCCGCTGCTTCTGGCTCCACGACCTTTACTTCACCATTTATGGTTGTCTTATCCACCTCACTTACCCTGAAATAACTTGACCTAACCCTCGACCCTCACCTCACCTGGACTCCCCATCTCCTTACAATCCAACACAACACCCACAACACACTCCACCTCCTGAAACTCCTGTCCAGCTGGACATGGAGACTGCATCCTTCCACCATCCTTCACGCCTACTTGATCCGCCCTGTTCTTTGTTATGCCAGTGTAACTTGGATTTTCACCCCTCCCAGATTCTATAAAGCCCTCCAGATACTTGCACGCCATGCACTCTGCCTCGCATTCTGTACCTGCCTTCTGTCTCACGTGTTAATCCTTATGATCTCATCCCCTTCCCTCATTTTTTCTTTTCCTCTAGCCTTTACCGTTGTGTCCCGCCCTCTCTACATTTCCACACCCGCCACCTCCTTTCCCAACACACCTTTTAGCACCTACCCCTACTGAACGATGAGCTTCGTCCTGATCTCGAACCCCACCTTCCCCTTCCTACTCCTTGGAGCTCCCCTCCCATTCCCTCCCCTGAGCTGCTTTGCCTCCTCTTATGCCCCTCCCTATCCTGTACCCCCCTTCTGTGTCTCTGCACTCCCTCCTGACTTGCCTCCCCTCTTCATCTACCACCACACCCGTCTCCTGCCTCTTGGTGCATCCCCTGCACCCTTCTTTCTCTTCCTTCCACCCCCTCCAGCCCCCTCCTGTCTGGCCTCCCCCTTCGGCAGGACGCTACCAGCGGTTTTCATTCTTTGTGTGTGCCCTGCCGTTACCAGTGGATTTTTGAGTGTCTCTCACTCTGTGAGTTTTTATACTGTGGTCGACTTTTAACTTGTGTGTGACTCCAGTGTATTTCAAGTGCCTCAAAATCGCCAACTGTTATTTTAACGTGATGTTGACTTTTTTAAGCGTCCCCCAATGAACCTCCCTGTGTTAGTGTATATTTTATTGCCTCCATTTACTGTGTTTTTATACCCCCCCCCCCTTTTCCACCCCTTTTTTATGTATAAGTTCACATTTTTATTTTTTGTAAGGCTACCTGGCTGAAGAGTGGCGGATTGTGCTGCTGCTAGCCCTCCCATGCTCATATGGAGCAGGGGAATTAAATTACAACAAAGAAAAAAAACAGGTGCAGTGGGACAGTGGGTTGCTGTTCTAATATTATTAATACCTATCCTTATGTTCCTCTCTACAGTGGCTATTCGCTTTTGGATTAGCAGGATGGAGGCCCCCTGTACTTCACTGATAGCTTACAGTCCTGTCATTCTAATATATGGCTGTTGGCTAGAATGGCTAGGGAGCAACTCTCATGCTATACTAAAAGCAAAAATATCCTCTCCACACCGAGCAGGTAGATTGGGAAGAAACTACTGCCATGTACTTAAGTAATAGCTTGCTTTCCTATTATTATTATCACCCATCCTTCCCTTACAGGGCTATTGGTTAGACTGGCTGGAGCAGTTCCCCAGTGCTAGACTAATAGCGAAAATATACACTTCTGATCTAGCAGTTATTGATGAAACAGGGCGGACCTACTGGCTAGTGCTCAATCAAAGCAACTCAAATTGTTTAAATAAACAATATTCTGAACTGTGTACAAAATAATAATAAATACTTAAGTCTGTCCTGTCTGGCAGACCAGCACAGCCTGAAGCTCCCTTCCAAGTGGAGGAGGGGAGGGGATGTGAGCTAGTGGGGGACGAGTGGTGGTGGTAATGGGGAGCCCAACAGTGTCCTCTGGTGGTGGTGGTGTTGTGAGCTAGGTCAGTTGGTCTCCAGACCTCAAGCTAAACACACAAAATTTGATATTCCCACCAATAAATTTGAATTTCCCACTAAAATTTCAATTTCCTGCCATTTTCCAGAGGAGAAAACCCATGACGTCAACAGGGGGTTAATTTGCATAATTAATTTGATATCAATTTGAGATCGAAAGTGTCCCAGAACTCTCTTTATCCCACTACTATCATCCCACTAAAAGTAACATCTGTGTTAGCTACCTGGTGGCGACAACCACCTGCAGGCGACTTATGGAGTACTGTTCAGTTTATTTTCACTGTAGTATTTTCTTAAGGTGTTTCTTTCTGACACCAGTGCACTGAAGGCTATGGGAAATGAAGTAATATTTAAGCGCGCAGGTAAACTTGTTTTAAAACAGAGCTAAAATTGCCAAAATTTTTTACAGAATAAGACAGTGAATGTACACTCTGAAGCTAAGAAGTGGTATCTGTACTAAGGAGATCCGAATGGTATTCTATTGAGAGTATTTTGTTGTGTCTAAACGGTATGAATTTATTGAAAAGGGTCACTATATATCCTTCTCGTAAAACAGGTGTTGGTCTTAAGATGTAACATTCATAAAACAGGCGTTGGTCTTAAGACCTAAAACTCGATGAATAACGAAGATTTTGAATCTTGAATATTTTTGGTAGAATGTTAATATCTATCCCAGTACGATATTTTTCTCTATTATCAATGTTTCCTAATATCTTAATGCTGTTTTGCAGTCTGTACTGGATTAAGCAAAATTCATCAAACATAAAAATTTACTTTGTCTAATAATTGGGCATTATGGATAGGAACGTATGTCGTTTCTTAGTAAAGCAGAATATAGCATTTCATTTGTATTTTTGACAAATCGTGAAAAAAACTAAATGCTCCCGTCGAAGCAGAGAAATAAATGATCCGCAGTGTAAAAACTATAGAAATTCACTGAAAAAAGAAAGAATGAGTTATCAGTAGAATGTTTCAAACTGTCTGTTACTGTTTGACTGGCCAAATGTAAAAACGATAACCATGGTATTATGACCTGGAATTTCGGAGAAATTTGGTGAGTGTACTGCTATCTGTTCAGTGCTAACACAACAAGTGGCTGAAGAGTTGAGGTCGATGCTTGGCTCCAGCTACAGATGAGAGGAACTGAAAGTGTCGTCTGCACTTGCCACAGCAGGATGAGGTGATGCGCAGGGTGATATCGATGTCGATGAATTGTACATGTTATGCTTCTGAATTTCTTTGTGCAGTCCGCGTGTGTTTTGCGTGGTTGTGAATTTACTCCTGTACGTTAGTGTGCCATTTTTCTCGTTGTGATAGCGCTCTACCTAGTCCGTGACGGGTGGAGCACTGGGCGGCCTTCAAACTATCGGAGCAGCAGGCGGGACTATATGGAATTTCGAGATAATTAGCAGGAGTCTGTAACTTGGTGTGGGACATTTCTTACTCGTCGAAATCAGGTGGATACACACGGTGCATATCGAACACTGGAGGACTCGTGACAGTGCGGCGGTTAACCGATACTCTGATGAAAGGAGCGTTGAGAGGTGAGCTCTATACCGTTCCTTCGAAGTATCTACATCTACATCCACATACAGACTCCGCAATCCACCATACGGTGCGTGGCGGAGGGTACCTCGTACCACAACTAGCATCTTCTCTCCCTGTTCCACTCCCAAACAGATCGAGGGAAAAATGACTGCCTATATACCTCTGTACGAGCCGTAATCTCTCTTATCTTATCTTTGTGGTCTTTCCGTGAAATGTAAGTTGTCGGCAGTAAAATTGTACTGCAGTCAGCCTCAAATGTTGGTTCTCTAAATTTTGTCAGTAGCGATTCATGAAAAGAACGCCTCCTTTCCTCTAGAGAGTATTGTGGGCAAACAACAGATTACAACCTGTCACATGCATTCCGCGAAGTGACGTAATAAGAAAATTGACTCTAATACGAAGATTTGAATAGGGAGACAGTCAGCAGCAGATATGGTAGTATTTTATTTTCTCTGTAAATAAGAGATAACACTCCTCCGTGAGTCTTGTGCGCCTATAGACACATGGACTGATAATAGGTAGACTACACCTACGTGGATGTGTCGCAAGCCGTCGTACGGCGCGTGGAGGAGAGAGCCCTGTACCACCGCTAGTCGTTCCCTCTCCCGTTCCACTCGCAAACAGAGTGAGGGAGAACAGGCGGTCTGCGTGCCCGTCTTATCGTTGACGGCAGTAGAATCCTTTTGCAGTCTGCTTCAGCTATCGGTTCTCAACAGTGTTCCTAGAAAAGAACATGGCACTACCTCCAGGGATTCCCATTTGCGTTGGTGAAGCATCCGCCCATTTATTTGGTGGGAGCCAATAGGAACCTTTCCATACGGCTGTACGGCCTGTACCTAGGTCTACAGACCGGTACACGTTTGGCACGTGGCGGTCAGTAAACAGGTATTTTGCTATTACCCAATGGGTCAGCCTTTGTGGGATATTTCGAAAACACATCTCAGAACGTTTCGATTTGCAGGAGGGATGAGGGGGAACATATTGTTCAACATCCTGGTATTTATCCCATTGAATTTAAATGCCCTCTCCTTCTGAGAAGGATAAGACGTGTATTGCGAGTCTGGAATCATTAACAGCAGTCCGACATGGCGAGCAGTGGGTTGTCGGACGGTAGCGGTACAAACTTGACACGCGGGGAGAGGTTCACGACTAAGCGGCGGCAGTGGCAGCTGTTCCAATACGACACAGTGGTGGGGGCGGGGATGGGGATGGAGGCGCCGCGGGGGCGAAGAGGAGAGTGAAACACCCCCATATAACGACACGTCTCAGCAGGATTAGCTCGGGAGCAGTATGCCAGAACTCTGACTTACTTCCACCAGTATGACAAGGCAACCGAGAGACAGATCGATGTCATGAGCTATTTGATGATGGTTACCACCCATTTTAGCCTGTGGGAAGCGTCTCGAGATGTTACAGAAGCGTCTGTAACAGTTAATGGCGAGTGTAAACCGACTAGAGGAAAAAATTACTCACCACAGAAAGGGACGCTCATGATGAATTTAATTAATTAGTCAATACGTTTGGTACCAGTGACATGTTATGGGGAAGGTATAAATGAGGGCGAGAGTACCATGGGTATGATTGGGAAGTTGGAGCAATAATCAGGCGTTTTTTTCGTTAGCAGAGAGATTTCAATCTCCCATCTACACAGGGACATATGATCATCGATATAGAATCAGATATATTACCGATTATATAAAGTTATACAGAGGATAAACCTGATATTTCCAACTTGCCTTTGCTGCTACCTCGAATGGCTTCCTAGGTGAGGAGGCATTTGGTTGCTTTAAGAGAGCTGGAAAGTGAGGAGCCGTCCTTTGACAGAGGCAGAGCAAGCTTTTAGCAGTTCGTCATCAGCGAAATTTGAGTGTCATTTCTAGGGCTATGACGCAGGACGTGGAAGATATTAAGCTGATAAAAACAAATTTTTCTACCTGCTGAGAGAACGCATAGAGCTGTACTGGAGAGGGGGGGTGGGGGCTGTTGGGGCATATCTGCCGTGTACAGGAGGTAGAGGAGAGGGGAGAGGAGAGAGCCCTGGGCCACACCTGCGGAGGGGAATGTAGCTGCAAATCCCTGCCCCTATTGCCCCTATGTACAGGACTCCTCTAACAACATCATTTGGGACTGAAACAAACTTATACCTATTTACCTAGCCAACAGAAATATGGCAACTATATCATATGATATTTTTTATGAATGTAGTGCACATTATATCACTTGAACATGGCATCTCCAAACAAAAAACTGACCAGTTACCTCCAGTATGCCATAGTGTTGCACATTATTTTCACAACAAGTAACGATACTTGAGCGATTTGAAAATGCATGTATAGTCTAATTTATTGTCTCTTCGAAAATAATTCGTATAGAAGGGAGGAATCTACTTTTCACGTGAAAAATTCTATGTTTATTGACAAAAAAGCAACATCCCCATCTGGTATTGGGTAAAGTGGAATTTTTAATGTGAGGAGTGTATGTGCGACATGGAACCGCCTTCAGTCCAAGCAGCAGCTACCTGTGTGGCCAGCGGCAGCAGCGGTCGCGAGTGGTCGGCGAGGGGAAGCTGCAGCTTAGGCCTGTCGTGAGCGGCAGGTAAACACAAGAGTTGTGCTTGGCTGGCTCTTAAGGTACTTGTTAGGTGGCGCTGGACTAGACTGGAGCTAACTGGTCAGTTTTTTCCTTTGGAGATACCATGTTCCAGTAATATAATGTGCACTATGTTTGTAAAAAATATCGCACGATACAGTTCCCATATCTCTGTTGGCTAGGATGCGAGTTGCAGCTTGTAAACAGGTATAAGTGTGTTTCAGTCCAAAATGATGTTGCTACAGGAGTCCTGTACATAGGGGCAGGGATTTACAGCCACATTCCCCACCACGGGTGTGCCCCAGGACTCTCCCCTCTCCTCTACTTGCTGTACATGGCAAACATGCCCCAACCCCCCCCCCCCCCACCCTCTCCAGTGCACCTCCTACAGTATGCTGATGACACCGCATTCCTTGCCATCACTCCTACCTTGACCTTTCTGCCGAATGGTATAACCAGTGGCTCCTGAAAATCAATCCTTTCAAGACCCAGGCAATCATCGTAGGTTGTACCACTCCCTCTTTCCTGCTCCTTGATTTCTCCCTTACCATCTGCGCCCGTGCTGGCCCACCTTCACCTACCTAGACCTCACCACTGACCGTCACCTCACCTGGATCCCTCATCTCCGCTCTATCCAATCCAAAGCCCACAACTGTCTCCGACTCCTCAAACTCCTCTCTGCCTGGACATGGGGGTTCCGTAGCAGTTTTCTAACTCAGTTGTTGTACCAAGGTAGCTCTTTTCCATCTCTCACGATCTTGCTTACCACATACTCATCTAATGCATTTGTACGATGGTTTTGAACTTTGTCCACTGATCCTCAACACTATCTGTACTTGAGATAAAACTTTTGTGTTGAGCCGTCAAGCACTCTGAAATCGGCTTTTTATCACTTTTGCTAAACAGAAAAATCTTCCTACCTTTTTTAATATTTCTATTTACAGCTGAAATCATCGATGCAGTAACCGCTTTATGATCGCTGATTCCCTGTCCTGCGTTAACTTTTTCAAACAGATCGGGTAGTTTCTCACCAGAAGGTCGGTTCTCTGTTTAACTCCTCACGGTAGTTTCCAGATAATGCACTTAAAACAGATTTACTAGATTCTTTGTCACTGCCGCCCGTTATAAGCGTTTGAGTCTGGTAAATTAAAATCTCCACCCAAAACTATAACATGGTCGGGAAATCTACTCGAAATATTTTCCAAATTTTCCTTCAGGTGTTCTGCCACAACAGCTGCTGAGCCAGGGGACCTATAGAGACATCCAATTAGCATGTTTGAACCTGCTTTAACCGTGACCTTCACCCAAATTATTTCACATTTCGGATCTCCGTCAGTTTCCTTCGATACTATTGCACTTTTTATTGCTATAAACACGCCTCCCCCTTCACTGTCCAGCCTGTCTCTGCGGTATACATTCCAATCTGAGTTTAGAATTTCAATACTGCTTACATCTGGTTTCAGTCTCCTTTCCGTCCCCAGTACTATCTGGGCATTGTGAGCGTTTATTAATGAGAGCAGTTCTGGCACGTTTCTATAGACACTCCTGTAGTTTACTATTACCACATTAATATTGTCATTCCCTGCTGCGTTTTGCCTACTGCTACCTTGTCGCGTCTCAGGAGGCGTCTTGTCGTGCCTAGGGAGGGAATTCTCTAACCTAAAAAACCCACAAGTGCACTTCATACGTACTTCGCTACCCTTGTAGCCGCTTCCTGTGTGTAGTGCACGCCTGACCTATTCTGGGGGACCATACATTTCTCCACCCGATAGCGGAGATCGAGAAATTTGCACACCAGATCCCCGGGGAATCGTGGTTTAAGCTTTCCACTCGGCTCCAAGCCAGAGGACCGCGATCGGTTCTGGGAACGACACTACAAATAGTTAGCTCAGATTCCACCCCGTGAGCGAGGCTTTCCGCCTTCACCAACTCCGCCAACCGCCTTTATGAACTGAGGATGACCTCTGAACCCAGACGACAGGAGTCATTGGTGCCGACATGAGCAACAGTTTGCAGTCGGGTGCACCCAGTGCTGTCTATCGCCGCCGGCAGGGCCTCCTCCACATCTAGGATGAGATCCTCCGGCAAGCAGGCAGAGTGAACACTGGCCTTCTTCCCCGACCTTCCCGCTATTTCCCTAAGGGGCTCCATCACCCGCTTAACGTTGGACCTCCCAATCACTAATCAACCCCTCCCCCCTACACATGTCACTTACAACATCACACTTCCAAAATAAACATTTTTCAACCATTGATTATAGGTACGTACATTACATAAAAGATTACGAAACAACTCCAAGTAACTCCACTGTATAAACACGAGCTAAATGTAGTTATTTTGTCTTATCACATAAGAGAACTGGGCAGAAAATTCTCGGGAGATAATGTGTTAGGCTGAAAAGCAGGCAGTGCTCTTGGGGTATGGGTGGAGGGTGGATGAGGGGTAGGGGGGAGGGGATAGAAGTTTCCCTTCCCAGAACAACGTTGCAGTTGTTGTACAGAATGACTAAGAATCAATTTCGCAGTGTACAACTGTGAACACAGAATCTGTGCAGATGCGTTTCTTGTGTTAGTATTTACAGTGACTCATACCTGTATTTTGGTGTTTTTTACACAGTGTTAACGCAATTTGTAGTAAATAAGCAATTTTCATATCTCACGCGTGGTAGGATGTAGGCTACTATCTTTATTTAATCATCTTTGGAATACTGAGACAGTCTATGACACAATTCAATATGGCTGACCCAGAATACTGGTACAGTCTAACTCCCCTCCTCCTACGGGGGGGAAATTTCAACAACTATCGGGAAAATCTTTTTCCTCTGACTGTTACGCATATGAGCTGGGGTGGGTATCTTCCATTTATCAAGCACTAGACAGTAGCTAATCCGGTTTCGTCAATAACTGCTGGATGAAGAGAGGATATTTTCGCTATTAATCTAGCAGTAGAGAGCTGCTCCAGCAAGTCTAGTCAATGGCTCTGTATGGGAAGGATAGATAACAAATAAGAATATGACCGCAGGCTATCACTCAAGTGCAGGGAAGTAGCGTCCTGCCGATCTACAATTGAATAACTGCTGGGAGGACCGTAAGGATGGGTAATAATATTAGATTAGTGACCCAATAAGCGCGGCTGTATTTTTTTTCCCTTTATCCCTGGCAATCAGCGTAATATGCTGCTATACAGCCTACAGAAAAGTTAAAAAACATAATGAGAATATAAACAAACAAGAAAAACGGCGATAAAACGATG
Source organism: Schistocerca cancellata (assembly GCF_023864275.1). Classification (NCBI taxonomy): domain Eukaryota; kingdom Metazoa; phylum Arthropoda; class Insecta; order Orthoptera; family Acrididae; genus Schistocerca; species Schistocerca cancellata. The sequence continues at coordinate 8,637,573 of NC_064626.1, forward strand.
ACATTATAAAAAATGGCGGAAAGTTGTGGAATTTGAAATATAAAAACACAGTGGTGATGATGCAGATGAACACACACAATAAGTAGGCAGGCACAATTAAAAAAACAAGGCGACAGTCTGGTTCCTGTTGGCATGAGATAAAAAACACAACTCGAAACAGTATGGTGGCTGTTGGCAACACTGACAGGGGACGCACAACACTGAACACTCACTTAAAACAGCACTATACAGGTGACACAGCGGCAGATGGAGTGGGGGGAGGACCAGGATCGATGAGGGGAAAAAGGGGGGAGGAGAGGAAAAGAAAAAAGGGAGAGGACGTAGAAAGGGGGGGGGAGAGGCATGGCGGATGCGAGGAGTGGGAAAGGCAGTGGAGGGGAGAGCGAGAAAGATTTTGGGGAGAGAAGGCAGGCAGAGAGAGGGTAGTTGGGGAAAATGGGAAGGATGGAAGGGGGGGAAGAGGGAGCCTGGGAAAAGGACAGAGGAGGGGAGGAGGAGGTGAGGATCTGAGTTGATAGTAGGGAGAAATGGAGGGAGAGAGGGCATCATCCGGGAGGGGGAGTCGACAGAAGCCACCTTGGGAAACATAGCCAAAGCCTTGCAGACAAACAAAAATTACACGAAGCGAAATGTAGTGTGAGGAGGGCTATGCGAGAGACGTTCAACGAATTCGAAAGTAAAGTTCTATGTTCTGACTTGGCAGAAAATCCTAAGAAATTTTGGCCCTATGTCAAAGCGGTAGGTGGATCAAAACAAAATGTCCAGACACTCTGTGACCAAAATGGTACTGAAAAAGAGGACGACAGACTTAAGGCCGAAATACCAAATGTTTTTTTCCAAAGCTGTTTCACAGAGGAAGGGTGCACTGTTGTTCCTTCTTTAGATTGTTGCACAGATGACAAGATGGTAGATATCGAAATAGATGACAGAAGGATAGAAACACAATTAAAATAACTCAAAAGAGGAAAGGCCGCTGCACCTGATGGGATTCCAGTTCGATTTTACACAGAGTACGGGAAGGAACTTGCCCCCGTTCTTGCAGCGGTTTACCGTAGGTCTCTAGAAGAGCGTAGCGTTCCAAAGATTGGAAAATGGCACAGGCCATCCCCGTTTTCAAGGAGGGATGTCGAATAGATGTGCAGAACTATAGACCTGTATCTCCAACGTCGATCAGGTGTAGAATTTTGGAACACGTATTATGTTCGAGTATAATGACTTTTCTGGAGACTAGAAATCTACTCTGTAGGAATCAGCATGGGTTTCGAAAAAGACGATCGTGTGAAATCCAGCTCGCGCTATTCATCCTCGAGACTCAGAGGGCCATAGACACGGGTTCCCAGGTAGATGCCGTGTTTCTTGACTTCCGCAAGGCGTTTGATACAGTTCCCCACAGCCGTTTAATGAACAAAGTAAGAGCTTATGGACTGTCAGACCAATTGTGTGATTGGATTTAAGATTTCCTAGATAACAGAACGCAGCATGTCGTTCTCAAGGGAGAGAAGTATTCCGAAGTAAGAGTGATTTCAGGTGTGCCGCAGGGGAGCGTCGTAGGACCGTTGCTATTCACAATATATACAGGGTGTTACAAAAAGGTACGGCCAAACTTTCAGGAAACATTCCTCACACACAAAGAAAGAAAATATTTTATGTGGACATGTGTCCGGAAACGCTTACTTCCCATGTTAGAGCGCATTTTATTACTTCTCTTCAAATCACATTTATCATGGAATGGAAACACACAGCAACAGAACGTACCAGCGTGACTTCAAACACTTTGTTACAGGAAATGTTCAAAATGTCCTCCGTTAGCGAGGATACATGCATCCACCCTCCGTCGCATGGAATCCCTGATGCGCTGATGCAGCCCTGGAGAATGGCGTATTGTATCACAGCCGTCCACAATACGAGCAAGAAGAGTCTCTACATTTGGTACCGGGGTTGCGTAGACAAGAGCTTTCAAATGCCCCCATAAATGAAAGTCAAGAGGGTTGAGGTCAGGAGTGCGTGGAGGCCATGGAATTGGTCCGCCTCTACCAATCCATCGGTCACCGAATCTGTTGTTGACAAACGTACGAACAATTCGACTGAAATGTGCAGGAGCTCCATCGTGCATGAACCACATGTTATGTCGTACTTGTAAAGGCACATGTTCTAGCAGCACAGGTAGAATATCCCGTACGAAATCATGATAAAGTACGGTACACACTGACGAAACTAAAATAGAGCTCTAACATGGAAATTAAGCGTTTCCGGACACATGTCCTCATAACATCTTTTCTTTATTTGCGTGTGAGGAATGTTTCCTGAAAGTTTGGCCGTACCTTTTTGTAACATCCTGTATAAATGACCTTGTGGATAATATCGGAAGTTCACTGAGGCTTTTTGCGGATGATGCTGTAGTATATCGAGAGTTTGTAACCAATGGAAAAATGTACTGAAATGCAGGAGGATCTGCAACGAATTGACGCATGGTGCGGGGAATAGCAATTGAATCTCAATGTAGACAAGCGCAATGTGCTGCGAATACATAGAAAGAAAGATCCTTTATCATTTAGCTACAATATAGGTCAGCAACTGGAAGCAGTTAATTCCATAAATTATCTGGGAACAGGCATTAGGAGTGATTTAAAATGGAATAACCATATAAAATTAATCGTCGGTAAAGCAGATGCCAGACTGAGATTCATTGGAAGAATCCTAAGGAAATGCAGTCCGAAAACAAAGGAAGAAGGTTACAGTACACTGGTTCGCCCACTGCTTGAAAAGTGCTCACCGGTGTGGTATCAGTACCAGATAGAGAAGATCCAACGGAGAGCAGCGCGCTTCGTTACAGGATCACTTAGTAATCGCGAAAGCGTTACGGAGATGATAGATAAACTCCAGTGGAAGACTGCAAGAGTGACGCTCAGTAGCTCTGTACGGGCTTTTGTTGAATTTTCGAGAACATACCTTCACCGAGGAGTCAAGAAGTATATTGCTCCCTCCTACGTATATCTCGCGAAGAGACCATGAGATTAGAGCCCACACAGAGGCATACCGACAGTCTTTCTTTCCACGAACAATACGAGACTGAAATAGAAGGGGGAACCGATAGCGGTACTCATGGTACCCTCCGCCACACACCGTCAGGTGGCTTGCGGAGTATGGATATAGACGTAGATGCAAATGTAGATGCAGCGTGGGTGGGAAAAGGACTGTGTTGGTAAATGCGGCATCTTGCTGATGCCCATTGTTGATACTTATTGTAAAACTATGTAATGTGTCATATTCACTCGCTGGTGAATTAGTGAATTAGCAGAAAATTACTGCTCTTGTTTCACTATTAATAATTGATTACTGTTTGACTGCACAAATATCTTCCGTTGAGGAACTGCTGGAACTTGCAGAACGGGCTGCACTGCGTGGAGCCACTTACCACCCTACATGGCCGGCCGCGGTGGTCTAGCGGTTCTGGCGCTGCAGTCCGGCACCGCGGGACTGCTACGGTCGCAGGTTCGAATCCTGCCTCGGGCATGGGTGTGTGTGATGTCCTTAGGTTAGTTAGGTTTAAGTAGTTCTAAGTTCTAGGGGACTGATGACCTAAGATGTTGAGTCCCAGAGTGCTCAGAGCCATTTTTGAACCACCATACATGCAAAGTATATCTTGCAAGTCACGTGTCAAAATACCTGATGGAATGGGACTGATTTGTTCAATTCTAGAACAGTAATCCACTGTAAAGCATTGCTTGACTTATGTTGAAATATCTTAAGTTCCATTATACTCAAGTGACATTTCTTTTGCAATGGGAGCCAATTTGAGCCTTGGGCCTTTTCAAATGTTGAGAGCTGAGGTTATGATGATGCACCGCTCATGCTGTAGAAAGTATTCCATCCGTTGTAGTGGATACAATGAAACCAACACAGTAGAATAGAATAGGCTCGTCATCGTGGTAAATAGCTGCCAGCGGCAGCTGTTGAGAGTTTCTACACAATAGTTCACTTAGCAGCTGTAAATAAGTACTGGCGCAATGAACTGAAAATATCTCCACTATACAGGGTGTTTCTGTAAGAGAGTGCAAAAATTTAATGGGATGTAGAGGATGCTCCACCGAACGATTTGAGGGAATCCGGGGTCGGGAGAAGCCAGCTGAAAGAGATAACAGGAATAAAATAACTTTACTGAGTATTTTTTTATTTACATTAATTACAGTTAACTGACACAACGACACAATGATAGTAGCATTTGTACTGTACCTTACAAAATGTGCTGAAGCTGATAGCCATCAAACTCAATGCAAGTATGACAACAATCAACATGCTTCTGACGCACCCTTTAATATCTCTGGTGTGTTGCGAATCACATCACAGACAACTGCAATTCTGGCAACTAATTCCATCTCTATATCCACTGGGGTCTCATACAAAAGTGGCTTTAGACATCCCCATAGGAAATAATCGAGGCAATTAAGGTCAGATGACCTCACAGGCCACGGAATGGGACCTGCCATTCCAATCCGGCGACCAGGAAATACAGCATCGGAATGGTTGTGAATATCCGTACTGAGGTGAGGCTGTGCACCGTCATGTTGTACCCACATCCTCTCACGAACAGCCGAGGATACGTTCTCCAACAATTCAAGAAGAGCTCTTTGCACAGGTGACCATTCAGATGGTCAGGTAGAAGACATGGCCTTATGAGATTGTCGCCTACAATGCCGACCAAAAATGTGCATGTAAACAAACAGCACGGTACGTGCAAACTTTTATACATGTTAGTTTTTAAACAAGCTGGAAATTAGTACTGCTAGACAAAGGGAGGGACAAGTTTATTTCCGTATCTCCCCGGGCTGGCTTCTCCGACCCCAGGTTCCCGACCTCAAATTGTTCAGTGGAGCATTCTTTACACTGTTACATTTTTGCACACTGTTACGGAAACACCCTGTATAAACGCAAGCTAAATGAAGTTATTTTTGTCTACTTACATAAGAGAACTGGACGGAAATTCTGGGGAGATAATGTGCGTAAATTGAAAAGCGAACAGCACTCGTGGTGGGCGAAGTTGCCTTTCCCAGAACAACGCTACAGCTGTCGTACAGTATGACTGAGAATGAGTTTAGCAGTGTAGAACTGCGTACAGAGATTTACGTAGAAGCTGTCCATATGCGTTTCTTGTGTTAGTGTCAAGAGTGACTGATACCTATATTCATGTAGTGTTAACGTATTTTGTGGTAAATAAACACACTGGGTGTATCTGTGGGCTGTGTCGCCAGTGAATCATACAGCAAGCTGTGGAAGGGTCGGTACAGCTTTGTGGACACTCTGCGGGCGCCTCTGGCAACGTACGAAGTAGCTGCAAACACCCTGCACGCTCCTCTCGTCGCAGCAGACGTCAGGAAGAGGAGGCAAAGGAGGGGAGCGCGCGGCCGCCGCCTGCCGGTCAGCCCTTGCTCTCACAGCTGCCCCATCCCTCCCCCACACCACCTCCATCCCAGAACACAGCTTATCAGTTTATCCCTTGACACAGTCCTACTGCACTTCGATGTGGGACACACATTTTTAAAATATGTTCTTAACACATTTCATTAACAATAAACATTTATTTTATACCACTAAAACATTATTTTAGTAACTGCCATTTTTCCATCAGGCGCAACGAAATTATTAGTCCTAAACAAAAAGTGTGCTGGCGTAAGCTGGTGCCAGCACACTAGGTGGCACAGAGATTGTGAAAAGATCGACAGAGGCCAGCGACAGACTTGCAGGAAAGGTGCCTCCAACGCCTTGTCGGTCGCCAGTATTTAGATCGCCGTCGTGGACCGGAGGGTTGGTTAGTTCGAGTTTGTCATACCGAGTGAGCTCCAGTGTGTCATCAGTCACAGCCCAGCTGAAGTCGCAGTCACAGACTCTAGCTCAGCACATGGCAACCAGAACAGTGTACATAGCGGACTTTGTACTTTAACAGCAGTGAGGCTAAAATGGAGTGTTACAGAGAGCTTGTACCACAACAACTATCTAGAGTTAAGTAATTTTCTATTCTTCTGAATAAAAAACCCAGTTAATTTATGTGTGCAGTTTGTGTTATAGAAAGAGGATACTGGCCACCAATCCTGTCCTGGCTTCCTTTGGTACATCTCTACAGAGACAACGAGACGACATAAAAATCTGGTCCTTTTTGGAACGGCGGTCTGATCATTTAATATTAAAAAACTACGACCAAGGTGTGGACGGGGCCAAGGAATTGACATATCAGACGTGATTTAACACATAAATAATTTATTCATAACATACAATACATAACACCCACTACGTAAATCCTGCTTCGATGCTTACAACTGCCCAAAATGGGAGGGCCACCACTTTCGAATTGGAAAGGCTTTAACTTAAGAAACTAAAACGCCTAGTATGATTTTTAAAAATAATAACAACACAAAACATAAGTAAGCGCAAAGTGAACGCACTCTTAAATCTTTAATTATTAATCACAAGTGTGGGTTTACCACATTTAAATTCTCATTGCAATATAAAGCATAAATACATGAATTCACAACACAGCATGGACAACCTATGGTCGTATTACATTCCAGCCAATCACATTAATAACTTATAAGCACGGTTGGTAAAATACAAACGTTTGGACTATAATTAATTTTAATAATTCACAATCACTCAAAAAACAACATCAGAAGTTCGATACGGACCAAAATAGGCACTAGGGCCACCATAACGGTAGTGCGCTAGTTGCTTTTAGGATAAGTGCTCCCATTAGCTTAATCACTGATCAGATGTTTACTTAAGCGACAGGTAAGATAGTTAATGCAAATAGAACGTATTTCTAAAGTTTTTTTCTTCCTCCCTTTTAACAAGGTGGTTTTAGTAAGGTGGAAATTACACTTTGAGGAGACGCAGTAGCAATCTAGCGGGCAGGCCTTCACGAGGGCGCCATGCCACTACACACGTACTAAACTAGCCCCGTGTCCGCTGTTCAAGCCGAACATTAACAACACAGTTCCATATTCCTGACACCCAAATAGTCGGGACCAAAACAAAACCAAAAATCCCAAGAGCAGAGCGCAAGATCCAGCATAGCTTCAGAACAGGTTATTTCGTGCGGTTGCCTTCACAAACACAGGTATCGAAATGAAAACAAGAACGTGTAACAATATTCCCTAATCAGCAAAATGTTCTTCTTTAGGTCCCGGTAGCGCTAGACAACGCTGACAAACCTCTAAGGCAACACCCTCCAACTGACAAGCCGAAACCAATGTGACCCCTTACCAGCTCCGTGACAGGACTCGAACCCCCAACTACTGTCAGTGCAACTCACTTAGAATAAATACATCGCAAATAGTACGGCGGACACACATACCCAGGGATTAACGGAACACTAGTCTGAACTAGAATTAACCTTAATAATACAGCACGAGATCTTTGGAGACAAGGAACTAACTCCCCACCCGAAAATCTGCAACCACAGGGCGGGAAGATGAACTACCAAAACCTAGAAGTGCAAACGTACACAAATAACTACCAAAATGCACCACTACACCGGGTAGCAACGATGAGTGGAGGAATCCGCACTGTCAGAATTGCCCCAGTGAACAGAACAGAGGGTTGCCACAGCGGTGGCCACAAGGCGGGAAAGACGACTGGATGAACTCAATCCCAAAGGACGATCAACTTGAAACATTCACACTTAACTTCTTTTCTCCTTTCCCTCGGCGCACTTCGTCGTTTGTCTGGGACTGCTGTGCACAATTCTGAGCCGTCCACGCCGGCCGGGGTGGCCGAGCGGTTCTAGGCGCTACAGTCTGGAGCCGCGGGACCGCTACGGTCGCAGGTTCGAATCCTGCCTCGGGCATGGATGTGTGTGATGTCCTTAGGTTAGTTAGGTTTAAGTAGTTCTAAGTTCTAGGGGACTGATGACCTCAGAAGTTCAGTCCAATAGCGCTCAGAGCCAGCCAACAAATGAGCCGTCCACAGACACCAACCCAACCGATCTGCTCCCGGACTCAAACCCTCCAATTTGTTTGCCTTCGTCGATGCAGGCGATGATTAGACTGCCATCCGCCTCCCGCGGACAACCAGTGAAGAGCGGACAGAGGGGCCCAACCAGGCCGGCGTTCCTCCACGGGTACAAGTGCGGGTTCGATAACAACACCCGTACGTGGAAGGCAGGATGTCGACGTCATCAGAGCAGACACGAAGGCCACTATGCGACAACCTCCTCCAGCGTTTTTTTTTTTTTCTTTATTGTCATTTCATTTCCCTGCCCCATATGAGCAGGGGAGGGCTGTCAGTGTCACAATCCGCCGCTCTTCAGCTGAGTGACATGAGCTTAAAATAAGAATAAAATGGTACATACATAAGGCGATAAAGGGGAACTTAAAACAGAATAATGGGAGAAAGCGGAGGTAAAAAATATACACTAACACGGAGACGTTCATGGAGGACAGTTAAAAAAAAAAGTCACCAGAAAGTTAAAAAACACAGTTGGCGATTCTTCAAAACTCAGAGAAAATTCTGAATGGACATGCACACGTTAAAAGTCGGCCACAGTAGTAAAAACACTCCGGAACAACACACTTAAAATACAATTGGAGCACACACGACGAAGAATAAAACTGCCAGGCGGGACCCGCCGAGGGAAAGGGCAGAGAGGATGGAAAAGGAGGAGAGAGCAAGGGGCAGCAGGGGAAGCAGCGGGATGAAGAGAGTAGGGGCATCAGCGGGTACACGGAGAGGCAGGAGACACGTGGGGCGGGAGATGAAGAGGGAAGACAAGGCAGGAGGGAGCGCAGAGACAGTGAAAGGAGGCACAAGAAATGGAGGGGGAGTAGGAGGGGGAGTAGGAGGGGGAAGCCGCTCAGGAGGAGGGAGGAGAGGGAGCCGGGAGGAGGAGGCAGGAAGATGGGGTTAGAGTTGGTAGGATGGGTAGATGTCAGGGCGAAGGTGCGTTGGTAAAGGAGATGGAGGGTGTGGAGATGGAGAGAGGGTGGGACACAACGGTAAAGACGCGGCAACAGGTTGGTGGTGGAGAGGAGGAGAGACACCAGGGGGTGGGGGTATCAAGGCGGCAGACAAAATATAGTGTGCGGATGTGTTCGTGGAAAAGGAGTAGGTGGGGGAAGGGGATGAGGTCGTAGAGGATGCGCGTGGGGGACGGAAGGCAGATGCGGAAGGCGAGGCGGAGCGCATGGCGTTCGAGGATTTGGAGGGCTTTATAAAACCGGGGAGGGGCGGAAATCCAAGCTACGCTGGCATAACAGAGGATGGGGCGGATCAAGGATTTGTAGGTGTGAAGGATGGTGGAAGGGTGCAGACCCCACGTCCGGCCGGACAGGAGTTTCAGGAGACGGAGGTGGTTGTGAGCTTTGTTTTGGATGGTAAGGAGATGGGGAGTCCAGGTGAGGTGGCGGTGAAGTGTGAGGCCAAGGTATTTGAGGGTAGGAGTGAGGTGGATAGAACGGCCATAAATGGTGAGGTAGAAATCATGGGGACGGAAGGAGCGGGTGGTGCGGACTATGACAATCGCACGGGTCTCAGAGGGATTAACACGGAGGAACCACTCACAGGTTGCACCGAGCGGTGAATTGGTCGAGGTGGGTTTGGAGGGTACGTTGGGACCGTTGAAGGGTGGGATAAAGGGCTAGGAAGACGGTGTCATCAGCGAACTGGAGAAGATGAACAGGAGGGAGAGGTTTGGGCATATCAGCAGTGTACAGGTGATACAGGACAGGGGAAAGGACAGAACCTAGGGGCACGCCGGCAGAGGGATAGAAAGTACGGGAGTTGGAATTGTGGATAGTCACAGAGGAGGGACGATGGGAGAAGAAGGAAGCAACGAGATGGACGAAGTTGATGGGGAAAGCATAGGTCTGGAGTTTGAAGAGGAGCCCGGGATGCCAGACACGGTCATAGGCGTTCTGGAGATCGAGGGAAACAAAGATAGCGGAGCGACGGGAGTTAAGTTGGACGGAAAGAAGATTGGTAAGGTTAAGGAGCTGGTCGTCGGCGGAGGAGGAAGGCCGGAAGCTACATTGGGTAAGAGGAAGGAGGAGGTGCTGGTTAAGGTGGCGGTGAATACGGCGAGAGAGGATGGCCTCGAAGACCTTACTGAACACGGAGGTGAGGCAGATTGGACGATAGGAAGAGGTATCAGAGGGGGGTTCGTTAGGTTTAGGGAACAGCAGGACACGGGAAGTCTTCCACAGGTCGGGGTATAATCCAGTGGAGAGGAGGACATTGTACAGGGTAGCAAGGACAGACAGGAAGGATGGAGGGGATTCCTTGAGGTGACGGTAGGTGACGCCATCATGACCGGGGGCGGTGTTGCGTTTGGAGCGGACGACGAGTGTGATGTCGTGGGCTGTGGTGGGAGTGTTGATGTCTGAGTGCTCCAGCGTGACCGCGCTCGCCAAAGGGCCTGCTGCAGTAAACACGTGAGTCGGTCTTGTTACCAACCTACGGTTTCTAAGTACACCAAAGACAGAACTCGCATCGATAGTGGGTACACTACGGGCGGGAGTTCAAACGAAAGAGCTTCATAAAAGACCGACCCTGAACAACCGCGGAAAAACGAAATAGAAGCGAAGCAATAAAAGGCAGCAACGAGATGCTAGAGCCCGATCGCGCCCAAACACTGTCGATTACCAAAAATATTGGCTCCACACGACGCTCAGGAAACGAGCCGTGGAAAGATGGAAGTACACACGGCTCATTTTTTGCAAGAAATTTAATGAAGTTTAATTTTATACTGGGCGACATTTGTGTAGAGTCCGCGGATTTCGACTTATTCTAAGAAATCGAATTGCAAGTGAACTTTAAGCTCCCAGCCCAGCCATCAGGCTTTTTAGTATGCTATTCGTGGCAGTCCCTACTACCAGTGTACAAAAATTTGCGACTACATTAATTTTGTTCCTGTTACAACGGCTTTGATCTTCACTGACTGCGCTCTATTATACCGTCAGACTTTCACGCTGAAAGTTCAGACGCTTCTCCCACATGGATGTTGGTGATGCGCACACTCCTACACTGGAGTACGTATCCAGCTGGCGAGCCACGTTCCTCGCGCACTGTGGTGCACCTGTTTACGTACCTCAGAGGAACTGCGTCTGCAGAAAACCGAGAACATGTGCTTTCTTCTGACGATGAGACACTCATTTTCACGCAATGCTCTTAGCATGGTACGATACGTGTAACTTTCTTTTTGAAGTTCCCTAGGAGAATTATCACCCGAATACCAATAAATTTTCCTCATATTTCTTAGTACGAGCAACGTTCCGTTTTGTGTATCAGTTGCATAGTGGTATAGAGTTGGTTATCTTTGAAGTAGTGTAATATGAGACACGTAGTGTTTTAGGAGTTTACATCCATTTTGATAATTTTAAAATGGGGTGTACATAAATACCGGTTAGGTTTGATCAGTTGTACTATGGACGGAGGTAACTCATAGAATTCAAGCTTTGCTCTGTATAAAAGGATAGGGCAACGGTAGTTTGACATTTCTGGACTAAAGTCACAATGTCAGTCACGAGTGGGTGTAGATTATTAGTATTTAACACATCTAATCTGTGTCAGCTTTCTGGCAAGAGCGAATGTACTATTTTTACGCACTATAAAGCTTTTGTGAGAATCAAATCACTGCACTGCTGCAAGCTTACTGGGGAGATGATAAGAATTAGTTACAACAGCAACATCCTCCCATCAACCCCACTCCGCTAAGCAGACGAAGCCACGTTCCAAAATACTAACTTTTCTATACCTATAACTGATACAACGAACGAAAAAAAACACTTCTTGTTTTTAATTCCAAATTCCTTTCCATACCTTCTTCTGCAGTAAGCTAGCATGACATTCACTGGCGTTGGTACTTTGTTTCTGTTACTTCATATCTGAATCATAGTCTGATTAGTTCGAGCATTTCACTTACGTATCGCCAAACAAAAATGACGAAAAATGGCGGTTAAGATCATATTTGCAGCCTGTGATTGCTACTTTTCGTTGTATGTAGAAGTTTTGCTCTCAGCCAAAAGTTATGCCGTTGCTGAACTTAACGTTCTCGCAGATTTACACGCTCTGTCCCTACATTGGAGAAAGTCTCGACATACTGATAGCGCTGCAGTATTTTTCACGCCTAGCGAACATATATGTTCTCGCCTTAGTCTTAAATATATCAACTTTCACACTGACACTCAAATGCAGTGTAGCACTTCGCTCCATGTTCAGACTGAAATTATGTATAGGTTAGCAATATAGTCTATACGGAGGATTTTTGTCTTCAACATACACTGTCTCCGAGGTCACGTGCGTTTGCACTACTGACCAATGAACTGTTCGATTTGCATTTGTACTAACAACAACTATTCACCGTTATTGTTAATAAGAAATGAACGCGGAATAAAAGGAAAAATACGTGAAAAATTCAAGTTTTGATCTTAGCGCAATATGTAAGCAGAGCGCGTAACTCACGTGACAATTCCGGTTTGATTATAGCGACGTGCGTAGTACGTCGTTTATTTATTTACTCAACCTGGTGATATTAGGATGTCCAGTCTCTGCGTTACATCTAATTAGCCATTCTACATGTATTACCTTATATAATTACGATAAGCATCTTGCAAGTCAGCTATCCTTCCGATATTTTATTATTAATGGAAGTATAATGTCTCGATACCACCTAATGCTAACTTTTATCGTACATGATGGGAAATAAAATCTATATTTTTCTGTAAATGAAAATTATGACGACTTACTGATGTGAGATAAAGTGACACATACCTTGCCAAGTGAGATTAAGACACGATAAAGTAGAAAACAGAACGCGGAGGGCTCCTCAAAGAATTAGGCACGCCCAGAGGCGCCGGCAGGGGAGACGCGCGCTGTGTTGTCGGTGTGTGACCCTGGCGTGACGTCACACGTCGCCCCCCCCCCCCCCCCACTAGCCGGCCTATTCTCAGCGCTCGCCCTGCTGCAGCCGGACTGGCGCCATTACGCCACGGAGGAGGTATTCCAGTGACTTGGCGCGCGTTGCGCAGTGGTTCGAAAGCGAGGCGTGAATCAGCGGGCATTCGTGGTAAACGGAGGGAGCCCGCCGCAGGCCCAAGTCACCGGCGACGTCAGCCGTCAGCCTTCTGCAGCGCGGCCTTCGCGTGCTCGCAGTGTACGCCGGCGGCAGTTGCGGAAACGAACAGCGGTTAACCACACTGTGATTTTGAACGTGTGTGGGGGTGCACCAGACGATTAGCGTAAACCGTAGCAACTTTGTGGCAGGTGGTGGAACACTGTGACACCTGCACCGTGCGCGATGTATTCAAATCTTGGGGGCATTCCGTAACGCTGAGAACTTCGACGCTGTGTGGCCTGCGAGCATTATGAATGACGCCATCTCCTAGAGCAACTGCATAATAACTGAGTGTCTTCTACAACAGTATCACAAACCCACTGTTTACCGCGTTACAGATACTAAAGAGCTTTTGCCAAATTTTGCTTTCGCAGACCAGTGTAATAGAGATGAGTTCAAAGTACTGTGTGCTGAGGACATCTGTGTTAAAAATCGTAGATGTAGCGCATTTTTCCTTGCGATTCTTATGGAGGTAGTGAAAATGTTAAGGAATAGGTTACAACATTGCAACACAACGCACTGTCACAAAGTTGCCATGTAAAACTACCGATCACAATTATTTTTGAATTTAGCTATATTTCTGACTTTCTTGTCAAATTTAAATCATAAAATGGCTCCAAAGTCAAGAGGAAGATTCGACTCACTCCCATATTGCAGTTTTTACAACAGAAACTTTGCACGAAGCACTTATGAGATTAAATCGTGTAAGTAATCTATTTGGAATGTAGAATGTTCAATTATGGTTCTTACGTCGTAAGATTCGATCTGAGATGTATAGTGAAGGCATATCTAGACGGTGGGGGAAGAAAACGCTTTTATGACTCGCCATAGTATCTGACTCAGATTCGCTCAGAACATATCGACTGCTAGGGCAGAAAGTGCAGTAAAAAGATATTTAGATCCTCTAAGTTCTGCACTTGAAGGTGTTCCAAGTTCCTGGAACTTCGAAAAGGCTAATCTTGTGGATGACGGTGGATACATTCAAATCATTAGAAAAAGGGGCAAACAGCATCTGAGACAGTAAGGAATGCTACCAAGGCCAGTACTTCCACTATGTTCTACAGGAATGCTGATGGTGAGCTTGCCCTTGTTTAAATTAATTACAAACCTAAGAATGTAGCTTGCAGAACGGATCATGTAGAGAGAAGGTGACCGGAACCGCGCGACTGCTACGGTCGCAGGTTCGAATCCTGCCTAGGGCATGGACGTGTGTGATGTCCTTAGGTTAGTTAGGTTTAAGTAGTTCTAAGTTCTAGGGGACTGATGACCACAGCAGTTAAGTCCCATAGTGCTCAGAGCCATTTGAACCACTTTTAGAGAAGGTGACCCTCTCGATGTTAGGTACAATTACGCTTCATTAGAATGGTTTGGCTATGTCATGTTTGAAAATCTTTGTATGAACCTGTTGCTTCCAATTACGCTTCATTAGAATGGTTTGGCTATGTCATGTTTGAAAATCTTTGTATGAACCTGTTGCTTCCAATTACGCTTCATTAGAATGGTTTGGCTATGTCATGTTTGAAAATCTTTGTATGAACCTGTTGCTTCCAATTACGCTTCATTAGAATGGTTTGGCTATGTCATGTTTGAAAATCTTTGTATGAACCTGTTGCTTCCAATTACGCTTCATTAGAATGGTTTGGCTATGTCATGTTTGAAAATCTTTGTATGAACCTGTTGCTTCCTAACCAGAGAAGGCAAGAAGGGACCAATTGGCGATAACAGTAGTATATCAAAGACGTAACTACGTTACTTTCAGCTTATTCAAGGTGGAAGAACCTGCTCCACCCCTGCTCCCTGTCACATGGTGCAGATGTGGGATTGTCACACTGATGATGTCACCTGATGATATCATAGGTTTCGCTCCCCCCCTCTCCTCCCTCGTCCCCTATGACTTCCCCTTCCCATCCCCACCCCTCACGAATCTCCTCCCCCACCACTCCCAGAAAAAAAATTGCCAGGAAAAATAGCTCAGTCTGTGCTGAGCTGTTGGTGTGGAAGGACACAGGGTAGATTATTTTCTTTATTTTGGGATGTTATCCTATTGGAAAACGATTCCTGATTTTTTTCTTGTGCATGCTCTCACCTTGACGTCTGGATACCGACCGACTTAGTTCACATTACCACTACTGGAGGGCACATGAGATTGTGATGTCATGCGTCGAAAAACTGGTAGGAACTAATAGAAGCGCTGATAAGGAGGAAAGCTCAGGCCAGCAGGTATTGTTCAAGTACTTCAGGACCATTCACATACAGAATACAGGTGATAAGACAAGGAATGAGTTTGTCAGGGCACACCAGTCCTTATTGGAAAACTGGATGTCGAGTACATCAAAACAGGTGCAGATCCCCTGGGATTGGTATTTTTCACATCCTACCGGACCACCCACATATAGAAAGCAGGTGGGAAGACAGGGACTGCTTTGTCGACATTCACAATTCCTCTGCGAAAAAAAAAACCGGTTGTCAGATATATCAGGAAACACAGTGTTGTCGGTGACATTAAAATAGGTATAAATCCTCTGGGAGGGATATTCTTCACAAGGTCTGTGTTCCACGAAAACCCGTTGTCAGCAACGTAAAAGCTGGCACATAATCCCTGGGACTGACCTGCCGATCTACAAGTGAACTGCTGTTGGGAGGGACATTGTTGTTGTGTTGGTTTGATGCGGCTCTCCATGCTACTCTATCCTGATGATGATGATGATGTTTGGTTTGTGGGGCGCTCAACAGCGTGGTTATCAGCGCCCGTACAATTACCCAATCTTTGCTCAGTCCAATTGCGCCACATTCCTGGATGATGATGAAATGATGAGGACAACACAAACACCCAGTCATCTCGAGGCAGGTGAAAATCCCTGACCCCGCCGGGAATCGAACCCGGGACCCCGTGCTCGGGAAGCGAGAACGCTACCGCGAGACCACGAGTGGCGGACGCTACTCTATCCTGTGCAAGCTTCTTCACCTCCCAGTACTTAGTACTTACTGCAACCTACATGCTTCTGAATCTGTTTAGTGTATTCATCTGTTGGTCTCCCTCTACGATTTTTACCCTCCACGCCGCCCTCCAGCACTAAATTGGTGATCCCTTGATGCTTCAGAATATGCCCTACCAACCGATCCCTTCTTCAAGTTGCGCCACAAATCTCTCTTCTCTCCAATTCTATTCAATACCTCCTCATTAGTTATGTGATCTACTCATCTAATCTTCAGCATTCTTCTGTAGCACCACATTTCGAAAGCTTCTATTCTCTTTTTGTTTAAACAATTTATCGTCCACGTTTCACTTCCATACACGGCAACACTCCATACATACACTTTCAGAAACGACTTCCTGACACTTAAATTTATACTCGATGTTAACAAATTTCTGTTCTTCAGAAACACTTTCCTTGCCATTGCCAGTCTACATTTTACATCCTCTCTACTTCGACCAACATCAGTTATTTTGCTCTCCAAATAGCAGAACTCCTTTGCTACTTTAAGCGTCTCATTTTCTAATCTAATTCCCGCAGCATCACCAGGTTTAATTCGACTACAGTCCATTATCCTCGTTTTGCTTTTGTTGATGTTCATCTTATATCCTTCTTTCAAGACACTGACCATTCCTTTCAGCTGCTCTTCCAGGTCCTTTGCTGTCTCTGACAGAATTGCAATGTCATCGGTGAACCTCAAAGTTTTTATTTCTTCTCCATCGATTTTAATACCTACTCCGAATTTTTCTTTTGTTTCCTTCACTGCTTGCTCAATATACAGATTGAATAACATCGGGGAGAGGCTACAACCCTGTCTCACTCCCTTCCCAACCACTGCTTCCCTTTCATGCCCCTCGACTCTTATAACTGCCATCTGGTTTCTGTACAAACTGTAAATACTTTCGCTCCCTGTATTTTACCCCTGCCACCTTCAGAATTTGAAAGAGAGTATTCCAGTCAACATTGTCAAAAGCTTTCTCTAAGTCTATAAATGCTACAAACGTAGCGTGGGTAATAACATTAGAACAATGATCCACTGTCCCTGTGCAGGCATAAATACGTGCTCCCTATGTACAGGAGTCTTGTGGCAGTAATACTGGGAAATGAAACACACTTATACCTATTTACAAGTCGAAAGTCGCATACTAGCCTACAGAAAGATGGGAAATCCATTGCACGATATTTTTATGAGTGTAGTGCTCATTATCATACTTGAACAGAGACCGTCAAGATGAAAAACCTGGCCAGTGACCTCCGGTCTAGTGCAGGCCCATCTACCAATTGTACTGTGTTCCTGAAGAGCTGCCGGGTTGGAGCCTTCCTTTGTATCTGCCATTCACAACTTGTAGCACACTGTGAGTCGAGTAGGCGCAGTCCCCCACCCCCCGCCACTCATCTCCAGTTCTCATGTCATATGTGGATTCCTGCCTTTTAATCAAGTTATTTTGGAAGAAAGAAGAAATTAATAGTCGCTAAACAATCGTTACTTGTCGATTCTTAGTGTGAAAAATCTGTACAACAGTATGGCAGAGGCTATGTTTCTTCTAAGTAATCTCTCGTCTGATAAAAAAGATTTGATCTTAGCAGCTTAATATCTGTTATATTCTGCATCAAAGGGCCAGAATATTAAACTCATTTTTGGCTCATGACGAATTGCTGTGAACATGGTCTGCTTCTGTAGCACGCTGCCTCCTCACTTTCGAACTCCCTTGCGAAGTCTCTTAACGCAGCCAAGTAGCAGCACAGAGGAGTTGTAAATATCTGACTGATACTACATTTAACTTCACAGCTCTGATAATCTGTGTGATTTTATCACTGTGATCGGCTCTCCCTGTGTAGGGGAGAGATTCAAATTTTGTTGGAAGATCCCACGGAAACGAAATAACGCCTGATTACTGCTCCGACTTGCGGATCGTGTCCGTGGCACTGCCACCCTCACATGGCCGGTGACACGTCGCTGATATCAGTTTCACTGACTAATTAATCAAATTGATGGCGAGATTCCCTTTGCATCATGGAAATCGCTGGAAGTAGGGCGATGCTGTTCTTTTCGAGAAAGACTACTGAGAAAATTTAGAGAACCGACATTTGAAGCTGACTGAAGAAGAATTCTACTGCTAACAACATACATTTCACGCAGGACCACGACGATAAGATAGGAGGAACTAGCGCTCATTCGGAGCATATAGGTAGTCTTTTTTTCCCTCACGCTGTTTGCGAGTGGAATAAGAAAGGGAATGAGTAGCAGTGGTAGTGCGTACCATCCGCCACGCACAATACGGGAAGTTGTGGAGTATGCGTATAGATGTAGATGTCTATCTATTAAGATAATAGTCTTCCCATTTATAGGTAAACAATAGTCACGGAAGAGTGTTGTCTCTCATTTATTGAGAAAACAAAAGAAGGAACTTGTGCTACGGACTGCCTCTCAATAAAGACATTAATATTTCTCTCTTATTTTCTCACTGCACTCACTTTGTGAGACGTATGTTTGCCCACAGCACTCAGAGAAAGCCACGTAGAGCTCACCTCTCAACTCGTCTTTAGCCAGAGCATCGCTTACCCCACCGTACGTTCACGAATCTTCCAGTCTTTGATGTGTAGCATTTTAATCCACTTGGCTTTGACGAGCAGGAGAGATGTGACCTCGCCAAGTCACAGACCCCCTGCTGACTGTCACGTTCTGACGGCACTGTTCCATTAGTCAGAAGGCTGTCTAGTCCTCCACGCGTCACTGACTAGGAAGAGAGTTATCAACAACGGTAAAAATGGCACATCTCATCTGTTTCCCTGCACGCATACTGCCGTGGTTGCGCTGCATTTTCTTTTTATCTCGCTGCTAAGGTGTGTCTATAGCGGTATTGCCGTCTTTCCGCGAAAATTTTTATACTTCCTCAATCAGCTGATCGATCGATTGAGGTATAGCCGCTAATTTTCTCATTGCAGTCGCTTCACGAGACGTTTGTGGGAGGGGTAATATGTCTGCTCACAACGATTAGAAGAAACGGGAAAGAGATCAGCTCTCAGGCTCCCTTTTGTCGGACTCTCGCTTACCCTCCATATTCGTACGAATCTTCTGGTCTCGGATCGCGACACATATGCGGTAAAGAATCTGCTCAATCCACAGAGACAACAGCGAACCAGCAGGTAAGAGACGGGCGGGTGGCTCCGCCCGCCCCTTCTCGCTCGCCGTGCGGCGTTGCCCACTTCTGAGCTGCGGCCACGTGAGCGTCGGACGTGTGCTGGGCATGTCGTGGGACCCTGATGCCACAGCGAGACCGACAGGCGTCCGTGAGCTCTGGCGCACCACATGCACCAGTGCCACAGGCACATCGCTTTACACATGTTACGAGGCATTAAGTAACACGTTAGATGTTTAAATTAAGGAGCAGGTTTACGGAGGAGAAGAACAAAAAGAAAGTTCATTTGCTTGATGAGGTGTGTGGATCAGTTGACATACTAAATGACTGGGATTTTTTTATATACTGAG
Source organism: Schistocerca cancellata (assembly GCF_023864275.1). Lineage (NCBI taxonomy): Eukaryota > Metazoa > Arthropoda > Insecta > Orthoptera > Acrididae > Schistocerca > Schistocerca cancellata. Next base: position 8,657,137 of record NC_064626.1, read on the forward strand.
AGGTCCACACGGATCACTGGCTACAGGCAGTCATCGACCATTATTGCTTCTAGAATCATATAGAAGAGGCGTCTAAATTAAATGTTCCAAGAAATCTTTTCAGAGGAGCTGAATAAGTATGTCGTTTTAAAAGGCAATACGTGGAAGACCCCAGCATATTCATTAGAATGTAAGACATGGCCTGTAAAACTGGCTCTCGCGAGTTAGTAGATGTTTCGCATTTCAAACTCTACAAAATGGCGGACACGGGCCAAATCTTCAAACTGGTAGGACCGACCGTAAAATCGGCATACTGGCAGCAAAGGGCGTAACAATGGGAACGGCCAGGAAATTGATAGGAGAGGCAGTTTTGAAGGATATGCCATAAAATTGGAAGGAAATTGGTAGTATAGACCATAAAATTGGAAAATTCGTAGGACTGGACTTAAAATGGAATTTCTGTGAGTAAGGAAGGAAGGAAGGACAATCGCGCCCTGTGAAAGGTTGTTACATGTGGGTCACGGGCACTGTGCTCTGTGCCCACAGTGGGGGCCGGATCGCTTCAAGAAAGCACCATTATACTATTTTGTATGCCGGTTTCTCCTCCTGGTTTCTCCCACCACTGTCTGGAGCAGGTTCAGAATAGGGGTTCTGAAATGGGTCTACCAGCTTCTGATGTCTGATATTGTCCAGGTTGGGATCCATCAGTTTTAAATCCGGGGTAGTGTCCAAAGTATGTCTTAGTGGGAAGTAGTATGGACCTCGATACAAAATAGCCTGACTGAGCTGCGTTGAATCGAGCTGACCCCTGCTGTAGACACATTGGGTGCCATGTGTGCCCTGCATCCAACAACCTTTCACAGAGCATTAGTGACAACTCCTTCCCAGACATCATTTTCACGCGGGGAAATTGGCCTATATTACCAGTTTGTCATTTTTACGGTCTGTCCTACCAACTTGTCAGTTTTATGGCCTATTCCACCATTGGACTAACAGTTGCTCCATTTTGTAGAACCTGGAATGCAAAACACCCAATAACTCGTGAGAACCAAACTTAGAAGCAAGGTCACGCTTTCGAATTGACTATGTGGGAGTCTTCAACATATTGTCTTTTAAAACGGCGTATTTATTTATTCAGCTACTCCTGGATATCTTGCAGATCTTTTTTAATTAAGCGAAGTATTCATTACGTGTTGCCTACGCAGTTCATCAAAGATGCTGGAAGTGGTATCCGTCGACACCTCCCTGTACCCAGATTCCGTATGGGCCTTTCTGTGTACAGAAAAATATATGTCGACTGATGCACAAAATCATCCAGAAAATGAACACGCTCTTTCTCGTTCTCCTTTTCCTGTTTTATGTTATGCAAATAACTTGTTTCCGTATGTCTGTCAACTCACATACGTGAGGCGCCGCGGCGGCAGCTCCAGCACGCATCGCATAGCTCAAGCGATGTCCGTGTGTGCCTCCAGCGCACGCGTCACACAACAGAGCGGTTTGCCTCGTGAGCCGGTGGGTTTCTGGCGCCAGGCGATGTGGAGTCTTACTCCCATCTGTGATCGTTGTCCCTGCCCCTCGTTCTCTTTGCGTCTTTGTGGCAGGCTGTTTATGGTGGCGCGCGTGCGCAAGTCGGGGAGAGTGGGTCCGCGCATGAGCCGAGTCAGTCTGTCACGTGACGCGCTTTCGATGTTGTCGTTGTGGGGAGTTGGCGACACCGTGTCACGTGGCACGGTCGTGTGCCGTGAGGACCAGTCGAGTTGGAGCAACGAAGAAGCATGGGCCGCTGACGGAAAGTATTGAAGTTGTATTGACACGGCTGGCCAGTGGCGACCAGGATTTGCCGATACCTCGAGAGCTGTGTGGAAGGATGGCGTGTAAATGTCACATGAAGAAGAACAAGTTAATCGCCAAACTTTCGTGGTGGGTTCCTCCTTCTATATATATATATATATATATATATATATATATATATATATATATATATATATATATATATATATAGTGAATATTATTGTGTACTTAAGGGCTGTTGACTGTTGCAGTTGCTCGTGCCAGTGGCCAGCAAAACATTCACTGCAGTGGCGGCGAGGTGAGTTATTTTCTGGAACGGCCATGAAATTATGTTACTAAAGTGGCTAGAAATAGCGCCTCGCATTTGTAAGTTTGGATTTGGTGCTTAGTGGCACGCTGAAGGTAGTTGGTTCACTTGAACGTCATTTGTTAATCTAGTTATAGATTTAGAATTTTCTGGTTTTACGAATTAGTGGTAGTTGTTGTTTCTTAATAATTTCTTGTGTGTATGGCCATGATAAATATAGGTCACATTGTGTTTTATGGTCGGATAGAGGCCGTGTGTATTTTGGTCTGCGGCCATAAGGGCCGCGCTTATTGCATTAGCGACCTATTGAAGTGACATTAGTTTTCTATTGCAATTTCAAATACCTACCTGAAGGTTCATTGTCACATTCGGTACTGCACGTTTGATTTATGTGGTCTCAGCAAAGACACATTATCTTGTAAGGTGGACCTTAAGTCATTGGGTGTGGATTGACACATCTTTTCATGTAGTATCTAGATTTTTTTTTTATCAAAGGAGACTAAGCTCCTTAATTCTGTTCATTGGTTAACTTGTAATATATTAAGGTATTGCTTTTCTCTATATATATATTTGTGTAACTTGTATACAGGGTGAGTCACCTAACGTTACCGCTGGATATATTTCGTAAACCACATCAAATACTGACGAACCGATTCCACAGACCGAACGTGAGGAGAGGGGCTAGTGTAATTCTTTAATACAAACCATACAAAAATGCACGGAAGTACGCTTTTTAACACAAACCTACGTTTTTTTAAATGGAACCACGTTAGTTTTGTTAGCACATCTGAACATATAAACAAATACGTAGTCAGTGCCGTTTGTTGCATTGTAAAATGTTAATTACATCCGAACATATTGTAACCTAAAGTTGACGCTTGAAACCTCCGACGTTCAGTTGCGTGTTGTAACAAACACGGGCCACGGTCGGCGAGCAGCATCTGCAGGGACATGTTTACGATGGCGACCGTGTTTACGAGTGTGGCTGTAGTGCATTGTTGTGGTTTGGTCTAGCTGTCGTAGTGTCCGCACGTAGCGCTTGCTGCTATTGTTATTCTGCATTCGTCTCCGCACGCAGACCAACAGTAGTACACCGTGTTACCAGACGTCTGTGATAGTGTAGTGTTGCAGGAACTGTGACCATGGTGTATTCGAACTCTGAAAAGGCGGAGATGATACTCATCTATGGCGAGTGTCGACGAAATGCAGCTGAAGCCTGCAGGGTGTATGCAGAACGGTACCCGGACAGAGAGTATCCAACGTGCTGCACATTGCAAAACATCTTCCGCCAACTGTATGCAACAGGTATGGTCGTAGCACGCAAACGGGTCCGTAACAGGCCTGTCACAGGAGAAGCGGGTGCAGTTGCTGTGTTAGCTGCTGTTGCCACGAACCCACACATGAGTACACGGGACATTGCGAGAGCCGGTGGACTGAGTCAAAGTAGTGTCATGCGCATACTGCATCGTCACCGCTTTCACCCGTTTCATGTGTCGCTACATCAGCAATTACATGGTGATGACTTTAATCATCGAGTGCAATTCTGTCAATGGGCATTAACAGAGAATGCGTTGCAGTTCTACCTGTTTACCGATGAAGCGGGTTTCACAAACCAGGGGGGCAGTGAATCTACGGAACATGCATTACTGGTCCGTGGACAATCCTCGCTGGCTCAGACAGGTAGAGCGACAGCGACTGTGGACTGTAAATGTATGGTGCGGAATCATTGGCGACCACCTCATTGGTCCTCACTTCATTGCAGGGGCCCAAACAGCTGCAACATACATCGCGTTTCTACAGAATGATCTGTGAACGTTGCTCGAAAATGTCCCACTGGAAACGCGTCGACGTATGTGGTATCAGCATGATGGTGCACCTGCACATTCCGCAATTAACACTAGACTGACCCTTGACAGGATGTTCGACGGGCGTTTCATAGGACGTGCAGGACGCATAAATTGGCCAGCCCGTTCTCCTGATCTTACACCTCTGGACTTCTTTCTGTGGAGTACGTTAAAGGAGAATGTGTACCGTGATGTGCCTATAACCCCAGAGGATATGAAACAACGTATTGTGGCAGCCTGCGGCGACATTACACCAGATATACTGCGGCGTGTACGACATTCATTACGTCAGAGATTGCAATTGTGTGCAGCAAATGATGGCCACCACATTAAACATCTATTGGCCTGACATGTCGGGACACACTCTATTCCACTCCGTAATTGAAAACAGAAACCACGGGTGTACGTGTACCTCACACCTCATGGTAATGTACATGTGCGTCAGTGAAAAAGACCAATAAAAAGGTGTTAGCATGTGGACGTAATGTGCTGTTCCAGTCTCTTCTGTACCTAAGGTCCATCACCGTTCCCTTTGGATCCCCACGTAATTCGGTGCTCTCCGATCGAACAGCGGAGGAGTGGTACTCAAGCGTCAACTTTAGGTTACAATATCTCCGGATTTAATTAACATTTTACAATGCAACAAACGGCACTGATTACGTATTTGTTTATATGTTCAGATGTGCTAGCAAAACTAACGGGGTTCCATTTAAAAAAACGTAGGTTTGTGTTAAAAACATACTTCCGTGCATTTTTTTATGGTTTGTATTAACCAATTCCACTAGCCCCTCTCCTCACGTTCGGTCTGTGGAATCGGTTCGTCAGTATTTGATGTGGTTTACGAAATATACCCAGCGGTAATGTTAGGTGACTCACCCTGTATACCACAGTGTGTCTGCCGCTCATGTTTTCCTTTGTATAGTGGTCGACGCGAGCAAACCTCGCCCCGCGAGCTTGCACTGTAACGGAAGTCTCAGGATTTGAACTCAGGGCCGTCCGGACCCCGTTAACGCGCGATTTCTCTGTTCCATTCAACGAGAGGCTTGTTTTAGGCAGAAGATTTCCTACTGCCCAAAGTTGAGTGTAAGTTCACCCTTTGGATCGTGTGTTTGTGAAATCATAATAGATTAACGTTTGCTCGCGTCCATCACATGTTCATCAAATTGACGTTTTGCCTTAAGCTTCCATAAAGTCTAGAATCTTCCGGACATTGAGTGTAGTAGAATGCGAAATGTAAATAGAACAATTAATAGTACCCTTCAGGTCAGATAGCATAAAATTAATTTTAACTTTTCAGTAAGTGTAAAACTGAGTGAGAAAGGCGATATCCGACGTTGTAAACATTTGGTTATCTATTTCATCTTTTATTTTTGTTGTTACCGGCACGTAAAGGGGCCGTCGTCACAAGTGTGACGGATAATATTGTAAATACTAATTGTGGATAAGGCCTTGATATGCAAATGTTGTTAATTGATTATTACTGCTGATGAATTCATGTGTATGTGTAATCAATAAAGAAGCGTTGCAACTACAAACTGGTAAACAAGGTTAGTGTGCAATCGCTACACCACCTGGTGGTGTGTGTGCGCCAAGCCAGCGGTTTCCTTAGAATGACTCTTTGCTGACGGCGGCTCACCTGAAAGCGCATGACCTGCCACCGTATTACTATATCCGCATTACCAACTGGTATCTCGTCGGCTTCCGGGCAGACTGCTCACACCACCATGCACATGCTGGTAGTTATACCATCATTTCTTTAACTGCTTCACATCTATCGGCGTAATGCTTCTTACACATCGGTGTCTTGTCAACTTCTGATGAGATGATTCACTTGCAGAGGTGAGTGGCGTTGGCAATTTTTAATGTCTGTCCTGTCAATTTACCAACTGTAAGGCTTGCCCTAGAAATTTCCGGATTTGTGGCCACTTGACATAGTACTATTTTAACATGCAGTAACGTCTAATTTGAGGTCGACTGTGCGAAAATTTTATCGCACTTCCATTAATCCAGCTTGGTGAGGGTTTCAGGCTGGCGAGCAACCAGCACAGCCTGATATATTTTTACGTTAACACAACACGAAAAAGGCACTTGAAAACATGGGTCATTACCCGAAATCTATTATGCGAATGATAAGATCAATCAGGATGGATAATCGTAGGTACTTTTATGACAGCTTATTGACACGAGTATGGCGTGGTGGAACTGTACCGAATTTCCAAATATACATAGCAACAGGCCAGGGGCACCTACCACACGCTTCGAGAAGATCATGAACCAATCATGTAAGGCTATTTTTATCAGTAGTATCAACATAACTCCAAACACCTACAGTAGACAGAAACACATTTTACGTTACGTGTTGGCTTCTAGCATTGTACTGGACAGCTCAGATATAGCTCCTGAAGTGGCCTTATAATTATTTTATAGAATTCAAACCTGTTTGTCATATGTATATACGATACTGACATAAAAAGTTACGCTGCATGGTTGGACTCTACCTGAACTGTTCAGGTGTGTCATCAGCTGATGTTTACAGTATTTAATCTATTTATCAGTATGTAGAGTGATATTGACATGAAACTGTGTAACAGTGTAACGAATATTACAACTAAGGATAGACACAGCCTATATTAATAGATCCTTGTGATTAGATAGTGTATGTGTCATAATGTGGTATTAGGTGTCTGCTACTGAATTGTATTGTACTACCATAAACTTACAGTGTGTATTAAATACAAGATCGGAGTTATCATTCTGAGTTACAGATAAGCGACAAACAAAATCCAAGTATTATCTCATGATGGCGAGATTCAGTTTTGTAGCCTGAAGTCATGGTTTACAGGAGTTGAAGGAAATAATAAACAAAAAACACATACTTTATGAGGAACTTTTACTTTCAAAGTATCATTACTCATACATTGGCATCATCAGATACTAATCTTCAGTATTACTGAAACACTTGTGCAGTTTTTTGAGTGATGGACAATCATGAGATTGCATGTTACCTATTTTAAGAGGATCCACATCAAGCAGAGATGATAACCATTTCACTTTCTCGTGAATGGTTAGCACAGCGTACTCCATACATCTCCACAGTCCCTACAGCGTATTTTTTGCCGTAAGTATCTGCTGACGGTGAGGATTTCGTCTCCTGCATTTTTCTCTTGGAGGCTACTGAATACTGCACACTGTGCTATTCTGAGAGAAACCACAACGATAACTTGATAGCTTGCCTTAGCACAAAACTGTCTACATCATCTTTAAATCCTTTCAGATCAACGAAAGCCGCTTTCATTCTGGAATTACGATGACGATCTCATTTAACCTTTTAATGTCGTCGACTACAAAATTAATATATATTAAGATGTTTAATATAATGTTTCCCTGATGTACAAAGTGTTTGAGGAGCACATCTTTTCCAAATGCTCACCACGAAAAAGAATCTACTAACGTAGTTCTTATTGTCAAATGTAGCCTTTACATTCACTCAATGCACGCGGTGGGAATAGAGGGATCATTTCAACCTCCCACTCACACCCACATAGGTCTGCTGCCGAGCAAAAGACAGCCGCAGCTTGAGTCTCCATGCAACTACGTAGAATGCAATTCTTAATACTGCTGACAGGTGCAGTCAAGGTGTAACAAAAATATTTAGATCGCCTGCACACCGTATCCTCTGCTGACTGCTAGGACAAGTCAAGACCTGCTCTTTCCTGTCTGCCAGCACCTCTAAGGTGTGTGGATGTACTGGATGCACACATATTGATTAGTGGGCTGGGACCTGGAGGGGAGAGTTTGGCCATTAGCCAGAACGACACACAGGTCAGCAATTCAGCATGACCTTGCCGTAAGCATCTGACACGCGGTCAGCAGTGGCCTGTGACCACTGCGGCAGCGGCAGCTGGCGTCTGCGGCACACACCACCAGGCAGGTCCAGCGTAGGTAGCCCTCTACCGTCCCCCTTTCTTTCAGATTGTTTTAAACAAGGCGCTTGTCTATCCTATTGTCATTCTACGTTGGTAGAGGTAATTTTTACAGTATAAATTTAATAGTGTGTCGTCATTGGAATTTTTTTACCCATCGTTTATTTGCTAGCATACTACACTGATAATGTAGGGACAACGTGTTATTTGTTTAATGTGGGATAGGTATTTGTTACTACCATTTTGCTAGTAATTCACAGTATTTAGCCACACACTGTAATATCAATGTGTCTTCTCTATTAAATTATGGTAACATTTACTGCTATTTTTCCAGAATTACATCTTGATACTCGCTAAGAATACTAAAGACTGTCTGGAAGTATTACGGTGTAAACAGAAGCTATAAACTGATGACAGGAACTGTATCTCGAGAATTGAAAACTACACCCTTGTAAGTGTAGCATGTGATCCTCACATCACTTCCAGTTATGAGTGTTAAAATTAGAATGCATAATGCCACTACTGATAAAAATCGCGTTACATGATTGGAGGCTATTATGCTCTCACACACAATTCCCCCAGAGGACCAAAACTTTTGGACAACTTGGAGAATATTTCATAACATTGTACATCTTCGAATGGAAATGTGGTATTTGGGTGAAAATTGGTTGAAACTGTTAACAGCAATGGGAAGTTATGTGCTTATGTCATAGTTTTAACATACTATGACGTAACACACCATAACTGCAGACGCTGAGCCGAGGTGCTATTCATGTACAAAGATGGCGCTGCACGAGCCGTGGTGGTCACTGACGCGTACTGCATGCCTCAGTCGAAACCACACCGCGAACTGCAGCTTGTTCTTCGATTGATGCGTTGAGAAATACACACTCTTACATAAAAGCTCTGGGAGGTGAAATGCTTATAGAATAATATCCACACTTTGCTGTTTATTGTGTTAATAAAGATATGAAACTTGATAGCTGCCATTTCGAAGCTTTAATTACGCTAATACTGGCTGCCATTCTTAAGGAGGATAGCCTCCAGTCACGCACAGTTCGCCTAAAGGAGTGGGCAGACCAACATTTCCCGGCATTTTGTAGGATTTGAAATGCGAAACATCTAATAACTCACAGCAACCAAATCTTTGCAATGTACATATTTTTTATTACAAAAATGTGTGGCCAATCTTGTTCAGTCAGTCAGTGAGATAATGCCTACGAGGCTATTCTACTTCACCCATGTATAAGCTTGTGTTAGAGTCATATATCTTACTCACTGAGCTACATTAACCATACATCTTTCCAAAACCTTAACCACGTTAAATGAGAAGATGGAATCGAATCAGGCTAAGTGCCCATGTGCAATCAATTTTTATTTATTTAGAGGAGTTTAATTTATTCAAACTAATGTAATCAGCTAATTTATAATTATTTAAGTAATGCAGACAACATAGGTGAGAAAATATTTATTCTGATGCCTCATTGTGCGTGTAAAATGTGCAAAGTCTTGCACATAATGCAACTTTATTTTTGCTGGAATTTTTGCAGACGTCTTGTATATTATGATAAGCACATAACATATATTTCAATAAGTTATACAGGCACTTTAAAAGCACAAATATTTAGTCTAAATCTCCAGAGAGCCGTACCTTACGTATGTCATATTGTATGTCCTATTATATTATGTATTATATACCATATTATAGTATATTTGATATAATCCCATATGTCACATATGATGCCATAAATGAATAGTTTTATTTTTTTTCAAGATATGGACTTTGTCATCGTCTCTGGAGACATCATACCTCTCTGTTACCGTCTTTGGTTATCTCATAAGTAGACCACGGATTTTTAGGTCGTAAAAAAGTGTGATTTAGGCACCTAAAATAGGCTCTTTCAGTAGTTCATTTAGGCTATACAAAACCTAAAATAGGCTCTAATAAAAATGATGCAGAGAAAATAAAAATAAATTAAAATACACAGTGTTCACAGTATGAACATCTTTTTAGTCATTAAAACAAGGAGAATGAATATTTACACCGTTACAGAGCACAGCAATCTACAAAATTAATGTTGAACATAACTCCAAATTTTTTGAGTTCCTGCAAGATAAATATCTCCGTAAAAAAGATGTGGCAATGGTTTAATTAATAAATTCGTTGTTTCACACATTCTGACCATAGTTGGCTTCACAATAAATAACCAAAATGTTTTCTAGGTTTTCTAGTGAAAAACTGTGGCGCTTGACAGTCAGAATCTATTTATACGCTGAAAAAGAACGTTCTACATCAACAGATGTGACAGGGGCGTACTTCATTTTCGGCAAATGTTGGACAGGAATGCTGCAGTCAAGAGTGCTGGATTTTCCACTAAGTATGTCGGCAGCTGCACACAACTCCTTCAGGCCAGTGTTCTTCTGCAAAACCGTTTGCATTTTTGCCCGTACATTTTCCCCTACTTCACCTGGCGCTTCATTAATTTTCATTTTGACTTCTTCAAGCAAAGAAATATTGTCGTAGATAGTTCTCCCTGAGCCTTCCAATTGTGAAATTATTCTTGCCGTAAATGTGTAGTGGGCCCTAATGTAAGATAAGTCCCGTTTTAAAGAAGAATCTTTGAGTAACTCCATTGCTCCTCCGGTATATTTTCAACCGCCTTCTGGACAGTTGAGAGATGCGTGCTGCTATCAGCCACGTGCCCCAGCGGGTGACAACAGGCTCCGGCGGCAATTGGACATCTGGAAGCTGTTCTTTGAATGCCTATATTCTTGATGCTGCCTTAACAAAAATTTTCTTCACCATAGATATTACTTTATTTACTTTAGGAAATTGTAGCCTTACTTGCTCTGCTATGCGGTTGATCCCACGCACTACGCAAGTTACGTGCAGCATCAGTGGGTAGAATACTTCTAATAGTTGAAACGCTGCTATCATATATGCAGCAGCATCAGTGACGGCCAGAAGCACCTTATTCTCATCCACTCCGTTTGGGTATAGCACCTTAAGCCCATTGTTCACAAACTGTGCTATTGTTTGTTGGTTAGTTTTTGCAAGCTGTTTTGAGTAATCAAATGAGCCCTGGATGGAGCCTCTGGATCTAGCTTGCCAATAATCAGGTTTGCAATGTAACGGCCAAGACTGTCAGTAGTTCATCCACAGAATATACAAGATTATCCAACATCTTCTCGGATTCTGTGCAATGCAGCATTGTAAGCTGAATCCACGCAATTCTTACGTAAAGTTGACTCTGCAGGAATAGACTGATGGCAGTACTTGTCAAGAAAACCTCTGAAAATAGGGTTTTCTAGTTTCCGAAAGGGGATGTTTGCTGCCACAAGTGCATGACACAAAGCACTGCGGAACTTGTTTTTTTCGGAGGATTCACCACAGTTATTGGTTAAAAGAGTTTGCTTCAATTTTGACTTTCGTTCAACATTAGCTTTATGTGCGATTCCATCTGGATGCTGAGTTAAGGGAGATTTCTTAACACTCGAAACCTAATACGAGAGAAAAGGGAAATGCAATTTAGAATCGCATATAAAGAGTATTTCGTATTACTAAAGGATAGCGATAAAAAAGAATCGTAAGTGACAGGAAAATAAGAAGTCTCAGAAAAACATCAACTAACCTCCTAGTTGCATGCTTGGCAGAAAATAATTTTCCCATTTGTTGTATAATGCGGAAAATCTTGCAGCCACTGCCTTATATAAGTAGACTTTGAACTAGCTCTTTTCGGCATGGCGTAGTATTCTCACACAGAAACTAGAATTTATTTTGCACTTAGAACGTCAGTAACACTTAACACGTCGGTCGCTACACAATGTACTGATTTGTTTTCGCTGGGAAAAAGTGAACGATGACTTGCTTTTTTTTTTTCCTTTTACTGCGTTGCATGAAAGCGGGAGGGGAAGTACCGTACTCGTTGCTGGACATATGGCACCTGACAGATGGCCGCCACTTCTGAACAAGCGAATGGAATCTACCGGTGCTTCAGATGAAAACATCTCACTACTGGCAAATTATTTTTGGAACCGGAAAATTCACGTATAATACCTTTCACGAAACAGAGTAGTTTGATAGGACTACCTGTAGGTAGCAGCGAGAAAATGCGCGAAGGGCAGTCATTTAGCTATAGAGGGCGTCTACCATTAACATTGTGATTTTTTAATCCGTGCTCAGCTTAAGGCCTATGAAACCGTTTCTTTGTAAAAATACACAGCTGGCCAGAATCCTACGAATGAAATATTTTCAAATATAACATTTAGTACTCTCACGTTCGATTCTAATGTGTAACTCAAATCTTTGACCGGTTCCCATTCGCTCACCGAAGTTAAGCACTGTTGCGCTCGGCGCGTACTTGGATGGATGACCATTCAACCGTGCCGAGTGCTGTTGGTAGTAAGGCAAGCAAAGGAATTGTAAACAGTCTCTAACGACCTTCGCCTTCGACGAGACGTAAAGCCCTAAGTTTACTTCCTTCTTCTAATCTTTGATAACACAAGAACTCTGTGTCAGATTAGCGAAATAGGTACTTTTTAAGATTTTGGTGCCGAAATAGGCAAAATTAGGCGTCAACGTCGAAATACGAAATTTTAGGTCCTATAGAACTAACGGTATTCAGTTTAGTTAGTCACGAAACGCTTAAGTACCAACTTATATGCAAATTGGAGCTTAGGAAAAAAATAGGTTTTAACCTAAAGATTCGTGATCTGTTTTTTACATATGAATAATAAAACACCTATATAGAGTATTTGGTATTAACAGGGATAGCGATATACAAATATAAAAAAAGCCGAAGTGTTAGGCAAATACGAAGCATGAGCGCATATCAACTAGCCTCCTTGCTGCACGCTGGGCAGAAAATATTTTTTCCATCTGTCGTATAGTGTGGAAAAACTTGGAGCCACTGTCTTATATGATGAAATAGGCACTTTTTAGGATATTAAAGCCGAAATAGGCAAAAATAGGCACTAACGTCGAAATAGGCTTTTTTAGGTCCTATAGAATTAACGCTATTAAGTGTAAATAGTCATGAAACGCATAAGTACATATTTTTATGCAAATAGGAACTCAGGAACAAAATAGGTTTTTACCTAAAATCCGCGGTCTACTCAAAGTGTGTATAAATATAACACGTCGTTATACAGCTTAAGAAACCTGCTGAAATATGGTTTTTGTCTGTCATTTGGCTATGTTGTGTGCGTCGCATATTTTTATTAGATGATGGTGTTATTCAAGACATAGGGAAGACGTTCTGTACAGCTTTTAGATGCCCTAGATATCATAGTGCTAACTGCAGACTTGGTCAAAATAAATGGTTGTACGCAAACTCCAGTAGAACTGTGTTGTTTGTATTATTACAGACAGTAGCAAAAACTGTCAATCAGTACCACCAATTACATTTTTCTAGGGTATAACATTGTGTATTATCTTTATGTCTCCTACAGTGGTACTTGAGAACATTTTTAATGTGGAAATATTTAATCTCCACGTGTATTGTGTCTTACATCAAGGGCAGAGCTAATTAATTACAATTGGACTGTCAATCTGCCTGTTTGGCATAGTATTTCAGCTAAAACATATCTTTATGCTGTTACGAGTCCGGTCAGGTTATTTTAGGAGTTAAGTCCCTTAGGCCTACCTCCTTAAATGGCAACTGTTATTAGTCATGTATATGTGGAAATCAACATATGATACTTGATGTACAAATCACACTTTCTTGTGTTGCAGGTTTATTTTTGCAAACATTTCAGAATACTGTGGCACTTGACAAACATCAGTGACGTGGAAAATGGTCAGCTGTTAATAAGTATGGAAATGGCACTGGAGTGTGATGACTACGTGAACATGGGAATTAACATCATGATAATCGACATAAACATCACACTTTGTGTTCGAGCGTAAAGTCAGCGCCGGCGCGCCAGTCGGGAACGACAGAGAAGTGAAGGGTGTGAGAAGAGGTCAGCCCATCGCACGGTGACCGACCTGCCTCCAGGGCGAGAACGCGACAGCAGCGGCAGGCGACACAAGCTGATGGCGGCCCACTCCGATAGCAGGTCCAACGTCAGCCGACACATCGTAGCCTCTTCATTAGCAATCTGGGGGGGAACTCGATTCCTATTGGCCAAAAGCAATTTGTCCGAGACCACTATGGCTCCACGTTTAGCGGCGGAGTGCACGGTGACGTCGACGTGCGATCGATCGAAAGCAAATTGTGGAAGGGGAGGAAGTGAGCGACCTGTTGCCTTAACTGTAATGTGACACCAGTGACCTTGAAGATGACAAGAAAATACGCCTCGGCTGTAACGTAACACCTGTAGTGATGACCTCGTGATTCGATCGAGAACATACATTGATACACTGCTATGGACATTGTGTAAACTGTCACTAGGATGACTGTCGTCGTCTCAAACCTTTACAGTACACAAGTAAATTTTTCGTGGGTAGCAAGCGCAATTGTCCCTCTGACTTCTGCACATTCAACCGATTTCCGTAAGCTCCTCTGTTAATTGTTTGTGCACTGGAAATCATAAAGTGTATATCCAGTTTGTACGAGGATTCCCGTGTTTCTAAATTCTTTTGCATACCCAGCCACAATAATAAATTGTGTGTCGCTATTTCCACCCGTGTTTTAGCTGTAGAATGGACCCACAGTCGCAATATTGCTGCCAAAGACGACAAGTAGGATCGAACCGAAGCACTCTATTTCGATAAAGGTGTGTGGTTACCCCTCTGAAGATACTGTCGAATAACATTAATCTGCAGACTGCAGTTTATTTTATCATTTCAAAAATAAAACTCCACGGGTTTAGAGGGATGTGATGTTATTTCAGTGATTACAATATCGAATCAACTTTACGAGGAACTTAGCAATATGAACGCACTTACAACATGACGTTGCTCTGTGAACTGGACGTGTGCACCGATTCGGCCGCAGAGTGTGTCGCGAAGGCTTTGTGCGTCTCCTGAGAAAAGCTGACTCACAAATATTGTAAATGCCTTCCTGGATGCAGCACTGGGATGAAGATAGCTTCCGCACATGCTGCATCACGGACGGATCTGAGGTCCTTGCTGGCCACAGGAATACCTCAACATCACGAAGACAGTTGTCGGGTACACGTGCCACGTGTGGACGAGAATAGTCCTGTTGAAAAATTCCGTGGCAGTGAGGGGAACATCTGAGGATGCAGGATGTCTGTGATGTACTGTTTAGTCGTCCAAGTTCCATCAGTGAGCACGAGCCGTAGCCTGACGTCACACCCGGTGGCTCCTGACACTGTGGCGCCAGGAATAACATCGGCGTGTCTCTGTAAAACGTCGGCACTTGTCAGAGGGCTGCTAAATTTGGCATCGGTGGCCGTTCAGGGTAGTGCAGAAGCTGGATTCATTGCCCAATACAATGCAACGCGAGGAGCCGGCAGTGCTTCAGCGGGGACTGAAGACTGCTGCTGTGAGCTCGGGCCAGAGCAGTCCTGCCACTGCTGCCTGCGGTACCTCTTGTGTTTCAACCACTGTTAATAGATATCCATAAAACGAATGTTGCCCAGGACTAATGTGGGACGGCTCTTATAGCACTGGACTAATGTGGAACCGCTCGACCGCTATATCGAACGTGCATATAAAATAGTTTTGCTCGTAACGAGAAAGAAATGGACATTTTCCACGGACACTGGGATTCGTAGGGAAGACGCAATGAGCACTTCTTTTTTTACGCCTACTCCAGGTGCACACTGAAGTAGCGAAATCGTGAATATTTGCCGAAACAGCAGACAAAACACGCCTGACGACTTTTACCAGGGTCCCGCGGTCTATCCTATCAGAGCTTGTGGTAACGTATTATCCTGGAACATCTCGCAGAGAAGTGAAACCCTTCTTCTACATATCCGTGTCCAAAGCCGTACCGCCTGTTACAGCGAGGCTACGTCGGCTGCCGGCAGCCGTCGCGGGCGCGGGCGCACACGAGCGCTCGACACGGCAGCAGCGCCGCCACTTGCGCGCCACGTCCCTGCGCGGATCGACTGTTCCGAGGCTCCTTCACAGCTGACCACTCGATCGTCGACGTGCCGGCTGGGCGGCAGTTCCTTCCGTGTCGGAAGTTGTGACGTCGCCCGGACAGCAGACAGGCACGGCAAGCTGCTAGCCGCGTGCTCGCTCCGCGGACCACTCACGCCTGCCTCCACTTTCACATTCAGCTGGCTGTCAGTTTGCAACTTTAAGCCACCCTCTCGCCGGAATATATGACAAAATTCTGACCGCAAAATTCGCAGCATTTTTCGCTCAAGTTAAGGTCACTTCGCTTGACATTAATTTCACTAACCGTCGGACTGTACGTTATCGATACTGCCGCAATACGAGACGGCGACCTCGTCGTACCCCGGCCGGTTGCGTGCAGACGGTTGTACCGTAGGCCCGATCACGTCCGGGGAGTGGTGGCTGCAGACGACAGTCCGGGTGCCGTGGCAGCTGCTCACCCGACATTAGCTGACGCGGCTCGCTATGTCGGCACAGCGGTGAGGCCGAAGGCGACGTGATGGGGCCTGCCTCACTCTCTGGCAGTCTCGCTGCTCAGGCCATTCCATTCGGTCGGTTGCCCCATCCTGGGCGAACGTGTCGACGCGTGCTGTGTCTAAAGCCGAACCCGTCACCGAAACGTCGACTGTACGCCTGGGCGACAGATAGAAGGACCTCGTCCCGGTTAGGGAGAGCCCTGAAATGACTGTCGACGCCCGTGGAGGGCAGCAGCCGCCCAGAGCCCAGCCCTGCGCGACCGTCGCCGCAGTGAGCTGCGGCGACCACCCTGTACCAGCCCAGCTGCGTTCTGGAAGATTACCACGTGCGGCTACTGGACGCGGCAACGCACGCCGCTTCTGCCACGGTTTCACGACACTTGCCCAGTACCCTAATCTCTGCAAACGACAAAGGCGTGGCGGTTCGAACATGAGCGGGGCGAGAGTCATACAAAGATCGCAATACTTGCAGCCGGCAGAAGAACCGATGATGCGACGAGACGTACACAGGGCTCTGTCTTTTTTAGACACTGCGGTAAGAAGTGAGGTCAAATAGCGCCAACACCCTCCGATCAATCTGCTACAGGCGCCTGCAGACTCTGCAGAAGGCTCGTCGTAATTCCCGGTGCGTGCGCGGAGCAGTCTGCAGGCGCCGCGCCAGCGCTGCCCCGTGTCTCTCAAAACGTGAGCCATGCTTGTCGCGGGCACTGACAGACACCGCCGTACAGCATCGACACTTGCTTCACTTAAGCAACAATAACAAAGTAATTTATTTACGAACAGTCTGGTAAGCAAAATTAACCTGACAGTTGATGTATGGTCTCGATTGTCGTTCAGTTTAGGTTTTTAAAAGCTTAAAGAATTATTCGTTTCGGAGGTATAAACGTAAAATCTTGGTTTTTGCTCGGACAATGGACGCCATCGTTCGACAGATAATTTATAATAGTTTCATTTCCTCATTTCGAGCTGGCGAATACCTCAACTGTGAGGTCCGTCTCAAAGAACAGGCAATGTTGCGATTGAATTTACGAGGCTGTTGAGGGGGGGGGGGGGGGGGAGAGCAGAGTGAAACTAACAACTGGAAACTTGTACGATACCTTGTAGCCTGCGTTAAAATATTTAAAGACGAGTAATGAAGTAACTAACACTCTGCAATATTATAATTTTAGTTGCCGGAAACTATACTGTATTTGTGCAGGTGTCCAGTGTTGTGTATTTCGTAACTGTCGTATGCACTTTGTCAATCGAGTTTTTGCCACTGAAGTAAAGATGAGGAGCTCGTGATCTCTAATCACGATCTTGTGCACTGCCGGCCGAAGTGGCCATGCGGTTAAAGGCGCTGCAGTCTGGAACCGCAAGACCGCTACGGTCGCAGGTTCGAATCCTGCCTCGGGCATGGATGTTTGTGATGTCCTTAGGTTAGTTAGGTTTAACTAGTTCTAAGTTCTAGGGGACTAATCACCTCAGCAGTTGAGTCCCATAGTGCTCAGAGCCATTTGAACATTTTTTTTCTTGTGCACTGAGGTCATTCAGCCTGTCGGGGGTCAGGGGCTGAAGGCAGGCGGTGTCACTGCCGCTAATAAGAGCAAGTATCACCAGCGCATTTCCAAATGAAATGGAGCTGGAAAAAACCTACGTCAGTGGAAAACCGGTAGCCCCTCCGTTAGCCGAGCAAGTGCCGGCCACAAACCTGCCGCACACATAGTATCCAGTCTGCTGCAGTTGACTCTGCACGGTTCGAGCAAAATTAGCCCATCAGCTGTAGAAAAAGTGGAACCGCCGGAAAAACGCGAGTCGGGCAACTGTCTCCGGGACCTCGATCTCGGCAGGATCGGGTATTCCGCGTTACTGTTTGCGGAAAGCGGCGTGCAGCTGAGGAGGCACGTAGCGGCTGTTGGGCCCGGCTCGGCGCGGCGCGTGTTTTTGCGCGCTGACGGGACGCTGGCGCTGCGCGGCGACATGGCGGCCGCCGGCTGCCCGCCCACGCGGCTAGCGGCCAAGGCCGGCGCGATGGCCGGCGAGCCGCCCCGTGGCCCCGGCCGCTCACAGCTGCCGCACGTACGTCCGTCACTTAACTCGCCGGCGGCAGCTTCCCGTCTTACACGCAATTAGCCGCGACTCTCTTCTCGTCCGTTTCACGACGAATCGGAACAGAGAGATTGTTTAGTTGTAGCCACGTCTGGCGCGGTGCACTTACGAGCCGTCGGCTGCCACAAAACGTGCGAGCAGAGTGCTGTTTCGCGGGTGACGAGTGCGTCGGAAGTGCCGCAGAAATAACGCGTCGAGGAACGAAGTTCAGTTTGTGCCCGGCTCGACAGATCGTCGGGGAGAGGGACGCTACGGGCGAAAGGCGAACGAGCCCTGCTGTGACACGTGCGGAACGAGGACGACGCGCCGCTGGCCGGCTTACCTGAGCGTCGGCGGAGAGCGCGCCGCCATGGCAGGCGCGGCGGCGTCGGCGTCGGCGGTCGCGACGACGGCCGGCGGAACAGCCGACAGCGGCCAGCGGCTGCGCTCGGCGCCACCTCGCCTCAGCTAGCCGCCCGCAGCGCGCCGCGCGGCAGCCGCCGCAACTACCGCAGCCGGCCTCGCAACCACACACTCGCTTGTCTTACGGGAGCGGCATTCTGGTCAAAATCGACTACTCGAAGAGCATGCGTGCTTCCTGCCTGCGTGTAAACCGACAACTGATCACGATAGGAGTGTGTGTGTATGTGTGTGTGTATGTGTGTGTGTGGGTGTGTCGAGTGGGGGGGGGTCAATGATGTACAGACTGCGCCGAGTGCGGAGTTATAAATTTCAGAGTCTGCAGCCCGTCGCGCAGACAAGGGAATATAACGGCGTCTGCTAACATAAGATGTTACAAACCTATTCCAGTCGAGCTCACCCGTAATACAGGAATGGACTTCGTGTCTTCTTAATGTTTATTATTTTTCGTGACACGTTGAGAAGCTTCTCGAGGACCTGCTACTTTTTACCTCCTAGTGTTCTCCTACAGAAGAGACTAAATGCGATATTGCAAAAACGTATATACGTTTTACAGAGGAGAAACCTATACTATTCATGAGTCAGAACCTAAATAGACAAACCCGTTTAAACAAAATTATTTCAACAGTGAAAAAGTCGGAATTTTTGGACGAGAAAAATAATTTTCGTTGCTACTTGGCAACGAACAAGATACGAACTATACAGTAACGTATCCAAAACTACACACCATGTTGACAGCAGCAACAAGTGACGAAAGGACACTGCCTAAAATTACGTTAGCGGCCAGGGCAGGTAACCAGGACACTAACGGCCGCCCGCGCGCATCGCCTCCCCATATGTTTTCGTGCGCGCTCAGTTCCTGTTGTGTATCGTTCAGGTCCTCGTGTAAGTGTTGTCAGGTTGCATGTGTAGTTGGCGTTATGTCCACTGACGACTGTTTCAGATGTTGTCGGCATTCTGAGAGGAGTTCGTCGTCAGTTGGCGTCGGGAGTTTGTGGCGAGCTCGGGTCTGCCAGTCAGTGGGAACCCGTCTGGAGCGCAGTCCGCATCTGCCAGTGGCGCCAGTGCAGGCGGGTCGCAGCAGCAGCCAGGTCTGCGTCCACGTGGCTCGCCCGACCACTGCCGCCACGCATCACTTGAGCCGGCCCACGGTCTCCGTGGGTCGTCGGTCGGTCGAAGTGGTCGAAATAGCCGCTGTCAGGTGGAATTAATCAAACTAGTTTACTACTGTTCAAGAGCATCAGCGGAATTTTTGTCTGTCTTGTGGCCGTTAGTGTTCTGGTTACCTGCCGTGCCCGCTAACGTAATTTTAGGCAGTGTCCTTTCCTTACCTGTTGCTGCTCTCCAACATGGTGTGTAGTTTTGGAAGCTTAGTACACACATGTATTTGGTTCAAATGGCTCTGAGAACTATGGGACTCAACATCTTAGGTCAAAGTCCCCTAGAACTTAGAACTACTTAAACCTAACTAACCTAAGGACATCACACACACCTATGCCCGAGGCAGGATTCGAACCTGCGACCGTAGCAGTCCCGCGGTTCCGGACTGCAGCGCCAGAACCGCTAGACCACCGCGGCCGGCCCACACACATGTATTTGTTTGTGGATATCGACGCATGTAACTTTAGGTCTGAATTCTCATGTACTCTCATGTACAAGCGCTTTGTCGGTCGGTCCGTCACTGTCCCCTCGGTTGCGTTCTGAAGGATCAAGTGCAGTTGGGCTCACCACGTGTCTCACCTGAGTGAACGAGGGCAGACCGACCTCCCGGGAGGCCTTCTCAGTGCCACCAGTGTTTAATTATCTGTTGTCAGCTATTTTAAATTTTAGGCTTATCGTTGTTGTTGATTTCTTAAAATTTTGCAAAATAACTTAAATATATCTCAAGCTTAAACACTGCGCCCTTCTGCCTCCAAAGATTATGGTAATATACACTACTGGCCATTAAAATTATACAACAAGAAGAAATGCAGATGTTAAAAGGGTAATCATAGGACAAATATATTATACTAGAACTGACATGTGATTACATTTTCACGCAGTTTGGGTGCTTAGATCCTGAGAAATCAGTACCCACAACAACCACCTCTGGCCGTGATAACGGCCTTTATACGTCTGGGCATTGAGTCAAACAGAGCTTGGATGGCGTGTACAGGTACAGCTGCCCATGCAGCTGCAAAACGATACTACAGTTCATCAAGAGCAGTGACTGGCGTATTGTGACGAGCCAGTTGCTCGGCCACCATTGGCCAGACGTTTTCAATTGGTGAGAGATCTGGAGAATGTGCTGGCCAGGGCAGCAGTCGAACATTTTCTGTATCCAGAAAGGCTCGTACAGGACCTGCAACATGCGGTCGTGCGTTATCCTGCTGAAATGTAGGGTTTCGCAGGGATCGAATGAAGGGTAGAGTCACGGGTCGTAACACATCTGAAATGTAACGTCCACTGCCCAAAGTGCCGTCAATGCGAACAAGAGGTGACAGAGACGTGTAACCAATGGCACTCCATACAATCACGCCGGGTGATACGCCAGTATGGCGATGACGAATACACGCTACCAATGTGCGTTCACCACAATGTCGCCAAACACGGATGCGACCATCATGATGCTGTGAACAGAACCTGGATTCATCCGAAAAAATGACGTTTTGCCTTTCGTGCGCCCAGGTTCGTCGTTGAGTACACCATCGCAGGCGCTCCAGTCTGTGATGCAGCGTCAAGGGTAGCCGCAGCCGTGGTCTCCGAGCTGATAGCCCACGCTGCTGCAAACGTCGTCGAACTGTTCGTGCAGACGTTTGTTGTCTTGCAAACATTCCCATCTGGTGACTCAGGGAACGAGACGTGGCTACACGGTCCGTTACAGCGATGCGGATAAGATTCCCGTCATTTCGACTGCTAGTGATACGAGGCAGTTGGGATCCAGCACGGCGTTCCGTATTACCCACCGATTCCATATTCTGCTAACAGTCATTGGATCTCGACCAATGCGAGCAGCAATGTCGCTATACGATAAACCGCAATCGCGATAGGCTACAATCCGATCTTTTTCAAAGTCGGAAATGAAATGAAGTCGGAAACGTGGTGGCACGCATTTCTCCTCCTTACACGAGGCATCACAAGAACGTTTCACGAGGCAACGCCGGTCAGCTGCTGTTTGTGTATGAGAAATCGGTTGGAAACTTTCCTCACGTCAGCACGTTGTAGGTGTCACCACCGGCACCAACCTTGTGTGAGTGCTCTGAAAAGCTAAACATTTGCATATCACAGCATGTTCTTCGTGTCGGTTAAATTTTGCGTCTGTAGCACGTCATCTACGTCGTGCAGCAATGTGAATGGCCAGTAGTGTATTCAAAAGTTGTGAAATTTAGTTGTGGCTCTCAGCCATTTGTGTGTTGCACTTTGTGTATGTCGCCTTTTGGGTTTTCAATTGCTATCTTAATTGAATTTTGATTTTCTTTTTTCCTTTTGTAGAGTTCTTGTTGGCGTTCTGCCTTTAAAGCTCTATGGTAATATATTCTAAAGTTTTGGAAATTAATTGTGGCCCTCAGGCATTTGTATTGCAGTTTGCGTATGTTGTTTTTTGAATTATTTTATTGCTATCTTAATTGTATTTTTATCTAGTTAAGATATCTTGTTGGAGGGCTTCAGCCATTGAAGAGTTGCTAAATTACAATAAATGACAATTAGAAGGAGCAACCCTCGGCCCTCTCCACAGTCCTGTCACCTGTTCTGGCCAGCAGGTGTAGCGGGCGTACCAGTCATTGCTTGTTCCTACATTTTCTTCCTATATTTCAATTTTTCCGTAAAAACAAGAGCCCACGATAGCCTCAGTTTCATCACTCACATGCAAAACTGATCACCAGACTGCTCTCATAACACCAGCAAATTTGGCGCCTGTGTCTCAACGAAAATGGAACGGAAGAGACTCGGTACGGGAATACAACGCCAGCGGCGCTGCAGCACACGCACTTGCCTCGAGGAGTCAATTGAGACAAGAAAGTCGATCGTGCAAAACAGGCCGACGACCACTGCCGCACTCAGTCCGCCAGCCCTGTACAACGACAAGCTTGCATCACTGGAGTGTAAGAGACGCGCCTGGTGTCCCCCCACCGCTGTGCAGCTATCAGGGTGAACGACTCGGGCTCAGGTCGGTTCTGCAGCGGCTCCTGCCAGCGGCGCGGTCACGCGTTCCGGCAGCCGTTCCGCCGCTCCACTCACAGTAGGACTTCTTCGCTGCTCGATATCTTCCCCATCCGGGAAACGTTTAGCATTTTGCGGTGCACCGCATCTCGAAGGTTGTCATCCTGTGTTTCTCTGCTTCTCTGAGTGCCCGCGTTTTACTTCCTTTCGGCAGCACATTCCAAACAATCTTTATACGGTGTTTCCTCAGATGTTTGTATATGCAGTCGAATGTGAAAACGTTTCTTCTCTCGTCAAAAGCGACCTTTGCCTGGTAAATTTAGCTTCCAATATCCTTCCTCTATGTTCCGTCTGATGTAAGCTTACTCCGTAGGTAGCAAAGGATTTGACGGTTTGAGGTCGCTCATTGTTACGTGAGCACTGGGTTACTGTGTTTCATCTAGTCCTAAGATTTTGTTTTAACTTTATTAAGAGAAGAGAATATCGGTGTCAGTTCAGCTCTGTGATTGCGGAATTCTAGCGTGAGTCGGACTTTAAAAAGCGCATCAGACAACTGGTCACCCTTTATTTCTCTCTCACGTTACCCGTAAATTTCGTTCTCGTAGACAATAACGCCGAGCGGTGCAACAGAAATCGATAAACTAAGTACTTGCAAGAGCTGGATCTTTAAGCAAAAGCAATTCGTAAAATGAAGTATTGTAAACAATGGAAGTGTCTCTTCAATACAGTTGAGACCATTTCCTTCCACATGCCAAAGTCTATCACTAAAATTTCGAATGGAACGAAGAAATATTTCTTAAGCAGAAACTGATATTAGCATGTCTTAGGACATCTACGTGTCAGTCTGAACTGGAATACATTTTTACAGTCTGCATATCTTGTGTGACGTATTGCTGACGAGCATTTATGTAGCAACCCAGCGTCACAACGGGGCACATACTGCGAATGCGCCGATTTATTTGTCTCGACATATCAAATTTCATGTTTTGGGGAACGTTATCTGCATTTTGGATATTACGTGCGGTCTATTTTGACAACGGAGATACTTGTGCAAGGTGACTCGTAATGATTTTCGTTCTAGATAAAGATAAGAAACACACAAAATACTCCCGGTGAACTAAATTTCCTGTTACCATTTGCAGGAAGAAACCCACAGGAGCGACTTTAAAATTCGTTGATTTTTTAATGTATCGCTGGAAAGGAATCCTGTTTTGTGGTAATCTTCTGACGAAGTGCTGCGTTCTTGACCTGAACGTGATGACTGGGCCCGTTGCACTCACTCGGCTCGACATGGGTTTTGCAGGCAGTTTCCAGCACTCAGAAAGACCTCCAGCCGGTGCAGAGGCTACGATTTGGCTATTCCACAGGGTAGTTGTCATCTGCGGAGCAAAATGGAGGTGAAATGTCCGTGTCGTCACACGAGACGTGAACTGCTTCTATAATATACGTAGACAAAGCGTTGCCTCGTGTTAGTTTGTGGCCCTATTACAGGAGATGAGGTGCTGCATCACGGTGGACCAGTAAAACAAGCCGACCATCTTACCCACAAAAGCAGCGTAACGCATCTACGAGCCGCACACTCCCAAACGGATGCTGGCGTGTATATACGCTCACCTGAAACAGAGAGAAACGAACAGTCAGTGTAGATTGTCTCAGCAGCGTCGCAGCTGTGTTGAATAGTTGGTTAGATTTCGTTTTTAAAAATACCAGCATATACTGATCGGACACTGCAGCAGTTGAAGGACCTGTTGCGGGGAATCGAATCTGTACGCCGCGGTGATCACTGCACAGAGCAGTTTACTGGCCCGCAGAGACCGCATTGCGACCGGAGAAGTAGCAGGTCGCGTTCCAGCGGCGGCGGACATGGTCGACCGTGCCGACCGAACCGCAGTGGACGGACGGATGCAAGCGCGCAGCGCCAGGCGCCGAGCCGCGGGGGGCGTCCCGCAGCCGCGGCGGCCGCACCTCCTTGTGCCTTTTCTTTCTGCTGAAACGTCACGTGACGACCTCTAACTCTCGTGTTAGTTCACAGGGTATAGTTTAGGTCAGTGCGTTACAGTTTGCACATTTATTTCCTGCAGCAACTTTCTTGTAAGCAGAATTTCTAGTAAAAAATGACTGTAGACACAACCATTTACAGTACAGCAATTTATCTTCATTTTAAGGGCTCCGCATCGTGCTGTGTCACGCTATAGTGAGAACTGTGCTGACCACAATTTGGTATATTTTTCCCTCCGTTAAATTTTGCGTACATTTCAATCTCAGTTGCGCCAGAGTCGGTAAATTGTATTTTTTGCGGGGATCTGTTAGTACTTTCTACGTCACTCCTCGCTATTTTCCACGTATTTTTTGAGATGTTACTCATTTTTACACAGCACAACACGGCCGGGGACAGTGCTTGTGGTCACGGACAAACGAAGGGTTGGCTGACGTCTGTAAACCGCTGGAATGAGCACTGGCCACAGTCGACAGGCTCCTGGCTGCTGCTCGAGGAGCGGCGAGACCTCTGGAGCCGCTGGAGCCTCCAGGGCGCCCGCCTCTGGCTGCCGCTGTGTCTTCTGACGAGCAGCTCTCAGTCGGTGGTGGATCCGCGTGTCACTGGATGCGAGGCAAAAGGGCAAACTGGCTGCACGACCGGCTTCCTACCCCTTAATGTCCTACCCAGCGCTGATCGTACCCCTTACCAAACGCGCGATGCATCTTCTGTTTGGTCAGTGGCCGATTTTCCTGCCCAAGCTGGACGAGTGCTAGGTCCGAGGTAAGGCAGACAACGGAGCCCCGCAGGGAAATAGCGTGCAGGGCGGGAAAGAACGCCAGGGCGTCCTGCGTGTGTCTGCTGGAGCGTCTCGAATATTCGAACAACAGGGATACGGTCCCAAAGTACCATTATAAAAGATGGCGGCGATGACGTCATTCAAGATGTCGGACATGACGTCATTCGAGATGGCGTATTTTGGCGGGAAGTTTGAATATTGGCGGGAAAGTTCCACGTCCACTACCCCTGAAAAATGGCGCCAAGTTCAAATTCCAACAGTATAATGCACCACACCACGCTTATCTCTACTAAGCAAACAAAATCACGGGAAGATAGGACACTTGGCCTACCTCCACTAACCTAAGTCACCTGACAGCCGATTCCTCCTACGAACTGGCGCCAAGATTCAATTTTGGTGGGAACGTAGGTCACTTGGAGTTTCTCTGCTGGCGCGAAAGAAAGGACACCTGTAGTAACGTCAGTCGACTATTCCACCTAAGGATTCCTTGTAGAAAAGCACTTTCCTTTATTATTTAACCAGTTTCAAGCAGGTGTGTTCGCCACTCGTCTGGACTCCAACTAGCTTAGTTCACATCGCCACCAGCAGAGAGAGCTCTGAGATCGTCAGACGATGAGGCAAGCACCGTTATCCGACATGACGTCACCCAGTGTGTCCACAAAAGAGGCCCAGAGCGCAACTGGCTTAGTTCATATCGTCACCACCAGATGGCGCTACCGTGATGTCGGGTCATGATGCAAGTACCACTATTCCAGATGGCATGCTTCGCCATGTGCTCTAGGACACACGACAACTGCACGGTCCCATTATGTAACCCCAGATCTTCTGTTCTATCTCTCTCGCGTCTGCCGCCCGTTGACGTCCAAACCTCCAGCCTGCACTTTCATATCCGCGCCACAGATAGTTTCTGCAAATACCCTAACGAATGTAGCTAAACACATGTGACATCCACATCATGCATCTAACATATCAGTTACCTAAGTACTTATTTCCAATTCAATTTTAATTATATTCCATAAAAGAATCTAATATTTCTATATGCAGTTATCAAATGAGAATGTTCACTTTTTCCCAATAGGAGTGCAATGCTCATTCATTCATCACGTAGCATCCTGCCCACCCCTAGAACGCTGCACTCCTATTGATTACAGAATTAGTCACGTGATTCTACTTCATAGAACCCAAGATGGTCATCTCTAGGGGGAAAATGGCGCGAAAATGACTCAGGCTGCACTCGGCTGCTGGGGAGACTAAGGATGGAGTGCACTCTATTTAGTTTTGAACATTTTATTTATCACACTCATACAAAAGACATCCTTCGGACCATCTCACGCAGTTCACAGACCTGTAAACTACTTCTAAATAGCGCTCTCCAGACATGCAAACAACTCCTAATTTTTCCAAATAATTTCATTACACACTTGCAGACTACTACTAACGAATGCAGTACAGGGATGTGTAGACACGCTCAGTACTCACAAACTGTCCAAATAACGCATAGCACAGCCTACAGGCCCGCTCCGAAAATAATGCAGTCAATGCGCGCAGGCACCCTCCGCCAACCCCTGTCCAGTAGAGCTAACAGACAACCCCAATACAGCGGCGGATCAGTCAGCTGTGAAACCACACACATGCACCCACTCAGGTCCTGTTGCAATACGTGTTCACCTAGACAAATGTCCCGGCACAACCGGCCAGAAACGTGCACGCTGTCACAGTCGAGAGCCGCAACCGAATGCAGGTGAAAGTTGCCTGCCCACATTTTCGTGTGTGCACTCATACTTATACTGACGTCAGTGAATTCCACGATGCGCTCACACGAGACACCTCCAAGCAGCAGATGTCTTTACCGCTAATGACAGAACAGCTCCTAGCGCGACATGACACACCCGTTTGACCATACTTACCTACCCAGCGTGGCTCGCGCCTCGCCGCGGAACGTCTGCGTCGCCGCTCCCCATATGAAACGTTCTCAATGTTATTCCTACGCCACACGATTTTGCGTATAATGTCCCAGAAACAGTTCGCTTTCTGCATGTCTCAGCTTGTATGCACAGAAATTCTTACCCTAACAGAAACTCTTTACGAAAATAACATCCAAATCACTCGTCCCAGCTCAGCTAACAAGATACCCTTCCTGCACTCAACATACGCAAACGTCCTCAACGCTGTGTAGAGGCTTCAATATCCCAGCAAAAACGATGTCAATTAATCGAGCATTATGATTCGCTCTTATCGAATTTACCCGTGGAATTACCGATACCTCCCGTATCGATGCACTATCCTCCTTTTTTCCTTCAGCAGACAAGACTTTCAGGGGCTATTTTGCACCGATCACCATATTGCACTGACAATTAAATCATACAAACTACCATACACATCGTCAAATACGGAAAGACACTGTAAAACACACAGTCATCTCTCTAGTCAGGCCATAACATAAGCCATAGTAACTTTACAATGCAATATATACATATTCACACATCGTAAGCAACATTACAATGAAATATATACACATTTTACACAAAGAGTAAAGTTATCTTTATCTCTGTACAGCACCCGAAAAAATTATACTATGCCTACACTCACACACGCTATATGTCATGATGCTCCCCAATCCTAGATAAGCACCATCAGCCTTTTCTTTCTTTCTACAGACGTGACATTCAGCGCCATACAAATTCATCCCTTTTACATGAGAGCACACTCAGCGGACCAAGTCGATGTCAGAACTCTTCTCGAAATTGGAGATCGTTTCCCGTCGGCACAAACGCCGTTATTTTTTCTGCTCCTTGCTTGCTCGCTGTTCTACGCACATCTGCAGGCGGTACAGGAACACACATATTTTCCGCGTTTTCACCGTACTTCTCGGTATCGAGCACTAGGCGAAAACCTACCGATCGCTAGTGCAACATAATTCCCAAGATATGGGCTCGAAATTATTTCTCTACAAACTCCAAACTTTAGCGAGGTGCAGCGTGCTGTAAAATACTGAGTAACTAGAAACAAATAGAGGAATCTGTTATTTCCACTCTCGAATACCGATTTCGGTTATGTAACAGATCCCAAATCAGCCCTTTAATTTACAAGTCAACTAAGGTCTTTCCCTTATCTAGAGAATGGGCAAACGAGTCTTCCACACACTACAATCGATCTTCTCTCAACCAAATAAATGCGAGAAATGTGCAGAAGCAGTCAACCGAACAGTTTACATGGGATGCAATAACGGTCCAGCGCAAACGCACCGTCCTCTCAAATTTCCACTTGATCACGAAAGCCGCCCAACACCTGCCAAGTATTGGTTTACTATTCGGCCGTCTAGAGGACTGCAAAGTTAACTCACATACATTCCTACACTCCAACAGGCCTATGCATTCCGATGGGTACTGACGTTAACGGGAAACGTGAATCAGTACCACCACAGGCAATCCATACACCCTGCTGTCGGCCGTGGCTCTGGACATGGAAATACCTGTACCTTCCTTACGACTGGACATACTCTTCCCTTTGCTATCACAGCACTCCAAGTCAAGTCCATACCCTCCTTACGACTGTACATTGTCTTCTACTTGCCACAAACACATACTTCATAAAACCTGATGCTCAAATGTGAACATATGACGCATCCCTTACTGCTAAGTATAATACTCCGGCAATAACTGATTGCGTACGATATGAAATAATACTGAACGAAAATCAACTTTCGGTGTGCAAGTCTTTTAAGTTTTTCTTGCGAATCCTACCACTGTGTATTAGAAAGAGAGAGGTAATCCGCTAAATGTTAAAGAATAAATCGATCGCACAAACTACTGCATGTTACTGCCACAAGCAGTCTTGTTACGCTATCAGCTAGAAATGATGTCAATAATTTCGAATAAAGTCTCTCTGTTCAAGCACATACCTGCATCTGATCACACGCGGAAGCGAATCATATTTCTCACACTTCCGTATCTCGAAACGAGTCGCATTCCTCGTACCTAGCTGGTACAGTAAAAAATACAACCTGGTTTTAGCCAGTCCTTGCGCATCTTGCAACTCCGCCTATTTCTACAGCTTCGCGCATTTAATCGTTGCATTTTAAGTCGGAACTGCGCACAAGTCGGAGAAAACCACACCCTCCACCTTCTGCAAACCGTGTAGAAACAGAACGACCTGAGTTAGTGCAACAGGGCCGTGTTTTGTCCATTCGACGGAAATGCGCGCAATGTGCTATATCCCCAAACTACATACGAGCACTACACATCCGCATCCATTCAAAACAATCAGCCCAACATGCTATCATCCTTATCCTCTACCCCCACAAACAGACAAAAATTACGAACTATAGAACTTCCACTAACTTCATCCCGTATATAAGTCACCTAGACACCGATGACGGTGCAATTACGCAAACCTGCGTTGGCGCTCCCCCAGAATACCGCAGTGTGCAGCCATCCACGCATTCCTAACCGTTTACTAACTCCATCACCTCAAACTGCCACTGCTACTGCCACCCATAAATATACAGGCGCCGCAGACGCCACTTTAAAGTTTGATCACCTATACTCTAGGCGAATGACCGTATGAGACGCTCCCTCTGCTCCTGTATATTTGCTTCAAACACTGTTTTCTAACGAGCCTTTGCACAATGTCAAACATTTTCTTTTTTTTCGCCACGACGTCGAGACCCGGGCCAGATTCTAAACTGAAAAAGAAGTTCTGATCGACGGCCTCTCGCAGGAAACTAGACCTTGCACGGTGTAAATCATATTCTTACGGTGGATAAAATTACACTGGACGACTTTAAATAAAAGACAGTTACAACATAAGCAAACTGTAACAATGTTACAGTGTAGGTGTAGGTCACCAAACTACAGTCTGAAGTTGATTCACGAGCTCTACATTTAGAGTCGTCTCTCACACTGACGGAATAGCTGACAACTCTGCGTTCCCTTTCGACTGATTCCTCATATTGCACTCAAGTACACGACCGCTGTTTCGCCGCTAGCGATCCCACAGAAGGTGCTGCCCATCCACCAAAACTTGTTCCCCAACTCAAACAAGCGATATCAGCCAATCATTATGTGCTAACCAGTGCACGGACGGGATGGAAAAGACACCATCGATGTACTCTAACAATAAACATCACATTTCATAGCACAAAGAATTTTACACTAAGTTCAACACAGTATGTTTCCACAATTTCAGTATCATAGCTAAACCAGCCCCTCTCCACTTTGCGAGTATCACTGCGAACATGGATAGATGACTGTGCAGTACGTCCATTTTAGTGTTAATTCTCGAACACATAAATCATCAAAGTATACCAGACAGTGCTGAACATATTACTATCACCTCGAGCATAGTGTTTAAAAAATGGTTCAATTGGCTCTGAGCACTATGGGACAGCATCTTAGGTCATCGGTCCCCTAGAAATTAGAACTACTTAAACCTAACTAACGTAAGAACATCACACACATCCACGCCAGATGCAGGATTCGAACCTGCGACGGTAGCAGTCGCCCGGTTCTACACTGAAGCGCCTCGAACCTCTCGGCCACCGAGGCCGGCGCATATTGTTTAATTTACGATCTATCTCTCTGAGTATCGGAGTCACAGAGCATTCTCGCATTGTGAACGAAATGTTATATCATGATTGCATAGATCTGGCATAAAATCGATAGAATTGAGAAGAATGAGGAGGGACTTGACAGAATATAGACCGAAATGAAGTGAAATTGAGGAAGTACTTGAGTATCTTCTGGTTCGCGTCGAGCAGTTTGTACATGGGAACAAGTATGCAGCAAAAGGAGGAATCCAGGAAAACGTCGACATAGAAACGAAGGGAATCATGTAGTAGTCAATTTTTTTCCGTCGAGGAAGTATTATACTGTATGTCTTTTAAGCTACCGGTGATAAACGTGAGTTGACGACTGTAATTGATGCGTTTCAGGTGGACATAGAACTATTCACATCTACACTTACTTGCATCTGGCTTAAAGGATAACAGAGAGTGAGCAGGGTGATCGATTGAGATAGAGATGTAACGAGGTGCGATGTAGTGGTTGACTGGCTCATTCTAAAGAAGGATAAGGTCAATTTTTTTCCAGTGTTCTGTCCGCATGCATTAGTCACGTGAAGTAGCCCGCGCTCTGCTCGTATACAACCATATGTTCTGTTTGCGGTTTAAAGCACTGTCTGCTGTCGGTCATCAGAGGACCTGCATGTCATGTGTGATTAAACTTGACACATTCCTCTAAACGAACTTTGATTTATGTGATATCGAGACTTCAGCATCATAACGAAGTTAGCGTTAGGAGCCTGAGGCGTTGCAATCCTTGTGTACACATTTGCCTGACAGATGTGCTGTTTACAGATTGAGTGATGGGATGAACTGTAATTTTCACGTTGCTGCTATGCTTTTATTTGTTTCCATATAGGATGTATACCACGCTACAAACGATAATTTTATGTAGGCCTAATGTAAGCACTGTGTAATTTCTGGACGGTGTTTGGATGTGAACAGTGGACACTATACGTTTCTGGTAAGCTATACTGTGCTCGTATCACGCAGAGCAAGTGTTTTACTGTTCGATAACCTAGTTTATCGTAGAGAAACTGGGAAATCCCAGCACAAACGACGTGAATCAATAGAGCATTATTATTCGCTCTTATCGAATTTACCCCCCGAATTACTGATATCGAAGCACTTTCCGCCTTTTTTCCTTCTGCAGACGATATTTTCAGCGGTTATTTTACACAGATCGCCATATTCACTGACAATTAAATCATAGCACTCCAAGTCACATCCACACCTTCCTTACAACAGCGCACAGTCATCTCCTTTCCACATACACACACTTTATAAACCCGATGCTCAAATACATACATATCACGAACCCACCGCTTCTACTAATTATAATATTTCGTCAATAAATCATTGCCTACGATACGAAATAATACTGACCGAAAATCAACCAAGTGTGCACATGTGCCTTATGTTCTTCTTGAAAGTCCTGCCACGACGTCATAGAAAGAGAGACGTAATCGATCAGGTGTTAAAGAAAAACCCGATCCCAACAACTTCTTCATATTACTCCCACAGTGCTCCTGGTTCTACAGGTGCACACAAGCATCCATGTTAAAAGCTATAGCCAATTTACAAATTGTGGTATGACATTACCTCTGAATTAGGTAATTTTCTTTTTTCCGGACAAATTCCGTGACAGTGATCGTAGGAATGTGATAGCCCACGATGCAAACTAGTGATAAAATTATCGCATTTGAAAGTCAATCCTCCAAGGAACGCGGTATGTGAGCGTTGTTATTGACTCCCTCACACAGCCCAGGCTAAATAATTCTAAAGTATTTCTAGCACTTTCTCTCTCGAGACCATATCAGACATTCAGCGATATATCCACTGAGTTATAGGCGATGACTGATTGAGAAGGAACACAAACAATAGTAGTAGTAGATGATGTGCTGACTGAGATCGTAAGACAATGTACACTAGTTTCCCCAATCTCTAGTGTCACGCTGTCCACTAGAAATGATATCAGTCATTTGGAATTGGGTCTTTCCTTTCAACCACATACCCGCGTTCGATCCTATTGACAATTCCATTAATGATTACAACCACTGCTGAATGATATTTCTGGTACTGTCATATCTCTAAACGAGTCACCTTTCCCGAACCTAGCTGCTACAGTAAAATTCCAACATCGTTTTAGTCACCCCCTACGCATCTTGCAACTGCTCCCATTTCCACAGCTTTCCGCATGTGATTGTTCCAATTTAAGTCGGAACAGAGCAGAAGTTGGAGAAAGACATGGCCACCACCTTCTGCAGCCCATGCAGAAACAGAACGACCTTAGTTAGTGCAACAGGACCGGGTTTCGACCATTCGACGGAAATGCGTGCAATGTGGTAGTCCCCAAACTACATACTACAGATCTGTGCCCATTCAAATCAGTCAGCCCAACATGCTATCATCATTATTCTCTACCCCCCAACAGAGTAAAATTACAAAGCTTACCACTTAAAAGTCAACTAGGCATCAAGGCTGGCGCAATGATGCACAGCTGCGCTGTGATCCAGCACGGAGAAAGAGATTTCACAGTACTCCCCAGAACTGCACAGCATGCAGCCAGCCAGCATTCCCTCTGCGAATTTTCACCTCAAACTGCTGCTGTTACTGCCTCATGTGTCTTACGGCGGAAACCATAACATGCCACACATCTGCTGATTTTAAATAGAAGACACTTACAACATAAGCAAACTGGAAGACTTGTAAGGCATTAGCGTAGGTCTCCAAACTAGAGTCCGAAGGTGATTCACGAGCTCTACATTTAGAGTCGTCTCTCACACTGATGGAATATCTGACGACTATGCGTTCCCTTTCGGCTCATTCCTCATATTGCACTCATGAACGCGATCACTGTTTCGCTGCTAGCAACCAACCAGAAGTTGCTGTCCATCCACCAAAACATTTTCCCCAAGTCAAACAAGCCATATCAGTGAATCATTATCTACTAACCAATGCAGGGATGGGATGGAAAAGACACCACTCTAATACTAAACATCACACTTGATAACGCGAAATTTTACACTATGTGATATTATTGGATTTCAGATATTTTGCATATGAGAAAAGGACAGCCACCAAGCTGTAGTTTGCAGTGATACTAAGCATGACAACGCGAGAGTAAAGAAACGAAATCTGTTTACAATGTGCGCGTATACCAAGACGCGCGGCCAGCGTTTAAAAGGTACTTTTAAATACTATGACTCGCTGGGCGCAGATATTTAAAATCATTGCCGCAGCGCTTGATAGCAAGAAGCTGCGAAACAGAAGAAAGAACAATTTATCATTTGTTAGGAAAATTCTAGAGTCTTTATAGTTAGTTGTACTTCTGGTCGCCGATATGTTAACATGTACTTCATTACCTTTGATGTTTGGTTGCCGACTTGTTAAGACGTGTTGTGTAGCACCGCTACAAGTTTAGTGTGAAAAACCACGTTATCATCAAGAAAGAAAACGCTTTTGTAAACCTAGTGACGATAAAAAATACTTACGCACACGCCAGGACATTTAATTTTTACAAAATAACACACATACAAAAGCAGCGATTGTTGGACTGCTCCATGTATGAGAAAAACATAAAAATGTAAGTTTTGTATTCATTGTAAATTTGGTAATGTTTATAGTTTAACGCCTTTCTTCTTTGAGAATATACTTTTCCTCCACTGTACAGAAAATCTATGCTTATTCTTTTCTTTAAATTAACCACAAATAACGTTTATGTTTAAATGAACTTTGTTACAGGTTCGCTCTTTATCGCGGTGTGTCGATTGTATTTGGGAGACCATTAACGTGTTCAATTTACGATCTGACAACTTTTTTTACAAAATTTCACTGTTTTGCATTCATTTCCAATTTTTTTTATTATTCAAATAGGTCCCTTAGGTAATTTCATTGAAGAGTCTGATTGCGTGAAAGCAATCCGGGTTAAGAGGTCATTTGAGAAACTATTTTTACGCAATCAATCCGTACGTCTCCTAAACACAATCGAGAACCGACGCATCGTCGATCATTCATTAATTTTTCTCTTTTTCCAAGTCGTACCAAGAAACGGCCAAGGAGAACTGCCGTGAGTACGCAATCTAGTGTTAAGAGGTTGCATCCTTTACCTTTTCGGCAAACATTGCCATGAAATTTCAACATCAATGTTATATTTGGTTAAATGTAAAAAGCCAACAAACAAAAAACCTTTTAACGCTAGATGTGGCGCCCGAACAGGGACTTGACTAAAAAACTAATTTGTTCTTTTTATTTTCATGCTACCATCTGGAGAAAATTGGAAGCCAAAACCAGTGATAAAAAAAGGACGCATATGCAGAAAATCGCAGCAAGAATCCACAACAGCAATAAATAGCAGCGCGCAAGACAACTAATGTGAGTACGATGTTTCATTACGTTTGAAGCTTTGCGTACCGAGCATTCAGTCGGCTCGTGACATTCACTCTCTACGCTTTTTTCCTTTTCCTCAAGCAATTTAATTTCCAAATTTCTGTTTCCTTTTGCTATTAGATCCGCCTCTATCACATCATTTCGCTTACAATAGTTAGAAATAGTTAGCAAGAATTCCATTGTTGTGCATTTTAGTAAATCACAATGGCCGCCAGTTTCAGTGCTCTATAAATGTTTTTCATTTATTTTATCTCTCTCGTTGCCATATTGGCATTTTCGTGTGTCAGAGTTTCAATTGTTTATAACGCGCAAGCAATATCTGAGAAATCAGGACGCGAAATCCTTGGCGCACCTGACAAGTGAAAATCATAATTAAAAAAAAAAAATTATCTTTTCTAGCTCGTGCAGTGTAACTACTTTAAATTTATGATGGCTGATGAGCAACCAAGGCAACTTAGACCGCGCGCGGGTGTAAACAAACCTGAATCTCGTAGTGAGGGAACAACACAGGACGAAGCGACACGTGAGCTGTCGGTGCCACAGACCGCGTCGCAGTCACGTGAATGCTCGCTGTCAGATATAATAAAATTGTTTGCTGATGTGAAAACCAGTTTTGAAGCAAACATGGGTAATCTTGACACTCGAACGGCACAGTTAACAAACCAAAGTGACAATATTGAAACGCAAATCAGTCAGTTGACAAACCAAAGTGACAATATTGAAACGCAAATCAGTCAGTTAGCAAACCAAAGTGACAGCAGGTTCAACAGTTTAGAATCAAGGGTAGAGGACACTCAATGAACAATATAAATTCTGTTATTACCGACATCCAAGCACAAATCAAAAAATCGAATGACACCATGGAGGAAAAAATTAAAGCCATTACCACTGCTTACGCAAGCGAGCTAAATGCAACCGTACACGCAAAAATTGATAGTGTTCTTTCGATGGTGGAATCCGCCGAGACCAATATTGGTAGCAAGTTCATAGATATGCAGGCCCAAATAGATGTGTGTAAATCAACTGCGAGTGACTCTTTGAAACATTACAGTGATGTTTCAAAGAGAGTAAGCCAATTGACAGAAAGTGTCAACCACGTTGGCGAGCGAGTCGAAGACCTTGCTCAGCAAATATCCGATGTCAATATTGACAAAAAGATCGCAGATGTCAACACCGGTATAAGCAATACAATTAATAGGGAATTTGAAGAGTGGATGCAATCCAAAGAACAGTACATTGTCAGCAAGGTACACGCTGAACTAAAGGGTACGGTTAAATCTGCTACAGCAGAAATCTTAACCGCTCCCGGTACTTCTGGTGACACTTTAACCAGTGAATTAGGTGAAATCAGACGAGCATTTAGCCACGATCTTCCGGAATGGAAACGTCAGCTAAGCAATGATATAGATCAACTAAAACGACAAGTTACGGAATTGCAAGGTGACAATCAAAGTGAGTATTCGCTACCGCCAGAACACGATAGTCGTCAATATCCCGCGTGTCAGGTACAATTCTCACCAACAGTAAATAATACGCGTGACGAAACTTCTACGTCACGTAGTCATGCCGATCAACTAACACTCGTTGAACTAATGCGAGACGAGAGTGTGCTAAAACACAGAGTTTTTCAGCCTTTTATACCTGAAAAACGAAATATACATCCCATGGTATTTCTAAAATCATTCACAGGTGCTTTTCCGGAATCATGGAACGACAGGCAGCGGATACAGTTCATCTTAGGCTATGTACACGGTGAAGGATCAATTTGGAGTACAGAAATAATAGACAAATGTCACACCTATGCAGATTTTGAAAAGCATTTTTTGAATAAATTCTGGAGTTCAGGTACACAACAAAGACTCCAAAAAGAGGTTTACAACGCCGAACCATTCAACACCAAAGGAGGAGGTTTGAGACGTTATTTTGAAAAATATCTACGTAAAATTCAGTATTGGGACACGCCCATTTCAACCAAAGATGTAATCATGATCTTAAAGTCAAAACTTCCTGTGTCAATAAGAGAAAAACTAGTTAATGTGAGTGAAGAAGACCTAGAAGCCTTTCTTTCTGTTCTTGACAATTTGGATATGATCTATGAGGATGTGCGTGCGAGCGCGCGGAATAATTATAATAATGGACCGCCCGCTCCGCAGCAGCACATAACAAACTGTGTCAATGGAATGTCGTACCAACATAACACGGGACAACCAAACGCTCAGCCTTACGGCAATCATAACAGTTTCAACCGCCGTAATGGAAAACAATATAACAAACATCCACACCAGAATAGGTACAATCCGATTTATCAAAACACACAGCAACAATACGGTAATTCACCGATAAATCATAACGGTAATTACCAGTACCAGAACAACAAGACGAATAATGGAAATCGTCACAAGGGAAAGAAATGGAACAATTATAACAATCCATCACAGTACAGTCAGCCGAGTCACTTCACTCCCTCTCAGCAAATAAATTTTTCACAGCCGAAAAATGCGACATTTTCTCACCAACCCAACCAACAGTTCAGGAACAATAGTCAGGACAATTCGTCGGATGCTTTTCCTGACACCGCCGGTTATAATAGCCAAGGAAATCCGACTATTTTTTACACACAGGCGAACCAAGCACCAAACGCGAAGTCAAATAACACGCAATCAAGAGATGCACAAGTGGTCTGGGATACGAACGAAAAATTTCGACCTGGTATGTCGCAAAATATTAGTCAAGTAAAAATAACTGACATTTCAGCTCCACCCCAGTCGGAAAACCATTAGTAGCTTCTTTAGGCCTCCACGGGGAAGCTGCGGGACCAATAAGCTCTCATATCTTTAACCACTCATGCCAACCTAAGAAAAAAAGGCGCATGACAAACACATTAGCAAAGTCTTATCGTATCGTATAAATGAACGAGTGCTATTAAAGACCCACTTCAAACCATCTTTGATTCATCATAAGATCCGCAAGTGGCAGCACTTGTATGAAGGACCATATATTATCTTAAGAAAGCCGCACATTGGTTGCTATCTATTAGCTGACCCTGTATCTGGACGAATAAAAGGATTGTTTCATCACGCAGACTTGAAGAAATACCGAGTCAACCATTGAAAATATCTGTTAAGTTAAGCTGCTAAAATAAAATATACACACACACTATAAGTTGTCATACTATGTGTGAAGTACCAACGTATGTAAGAGTAGTGCACAGGACTAACACCCTGTCGACCTGCCACAACAAGATAAGTAATTTATATGAGCACCTTAAGTAAAACACATTTATTGTAGGAGAGCAAGATTTGCCTTAGATGTAAGTTAGTTTTAAGTTAATTGAGCCATGAACGGCCACAGCCGAAAGAGCTGACAAATAAATATTATAGTAGGGACGTGCTAAGTGCCACCTGCTACCACTAGTTTTAAGTATAGCAAAGCTCTCTCCTCTTGAATGAAATAAATTAAAATGATCATTCAGACCAGAATGATTGCTCGTAGGTAAAAAAAAAAATAAAAAAATAAAAAAAAAATTATCAAGGTCGCTTACTCTAATGAGGTAAATGTTATGTTATGCATAAGGAGTGTGTGACAACAAATTTTATGAGACCACCTATGAAACGCAGCAGGCAAAAAGCAGCAGCTTAGCATATAAGAATCAAGTAAGTCAATAACGATCCAGGTAGCAGGAAAGAAGTGCGCAACTCAATTATTTTATTATAATACGGAGAAAACCGTATACGCTCATAACAATTTTATGGCACAGTGCAGCTGAAATACAAAGATCATTTATAAATAAATTAGTTTAGTACTAGAAATATCTATTTCAGGTCCTCGAGATACGAAGATTTTTTTTTTAGAAAACAATTTTACGATACATGGAACAGAAGATAGTTAACAGACACAGTTCACTGCTAATGCATGGTTTAAGTAATTTTAGATATGCTTAGAAAATTGTTTAGAGAGCTGGATCAGACGACACTGAAACTACTGTATCGATTTAATTATACTATTTGTCATAAAAAACTAAGGTGATAATAATTTATGTTAAGCTCATCATATCATACGTCATTAACACTGTGCCTTCAAATCTCTTCACTCCATAAAAGTCTTTTGTGTTTTCCTCTAACCAGTATCCTTACCATCCTACTTTATCCAGTAGAGAAGTGAATTTTACGAACTGGTTGCATGATTGATACATACAGGCTATACGAATGGATAGTCGTGACACATTGGTTGTCGACGGGCTATGCTTATTCTTCGCAAATTGCGAGTTCAATTAAGATTTGTTATGTGCAATTGCACGACAGGGAACACCAAGCTTCCCAATTTCCCAATGGTAGTTTGAACACGAACTGTTCATCACGTAAACGAAGCCACATTGACTATGTCTTCAAACTAACGACGTAATAGAGAGAAAATAAAAGAGCTGAACTTGCGAAAAGAGTAACTATTGTAAAAAGAAAAGAATAACAAGATTTCGAACAAAGTGTAAACCTAAAGTGCCTTGGAAGCACAAACTACGAACAAGAGACACGCTTTTCGTCAGGCCTTGTAGTCACAGAGACTAAATATTTCTTTGTAAATAATTTTTAGACATGATATGTATACTAAATGTTAACTTACTTTGTAGTAATAATGCAGTCAGTAATAAATGGACACGTATGTGCTGCTGCGTGTGAACCGACTACAGACAAGTAATTAATGGACACGTATAAAAGTGGTGCGTGTGAACCTTAACATGACGACCAAATAAATGTGAACACGAATTAATAATAAAGTGTGAACTGAAAAGGTGATAACTCCAAGGGCAAGTGTGAAATACCGCGTGTGAAGTAATGTTATAAGTACTTGTACCACGAAACAACCACGATGTAGAAAGCCGAAGAGTGAAAGTGAATAAGTGTTGTACTTACCACAAACGCTACTGTACGCCTTTCCACGGACACATTCTTCGAAACAGCTGCGGAAGTCGCCGCATCTGGCTGCTTCCGTAATCCAGAGGCGATGAAAAACTGTATAAAAACTCACGCCACGGGTAGTAGACACCAACGCTCTGCTTCTCGCAGAATACTGCTGCTAGCGTTGTGGAACTGTCAAGTTATTATCACGTGATTGTGACCAACGGACGTAACGCTGTGTACGCTGAGCGCTCAACAATCAATTTCTCTTCGTACAACGAGCGCGGATGCCAAATGTGTTTGAAATGCATT
Organism: Schistocerca cancellata; assembly: GCF_023864275.1. Classification (NCBI taxonomy): domain Eukaryota; kingdom Metazoa; phylum Arthropoda; class Insecta; order Orthoptera; family Acrididae; genus Schistocerca; species Schistocerca cancellata. The sequence goes on from NC_064626.1 coordinate 8,698,046, forward strand.
CAAAATAAAATATGATAAAACAATGAATTAAGCACTCATGTACCTTGTGAAATTATAAAGACACTAATCGGAAGAGTCTTAAGCTCGATTTTCACAATTGCTACCGAATTCACTGACCAGGCCGAGTAATGACGAAAACGTCTCGAACCAAATAAAACCAGGAAAATAGATAAACATGAGAACTAAGCATTCCTAAGAGAATGAGACCTTATGTACATAAACAATTGTTATCCTTACCTAACCCAATTTTCTTTTAGACTAAGTTATTAGTAAGTAAGCACATTCTAATACAAATTTTTTTCTGTATTTTCCATGTACGAAAACATAAATGGAAGCACGGACAAGTGTCAAGTGAAATAGAGACCGCCACCATACGGCTCAACATGTTGCAGAACACCCCGACAACTACTCCAACTTCCACAGTGAAAGTGATGCCCTACTTTTCCTCCACTGTGAAAGTGTAATCAATTTCCCCACTCAAGTGCAGTGCTATCATTTATAACCGAAGTTCTACCACTCCCAGTGCAACTCATACCTACCCAAGTGTAGTGAAACATTTTTTTTTTTTTTTGCAGGTCATAAAAGCCACAAATAAGTAAAGTGCTACGTATTTACTGCAAGAAATCTTCGACGAAACAACGACAAAAATATTCCTGTAGTATGTCACTGTAAAACAAGAATGTCAATTTTTTGTAACATATTTTTTTCCACGAGTGCACACAGCACCCAGACTTCCTGCGAAGTCAAGTAATTTATTTCTTTGTTATTTTTTTATATTTATTATGCCATGTATAATGTATCTATGTATGTGTATCTTTATCGTAATTTCATTATCTTTTACCGAGAAATGAACATTTGTTATCCTTGTACAATACATTGGAAAGAGCACAGTTCAATTGTCATGTAGTTACCCAATGGACAAATTACTATCAATTTCAGTCGTACGAATATACTTACCCGATACTCTGTATGTTAACCACTTTGCCTGATGTAGTGTGTAAAATCTATTGTACAGAATTTTTGCAAGTAATACTAACTTTTTTCACGGAAGCAATAATATCACGACTACGCGTGAGTCGCGATGATCGTGACGGAGTCATCGCTCCTCACGCGGGAAGCAATGTGATATTATTGGATTTCAGACATTTTGCATATGAGAAAAGGACAGCCACCAAGCTGTAGTTTGCAGTGATACTAAGCATGACAACGCGAGAGTAAAGAAACGAAATCTGTTTACAATGTGCGCGTATACCAAGACGCGCGGCCAGCGTTTAAAAGGTACTTTTAAATACTATGACTCGCTGGGCGCAGATATTTAAAATCATTGCCGCAGCGCTTGATAGCAAGAAGCTGCGAAACAGAAGAAAGAACAATTTATCATTTGTTAGGAAAATTCTAGAGTCTTTATAGTTAGTTGTACTTCTGGTCGCCGATATGTTAACATGTACTTCATTACCTTTGATGTTTGGTTGCCGACTTGTTAAGACGTGTTGTGTAGCACCGCTACAAGTTTAGTGTGAAAAACCACGTTATCATCAAGAAAGAAAACGCTTTTGTAAACCTAGTGACGATAAAAAATACTTACGCACACGCCAGGACATTTAATTTTTACAAAATAACACACATACAAAAGCAGCGATTGTTGGACTGCTCCATGTATGAGAAAAACATAAAAATGTAAGTTTTGTATTCATTGTAAATTTGGTAATGTTTATAGTTTAACGCCTTTCTTCTTTGAGAATATACTTTTCCTCCACTGTACAGAAAATCTATGCTTATTCTTTTCTTTAAATTAACCACAAATAACGTTTATGTTTAAATGAACTTTGTTACAGGTTCGCTCTTTATCGCGGTGTGTCGATTGTATTTGGGAGACCATTAACGTGTTCAATTTACGATCTGACAACTTTTTTTACAAAATTTCACTGTTTTGCATTCATTTCCAATTTTTTTTATTATTCAAATAGGTCCCTTAGGTAATTTCATTGAAGAGTCTGATTGCGTGAAAGCAATCCGGGTTAAGAGGTCATTTGAGAAACTATTTTTACGCAATCAATCCGTACGTCTCCTAAACACAATCGAGAACCGACGCATCGTCGATCATTCATTAATTTTTCTCTTTTTCCAAGTCGTACCAAGAAACGGCCAAGGAGAACTGCCGTGAGTACGCAATCTAGTGTTAAAAGGTTGCATCCTTTACCTTTTCGGCAAACATTGCCATGAAATTTCAACATCAATGTTATATTTGGTTGAATGTGAAAAGCCAACAAACAAAAAACCTTTTAACGCTAGAACTAACAAGGGAATGGTCAGACTTGTCATGTCGGAACCTGTGTTGCTTTTTTTACCACTGTGAGTTAACATTGCAAGAAGTCTGTATGCAGAATTTTAGGTGCTGACATGACCTGGAAGTCTGTAAACAATTTTATGAAGTAAGACATTATTGTCGCATGGTTTCCGCGCTTATAACTGCCTCTTGTACAACCCTGACCTCTCTCGCTACGTTATACCAACGCCGTCTAGGGACAAGGTGGCGTTAGCTACGCGCCGCTCTCTCGCCACAGCAGTGAGAGAGCTGATTCCCCCAGTGAAAGCGATCGTATGATAATGAAACATTCGTTGACAAATATGGCTGATATGTTATCTACAACATTCTTTCCAAATAGCTATGAAATAGACACAAATAAATATACGGTTTAGAACACGTCCAAATTTTATTTCTTGTGATTACCGCAAAAATGCGAAATATTGATACAATGTTCAAAACATAGGTTTTTTGTGCACCAACAACATACAAGCAAAGACGACATATGGCAGCCCTGCGAATCACAGACGTTGTTAGATGTCCGTAGACAAAACTGGGCTGGTGTTAGGAATGAATCAGGCCTAGTATCAGTATATTTCGACGAGGGCCACACATATTTAATCAAATTCTGAAACCGTGGGGAGGAAAATTAATAATGTACTACTGACTGCAGCTTGAGAATATTGTCACGGTGACAGACAGGAAATTGCAATGATCTACACACAATAGTTTTCTGTTAGTTTTCTGCAAAATGCCTTCCACTGACAGAAAAATTCTCTGTCCAAATGTTGAATTACGTTCGTCGTGCCGGGTGGAATCTGAAGTATCTCTACTTCTTTGTCAAGGTGGGCTCGAAATACAGCTTTTAATGAATCAGACCTTTTCTGACCTGAGCACGAATCTAGAAGGAGAAGAGATTTGTTCCCGCAGAACGGAAGAAAAGCATGACGCATGAGAAGTGTAACATTTTCATTTCCCATTTTTCCAGACTTCGATGCGTCTACCACAAGATTGTTTGCGTAGAACATTGTTCTTTTGACACGTGGTCCAAAACGTCCTGTTGGTTCTTGAAGACACGCATATAGTTTAGGCAGCAATGAACCATCCAGACTAATTATGGGCATTGTAGTATATGAATGGGTGAGTGCAGTCGTGGACTGCGCAATCGCCTCAATATGTTTTTCCCTTTTGAATGACAGTGTTCTTTCCGCACGCATTTCTTTTTGAAAACCTGACTGACCTGCATTGTACACGTACGATTCACTAAAACTAGCGATCTCATTTTTTGCATCCGTAAGAAAAGCTCGATACAAATTTTGTTATTTTTCTTGCCACAATTTTATGTGATCTTTTGAAGCGACTAATCAACTTCGAGGAGCTGTAAATTCTTTAGCGCCTATCGCGTTGGCAATCTCTAACGCCCAATCACGCAAAGTTGTATCGCTGACACTAAATGACTGTTGTCTGGCATCGGTAAATAGCTCAAAAAGTCGCGCATTTATCTCCGTCGCAATTTCCAGTCGATTCTTACGTCGTCCAGCGACTTCCTTTTTCCATCTATACAATTCACGTTCAGAACGGACAAAGCGATACTTATTTTGAACAGTACTGACACGTAGGCGTTTCTTACCACTTTCGTTCAACCAATACGTCACCGCTTTTTCTTTGTCTGATAAGGTAATTGTAGTTACTGGTGTTACTTTCGGAGATAATTGATGATGGTACGTGGCACTATCACTCGAAGAGTCTTCATGAGTGCAACTTTCGTCGGTGTCTTCGCCGTCTGTAGATTCACAGTCTGCAATATCGAGTGTTTCAGTTGTTTATAGCCACATGTCTGCGCCATTTACATGCTCGTCTAGAAGTTTAACAACCATGTCGCACAACACATAGTCTTCACGCGTTTTTTTCTGTTGATTGCTTCATTTGGCGTCTGTGGTATATCTCCATGGCAAGCAGCAAAAAATTTACAGGGTTCACCATCATCTGTGAGGGGAGTTGAATGTTCATCGTAAAGTGGCTTGCGGAGTATAGATGAACATGTACAGAACATCTTTCACATCTCTAACCAGTTTCAGGACGGTATGTTTCGAAATACGTACCAGAAATTAAAAGGACGTGCATGCCACAGAAACGAATATTCGTTTCCCCTTTCCACCAAAACCGTGCAGCGATATTCCTCTTTAATGAACGCTGCGATAAGACGGCCGCACTTCCCGACCATGCGCACAACGCTCGCGACTCGCCATTTCCAGGGGTGGCCAGCTGTCACTGCAAGCGCCAAGCAGGAAAAACAGCCAAGTTCGTGATTTTTTTTAGGTGACTTCCAGTTCATGTCAGCAGCTACAATTTTGCATACGGACCTTTTGCACAGTTAAATAACAGTGCTAAAAAAAGCAATACATGTTTCGGCATGACAAGTGTGACCATTCCCTTGTAAGTTCAACACAGGCCAATGCTGTGACAGTATGTTTCCCCAATTTCAATATCGTAGCTAAACCATGCCCTCCCCACGTTGCAAACATGGATAGATGCCTATGGAGTACGTCCATTCAGTGTTAATTCTCCAACACATAAATCATCAAAGTATACCAGACAGTGCTCAACATATTTATATCACCTCAAGCATAGTGTTTAATTTACGATCTATCTCTCTGCGTATGGGAATCACAGAGCATGCTCACTGTTTTAGGGTAAAATTAGAGAGTGAACGAAGCTCATCACACTGTCACTGACCAACCAGTCCTGCAGCACAGTTAGCGTATTGATCTGCAAACCACCAGAAGAAGATCGTTACACTTCACTTCTCGTAAATGAATGGAGCTTTCCGAGTCCTAACCCGTCCCAGTGCATGAGATTTCTCGAGATGTGACTATGTTGAGGAGCTTAGCACTCCTTATCAATGTGTAGTAACAGATTTCAAAGTGCTGTCATATAACAGCAGACAGTTAAGAAGAACTACAAACGATTGATTGTTATATGTGATGGAGCCACCAGACGGATGGAGTTCGACGCAGTTTTACTTAAATCAATAAATCTATCAATTCTAATGTATTGTTTTAGATTCTAGGATTGGCGCCTTTAAGGTATTCGTAAGAGAGAGAACATAAACACACGGACTTGTAAGGATACAACATTCAGTACTTAAAATGGGCCTATAATGTTAGATCGCATGCGTTTGCGACCAATCATAGGTATGGAATTGTAGCTTTGTTAATATTCCAATGTGAGAAATATATTTCAAGCGCATGACGTACATCCTCCTTCGCGATTTCTCTACCATAAATTATCTTATCGAACCGTAAAACGAAACACGAACTACTTCCGTAAAACACTTGCTCTGCGTGATACGAGCACAATATAGGTTCCCTGATACGTATAGTGTCCGCTGTTCACATCCGATCACGGTTCATAAATTATGCTATGCCTGCATCAATAGCAGGGTATACTTCCTACAAGGAAACAGATAAACGTATAGCAGCAGTGTCCAACATGTGAAAATTACAAGTCATTCCATCACTGACAATGTAAACCGCCCACGTGTCGGGCAATTGTGTACACGTTGATTGCAGTGCCTCACAAGTTCATATCACTAACTTACTTATGACGCTCAAGTCTCGATTTTACACCCAAGATGCGACAAGGGGGACTGAGTACATCGCATAAATCAAAGTTCGTTTAGAGGAATGTGTCAATTATAATCACACATGAGATGGAAGTCCTCTAATTATCGACTGGTTTACCATTAACGATCGCAAGAAGACAGTGCTTTAAACCACATACAGAACACGTAGCTGCATACGAGTAGAACAAAGGCTATGTCACACGACTGATGCTTCCAGACAGAACACTGGAAAAAAATGGCCTGCAGCAACTTCTACTTCTCTAGATTGAATCAATCAGCCATTAAATCATAAGTCGTTACAGCTCTATTTCAGTCGATCACCCCGTCCACTCTCAGTTATCGTTTAACGCAGATGCGTGTAAGTTTAGATGTGAATCGTTCTCTGTCCTCCTGAAAAGCAGCAAACACAGTGGTCAACTCGCGTGTATCACTGGTACTTCAGTAGGCGTACAGTATAATACTGCCTCGACAGAAAAAAATTGACTACCTCCGTGATTCCATACGTTTCGATGTCGACATTTTCCCGGATTCCTCCTGTTGATGCAGACTTGCTCCCACGTTCAAATTGTTCGACGTGAACAGGAAGATACCCAAGTACTTGGTCAATTTCACAGCACTTCGGTATATATTCCGTCAATTTATACCTGTCCCTCGTCAATTTTCGCAATTATATCGATTTTAGGTCAGATCTATCCCTGCGAACACGACATAATAACCTCGTCCTGTGTTCCAAATTTGCCTGTAAATGTAGCACAGACGCCAATACCTATGCCAAATGCGCTGATCGGGAGGCGTAATATCGCCCTGTACTCGGCTGTATCCAGTCACCTCCACATTCGGAGAGCGTTTGCCCTGTTTTCTGCATATCTGTGTATATGCACAACTCACGCACAGATCCCAGGACGCAGCCCCCTCTGCTGGTGGACCAAACTTCGAACATAGAATACGCGTCCAGACGTAATGCGTGGTCGGTCCACCCGCGAACCCTACCGCAGATGTGGCGTGTGGTGGATCCATCTCTGTCCGCAGCTCGTGGTCGTGCGGTAGCGTTCTCGCTTCCCGCGCCCGGGTTCCCGGGTTCGATTCCCGGTGGGGTCAGGTATTTTGTCTGCCTCGTGATGACTGGGTGTTGTGTGATGTCCTTAGGTTTAAGTAGTTCTAGGGGACTGAGGACCATAGATGTTAAGTCCCACAGTGCTCAGAGCCATTTGAACCATTTGATCCATCTCCGAACATAGGTCCACATATATAGTCCACGGCACATCCACTCTCGAATGCTAACTCGGATGTGGTATGCTGTGGATCTGCATCCCAACACCGCTTCGTACATTGCGCGTGAGGGATACACCTCCAAACCCTACCCAAGGCACACCATATTATGGAACCACTCCTCAACATCGCTCTGGAAACAGAGTGTGGCGGATACACCTTCAAACCCTATCCCATGCGTGGCATATTGTGGATCTGCATCTCAACATCGATCCAGATATGACACGTAGCGGATCCACATTCAAACACTAACTCGGGTCTACTGCGGGTCCTGGGAGCATTGCGTGACGCGTGCATATACGTAGACATGCAGGAAACAGGGCAAACGCTCTCCGAATGTGGAGGTGACTGGATACAGCCGAATACAGTACTGCATTACGCCTCCCGATCAGTGCATTTGGGCTAGGTGTTGGCGCCGGTGCAATATTTACAGGCAAATTTGGAGCACAGAACGAGATTATTATGTTGTAAGCGTATGGATAGAGCTAACCTAAAGTCAATATCATTACGAAAAATGACCTTTGTTTACCACCATTTTCTTAGGTGTGCTGCATTGCCCTGTTGAAATTTGAACTTCCTGTCATTTTTCTGGGGGAGGGGAGGGGGGGAGAGATTAGGTTAGTTGAGGTAGCCCAATTGACCTATCTCCCCAACAAAATCCGCCACCTTGAATGACGTAATGTGCCGCCATCTTGGATACATCTATCAACAATGGAATGTGGGGCGACGCCCGCCTGATATCGAGAAGGTATGTTCTTGTAATCCCCGAGTCTGGAGATGTCTGTCAAAAAGAGAGCAGGTTCGGAGCAGAAGCTGTAACGCATTTGTGGCAATGGGAACCGATCTCGAATTTGCAGAAGAGTTCAGACATCGACTTGGGACTGCTGAGGGTGCTCTCATGTAAAAGGAATGATTTTGCATGACGCTGAATGTCACATCTGCAGAATGAAACAAAGGGATGACGGTGCTTCCCTAGGACTTGGGAGTATGGTGACATATAGCCTGTGTGAGTGCAGGCACAGTATAATTCTTTTGTGTGCTGTCCACAGCTCGTGGTTCTGCGGTAGCGTCCTCGCTTCCCATGAACGGGGTCCCAGGTTCGATTCCCGCCGTGGTCAGGGATTTTCCTTGCCTCGAGATGACTCGGTGTTGTTGTATCGTCTTCGTCATCATTCATCCCTATTAAGGTCGGAGGAAGGCAATGGCAAATCACCTCCGTTATGACCTTGCGTAGTCGGCGGTGCGAGTTTCCTGCATCGTTCCCTACACTCCTCGGAGTATGGGACCACATCATCATCACAGAGATAAAAGTTAACTGCACTGTTTGTGTAAAATATGTATATATTGTACTGTAAAGTTAATGCGGCTTACTATGTGTATAATGTGTATATATTGCATTGTAAAGTTATTATGGCTTATGTTATGGCCTGACTAGAGAGGATGACTGTGTGTCCTATAGTAACAGTCTTCCCGTATTTGACGATATATATGGTAGTTTACATGATTTAATTGTCATGTGCAATATGTCGATCTGTGCAAAATAAAGCCTGAAAGTCTGGTCTCATGAAGAGAACAGGTGGATAATGCTTCCATACCGGAGGTATAAGTAATTCGGCGGGTAAATTCTATAAGATCATAACGCTCGATTGATTGACATCGTTTGTGCTGGGATATACAGGGTGTTTCAAAAATGACCGGTATATTTGAAACGGCAATAAAAACTAAACGAGCAGCGATAGAAATACACCGTTTGTTGCAATATGCTTGGGACAACAGTACATTTTCAGGCGGACAAACTTTCGAAATTACAGTAGTTACAATTTTCAACAACAGATGGCGCTGCAAGTGATGTGAACGATATAGAAGACAACGCAGTCTGTGGGTGCGCCATTCTGTACGTCGTCTTTCTGCTGTAAGCGTGTGCTGTTCACAACGTGCAAGTGTGCTGTAGACAACATGGTTTATTCCTTAGAACAGAGGATTTTTCTGGTGTTGGAATTCCACCGCCTAGAACACAGTGTTGTTGCAACAAGACGAAGTTTTCAACGGAGGTTTAATGTAACCAAAGGACCGAAAAGCGATACAATAAAGGATCTGTTTGAAAAATTTCAACGAACTGGGAACGTGACAGACGAACGTGCTGGAAAGGTAGGGCGACCGCGTACAGCAACCACAGAGGGCAACGCGCAGCTAGTGCAGCAGGTGATCCGACAGCGGCCTCGGGTTTCCGTTCGCCGTGTTGCAGCTGCGGTCCAAATGACGCCAACGTCCACGTATCGTCTCATGCGCCAGAGTTTACACCTCTATCCGTACAAAATTCAAACGCGGCAACCCCTCAGCGCCGCTACCATTGCTGCACGAGAGACATTCGCTAACGATATAGTGCACAGGATTGATGACGGCGATATGCATGTGGGCAGCATTTGGTTTACTGACGAAGCTTATTTTTACGTGGACGGCTTCGTCAATAAACAGAACTGGCGCATATGGGGAACCGAAAAGCCCCATGTTGCAGTCCCATCGTCCCTGCATCCTCAAAAAGTACTGGTCTGGGCCGCCATTTCTTCCAAAGGAATCATTGGCCCATTTTTCAGATCCGAAACGATTACTGCATCACGCTATCTGGACATTCTTCGTGAATTTGTGGCGGTACAAACTGCCTTAGACGACACTGCAAACACCTCGTGGTTTATGCAAGATGGTGGCCGGCCACATCGCACGGCCGACGTCTTTAATTTCCTGAATGAATATTTCGATGATCGTGTGATTGCTTTGGGCTATCCGATACATACAGGAGGCGGCGTGGATTGGCCTCCCTATTCGCCAGACATGAACCCCTGTGACTTCTTTCTGTGGGGACACTTGAAAGACCAGGTGTACCGCCAGAATCCAGAAACAATTGAACAGCTGAAGCAGTACATCTCATCTGCATGTGAAGCCATTCCGCCAGACACGTTGTCAAAGGTTTCGGGTAATTTCATTCAGAGACTACGCCATATTATTGCTACGCATGGTGGATATGTGGAAAATATAGTACTATAGAGTTTCCCAGACCGCAGCGCCATCTGTTGTTGAAAATTGTAACTACTGTAATTTCGAAAGTTTGTCTGCCTGAAAATGTACTGTTGTCCCAAGCATATTGGAACAAACGGTGTATTTCTATCGCTGCTCGTTTAGTTTTTATTGCCGTTTCAAATATACCGGTCATTTTTGAAACACCCTGTAGGAGCCTACATAGCATTGCGGACGTGTGTGTATGTTGAGTGCACGAAGGGTATCTTGTTAGGTGAGCTGGGACGAGTGATTTGGATGTTATTTTCATAAAGAGGTTCTGTTAGGGTAAGAATTTCCGTGCATATAAGCTGAGACGTTTTATATGGCGACGCAGACGTTCCGCGGCGAGGCGCGAGCCACGCTGGGTAGGTAAGTATGGTCAAACGAGTGTGTCATGTCGCGCTAGGAGCTGTTCTGTCATCAGCGGTAAAGACATCTGCTGCTTGGAGGTGTCTCGTGTGAGCGCATCGTGGAATTCACTGACGTCAGTATAAGTATGAGTGCACACACGAAAATGTGGGCAGGCAACTTTCACCTGCATTCGGTTGCGGCTCTCGACTGTGACAGCGTGCACGTTTCTGGCCGGTTGTGCCGGGACATTTGTCTAGGTGAACACGTATTGCAACAGGACCTGAGTGGGTGCATGTGTGTGGTTTCACAGCTGACTGATCCGCCGCTGTATTGGGGTTGTCTGTTAGCTCTACTGGACAGGGGTTGGCGGAGGGTGCCTGCGCGCATTGACTGCATTATTTTCGGAGCGGGCCTGTAGGCTGTGCTATGCGTTATTTGGACAGTTTGTGAGTACTGAGCGTGTCTACACATCCCTGTACTGCATTCGTTAGTAGTAGTCTGCAAGTGTGTAATGAAATTATTTGGAAAAATTAGGAGTTGTTTGCATGTCTGGAGAGCGCTATTTAGAAGTAGTTTACAGGTCTGTGAACTGCGTGAGATGGTCCGAAGGATGTCTTTTGTATGAGTGTGATAAATAAAATGTTCAAAACTAAATAGAGTGCACTCCTTCCTTAGTCTCCCCAGCAGCCGAGTGCAGCCTGAGTCATTTTCGCGCCATTTTCCCCCTAGAGATGACCATCTTGGGTTCTATGAAGTAGAATCACGTGACTAATTCTGTAATCAATAGGAGTGCAGCGTTCTAGGGGTGGGCAGGATGCTACGTGATGAATGAATGAGCATTGCACTCCTATTGGGAAAAAGTGAACATTCTCATTTGATAACTGCATATAGAAATATTAGATTCTTTTATGGAATATAATTAAAATTGAATTGGAAATAAGTACTTAGGTAACTGATATGTTAGATGCATGATGTGGATGTCACATGTGTTTAGCTACATTCGTTAGGGTATTTGCAGAAACTATCTGTGGCGCGGATATGAACGTGCAGGCTGGAGGTTTGGACGTCAACGGGCGGCAGACGCGAGAGAGATAGAACAGAAGATCTGGGGTTACATAATGGGACCGTGCAGTTGTCGTGTGTCCTAGAGCACATGGCGAAGCATGCCATCTGGAATAGTGGTACTTGCATCATGACCCGACATCACGGTAGCGCCATCTGGTGGTGACGATATGAACTAAGCCAGTTGCGCTCTGGGCCTCTTTTGTGGACACACTGGGTGACGTCATGTCGGATAACGGTGCTTGCCTCATCGTCTGACGATCTCAGAGCTCTCTCTGCTGGTGGCGATGTGAACTAAGCTAGTTGGAGTCCAGACGAGTGGCGAACACACCTGCTTGAAATTGGTTAAATAATAACTGAAAGCGCTTTTTTACAAGGAATTCTTAGGTGGCGGAGTCGACTGAGGTTAGTACAATACTGTCTGGTCGACGGAAATTGAGGCGGCTCTGCCGCTGGCCATCGAGCGCCCTGGGAGCCACCGACTGCAGGTAGGCTTCTGAGGCCGTCCTCGCCTCCTTTCGAAAGGTGGCTGATCTGGTGAAGGAAGGCAACTAGCACTGTGCACGGGGTACACCATTTATGGCCTATCGCGGTCTTCTGGTCTGGAGCGGAGCGGAAGGCCTAAGGCAGGGGCTCAGATGACTGTGCGACGGTACTCGACCCCTGCTATCAGGTGGAGTATAATAGGTTTCCCCTGTAGTCAGGAGGCGGCCTCTTGGGTAGTGTGCAACATACAAATGACGGTTTTTTAGGTTAGAGAAACCCCCCATGGGATCAGACAGGAATTACTTGCTAAAACGAAGTTACCTTAGGCTCAATATTCTTGTTCTCTCAGATCGAATATAGAAAAGATCACTATCATATTAGAAAACTGCAGCAGCATCGAAGGAAAGGTCTAGATTTCCTACCGCTTGTTGACGGTTATAATGACAGATAGTAATAGGAACAGCAAGTTGGCTGAAAACGGAAGTGAATGGCAACAACGGATTGCAGTATTATCGTAAGGATATGTTATTCACCAGTGGTGGTAGCGTATTTATTGCAGTGAAGAATCAGATAATATCTAGCGAGGTTGTTATGGACTCTGAATGTTAATTAATCCGGGTGAAACATGGTTCAAATGGCTCTGAGCACTATGGGACTTAACATCTGTGGTCATCAGTCCCCTAGAACTTACTCGTAGAACTACTTAAACCTAACTAACGTAAGGACATCACAAACATCCATGCCCGAGGCAGGATTCGAACCTGCGACCGTAGAAGACGCGCGGTTCCGGACTGAGCGCCTAGAAATCCGGGTGAAGTTAAGCATCAAAGGTTGCAGGCCCTGCAGCACCGACTGTTCAATAAGGAACGTGCTTCTTGTGGCATAAGGGTAAAGTGTCATTTCAAATAACGTATAACAAACATGGTCGTAATTTCCTTCACTGACGCCTATTATAACTGCAAATCTCATATTCGCAATATTTCGTCATTGCTGAGGTGCAAGTTTGTAATTTTGACATAGGCTCATAGAGTGACAATACGTAAATGGTAATTTGCGCCTTTTTATATTACAATTAGTGATCCACGGCTCTGCATGTTTTATCTTAAAACATGTTTATGTATATAGGATGTAAATTTTAAGTTGACGAACCAGAATAACTCGAAAAGTAAGCTTCACACGCAGAAATGTGTAGAATCCAAAGCTGATTATTTTCGATGGGGACATCTGCTGATCCTAAAACTAGCCCACCACCCCAGCCACCTGGGAGTGGGGTGGGAGACAACTTAAAAATTTCAAATGGGAATCCCCATTTTTTATTGCAGAATCAGATTCTACATAAAATCAATGTACATTTTGTCCTAAACATTTGTTTTGGTTCTTGGTAGTTGGCGCTGTAATTCAAGAAAATCCATGTTCTCATTTTTGCATGGAAAATAGTTATGGATAAATAAAATATACTTATTTATTTTGTAGATTTTGATTCGCTTAATGTAAATCTCTCACTATTTCCCCATAAGGTGGGGTTTGAGAGAGAGGAATAAAAGTTTTACAAATATTGACCCATTTGACCAATACTTTTAGAGTTGATAGTTTGGTTGATTTACGTAAAAATGCGTCGAACTCCATCCTTCTGGAGCTCCGTCGCGTATAAAAATCATTAGTTTCTTGTTCTTCTTAATTGTCTGCTATTACATCACAGCACTTCGAAATCTGTTATTATACATCGATAAGGAGTGCTAAGCTCCTCGACATGGGCACATCTATAGATGGGTGAGGACTGAGAAAGCTCCATTCATTCACGAGACGTGGAGTGTAGCTGTCTTCTTCTGGTTGGTTGCAGGGCGGGTTGGTCAATGGCAGAGTGAGGAGGGTCTTTCACTCTCTAATTTTACCCTAAGACAGCGAAGATGCTCTGTGACTCTCATACACAGAGAGATAGATCGAAAATTAAACACTGTGCTCCAGGTGATATAAATATGTGCGCGCTGTCTGGTATACTTTGATGATTTATGTGTTCGAGAATTAACACTGAATGGACGTACTGCACAGTTATCTATCCATGTTCGCAATGTTAACCGCAAAGTGGAGAAGGGGTGGTTTAGCTATGATACTGAAATTGGGAAAAATGCTGTCACATCATTGGCCGGTGTTGAAGTTACTGTAAAATTGCTAAAATTGTTCACACTATCGACCGTGATGCTCATTATTAGAGTACATCAATGGTGTCTTTTCCATCCCATCCGTCCACTGCCACACTGTTGGTTACCACATAATAATTGACTGATAAGGGTCGTGTGAGATAGAGAAAGAGTTTTGTTGGATGGATAGCACCGAAACACTGATCGTGTCCATGAGTGCAACATGAGGAATCAGTCGAAAGGGAACGCAGAGTCATCAGCTATTCCGTCACTGTGAGAGATGAGTCTAAATGTAGATCTCGTGAATTACCTTTGGACTGTAGTTTCGAGACCTACGCCAACGCGGCTTATGTTGTAACTGTCTTTTATTGAAAATCAGCCGATGGGTGGAGTGTTATGCTATCCGCCGTAAGAACATGATTTACACCGTCAAACGTCTAGTTTCCTGCAAATGGCCTTGGATCAGGACTTTTTAATGTCAGTTTGGAACTTGGCACAGGCCTCGAAGTCGTGGCAGAAAGCGAAATGTTTGGCATTGTACAAAAGCGTGTTAGAAAACAGTGTTTCAAACAACTAAACTTAGTATAGCTTGTGTGATACGATCATTCGCCTAGAATACAGGTGATGAAACTTCAAACTGGCCTCTGCAGTGCCTGTGTATTTAATAGTATCGTGCCACACCTGCAGCAGTAGCAGCAGCAGTTTAAGAAAACAAGTGCTATGAACTTTTACATAAACAAAAAACCATAGTGTAATAACTTCAAGTTAGGTAATGAAACTGTACAATGGGTGGAAAGCACAAAATTTCTTGGCATGCAAGTTGATAGTCAGTTGAAGTGGGAAGACCATGTAAAAATACTTCGTAACAGAATCTCTAGAGCATGCTATGCCCTCAGAGTTCTTATTTCAGGATGTGATATTTCATATATTAGATCAGTATACTTTGCGTATATCCATTTTGTTATTAGTTATTGGGGAGCGAACAGGAAAAATATTGAAGCTATATTCAAATTGCATAGGGTATACCGATAGGAATGCTCAGAGAGCTGCACGCTGCGCTGTCCTGGGAAGCGTCGTGAAATCTCTTTCTCCGCACCGGACCGCACCGCAGCTTTGCGCCATTACGCCAGCACCAGTGCCTAGGTGACTTCTATATCGGATGAAGTTAGTGGAAATTTTATGGTTCGTAATTTTTTTCTGTTTGGGGGTAGAGAAAACGATGATAGCATGTTGGGCGTATTGATTTAAATGGACACAGATCTACTTAGGACTGTAATATCTGTATCTAGTTTGAATGCGTACCACATTGTGCGCATTTCCGCCGACTGGTCAAAACACGGTCTTGTCGCACTAACTAAGGTTGTTCTGTTTCTACATGCGTTGCAGAAGGTGGTGGATATGTCTTTCACTGACTTCTACTCAATTCCGACTTAAATTGGGACGATCACATGTGGAAATCTTTAGAAATGGAATCAGTTGCAAGATGCGTAGGGGGTGACTAAAATCACGTTGGTATTTTACTGTAGCAGCTCGGGAAAGGTGACTCGTTTTGAGCCATGGGAGTGCCAGAAATATGACTGAGTAGTGGTCGTAATCATTAAAGGAATTGACAATAGGATCCAACACAGGTATGTGCTTAAATGGAATGGCCTGTTTCTTAATCCCACACATCATTTCTAGCGGATAGCGTAACACTAGAGATCTGAGAAGCTAGTGTACATTTACTTATGACCTCAATCAGCACCTCATCTACTACTACTGTCTGTGTTCCTTCTCAAACAGTCATTGCCTACAACTCAGTGGATATATCGCAGAACCTTTGATATGGTATCGAGACAGAACGAGTTGCAAATACAATAGAATTATCTAGCTTTGTCGAATCAATTTCAAAATGCGGTAATTTTATCATGAGGTTGCATCATGGGGTACATGTTGGTCTGATAATACGCATTCCTACGATCACCGTCACGGTATTTGTCTGGAAGAAATCACCTCATTGAGAGGTATCTCGATTTGTATTGTGGGTGTAGCTCTTAACATGGATACTTGTGTGCAGCTGTTCAGATGTGTGTGAAATATTATGGGACTTAACTGCTAAGGTCATCAGTCCCTAACTTACACACTACTTAATCTAAACTATCCTAAGAACAAACACACACACACACATGCCCGAGGGAGGACTCGAACCTCCACCGGGACCAGCCGCACAGTTCATGACTGCAACGCCCTACACCGCTCGGCTAATCCCGCGCGGCATGTGTGCAGCTGTAGGACCAAGAGCGCCTGTGACAGTAACATACAGTAGTTGTTGCGATCTGGTTTTTTTAACTTATGGCCGATTACATCTCTCTTTCTAAGACACAGTGGTAGCACTCGCAAGAAAAACTTAAGAGACATGACCACCCATTGTTGATTTTGGGTCAGTATTATTTTGCATCATGTGGAATCATTTATTGGTCAAGTATTATACTTAGTACTAGAGCGGGTTGCGTGATGTGTTCGTATTTGAGTATCAGGCTTATAATATATATGTTTAAAGGAGATGACTATGTCCAGTAGTAAGGAAGGTAAAGGTATTTCTGTTTCCAGAGCCACAGCCTTCAGCAGGGTGTATTTTCGATAGTGTCGAATGCTGTTATATTGAGACCGCGATTGTAACATTTAATTGTAAGTATAATGATAAAACATATATGTGACCAGTTTTCTAGAATGATTCCGTGTTTGCATGGCCTGTGGTGGGAATGATTCACATTACCTGTTAATGGCAGCAGCCGCCTGAATGCAGAGGACTCTTGCAGTCTAGGAATGCATCTGAGTTAACTTTGCCTTCGTGTAGACGACCTAATGGCGAACTAATACAGAGTATGTGTTGAGCGGTTTTCTTGATCAAGTGGAAATTTCAGAAGATTACGTATGGAGGTGCGTGTGTGCTGGACCGTTATTCCCTGACATGTAAATTGTTCGGTTGACTGCTTGTGCATATTTCACTACTTTATTTAGTTGAGAGTAGATCTATTGTGGTGTGTGCATCTATCATGTGGAAGACACGTTTGCCTGTTCTCTAGACATAGGAAAGACCTTAGTTGGCTTGTAAATTATAGGGATGATTTGGAATCTGTTACTTCACCAACATTGATATTTGAGAGTGGAAATATCAGTTTCTAGTTACTCAGTGGTTTATGGCATGCTGCACCTCACTAAAATTTGGGGTTTTAGAGAAATTATTTCCACTCTATATCTTGGGAATTATATAGGGCTAGCGATCTGCAGGATGCTGCCTAGTGCTTGATATCGGAAATTACCGTGAAAATGGCATAATATTATAGCGAACCATGTGAAAATACCTGTGTTCTTGTAATCCCTGAGTCTGGAGATGTGTGTAGAAAAGCGATCAAGCAAGGAAGCACGTTTGGAGCAGAAACAGTAACACGTTTGTGCCAAGGGGAAACGATCGCGAATTTGTAGAGCAGTTCTGAGAGCGACTTCAGTCCACTGAGGGTGCTCTGGTGTAAAATGGATAATTTTGTGTGGCAGAGGATATGAATTGTATGTTTACTACATCGACATGGTACACTGTGACATATTGCTGGGTTGGAGATCGGTTTCACGCTCTAGTATTCAAGCTCTTGTCCTCAGTGGGAGACCAGTGTAACTGAGTAAGAGTCTTTCCATATTTGACGATATGTATCGCACTTTGCGAGGTTTAGTTGTCAGTGCAATATAGTGATCAGTGTAAAATAGTTTATTGCCACTGAAAGTCATGTCTGTAGAAAGAAAGAAAAGGCTGATGGTGCTTTCCTTGGACTGAGAAACATGGTGACATATAACCAGTGTGAGTGTAGGCATACCATAATTTTTTTGGGTGCTGTACAGATATAAAAGTCAAATGCACTGTTTGTGTAAAATTTCGGGGGGCTGTCGCTAGCCTCCCGTGTGCTTTGTTGGACAGGGGGTGGGGTGGTGGGACTTGCGCGCATTGATTGCGTGTCTGTGGCTTTTGTTGTGTACAATGTGTGTATATTGCATTGTAAAGTTACTATGCTTTATGTTGCGACATGACTGTCCCCTATCGTGAGGGATGTTCAGCACATCGATAACCATGAGGGTATGAGAGAGATTTTTTACACGGAAAATTATGTATGCTACAGATACTGAGATTCGTTCCAGAAGCATAGTCATCAAGAGGAGACATTACTTGTACATCGATCGGTGTCAGACTGTAGCAGCAATCGTAATATTTAATTGTAGTTACACTGATAAATATCTTCCTGGCTTCCAATATTCTTGTGAGTCTCGTATGTATTCAGCGTTCTGTAGACAACTTTGTGGGTTTAACTGTCAATGCAATTTAGCGATCTGTGCAAAATAATTTTACCGCTGCAAGTCCCATCTGCAGAAAGAAAGAACTGGTGGATGGTGCTTCGATACAGGAGGCATCAATAATTCGGCAGGTAAATTCGATAAGAGCCAATCATAATGCTCGATTCATTCATATCCTTTGTGCTGGGAAACAGGAGCCTCTACATAGCAGAGGGAACGTTTGTGTGTGTGTTGAAAGCAGGAAGGATAACACATGATGGACTGGGTACCACATTAGGTCCACGAGGAAGACTGCATTCGATGTTATTCTGCCTTATTTTAGTAAATAGGTTCGGTTAGAGCAAGAATTTTCGTGCATACGAGCTGGGACATCAAGAAAGCGAGTAAACTATTTCTGGGAGACTATACAATTTCCACGAAGTCGACTCAGTTCTTATTTTTTACATAGTCACGTGACATCAGTATAAGATGGAGAATGTTGTTAGATACACTTGGGAAGGTTTGTAGCTATGCACGTGTGCTGGGATTGTGAGCGTTGATTGTGTGTCTGTTGCATTATTTTGCAAGCAGGCCTGTAGGCTTTGCTATGCACTATTTGGACAGTTTATGAGTTGATTTTGTGTCTGTGCATCTGTGTACTGCATTATTTAGGAGTAGTTTGCAGGTATGTACTGAAATTATTTGGGTAAATTAGTTGTTTATGTGTCTGGAGCGCATTATTTAGAAGTAGTTTACAGGTCTGCAGAGTGTATATTGTGACCCAAAGCACATCAGGGCGTTTTGTGTGATAAATACACTCCATCCCTAAATAAAATGTTCTAAAATAAATAGAGTAGACTCCTTCCACACTCTCCCCAGCAGCTCATAGCAGGCTGAGTCATTTTCGAGCTATTTTCCCCCTCTAGAGAACCATCTCGGATTGTGTCACAGGATGGAAGTGAGCACTTTCTGGTGGCAGTACTGTGTAATAGGCCAGTTGGACTCTAGATCTCATGGTGGAGACACTGCCTGCAAAATAAAGACTCATGTGCAGCACAGGCAGAGTTTTTCCCTGCCATTTTCTGGGGGAGGAGGAGAGGGTGGAAGGGTAGGGGGTTTACCAGAGGGGGAAGGATTAATTAAGTAGTCAATCAAACTAATAGTAGTGAGAGGGGCTGAAAGTGTACCTGTAGCAGCAATAACGAGGTGTCCTGAGGAAGAGGAGGAGGGGAGTGGAAGGGGGTGGGGAGAACAATAGGTTAAGTGCAGTGACATGGAAAACTACTTAAAAGAACAATAGCCTAAGGAACTGTCTATCAAAGGAGAACAATAGGTTAAGTACCTGTCAATCAAAGGAGAACAATAGGTTTTCCCCTGAGTGTATAGCTGCCCCAATGTAGGCAACCCGCACTAACAAAATGTACCAGCGTCCTTGTAGCCCTACTACTTATGACGTGGCGTCAGGCAGGGCTGTATAATATCACCGATACTATTTAACCTGTATTCAGAACACATATTCAGAAAAGCCTTTCTTGAAGTGGAAGAAGGAATCTCAGTGAATGGTGTCACATTCAACAATTTTCATTGTGCAGATGATACCATGGTATTTGTGGATACAATGGAAGGGCTGCAGAAGCTGATAAACAAAATTTCTGATAGAAGCAACACATCAACACAAATGAAACAAAATTTATGATCATCAGCAGGAAGAATATTCGACGTGTGAATCTGTACATCAATGGCGCAATACCCGTATCTGGGCACCAACATTAACAAAGCGTGAGACAACTTGCAGAAGATAAAAGTGCCACATCAGAAAGGCCCCCCCATGAACCATGGACCTTGCCGTTGGTGAGGAGGCTTGCGTGCCTCAGCGATACAGATGCCCGTACCGTAGGTGCAACCACAACGGAGGGGTATCTGTTGAGAGGCCAGACAAACATGTGGTTCCTGAAGAGGGGCAGCAGCCTTTTCAGTAGTTGCAGGGGCAACAGTCTGGATGATTGACTGATCTGACCTTGTAACATTAACCAAAACGGCCTTGCTGTGCTGGTACTGCGAACGGCTGAAAGCAAGGGGAAACTACGGCCGTAATTTTACCCGAGGACATGCAGCTCTACTGTATGATTAAATGATGATGGCGTCCTCTTGGGTAAAATATTCCGGAGGTAAAATAGTCCCCCATTCGGATCTCCGGGCGGGGACTACTCAGGAGGACGTCGTTATCAGGAGAAAGAAAACTGGCGTTCTACGGATCGGAGCGTGGAATGTCAGATCCCTTAATCGGGCAGGTAGGTTAGAAAATTTAAAAAGGGAAATGGATAGGTTAAAGTTAGATATAGTGGGAATTAGTGAAGTTTGGTGGCAGGAGGAACAAGACTTTTGGTCAGGTGATTACAGGGTTATAAATACAAAATCAAATATGGGTAATGCAGGAGTAGGTTTAATAATGAATAAAAAAATAGGAGTGCGGGTTAGCTACTACAAACAGCATAGTGAACGCATTATTGTGGCCAAGATAGACACAAAGCCCATGCCTACTACAGTAGTACAAGTTTATATGCCAACTACCTCTGCAGATGATGAAGAAATAGATGAAATGTGTGACGAGATAAAAGAAATTATTCAGGTAGTGAAGGGAGACGAAAATTTAATAGTCATGGGTGACTGGAATTCGTCAGTAGGAAAAGGGAGAGAAGGAAACATAGTAGGTGAACATGGATTGGGGGGAAGGAATGAAAGAGGAAGCCGCCTTGTAGAATTTTGCACAGAGCATAACTTAATCATAGCCAACACTTGGTTCAAGAATCATAAAAGAAGGTTGTATACCTGGAAGAATCCTGGAGATACTAAAAGGTATCAGATAGATTATATAATGGTAAGACAGAGATTTAGGAACCAGGTTTTAAATTGTTAGACATTTCCTGGGGCAGATGTGGATTCTGACCACAATCTATTGGTTATGAACTGCAGATTGAAACTGAAGAAACTGCAAAAAGGTGGGAATTTAAGGAGATGGGACCTGGATAAACTGAAAGAACCAGAGGTTGTAGAGAGTTTCAGGAAGAGCATAAGGGAACAATTGACAGGAATGGGGGAAAGAAATACAGTAGAAGAAGAATGGGTAGCTCTGAGGGATGAAGTAGTGAAGGCAGCAGAGGATCAAGTAGGTAAAAAGACGAGGGCTAGTAGAAATCCTTGGGTAACAGAAGAAATATTGAATTTAATTGATGAAAGGAGAAAATATAAAAATGCAGTAAATGAAGCAGGCAAAAAGGAATAGAAACGTCTCAAAAATGATATCGACAGGAAGTGCAAAATGGCTAAGCAGGGATGGCTAGAGGACAAATGTAAGGATGTCGAGGCTTGTGTCACTAGGGGTAAGATAGATATTGCCTACAGGAAAATTAAAGAGACCTTTGGAGAGAAGAGAACCACTTGTATGAATATCAAGAGCTCAGACGGCAACCCAGTTCTAAGCAAAGAAGGGAAGGCAGAAAGGTGGAAGCAGTATATAGAGGGTTTATACAAGGGCGATGTACTTGAGGACAATATTATGGAAATGGAAGAGGATGTAGATGAAGACGAAATGGGAGATAAGATACTGCGTGAAGAGTTTGACAGAGCACTGAAAGACCTGAGTCGAAACAAGGCCCCGGGAGTAGACAACATTCCATTTGAACTACTGATGGCCTCGGGAGAGCCAGTCATGACAAAACTCTACCATCTGGTGAGCACGATGTATGAGACAGGAGAAATACCCTCAGACTTCAAGAAGATTATAATAATTCCAATCCCAAAGAGAGCAGGTGTTGATAGATGTGAAAATTACCGAACTATCAGTTTAATAAGTCACAGCTGCAAAATACTAACGCGAATTCTTTACAGACGAATGGAAAAACTGGTAGAAGCCGACCTCGGGGTAGATCCGTTTGGATTCCGTAGAAATGTTGGAACACGTGAGGCAATACTGACCTTACGACTTATCTTGGAAGAAAGATTAAGAAAAGGCAAACCTACGTTTCTAGCATTTGTAGACTTAGAGAAAGCTTTTGACAATGTTGACTGGAATACTCTCTTTCAAATTCTGAAGGTGGCAGGGGTAAAATACAGGGAGCGAAAGGCTATTTACAGTTTGTACAGAAACCAGATGGCAGTTATAAGAGTCGAGGGGCATGAAAGGGAAGCAGTGGTTGGGAAAGGAGTAAGACAGGGTTGTAGCCTCTCCCCGATGTTATTCAATCTGTATATTGAGCAAGCAGTAAAGGAAACAAAAGAAAAATTCGGAGTAGGTATTAAAATTCATGGAGAAGAAGTAAAAACTTTGAGGTTCGCCGATGACATTGTAATTCTGTCAGAGACAGCAAAGGACTTGGAAGAGCAGTTGAACGGAATGGACAGTGTCTTGAAAGGAGGATATAAGATGAACATCAACAAAAGCAAAACGAGGATAATGGAATGTAGTCAAATTAAGTCGGGTGATGCTGAGGAAATTAGATTAGGAAATGAGACACTTAAAGTAGTAAAGGAGTTTTGCTATTTAGGGAGTAAAATAACCGATGATGGTCGAAGTAGAGAGGATATAAAATGTAGACTGGCAATGGCAAGGAAAGCGTTTCTCAAGAAGAGGAATTTGTTAACATCGAGTATAGATTTAAGTGTCAGGAAGTCATTTCTGAAAGTATTTGTATGGAGTGTAGCCATGTATGGAAGTGAAACATGGACGATAACTAGTTTGGACAAGAAGAGAATAGAAGCTTTCGAAATGTGGTGCTACAGAAGAATGCTGAAGATAAAGTGGGTAGATCACGTAACTAATGAGGAGGTATTGAATAGGATTGGGGAGAAGAGAAGTTTGTGGCACAACTTGACTAGAAGAAGGGATCGGTTGGTAGGACATGTTTTGAGGCATCAAGGGATCACAAATTTAGCATTGGAGGGCAGTGTGGAGGGTAAAAATCGTAGAGGGAGACCAAGAGATGAATACACTAAGCAGATTCAGAAGGATGTAGGTTGCAGTAGATACTGGGAGATGAAGAAGCTTGCACAGGATAGAGTAGCATGGAGAGCTGCATCAAACCAGTCTCAGGACTGAAGACCACAACAACAACACCAGAAAGGCGAGGAGTGTTTTCAACTCGATGAGCTGAGCTTTCGAGAGTCACGATCTTACCACGAACACAAAAATGCGGCCCCTCAGATGCTATGTGTTCTCAGTTCTCTTGTATCGTGTGGAAACATGGACCTTTACAATGGCAGCCACTGCCAGGCTCCAAGCTTTTGAGCTATGGTCACACAGAAGAATGTTGAGAATATCATGGACTCAAAAAGTGACAAATGTCAGGGTTCGACGTCAAATTAACAAAAGCCAAGAACTGATCAACAAGTGTCACAAACTACAATACCTTGGCCACTTCATGAGGAATCAAAAAATATATGAGCTGTTTCAACGTACGCTGCAAGGAAAGTTCGAGGGAAAGTGACCTCCAGGTCGAAGAAGAATTTCGTGGCTCGACAACCTTAGATCTTGGTCTAATATTAGCTCTGAAG
Source organism: Schistocerca cancellata (assembly GCF_023864275.1). Taxonomy (NCBI): domain Eukaryota; kingdom Metazoa; phylum Arthropoda; class Insecta; order Orthoptera; family Acrididae; genus Schistocerca; species Schistocerca cancellata. The sequence goes on from NC_064626.1 coordinate 8,722,185, forward strand.
AACTGTTTCGCATTGAAACCGATAAAGACAGAATAGCCAACGTCCGGAGCGGAGTGACACGCCAAGGAGAAGAAGAATTACTTGTTAATTGACCATTTATATTTGATTAGAATTTAGACTCTTATGACAAATAACTTTAAAAAGACTTTTTCCACGATCCTAGGACTGTAGTGCAAATATTATGTACATTTCTTGTGCACAATATATTCATTTAATAGCATGAGAACTCAAGAGTTGCCTGCCCTTGCACAGTAACTGATGGACATAGACTAAGTTATAAATTTGAGTACTGACACGGCGTGTGCATTATTTAACTAATTCCTTTCCTGTGCCAACCTCTTTACCTCAGAGCAGCACTTGCAATCAACGTCCTCAATTATCTGCTGGATTTATTCCAGTCTCTGTTTACCTCTACGGTTTTTGCTGTCTACAGCTCCCTCTGGTATCATGGAAATCATTCCCTCATGTCTTAACAGATGTCCTATCATCCTGTCCCTTCTCCTTATCAGTGTTTTCCACATATTGCTTTCCTCTCCGATTCTATGCAGAACCTCCTCATACCTCACCTTATCAGTCCACCTAATTTTCAACATTAGTATATAGTACCACATCTCAAATGCTTCGATTCTCCTGTTCCGGTTTTCCCACAGTCCATATTTCACTATTCACTCCAAACGTATATTCTCAGAAATTTCTTCCTGAAATTAAGGTCCATTTTTATACTAGTAGACTTCTCTTGGCCTGGAATGCCATTTTTGCCAGTGCTAGTTTTCTTTTGATGTTCTCCTTGTTCTGTCTGTCATTGGTTATTTTCCTGCCTAGGTAGTAGAATTTCTTAACTTCATCTACTTCGTAACCATCAACCTTGATGCTCAATTTCTCGCTGTTCTCATTTCTGCTACTTCTCATTACCATCGTCTTTCTTCGATTTACTCTCAGTTCACATTCTTAATCATGAGACTTCATTCCATTCAGGAGATCATTTAATTCTTCTCCACTTTCAATCAGAATAACAATGTCATCAGCGAATCGTATCATTGATATCCTTGCATCTTTCTTTTATTTCCATCATTGCTTCTTCGATTTACAAATTGAACAGTAGGGGCGAAAGACTACATCCCTGTCTCACACCCTTTTTAATTCGAGCACTTCGTCCTTGGTCTCCACTCTTATTATTCCTTCTTGGCTCTTGTACGTATTGTATATTACCCGTCTCTCCCTATAGCTTACTTCTATTCTTCTCAGAATTTCGATCATTTTACATTATGTTACATTGTCTAAAGCTTTTTACGACAAATCCTATGAATGTGTCTTGATTTTTCATTAGTTTTGCTTCCACTATCAACCGCAACGTCAGAATTGCCTCTCTCGTGCCTTTACCTTTCCTAAAGCCAAACTGAGGGTGATCTAACACATCCTTGAGTTCTCCATAGCTCACTTTAATTCTGATGCAAATAATGGATCACCTAGCCCTTTTAAATCGACTCCTGCTCCTTCTGCTATCACGTCAGACAAATCTTCCCATCATAGAGGCCTTCAGTGTACTCTTTCCACCTTTTGGCTCTCTCCTCTGCGTTTAACAGTGGAATTACCGCTGCAGTCATAACGTTATGCCCCTTGCTTTTAATTACATCGAAGGTTGTTTTGACGTTCCTATATGTTAAGTCGGTCTTTCCGACAATCATTTCTTTCCGATTTCTTCGCATTTCTCATGCTACTATTTCGTCTTAGCTTTCCTGCACTTCCTATTCATCTCATTCCTCAACGGCTTGTATTTGTGTATTTCTGAATTTCGTCGAACATTTTTGCCCTTTCTTCTTCCATATATCAGCTGAAGTATTTCTTCTGTCACCCATGGTTTCTTCATAATTACCTTCTTTTACGTATATTCTTGTTTCCAACTTCTGTAATTGCCCTTTTTAGAGATGTACATTCCTCTTCAACTGTACTGCCTATTGAGCTATTCCTTATTGCTGTATCTATAGCCTTAGAGAGCTTCAAGCATATCTCGTCATTGCTTAGAATTTCCGTATTGCACTTCTTTACGAATTGATTCTTCCTCCCTAATAGCTTCGGCTTACTCTTCATCACTACTACAATGTGATCTAGTCTATATCTCCTCGTGGGAACATCTTACAATACAGTATCAGATTTCCGGCCTTTTCCCAGGTATAGCTCCTCCTCTTGTGATTCTTGAACAGAGTATTCGCTACTATTAGCTGAAATTTATTACAGAACTCAATTAGTCTTTCTCCTCTCTCATCCCTTGTCCCAAGCCCATGTTCTGCTATAACCTTTCTTTCTATTCCTTCCCCTACAACTGCATTCTAGTCCCCCATGACTATTACATTTTCCTCTTCCTTTACGTATTGTATTACCCTTTCATTAACTTTCTCTATCTATTCATCGTCAGCTTGCGACGTCGGCATATCTACCTGAACTATCGTTGTCGGTGTTGGTTTGCTGTCGATTCTGATGAGAACAAACCTATCACTGAACTTTTCACAGTAACACATTTTCTGCCATTGTTGATACTACAGTATACTCATTTGACTAGAAACCCTTGTCTTCTTTCCATTTCATTTCTCGGATCCCTACTATATCTAGATTGAGCCTTTGAATTTCCCTTTTCATATTTTCTAGCTTTCCTACCACGATCAAGCTTCTGACATTCCACGCCTCGACTCCTTTCGTTGGTTATTCAATCTCTGTCTCACGGTCACCTCCCCCTTGGCAGTCCCCTGGCGGAGATCCGAATGGGGGCCTATTCCGGAATCTTTTGCCAATGTAGAGATCATCATGAGATTTTTTTAATTACAGGCCACATGTCCTTTGGATAAACCTTATGTCTCTTTAATGCAGTGGTTTCCATTTCTTTCTGCATCTTCATGCAGTTGATCATTGCTGATTGTTCCACCGCAAGGACAAGAGAGAGTAAACGTGAATTTAAGAAGCATTTCTGCTCTCTCAATCAGTATTGTTTGTTTTTAGGATTAAATTTTTTGTACAGTAGGAAGTGTTGACCGGCAGATCGAGCGTAAAGTACCAACTTACAGAAAGCTAGTGCACAGTAACGTTGTCCGGGATCAAAATTTTGCACGAAACCAGAAAGTGAATTATGACATCACAACATACCACTGGTAGCATGAATGACCGAGTCACTGATACTGGGATTTGAGTTTGTTTCGTGAAACCTGTGGGGTACTGAGCGAACAGTTGGCAACACTCCAGACCGTGTGGAGGGGGCCGCTGCGGTCCTCAACCCGAGGAGGCAGCCTGCTCTCTCTCTCCCTCTCCCTCTCCCGCCGAGTGCTCTTCCGCCCGTGTGTGCAATGGAAATATCAACAACGAGTCTACACTGACTTTATATCATTTAAATAATTCGGTAAACCACTCAGCCAGATGACCGTGAGTCTACTTGGCTATTGTGTACAACCATTTTCCCAGAAGATTCTGACGTTACTCAACACGACCTCGAGTGTACTTTGCTTTGTATGAATTCCTTGCCTTCGAACTTTTCTACGCCATCAATCGTCAGAAGACTATGAGGCTACTTTGTATAAAATCACTTTTCGTTAAATGAAAGTCCTGATACATCTCTGAAGGACATCGAGTCTACAATGTGTTTGTAAAACTTGGACTTTCCTTTGGACCATCGCTAACCGTCGATCTATGAAGACGTCGAGTCTACTTAACGTGGTAACGAGCCAGAATAGTAGAAGGTAGTGACGATGTGTCAGCACTATCGTTCCAAAATTCATCCTCCGAAAACTTATGACATGAAATTATTGACTCTGCTAAATTATGTGAAATCATTAGCTAACCGAGTTGACGTAAATAATTTGATTTGTAAAACATTGTACTTCTATGAAAAATTTTAATCTTTTGCAGTTATCACCGGGGTCCATGTATCATTTGTAAAGATGAAAATACTTTAATATTGTATTTGAAGTCCAATTTACTGAAATAACTGTAACATATGCAACTAAATAAGTCAAAATCGCTATCTGATTCTACTGTATGTAACACTGTCTGAATTTCTTATGTGTATGTACATTTACCCTGCGTACCAACTTACGTTATGTACTTGTGGAATGAAACTATGGCAACCAAGCGTACTACGGCTGTTATCCTAACGTTGGTTGAACACTTGACAGTATTCATTGTATTTTATCCTTTCAAGCCTTTGAGAGGGCGACGTATTAGTACTTTTTATTTCATCCAAAGTTTGTACGTATGAACTGTTTCTGAAATAACTCTGTAAACGATGTACCTGCGCTCTTACTTTCAATTTACGCATTTACGTGAGTGTATCGACTCCTAAAACCTATTATCTAATTGCAGAACTTTTGTCATTCGTTGTCTCGCTCTCGTAAGGTACGGACACCGTTCGCCATTCTGCTGTACTCACTGTAAAGGTTATTACATAAAAGATTATGTTCCGGCATATCGACAAGCGCCGGCACGAAGACGAAGAACGCAAGAGCAGAAAAGAATGTGAGGCGACGTCAGGCGATAGTTGGCTAGCTAGGACCGCACCACGGCGGGACCGGCCTCTCTCTATCCGGAGGGAATACAAGCGCCGCTGCTGCCGCCCTCGGCCGGGCAGTAGAAGACGGACGCTAGCAGAGCTAGCCATATCCATGGACATTCCATACAGCGAAAGACACAGATTATTTTGCGTGTCGCCATTAGCTTGCGACACGACGCCGTAAACCAAAGTCAAGTCTTTTCAATCTACTTTATTGTAATAAAAACCATTAATGTGATTTGTTTGAACTGTTGTATAGCTATCTGAGAAAGAAGCATCCTTTAGGTATTCCTATAAGAGAGGAGTGGGCAGCACACCACAGATAATTAGGCTTCCTTAATACAGTTGTTGTTGTTGTTGTGGTCTTCAGTCCTGAGACTGGTTTGATGCAGCTCTCCATGCTACTCTATCCTGTGCAAGCTTCTTCATCTCCCAGTACCTACTGCAACCTACATCCTTCTGAATCTGCTTAGTGTATTGATCTCTTGGTCTCCCTCTACGATTTTTACCCTCCACGCTGCCCTCCAATGCTAAATTTGTGATCCCTCGATGCCTCAGAACATGTCCTACCAACCGATCCCTTCTTCTAGTCAAGTTATGCCACAAACTTCTCTTCTCCCCAATCCTATTCAATACCTCCTCATTAGTTACGTGATCTACCCACCTTATCTTCAGCATTCTTCTGTAGCACCACATTTCGAAAGCTTCTATTCTCTTCTTGTCCAAACTAGTTATCGTCCATGTCTCACTTCCATACATGGCTACACTCCATACAAATACTTTCAGAAACGACTTCTTGACACCTAAATCTATATTCGATGTTAACAAATTTCTCTTCTTGAGAAACGCTTTCCTTGCCATTGCCAGTCTACATTTTATATCATCTCTACTTCGACCATCATCGGTTATTTTACTCCCTAAATAGCAAAACTCCTTTACTACTTTAAGTGTCTCATTTCCTAATCTAATTCCCTCAGCATCACCCGACTTAATTTGACTACATTCCATTATCCTCGTTTTGCTTTTGTTGATGTTCATCTTATATCCTCCTTTCAAGACACTGTCCATTCCGTTCAACTGCTCTTCCAAGTCCTTTGCTGTCTCTGACAGAATTACAATGTCATCGGCGAACCTCAAAGTTTTTACTTCTTCTCCATGAATTTTAATACCTACTCCGAATTTTTCTTTTGTTTCCTTTACTGCTTGCTCAATATACAGATTGAATAACATCGGGGAGAGGCTACAACCCTGTCTCACTCCTTTCCCAATCACTGCTTCCCTTTCATGCCCCTCGACTCTTATAACTGCCATCTGGTTTCTGTACAAATTGTAAATAGCCTTTCGCTCCCTGTATTTTACCCATGCCACCTTCAGAATTTGAAAGAGAGTATTCCAGTCAACATTGTCAAAAGCTTTCTCTAAGTCTACAAATGCTAGAACCGTAGGTTTGCCTTTTCTTAATCTTTCTTCCAAGATAAGTCGTAAGGTCAGTATTGCCTCACGTGTTCCAACATTTCTACGGAATCCAACCTGATCTTCCCCGAGGTCGGCTTCTACCAGTTTTTCCATTCGTCTGTAAAGAATTCGCGTTAGTATTTTGCAGCTGTGACTTATTAAACTGATAGTTCGGTAACTTTCACATCTGTCAACACCTGCTTTCTTTGGGATTGGAATTATTATATTCTTCTTAAAGTCTGAGGGTATTTCGCCTGTCTCATACATCGTGCTCACCAGATGGTAGAGTTTTGTCATGAATGGCTCTCCTGAGGCCATCAGTAGTTCTAATGGAATGTTGTCTACTCCCGGGGCCTTGTTTTGACTCAGGTCTTTCAGTGCTCTGTCAAACTCTTCACGCAGTATCTTATCTCCCATTTCGTCTTCATCTACATCCTCTTCCATTTCCATAATATTGTCCTCAAGTACATCGCCCTTGTATAAACCCTCTATATACTCCTTCCACCTTTCTGCTTTCCCTTCTTTGCTTAGAACTGGGTTGCCATCTGAGCTCTTGATGTTCATACAAGTGGTTCTCTTCTCTCCAAAGGTCTCTTTAATTTTCCTGTAGGCAGTATCTATCTTACCCCTAGTGAGACAAGCCCCTACATCCTTACATTTATCCTCTAGCCATCCCTGCTTAGCCATTTTGCACTTCCTGTTGATTTCATTTTTGAGACGTTTCTATTCCTTTTTGCCTGCTTCATTTACTGCATTTTTATATTTTCTCCTTTCATCAATTAAATTCAATATTTCTTCTGTTACCCAAGGATTTCTATTAGCCCGCGTCTTTTTACCTACTTGATCGTCTGCTGCCTTCACCACTTCATCCCTCAGAGCTACCCATTCTTCTTCTACTGTATTTCTTTCCCCCATTCCTGTCAATTGTTCCCTAATGCTCTCCCTGAAACTCTGTACAACCTCTGATTCTTTCAGTTTATCCAGGTCCCATCTCCTTAAATTCCCACCTTTTTGCAGTTTCTTCAGTTTCAATCTGCAGTTCATAACCAATAGATTGTGGTCAGAATCTACATCTGCCCCAGGAAATGTCTTACAATTTAAAACCTGGTTCCTAAATCTCTGTCTTACCATTATATAATCTATCTGAAACCTGTCAGTATCTCCAGGCTTCTTCCATGTATACAGCCTCCTTTCATGATTCTTGAACCAAGTGTTAGCTATGATTAAGTTATGCTCTGTGCAAAATTCTACAAGGCGGCTTCCTCTTTCATTCCTTCCCCCCAATCCATATTCACCTACTATGTTTCCTTCTCTCCCTTTTCCTACTGACGAATTCCAGCATGCGTTCACTATGCTGTTTGTAGTAGCTAACCCGCACTCCTATTTTTTTATTCATTATTAAACCTACTCCTGCATTACCCCTATTTGATTTTGTATTTATAACCCTGTAATCACCTGACCAAAAGTCTTGTTCCTCCTGCCACCGAACTTCACTAATTCCCACTATATCTAACTTTAACCTATCCATCTCCCTTTTTAAATTTTCTAACCTACCTGCCCGATTAAGTGATCTGACATTCCACGCTCCGATCCGTAGAACGCCAGTTTTCTTTCTCCTGATAACGACGTCCTCCTGAGTAGTCCCCGCCCGGAGATCCGAATGGGGGACTATTTTACCTCCGGAATATTTTACCCCAGAGGACGCCATCATCATTTAATCATACAGTAGAGCTGCATGTCCTCGGGAAAAATTACGGCTGTAGTTTCCCCTTGCTTTCAGCCGTTCGCAGTACCAGCACAGCAAGGCCGTTTTGGTTAATGTTACAAGGCCAGATCCGTCAATCATCCAGACTGTTGCCCCTGCAACTACTGAAAAGGCTGCTGCCCCTCTTCAGGAACCACATGTTTGTCTGGCCTCTCAACAGATACCCCTCCGTTGTGGTTGCACCTACGGTACGGCCATCTGTATCGCTGAGGCACGCAAGCCTCCCCACCAACGGCAAGGTCCATGGTTCATGGGGGGCTTAATACAGTATGAAGTTAAAATTTTCTGCGTTTAATTTCTAACAAAACCACTTTTCGTGTTCAATCATTATCTTCATTGCATCTTACACTGCACGTCCCTGAGATTCTTGGACCGGTCATTTTATTTGTATCTTGCAGGACTTTCACTCTAGCTGTGCAAAGAACGATTCGGTCATTCGTCTACCGAGAGTGACGTCATTGTGCGGGCTACCCCCCTGTCAGACACAGGCCCCACGAACATTTAAAAGTTTTGATGGCACTTAATTCCCGTTATATGTTGTATTCCCAGCTTCACGCCGAACTCGGTACGAAACATTGGCTGTATTAACGCCCTTAGCCGTACGTATTGCGTACGACAAAACGAGCAACCACAATCTGGTGACACCTACTCCTTTTTTTAGGATTTATATTGTCATTGAAATTACTGTTTTTGAATATATTTAAGGCTAGTAACGTGTAAAACTACAACTTTGATAAAATCACTGCTTTTGGCCAACAGCAGGTCAAACTAACTAGCTGTTCCTCGATTCCGGTTGTGTGTATAAAAGTCAGACTCCTTTAGAGCAAACTGTCACTCCTGAGAAATGCGTAACGTTGCAGTTCATACCACCTGGAGCCAGTGGACAAATACAGCTTGTGAATGTTTGTTTTTCCCGTATCTATAAAACATATTTTCGCACTATCTGCAGCTACGCCTTAAAGGATAGCTATCTTCACGAGAAGCTCCGGGACAGAATGTTATGAAATCGGTTGGATGCCACCACATTACATCACCCCCTTACACCAATATGATTCTGTAGTCATTCTTAAAGTGTGGATATCTAGTTGAACGTCCTGCATTGTTTGTAGCTTCCTTCGTTCTTGATGATGCGAATCTTTGTGACCACTGTGGCTATTTTTCATTCGGTGTTCATGGTGCAGTAGCTACAAACAATCGTGCAGTTATCGAATCAGTTAACGTAGAGAAAGGCTGGTCATAAGTCTGCGATAGCAACTTGACTTCTCGTATTACAGTGAATATTTTTATTTGCCAATTGCGGAGTATGTGAGTAGTCATCATCGAATATTCAATACTGAGAACAGGAAGATGTGGAGCACAGATGTATGAAATACAAAAGCACCATTCAATGTGCTTTAGACCAGTATGTTCCGATAAAGGTCTTAAGAGATGGGAAAGACCCACTGGGGTTAAATAGCTGTGTCAGGGAACTCAGATTCTAGAGAAGTCAAAACTTAGCTGACAAACAATAGCTGCAAGTGGCGAAAATGAGCTTAAGGAGAGGATGAGAGAAACCTTCAATGACTCTGAAAGTAAAATTTTGTCAACTGACATGAGTAACAACCTTAGGAGAGTTTGGTCTCAGATAAAATCAGTAGGTGGTTGGAAATCTCCTGTTAATTCACTCAGGGAACGTACAGGACCGAAATGGAAGATAGCAAAGCGAAGACCGACATACTGAATTCGGTCTTCCGAAATTGTTTCACTGCAGAAGATCGTAACACAGTCATCGTACGAATGTCAAAATGACAGATATAGTGTAACCGATCTCGGAAAAGAAAAGCAGTTACAATCGCTTAGTAGTGAAAACGCGCCAGGAGCAGGTGAGATACCTACAAGAAGTTGTTTCTTTTGTAGCAGCAGTCTGTTGTAGATCGCTGAGCAACAGCGTGTACCTTGCGACTGGAGCGAACGCCTTTCCCATTTTCTGGAAGGCTCAAGTGAGCAACAATTACTTCCTGCCACATGCATCTCACGAAATGACCGCGATGTGGAGTGAGAGCTAGTAGTGAGCACTCTTCCCGAGTGGAGCACGGACAGGTGGAGAGGGACAGTACCGCCTGCCGCCTGCCGCCTGACAGCTTGCGGAGTGTGGTGCGGTACAGACGTCGACGTAGGCGGGAGCAGGAGTGCTCGCACTGGCCACATGGACTACAGACAACTGGCGAATGAGTCTCTACAAGTCGTGATTACTGAACTGCGCGGAACTGACGCACGAACGAACCTTACCGTCGGATGTCATCGCCACAGCGCCTCTCGACATCCGTGGCTAAATGAAAGGGAAGGCCTGTGTACGGACTCGGAACAGGGAAAATAAAGTGCATCGCATACTGAGACTAACGGGAAGTGTTGTAGCAGGAGAGAGAGGTTACATTCATCCGTTACTCAATGCATTAGTTGGTGAAATAGGTTTATAGGTTTTAAGACCATTCTTGACAGTGATATACAAATTCTGGTGAAATTCTTATGAAAGGGAACAAATGGCCCATGTTAAATTCACGCAAGATGAAAGTAACTCTGAGAGTGCAGATCTGTGGCATGAAGTATGACCAGAATCATGTGTCGAGGCAAATCTTTAAAAATGGATCGAGAACAAGTACTGCTGAAGAGCTTAAAACTACATGTGGAAATGCAAGACAATGGAGGAAACTATAGAAGATGTTGAAATGCAAGACAATGGAGGAAACTACAGAAGAGTATCACATGAAGAAGACTGGATCAAATTGAGAGAAAGAAGAGACACAGATGGAGCCACGCGTCAACGATGACTTCAAAACTACACTCCTGGAAATGGAAAAAAGAACACATTGACACCGGTGTGTCAGACCCACCATACTTGCTCCGGACACTGCGAGAGGGCTGTACAAGCAATGATCACACGCACGGCACAGCGGACGCACCAGGAACCGCGGTGTTGGCCGTCGAATGGCGCTAGCTGCGCAGCATTTGTGCACCGCCGCCGTCAGTGTCAGCCAGTTTGCCGTGGCATACGGAGCTCCATCGCAGTCTTTAACACTGGTAGCATGCCGCGACAGCGTGGACGTGAACCGTATGTGCAGTTGACGGACTTTGAGCGAGGGCGTATAGTGGGCATGCGGGAGGCCGGGTGGACGTACCGCCGAATTGCTCAACACGTGGGGCGTGAGGTCTCCACAGTACATCGATGTTGTCGCCAGTGGTCGGCGGAAGGTGCACGTGCCCGTCGACCTGGGACCGGACCGCAGCGACGCACGGATGCACGCCAAGACCGTAGGATCCTACGCAGTGCCGTAGGGGACCGCACCGCCACTTCCCAGCAAATTAGGGACACTGTTGCTCCTGGGGTATCGGCGAGGACCATTCGCAACCGTCTCCATGAAGCTGGGCTACGGTCCCGCACACCGTTAGGCCGTCTTCCGCTCACGCCCCAACATCGTGCAGCCCGCCTCCAGTGGTGTCGCGACAGGCGTGAATGGAGGGACGAATGGAGATGTGTCGTCTTCAGCGATGAGAGTCGCTTCTGCCTTGGTGCCAATGATGGTCGTATGCGTGTTTGGCGCCGTGCAGGTGAGCGCCACAATCAGGACTGCATACGACCGAGGCACACAGGGCCAACACCCGGCATCATGGTGTGGGGAGCGATCTCCTACACTGGCCGTACACCACTGGTGGTCGTCGAGGGGACACTGAATAGTGCACGGTACATCCAAACCGTCATCGAACCCATCGTTCTACCATTCCTAGACCGGCAAGGGAACTTGCTGTTCCAACAGGACAATGCACGTCCGCATGTATCCCGTGCCACCCAACGTGCTCTAGAAGGTGTAAGTCAACTACCCTGGCCAGCAAGATCTCCGGATCTGTCCCCCATTGAGCATGTTTGGGACTGGATGAAGCGTCGTCTCACGCGGTCTGCACGTCCAGCACGAACGCTGGTCCAACTGAGGCGCCAGGTGGAAATGGCATGGCGAGCCGTTCCACAGGACTACATCCAGCATCTCTACGATCGTCTCCATGGGAGAATAGCAGCCTGCATTGCTGCGAAAGGTGGATATACACTGTACTAGTGCCGACATTGTGCATGCTCTGTTGCCTGTGTCTATGTGCCTGTGGTTCTGTCAGTGTGATCATGTGATGTATCTGACCCCAGGAATGTGTCAATAAAGTTTCCCCTTCCTGGGAAAATGAATTCACGTTGTTCTTATTTCAATTTCCAGGAGTGTATTTTGAACGACAATGTGGAGGTCTTTCCGCCAAAAGTAGGTACTGTATGGAATTTTCAATACAAATTTGTGGTGAAACCCCATAATTTTTTTGCATTACCCGTTATGATTCCATTGGCATATAAGAACCACATACTACATGAAATACGTAGGACTGACAAGGTATGATTGAAATGGCGGTATCTTCGTCATCTATTCACTGACAGCAGCAGAATAGAGAGATAGGATGACATATCTTTTTTTCGACGCCGGATCCAAATCACAGTTATGTGTCATCCAGCCTGCAGCGCCGTCTAGGTGAGTTTTATATTGGACGACGTTGGTGGAGCTTTTATAGTTCGTAATTTTTCTCTGTTGGATGGTACAGAATAACGATGATAGCATGTTGGGCTGACAGATGTGAATGGATGCGGATCTACTTCAGACTGTAGTATCTATATGTACTTTGGAGACTAGAGGAATACATTGCACGTATTTCCACCGAATGGTCAAAACACGGCCCTGCTTCACTAACTCGGATTGTTCTGTTTATACATGGATTGCAGAAGGTGGTGGATATGTCTTTCTGCGACTTCTGCACAGTTCCGACTTAAATTGGACTGATCACATGTGCAAAGCTGTATAAATGGGAGGAGATGCAAAATGTGTACGGGCTGACTAACACCAGATTGGAAATTTACTGCAGCAGATAGATTCGAGAAAGGTGACTTGTTTCGAGATATGGAAGTGCCAGAAATATGTTTGTGTAGTGGGTGTAATTATTAAAGGACTTGCCAACAGGTTCCAATGCAGGTATCTGCTTGAGTGGAAAGATATGATTCCAAATCATGGACATCATTTCTAGCAGACAGCGTAACACTGGAGTTCTGAGGAGCTAGTGTACACTTTCTTACGATCTCAATCAGCACATCATCTACTACCACTCGATTAGTCATCGCCTATAGCTCAGTGGATATATCGCAGAACCTCTGAGGCGGTATCGAGACAGAAAACGTTAGAACTTCTATCTGGGGCAGCGTCAGAGAGTCGCAAATACCGCTGACATAACACGTTCCTTAGCCGAATCATTTTCAAAATTCAGCGATTTTATTACAAGGTTGCACCGTCGGCGACGTGTAACCAGAGTGCTGGTCTGATAATACACATTCCTGCGATCACCGTCTCGGTATTTGTCCGGAAATACCACCTCATTCGGAGGTAACGTCTCAACTCGATTTATAAAGCCATTATAGCTTTTAACATGGATACTTGTGTGCACCTGTAGAACCAAGACCGCTTGTGACAGTAACAGACAGTAGCTGTTGGGATCGAGTTTTTTTTTAACATCTGGTGGTTAAACGTCTCTTTCTAGGACACAGTGGTGGCAAGAAAAACTTATGAGACATGTCCACCGATGGTTGATATTCTCTCAGTATTATTTCGTATCGCCAGAGATCAGTTACTGACGAGGTATTATACTTAGTAGTAGGGACTGAGTGATATGTCCGTATTTGAGTATCAGGCTCATAAAGTACTGTATGTGATTATGTTCTGACATGTGCAGAGGAAATGACTATGTCCAGTCGTAAGGAAGGTGTGGATTTGACGTGGTGTACTGTGATGGCATAGGAAGAGTATGTCAAGTCATAAGAATGGGTTCCTATATTTCTGTTTACAAAGCCACAGCCGTCAGCAGAGTGCATTTCCGATACTTCATCATTGACGAGTGTCACTCAACTGAGACCACAGTGCTAACATTTAGTTGTAAGTAGAGGGATAAAATATATATGTGAACGAATTCGTAGGCTCATTCTGGCTATATGTGCTTGGCCTGCAACGCTGTTGACCTGTGAGGGAATGATTCACGTTTCCTGTAAGAGACAGCAGCTGTCCAAATGCAATGGCCTGTTGGAATGCAGGAATGTACCTGAGTTAACTTTGTGGTCCTCCAGAGGGCAGACTAGTGAACTAATACTTGGTATGGGTTGGGCAGCTTTCGTGATCACGTGGAAATTTGAGAAGATTGAATATGGAGGTGAGTTTGTTCTGAACCATTATTCCCTCCCATGTAAATTGTTCAGTTTACTGCTTCTGCACATTTCGCAGCTTTATTTACTTGAGAGAAGATCGGTTATGGTGTGTGCATCTAGCAGGTGAAAGAGATGTTTGCTTGTTCTCTAGACATGAGAAACACCTTAGTTGACTTTGTAAATTATAGGGATGATTTGGAATCTGTTACATCACCGAGATCGGTATTCGCGACTGGAAATATCATTTTCCTCTATTTGTTTCGAGTTCCCATGTAAAGATGTTGACAGACGGGATAAGCGCTAAAGTTTTGGGTTTGTAGAGAAATAATTTCCAGCCTATATCTTCGGAATTACGTTGCGTGAGCGATCGGTAGGCTACTGCTGCGTGATTAATATCGAGAAGTACCGCGAAAATGGTATAATATTATGTCAAACCACGCAAAAATACATGTGTTCTCGTAATATCAGAGTCTGGAGATGGGTGTAGAAAAGCAAGCAAGCAGGTCCGGACCAGAAACAGTAATGCATTTGTGCCAAGGGGAAGTGAACCCAAATTTGTTGAACAGTTCTGAGAGTGACTTCGGTCAGCTGAGGGTGCTGTGGCCTCTCATCAGGTGTGGATGCCCCAGTGCCACGAGTGTACATACTACACTGTCTGTCTTCTTGGTATATGTACGAATGTTGTGAAAGGGGCGATTTTGTATGTTTACTACATCGATACAGTATTCAGTGATATATTGCTGGGTTGGAGATCAGTTTCATGCTCTAATATTCAAGCTACTGTCCTCAGTGGGAGGGCAGTGTAATTGAGTAAGAGTGTTTCCATATTTGACGATATGTTTGGCAATTGTGGGGTTTAGTTGACAGTGCGATATGGAGATCACTGTAAAATAGTTTTTGCCGCTGAAAATCTCGTCTGCAGAAAGAAAAAAAAAAGGCAGATGGCGCTTCCACATTGACAGCATTAGTAATTTGGTGGGTAAATTCGATAAGAGCCAATCATAATCCCACATTCATTCACAAGACAGTCATTGTGCTGGGACATAGGAGTCTATACATAGCAGAGGGAGCGTCTGTGTATGTTGAAGCAGGAAGGGTAACATGTGATACAGGGGATGTCATGCTAGGAAGACTGCATTCGATGTTATTCTCCGCTATTTTCATAAACAGGTTCTGTTAGGGCAAGAATTTCCGTGCATACAAGCTGACACCCCAAAAAAGCAAGCATGAACTATTTCTGGGACACTATACAATTTCCGATTTTGCATAGTCATGTAACATCAGTGTAAGATTGAGAATCTTGTCAGATGCACTTGCAATGGTTTGTAGCTACATGCACGCACTTCGCAGCATTGCCTCAGTTACACAGCACAGCTAGACACAGCTCGCATATCCAGCTAGGAACAATGCACACCATGCTATTCTGTCATCAATGGCAAACACACGTGCCACCCAGAGATGTCTTGCATATGGTAGCAGCGGGACTGTGGCTTAGAGTTCTGTGATGTCAATATAACACTGACTGTATACTCGAAAATGGAAGCAACTTTCACCTCCAGCAGCATGAGAGCAATAGGTCTCACTGGCTTGCGTCCAGCTGTGACTCGCGGCTGTGTCGGTGTGCGGACTCCTGGAGCATCTGCGCTCCCATCCGGTCATGTCAGCAATGATGCCTAGGTGAACACGTATTTCGAGAGGAATTTATAAGGTAGCAAGAATGAAAGGGATGTCGCCATCTCATGCTTGAGGGCACCTGTACATGGTTTGACAGCTGACAGCCGCATCACTTCATCACTTTGCGGGGCTGCAGGTAGCGTCCTGTGCAGTCTACTGGACTTTGGGTGGCAGATGGTGCTTGTGCACGTTGATAGCGTGTGTGTTGCATTATTTTGTGAGCAGGTCTGTAGGCTATGCTGTGCACTATTTGGACAGTTTACG
Organism: Schistocerca cancellata; assembly: GCF_023864275.1. Classification (NCBI taxonomy): domain Eukaryota; kingdom Metazoa; phylum Arthropoda; class Insecta; order Orthoptera; family Acrididae; genus Schistocerca; species Schistocerca cancellata. Next base: position 8,738,124 of record NC_064626.1, read on the forward strand.
AGTTGATTTCGTGTCTGCGCATCTGTGTACTGCATTATCTAGGAGGAGTCTGCCCACGCTGTCATTTTCGAGCCATTTTCCCCCTCCAGACCACCATCTTGGATTATGTTGCAAGAGGGATGACAGCACCCTCTGGTGGGTGTGTAAGTAGGCTGTTTAGGTTCTTATATCGGCAACGTTACGTAGCGCTCTGTACGAAAATCACTGGCTGTGCTGTGTGCAGTCTGTGGCTAGTTTGCATTGTTGTCTGCCATTGTAGTGTTGGGCAGCTGGATGTGAACAGCGCGTAGCGTTGCGCAGTTGGAGGTGAGCCGCCAGCAGTGGTGGATGTGGGGAGAGAGATGGCGGAGTTTTGAGATTTGTAATACTGGATGGCATGAACTGCTATATATATTATGATTATTAAGGTAAATACATTGTTTGTGCTCTATTAAAATCTTTCATTTGCTAACTATGCCTATCAGTAGTTAGTGCCTTCCGTAGTTTGAATCTTTTATTTAGCTGGCAGTAGTGGCGCTGGCTGTATTGCAGTAGTTCGAGTAACCAAGATTTTTGTGAGGTAAGTGATGTGTGAAACGTATAGGTTAATGTTAGTCAGGGCCATTATTTTGTAGGGATTATTGAAAGTCAGATTGCGTTGCGCTAAAAATATTGTGTGTCAGTTTAAGCACAGTCGTGTATAAATTTTTCTAAGGGGACGTTTCATATGTCGACCCTTAGCCGAGGATACCTCAACGGAATCTTCTGATTTTTTCTTGTAGTTTGTGTAATTAGTGTAGCTATTGTTTATTGCTAGTGCGTAATTGTAGAGAGAATCTCCTTTGTAGTTGCAGTCTTTCATTGTTGTACAGTAAAACAGTTGTGGCATTCATGTAGATTTGCACCAAGTATTTCGCAGCTGCGCTTGCAATTAACGAGATATTATTTTCAGTGCTAAGTTAATGTGTTCTCTTATTTTTGCTCTTCAAATTGTGTTTTTCTGTGTTATCGTGTGAAATATTGTGACAATAATGGCGTGTGAAAAACGTAATACTAGGCTCCAAAGTAAACTGAGAAATAGCAGTGAAGACGAAAGCAGTGTGTTAACGCCACCATGTAATGAATTAACAAGTACTCAAAGTAGTAATTTGGTAACTGTGCATAGGGAAATGGAGCGGGCGTCAAATAATGGTGTAGGCAGTGAAACAATCAGTGAACAGGGAAGCATTATCGATCGATCGGTCGGCAACAGCTCGCCTCAGGATTCCGAAATGACAGGACACAATCTTGCAAATACTGTAGATTCAGGTTTTGCGTCCTCACCGTTAAATCAAGACACAATTTCTGCTTTTCAAAATGTGAATATTGCCGGTTCAAATGCACTTTGGAATAGCACTGAGGAACATGTTTCAGATACCAGTGCACTGTTATTACAGTTAATGCAACAAATGGGACAAAGGCTACAAAAGTTAGACACAACACTTGAACAAAATCAGAAACAAATGGGACAAAATCTTCAAAAGTTAGACACAATGGAACAACACCAGAGACAAACTTAGAAACAGTTAGACACAATGGAACAAAATCTTCAAAAGTTAGACACAATGGAACAAAGTCTTCAAAAGTTATACACCACGCTTGAACAAACACGTGAAGATTTAACTACTGAGTTACATAACATCGAATCGAAATGTCAAAAAGTCTGTAATGACGTAACAACACAAATTTGTGAGCATTTCCAACCTATTTTTTCGCGTCATGAAAATGCATTACAGAATCACGAAGCAGCCATAAAAGAACTGCAAACTATTGTTCATGAAAATCATGAGACCTTGCAAGCTAAAATTGACTCAGTTGCATCTACCGATTCGGTTACGCAACTTGCAAAAACTCAAGAAAACTTAAAGGACACAGCAGAAACGATTTCAATACAAATGGACACTCTGAAACTTGGTTCAGAAAAACACACTGAGGAAATAAGTACACTATCGGAGAAAGTAGCCGAACTTTCGGATCAGTTCACTAACTTATCTGCAAAGGTAGATGATGATCTGAATGACACAAGACCTGTAGCCATCACTGACACAGAAGAGTGCGAACAAATTAGGAAATTCAAACAAAATCAGAATCAAATTAATACGCAACACCAAAGAGAAATCCGGCAAGTACAAGATCAGCTGACACAGGTAATACAAGAATTACGTATTTCAGAGGCCACTCGCGCTCCAATAGGGGAAGAGGGACATAGAAATACGGAGCAACCACAAAATAATAACACAGGGCATTTCGGAAATTATGAAAGAAATTGGCAAGGTGCACCGAATTTTGAGATGGAACCGCCGACACGACGTAACAATGACCGATATGCTACTCGCCGACACGATGATTTTGACTATAAGCTGTTCATTACTACACGTAAATTCAAAACGTTTAAGAATTCTGCCAACGACATTCATCCACAAGCGTGGCTCCATCAATTCTCTCATTGTTTTCTTCCCAACTGGTCATTAGAACACAGATTAGAATTTATGTGTGGCTACTTGGAGAATGAACCAGCTGTAAGAATGCGATCGGTCATTCACGATTGTCACAGTGAAGGAGATTTTTATCATGCCTGCCTCCCAGCATATTTGTCTCAAGCTACACAAGACCGAGTAAAACATAGCATCATAATGATGAAACATTTCGAACAATCTGAATTTTCCAGTCTTGTGAAATATTTTGAAGACATGTTGCACAAGAATCAGTACCTGTCAAACCCATACAGCCCCTCAGAACTCATCCGCATTTGCTTAATCAAACTGCCTGAACATTTACGACATATTATTTTAGCAGGACGTTGCAAAGACGACATTGAAGCTTTTCAGGGACTGTTACAAGAATTAGAAATTGACACAGACAGTCGCATGATGCGAAAACAGGAAAACAATCACTACAGGTCACATCCGCCACAATTCCGTGACGACAGAAACATAACTGGACACGACAAGGCTATTCTTACAACGTAAATCGTGACCAAAACAGACACCACCCGTATGACAACCACTGGCAGAGTAATGGTTACAGAGAAAGATCGCATTTCCGTAGTAATGAATATAACATCAACAATCATAGAACCAGACAATATGGCAACCAGAACTATTATTATCACGGGAGACAGAATAACTTTAGACGCAACGGTCCAGCGTGCAGTTACAACTCAGGGAGAAATTCTCCACCATGTGACCGACAAGAAAGAAACTATGGAATCTACCGACATGACGACAGACGATATGATCGTAACGACAGACCTGAACTGCATCAGAACTGGCGGGATTTAAACAGGGCAGGGCCCTCTCGTCACGGTGAATTTGTAGAAGTTAGGTCTCCAAATCCCAATAACGACGCGCGCCAACAAAGGAAAAGACAATGACTCGCACCGCAGGCTGCCACGTGCGCCGGCTGGCTCAGAGAAAAATAACATAGACGCTAACCTTGAGAAAAATTGCAGTATTCTTTACCGACGTATACCACATGATAATTGCGTTAAAGTTGAAACTCTGCGTACTAGGAAGAGCAAAGGTTTACACCACATTTCACATGTAAAACCGTTTATTGAAAGATAATCTGCTTTTTAACTTTGTCTCTGCCATAAAACGTTTCACTTCACGTTACTAGTATGCTTTAGAAACTGTTACCATGCAACAATGTTTGAAGTTAAATATCCAGTCAAGAACCAAGAGAACTTATTTAAACAGAAATTACGAATGCATTGTTATTGCGAACAGACGGCACAGTGTAATTGTGTGTGTACATTCTTGATTGTTAGTTGCACGATTATGTAACGACTATAAGGCTCACATACTTAGAACATTTACCAGTACTGCTAATGAGATTTTAATGAAACATTTTGGTTTACTTGAAAATACATTCTGGATTTAAAGTACTTTTTGAGAGATACCAGATGACACAGTGGTTAGTTTATGTGACAGCTACATGATTATATCACGACGTTACTAATGAGTGACTATGTACAATGTTGCTTTTGCGGTGTTTCTGTTTTATATCTGCACAGTTTTTCTGAATTATTCTGGAAAGTAAAACATGTTTTAGTAGTAACTTTTGTGGTACAGCTACAATGAGACAGCCTCTTTCGTAGCACAACAATACGTTACAGCACAGTACTTTCTTCATCACAACAATAAGCGTAATAACTACGATATCTATACGCAAGGCATTTCACTTTTGTTTGGCTTCTGTAGAACTTAGCTTTTGGAGGACAATAACTACGACATTTCAACAGAGATTATCTTACAGCAAGATGCACATTTAGCGCCACAGGACACGTATTTGAGTGATTAATTTTGTACTTAAAACATTTATTTTTAAAGATATTTGAAGTATAATGATACAAAGGTTTTCCGTGATACATTTCATTCCATTGTTGTGATCTGTAACACCTGAGGGTATAATTACATTAATCCTCAGGGGGTACACGCCTACTTTGTGTACCATGTGTTTGGCAAGCACAAGGAGCCCTAGCTAATATGGTATTTGCTTATACAACTTTACACATCGGTACCATATTTCTCTAACACGCAAATTACACAGCTATCTGATCATTTAATTGAGAGATAAACATTTTTTTTACTACATCAGTGACACATGTTTACGCAATTACACACCTGGATAACTTCACACTTATGAAACTGTATTTTGTCTGTACTTTGTGAACTCTTCATATATTTTTCAGAACCATTGTGATACTATGAGGGCTTTGAATGATGTATTTGGTATGTGATCATGATTTTTAAAGTACGTTCGAGGTAGATGACGCTATTGAATTGAGCAGAGAATTTTTTTTAAGTTTTGAAATTATTGGAGGAAGCTACGACGATTTTGAGAGTTGACTGAGGTGTTATGATGTTATTATTACGACGACGATGTGTATTATGCTGTTGAGGTATGATTATGATCAATAAGCTGATGCTATATGAGGAATTTGATTATGCTATGTATTTATTATGATGAAATATTGAAGTGTCGTCGCAAGATTGACGGTCGACGAATATATATATATGTGTGTAATAAGGTAAGGAGTTATGAATAGTGGTTAGGGACTCTGACTTGTGAAAAAGGATGTTGGAAACCAAGAATCGTACTTTAAGAGTTATGAAATGTGTGTAAATACGTGAATGTATTACAATGCCGACGAAAATTTTTTGGACACTGCTATATTCATAGGATTTTGTTTCTACACATTTGCAACGCAAATTCTCAACCTGTGGAATTTTTTTATGTGAGACTGCCACTGTAGCAGAAACTGCGGTCGTAAATATTTCAGTAAGAAAGGTAAGTGACCTTGACGTAATGCGTTTTTGGCGCCCAGCTGAGAGGTAGTCGTCTGACAAAAGAAAGCCATTAGGTGGAGAAAAAAAGCGGCCATTAACCTCACTATTGACATTCCTTCATAGAAAGCTCCGCAAATACGACACACTCATTACTTGGAAAGACACTTTTACATCTGTACACCTGATTATGACAAGCGTCTTTCTACGAGAGTTGAGAGAATTTCTACTAACTTATGAAATGTCACATGACTATTTAATGATATTTTTATGCTTTGCTTTTCATAGTTGCTTATTTCATTTGACATCTAGTTTCCAGCTGTGTTGTAGCATTGGTTTTATACAATAAAATAAAATGCATTTGCTAATGAGAACACTTTCTGTCAACAGATCCATTAAATAATAATTTTGTGATACATATTCTTCGAAAAAGGAGCACTTGGAATGAAAAGAACAATAAGAAGGGACTAATAACAGTAACTGCATACATAATTTTCTTTTCAACTACTTGGTAATTTTTTTTGGTAGAATAACTTCTTGTGGTGCACCACTTTAATTACATAGATATTAAGATGTGAATATACATTTCCCTTGTCTGCATTGTTGTCTTTAGTGTAATGTTTTTTTCTGCTTGAGCTATGTCATGTTCAGATATAAGTTATTTCATTTGCTGCTGCTATTTGCCAGGCATAATGTTACTGAATTTGACTTTGTATGACATCAGTTTACTACTGATTTATTTTTCTTGTTTGCTGCACAGTGCCTTATATTAGTTGTAATATTGCAATTGCTTTGCCAATTTGAATTTTTTGTCATTGATGTTTGTGTTAATTGTTTTGTGCTGCTGCATTGCCTCGTCCCTTAGTTTAGCATCTGAGCTCAGTAGATTTAAGTTAGCTTAAGAGAGGGTAGCCTATAAGAGAATGAGTTGCGATGAATTTGAAGAAATGCACTGAGAGGCTATACGAGAAAAGTACAGAAAGCAGGTATAGACAGGACTTTTGGAAATAATGAAGAACGAAGGGAGATCTCCGAGAAGTAAAGAAAGTTTTGTTTGCAAAATACTGCAGTATAACAAACCCTGTCCTTTCCTTGTATTATTCCGCTATATGTTTGTGTACCCATGTGTATTTGTGTTTTTCCTGTCTTTATGTGTTTAGCTGATGAGAGCTATGTTGTAGAATTTTTCTAATACTATGTTATTTACTTTGTAAAGATGTTTAGACATTATTTATTCCGTTTTGTTTTAATGCTCATGTGTGAAATTGATGTTTCAAAGTTATTCTGATCTTTTATGTATGTACTCATGTCATAATTCCTGTAACAGTGGTGTATATGTTTACTTCTATTCTGTTGTAAAGCCTGTACTACAAATGTTATCTGTATTGTTATGTTCTTTAATGATGTTTTCTGTACCTTTGTAATTGTATTCTCATGTCATAAATTTCAAATGTAATTGACACCAGTTCATCAAATTAAGTAACTTTTAAGTTACATTTCACTGCACACGTTTCTGTTGGTCATAGTATATGGACAATACGTGAGAAGTAGGGACTCATAGTGTTTGCACGTGTGTTAATAATTCAGCAAGGGACTGGATAACAGCATTGCTGGTTCTAAGGACAATTCCAAAAACTTCGTGAGTGTACAAGTGGTAGTTTATGGACTTGCTATATTGTCTGCAAGACTTCTAAGGACAATTCCAAAAACTTTGTGCGTGCACAAGTGGTGGTTTATGGACTTGCTATCTTCTCTGCAAGACTCTTCGATGGTGATTGTGCACCTGCACAGTCGCAGCAGATGGCTGCTGGCCATCTCTACAAGGACTACAGTGGGTCTGCATCTTTGATGAGCCACCAATACCATTATTTCTACAAGGACTACAGTGGGTCTGCATCTTTGATGACCCACCAATACCATTATTTCTACAAGGACTACAGTGGGTCTACACCTTTGCTGACTCACCAATACCATTATTTCTACAAGGACTGCAGTGGGTCTGCACCTCTGGTGGCCCACCAATACCACAATCTCTATCAGGACTACAGTGGATCTATTCTGTGATGACCTACCTACCAATATTCTCCAAAACGTCGAATGACTCTGCTGTGGGTTTGCTCTATTGTGGCCCATTACCTGTCTGCATGTAAAGAGTCAGCACTGTCTTTCCGTTGGAAGGACAACACTACTTCTTCAAGACTGCATGGACATCCACTATTTCTGTGTGCAATTTCTTTTACTAATGAGACTTTGTGAAAAAAAAACTGTAATTACTATTGTGATGAATGATCAGGACTATCTTTATGGACTGTGAGAAAATTTTAGCTTTTGACCAACATTGTATCAATAAGTGTGTGCATTTGATTTCTTTGTTATTGTAATTACGATTATGAAAAATTTTAACAAATATGTATTGCCCAGTGCCCAAAACAGTTTGTAAAATTTTTTGTGGGGAGCATGGGGGCTATGTAAGTAGGCAGGTTAGGTTCTTATATCGGCAACGTTACGTAGCGCTCTGTACGAAAATCACTGGCTGTGCTGTGTGCAGTCTGTGGCTAGTTTGCATTGTTGTCTGCCATTGTAGTGTTGGGCAGCTGGATGTGAACAGCGCGTAGCGTTGCGCAGTTGGAGGTGAGCCGCCAGCAGTGGTGGATGTGGGGAGAGAGATGGCGGAGTTTTGAGATTTGTAATACTGGATGGCATGAACTGCTATATATATTATGATTATTAAGGTAAATACATTGTTTGTGCTCTATTAAAATCTTTCATTTGCTAACTATGCCTATCAGTAGTTAGCGCCTTCCGTAGTTTGAATCTTTTATTTAGCTGGCAGTAGTGGCGCTGGCTGTATTGCAGTAGTTCGAGTAACCAAGATTTTTGTGAGGTAAGTGATGTGTGAAACGTATAGGTTAATGTTAGTCAGGGCCATTATTTTGTAGGGATTATTGAAAGTCAGATTGCGTTGCGCTAAAAATATTGTGTGTCAGTTTAAGCACAGTCGTGTATAAATTTTTCTAAGGGGACGTTTCATATGTCGACCCTTAGCCGAGGATACCTCAACGGAATCTTCTGATTTTTTCTTGTAGTTTGTGTAATTAGTGTAGCTATTGTTTATTGCTAGTGCGTAATTGTAGAGAGAATCTCCTTTGTAGTTGCAGTCTTTCATTGTTGTACAGTAAAACAGTTGTGGCATGCATGTAGATTTGCACCAAGTATTTCGCAGCTGCGCTTGCAATTAACGAGATATTATTTTCAGTACTAAGTTAATGTGTTCTCTTATTTTTGCTCTTCAAATTGTGTTTTTCTGTGTTATCGTGTGAAATATTGTGACAATAATGGCGTGTGAAAAACGTAATACTAGGCTCCAAAGTAATCTGAGAAATAGCAGTGAAGACGAAAGCAGTGTGTTAACGCCACCATGTAATGAATTAACAAGTACTCAAAGTAGTAATTTGGTAACTGTGCATAGGGAAATGGAGCGGGCGTCAAATAATGGTGTAGGCAGTGAAACAATCAGTGAACAGGGAAGCATTATCGATCGATCGGTCGGCAACAACTCGCCTCAGGATTCCGAAATGACAGGACACAATCTTGCAAATACTGTAGATTCAGGTTTTGCGTCCTCACCGTTAAATCAAGACACATTTTCTGCTTTTCAAAATGTGAATATTGCCGGTTCAAATGCACTTTGGAATAGCACTGAGGAACACGTTTCAGATACCAGTGCACTGTTATTACAGTTAATGCAACAAATGGGACAAAGGCTACAAAAGTTAGACACAACACTTGAACAAAATCAGAAACAAATGGGACAAAATCTTCAAAAGTTAGACACAATGGAACAACACCAGAGACAAACATAGAAACAGTTAGACACAATGGAACAAAATCTTCAAAAGTTAGACACAATGGAACAAAATCTTCAAAAGTTATACACCACGCTTGAACAAACACGTGAAGATTTAACTACTGAGCTACATAACATCGAATCGACATGTCAAAAAGTCTGTAATGACGTAACAACACAAATTTGTGAGCATTTCCAACCTATTTTTTCGCGTCATGAAAAAGCATTACAGAATCACGAAGCAGCCATAAAAGAACTGCAAACTATTGTTCATGAAAATCATGAGACCTTGCAAGCTAAAATTGACTCAGTTGCATCTACCGATTCGGTTACGCAACTTGCAAAAACTCAAGAAAACTTAAAGGACACAGCAGATACGATTTCAACACAAATGGACACTCTGAAACTTGGTTCAGAAAAACACACTGAGGAAATAAGTACACTATCGGAGAAAGTAGCCGAACTTTCGGATCAGTTCACTAACTTATCTGCAAAGGTAGATGATGATCTGAATGACACAAGACCTGTAGCCATCACTGACACAGAAGAGTGCGAACAAATTAGGAAATTCAAACAAAATCAGAATCAAATTAATACGCAACACCAAAGAGAAATCCGGCAAGTACAAGATCAGCTGACACAGGTAATACAAGAATTACGTATTTCAGAGGCCACTCGCGCTCTAATAGGGGAAGAGGGACATAGAAATACGGAGCAACCACAAAATAATAACACAGGGCATTTCGGAAATTATGAAAGAAATTGGCAAGGTGCACCGGATTTTGAGATGGAACCGCCGACACGACGTAACAATGACCGATATGCTACTCGTCGACACGATGATTTTGACTATAAGCTGTTCATTACTACACGTAAATTCAAAACGTTTAAGAATTCTGCCAACGACATTCATCCACAAGCGTGGCTCCATCAATTCTCTCATTGTTTTCTTCCCAACTGGTCATTAGAACACAGATTAGAATTTATGTGTGGCTACTTGGAGAATGAACCAGCTGTAAGAATGCGATCGGTCATTCACGATTGTCACAGTGAAGGAAATTTTTATCATTCCTGCCTCCCAGCATATTTGTCTCAAGCTACACAAGACCGAGTAAAACATAGCATCATAATGATGAAACATTTCGAACAATCTGAATTTTCCAGTCTTGTGAAATATTTTGAAGACATGTTGCACAAGAATCAGTACCTGTCAAACCCATACAGCCCCTCAGAACTCATCCGCATTTGCTTAATCAAACTGCCTGAACATTTACGACATATTATTTTAGCAGGACGTTGCAAAGACGACATTGAAGCTTTTCAGGGACTGTTACAAGAATTAGAAATTGACACAGACAGTCGCGGGATGCGAAAACAGGAAAACAATCACTACAGGTCACATCCGCCACAATTCCGTGACGACAGAAACATAACTGGACACGACAAGGCTATTCTTACAACGTAAATCGTGACCAAAACAGACACCACCCGTATGACAACCACTGGCAGAGTAATGGTTACAGAGAAAGATCGCATTTCCGTAGTAATGAATATAACATCAACAATCATAGAACCAGACAATATGGCAACCAGAACTATTATTATCACGGGAGACAGAATAACTTAAGACGCAACGGTCCAGCGTGCAGTTACGACTCAGGGAGAAATTCTCCACCACGTGACCGACAAGAAAGAAACTATGGAATCTACCGACATGACGACAGACGATATGATCGTAACGACAGACCTGAACTGCATCAGAACTGGCGGGATTTAAACAGGGCAGGGCCCTCTCGTCACGGTGAATTTGTAGAAGTTAGGTCTCCAAATCCCAATAACGACGCGCGCCAACAAAGGAACAGACAATGACTCGCACCGCAGGCTGCCACGTGCGCCGGCTGGCTCAGAGAAAAATAACATAGACGCTAACCTTGAGAAAAATTGCAGTATTCTTTACCGACGTATACCACATGATAATTGCGTTAAAGTTGAAACTCTGCGTACTAGGAAGAGCAAAGGTTTACACCACATTTCACATGTAAAACCGTTTATTGAAAGATAATCTGCTTTTTAACTTTGTCTCTGCCATAAAACGTTTCACTTCACGTTACACACCGAGCGAGGTGGCGCAGTGGTTAGACACTGGACTCGCATTCGGGAGGACGACGGTTCAATCCCGCGTCCGGCCATCCTGATTTAGGTTTCCCGTGATTTCCCTAAATCACTCCAGGCAAATGCCGGGATGGTTCCTCTGAAAGGGCACGGCCGACTTCCTTCCCCATCCTTCCTTAATCCGATGAGACCGATGACCACGCTGTCTGGTCTCCTTCCCCAAACAACCAACCAACCAACTTTACGTTACTAGTATGCTTTAGAAACTGTTACCATGCAACAATGTTTGAAGTTAAATATCCAGTCAAGAACCAAGAGAACTTATTTAAACAGAAATTACGAATGCATTGTTATTGCGAACAGACGGCACAGTGTAATTGTGTGTGTACATTCTTGATTGTTAGTTGCACGATTATGTAACGACTATAAGGCTCACATACTTAGAACATTTACCAGTACTGCTAATGAGATTTTAATGAAACATTTTGGTTTACTTGAAAATACATTCTGGATTTAAAGTACTTTTTGAGAGATACCAGATGACACAGTGGTTAGTTTATGTGACAGCTACATGATTATATCACGACGTTACTAATGAGTGACTATGTACAATGTTGCTTTTGCGGTGTTTCTGTTTTATATCTGCACAGTTTTTCTGAATTATTCTGGAAAGTAAAACATGTTTTAGTAGTAACTTTTGTGGTACAGCTACAATGAGACAGCCTCTTTCGTAGCACAACAATACGTTACAGCACAGTACTTTCTTCATCACAACAATAAGCGTAATAACTACGATATCTATACGCAAGGCATTTCACTTTTGTTTGGCTTCTGTAGAACTTAGCTTTTGGAGGACAATAACTACGACATTTCAACAGAGATTATCTTACAGCAAGATGCACATTTAGCGCCACAGGACACGTATTTGAGTGATTAATTTTGTACTTAAAACATTTATTTTTAAAGATATTTGAAGTATAATGATACAAAGGTTTTCCGTGATACATTTCATTCCATTGTTGTGATCTGTAACACCTGAGGGTATAATTACATTAATCCTCAGGGGGTACACGCCTACTTTGTGTACCATGTGTTTGGCAAGCACAAGGAGCCCTAGCTAATATGGTATTTGCTTATACAACTTTACACATCGGTACCATATTTCTCTAACACGCAAATTACACAGCTATCTGATCATTTAATTGAGAGATAAACATTTTTTTTACTACATCAGTGACACATGTTTACGCAATTACACACCTGGATAACTTCACACTTATGAAACTGTATTTTGTCTGTACTTTGTGAACTCTTCATATATTTTTCAGAACCATTGTGATACTATGAGGGCTTTGAATGATGTATTTGGTATGTGATCATGATTTTTAAAGTACGTTCGAGGTAGATGACGCTATTGAATTGAGCAGAGAATTTTTTTTAAGTTTTGAAATTATTGGAGGAAGCTACGACGATTTTGAGAGTTGACTGAGGTGTTATGATGTTATTATTACGATGACGATGTGTATTATGCTGTTGAGGTATGATTATGATCAATAAGCTGATGCTATATGAGGAATTTGATTATGCTATGTATTTATTATGATGAAATATTGAAGTGTCGTCGCAAGATTGACGGTCGACGAATATATATATATGTGTAATAAGGTAAGGAGTTATGAATAGTGGTTAGGGACTCTGACTTGTGAAAAAGGATGTTGGAAACCAAGAATCGTACTTTAAGAGTTATGAAATGTGTGTAAATACGTGAATGTATTACAATGCCGACGAAAATTTTTTGGACACTGCTATATTCATAGGATTTTGTTTCTACACATTTGCAACGCAAATTCTCAACCTGTGGAATTTTTTTATATGAGACTGCCACTGTAGCAGAAACTGCGGTCGTAAATATTTCAGTAAGAAAGGTAAGTGACCTTGACGTAATGCGTTTTTGGCGCCCAGCTGAGAGGTAGTCGTCTGACAAAAGAAAGCCATTAGGTGGAGAAAAAAAGCGGCCATTAACCTCACTATTGACATTCCTTCATAGAAAGCTCCACAAATACGACACACTCATTACTTGGAAAGACACTTTTACATCTGTACACCTGATTATGACAAGCGTCTTTCTACGAGAGTTGAGAGAATTTCTACTAACTTATGAAATGTCACATGACTATTTAATGATATTTTTATGCTTTGCTTTTCATAGTTGCTTATTTCATTTGATATCTAGTTTCCAGCTGTGTTGTAGCATTGGTTTTATACAATAAAATAAAATGCATTTGCTAATGAGAACACTTTCTGTCAACAGATCCATTAAATAATAATTTTGTGATACATATTCTTCGAAAAAGGAGCACTTGGAATGAAAAGAACAATAAGAAGGGACTAATAACAGTAACTGCATACATAATTTTCTTTTCAACTACTTGGTAATTTTTTTTGGTAGAATAACTTCTTGTGGTGCACCACTTTAATTACATAGATATTAAGATGTGAATATACATTTCCCTTGTCTGCATTGTTGTCTTTAGTGTAATGTTTTTTTCTGCTTGAGCTATGTCATGTTCAGATATAAGTTATTTCATTTGCTGCTGCTATTTGCCAGGCATAATGTTACTGAATTTGACTTTGTATGACATCAGTTTACTACTGATTTATTTTTCTTGTTTGCTGCACAGTGCCTTATATTAGTTGTAATATTGCAATTGCTTTGCCAATTTGAATTTTTTGTCATTGATGTTTGTGTTAATTGTTTTGTGCTGCTGCATTGCCTCGTCCCTTAGTTTAGCATCTGAGCTCAGTAGATTTAAGTTAGCTTAAGAGAGGGTAGCCTATAAGAGAATGAGTTGCGATGAATTTGAAGAAATGCACTGAGAGGCTATACGAGAAAAGTACAGAAAGCAGGTATAGACAGGACTTTTGGAAATAATGAAGAACGAAGGGAGATCTCCGAGAAGTAAAGAAAGTTTTGTTTGCAAAATACTGCAGTATAACAAACCCTGTCCTTTCCTTGTATTATTCCGCTATATGTTTGTGTACCCATGTGTATTTGTGTTTTTCCTGTCTTTATGTGTTTAGCTGATGAGAGCTATGTTGTAGAATTTTTCTAATACTATGTTATTTACTTTGTAAAGATGTTTAGACATTATTTATTCCGTTTTGTTTTAATGCTCATGTGTGAAATTGATGTTTCAAAGTTATTCTGATCTTTTATGTATGTACTCATGTCATAATTCCTGTAACAGTGGTGTATATGTTTACTTCTATTCTGTTGTAAAGCCTGTACTACAAATGTTATCTGTATTGTTATGTTCTTTAATGATGTTTTCTGTACCTTTGTAATTGTATTCTCATGTCATAAATTTCAAATGTAATTGACACCAGTTCATCAAATTAAGTAACTTTTAAGTTACATTTCACTGCACACGTTTCTGTTGGTCATAGTATATGGACAATACGTGAGAAGTAGGGAGTCATAGTGTTTGCACGTGTGTTAATAATTCAGCAAGGGACTGGATAACAGCATTGCTGGTTCTAAGGACAATTCCAAAAACTTCGTGAGTGTACAAGTGGTAGTTTATGGACTTGCTATATTGTCTGCAAGACTTCTAAGGACAATTCCAAAAACTTTGTGCGTGCACAAGTGGTGGTTTATGGACTTGCTATCTTCTCTGCAAGACTCTTCGATGGTGATTGTGCACCTGCACAGTCGCAGCAGATGGCTGCTGGCCATCTCTACAAGGACTACAGTGGGTCTGCATCTTTGATGAGCCACCAATACCATTATTTCTACAAGGACTACAGTGGGTCTGCATCTTTGATGACCCACCAATACCATTATTTCTACAAGGACTACAGTGGGTCTACACCTTTGCTGACTCACCAATACCATTATTTCTACAAGGACTGCAGTGGGTCTGCACCTCTGGTGGCCCACCAATACCACAATCTCTATCAGGACTACAGTGGGTCTATTCTGTGATGACCTACCTACCAATATTCTCCAAAACGTCGAATGACTCTGCTGTGGGTTTGCTCTGTTGTGGCCCATTACCTGTCTGCATGTAAAGAGTCAGCACTGTCTTTCCGTTGGAAGGACAACACTACTTCTTCAAGACTGCATGGAAATCCACTATTTCTGTGTGCAATTTCTTTTACTAATGAGACTTTGTGAAAAAAAACTGTAATTACTATTGTGATGAATGATCAGGACTATCTTTATGGACTGTGAGAAAATTTTAGCTTTTGACCAACATTGTATCAATAAGTGTGTGCATTTGATTTCTTTGTTATTGTAATTACGATTATGAAAAATTTTAACAAATATGTATTGCCCAGTGCCCAAAACAGTTTGTAAAATTTTTTGTGGGGAGCATGGGGGCTATGTAAGTAGGCAGGTTAGGTTCTTATATCGGCAACGTTACGTAGCGCTCTGTACGAAAATCACTGGCTGTGCTGTGTGCAGTCTGTGGCTAGTTTGCATTATTGTCTGCCATTGTAGTGTTGGGCAGCTGGATGTGAACAGCGCGTAGCGTTGCGCAGTTGGAGGTTAGCCGCCAGCAGTGGTGGATGTGGGGAGAGAGATGGCGGAGTTTTGAGATTTGTAATACTGGATGGCATGAACTGCTATATATATTATGATTATTAAGGTAAATACATTGTTTGTGCTCTATTAAAATCTTTCATTTGCTAACTATGCCTATCAGTAGTTAGTGCCTTCCGTAGTTTGAATCTTTTATTTAGCTGGCAGTAGTGGCGCTGGCTGTATTGCAGTAGTTCGAGTAACCAAGATTTTTGTGAGGTAAGTGATGTGTGAAACGTATAGGTTAATGTTAGTCAGGGCCATTATTTTGTAGGGATTATTGAAAGTCAGAATGCGTTGCGCTAAAAATATTGTGTGTCAGTTTAAGCACAGTCGTGTATAATTTTTCTAAGGGGACGTTTCATAGGTGTACTGTGTACTAGGTCAGTTCGACTCTAGAGCACATGATGGAGACACTTTCTGCAAAATAAAGACATGTCTAGCACAGGCAAAGTCGTTCTCCCGCCTTACCCCAACACAGAACGCCATCTTGGGTTATGTCACAGAATGTATGACAGCACACTCTGGTGGCAGTATTGTGTACTAGGTTAATTGGACTCCATATCACGTGATGAACATACTGTTTGCCGCCATCTTGGATAATGGTAGAAGCATGATCAGCTGATGTCATGGCTGCCATCTTGGATTACATCACAGAATGGACGACAGTGCCCTCTGGTGGCAGTACTGTGTACTGGGCCCAGACCTTGTCATGAACACACTGTTTCCTGCCATCTTGGGGAATGGTACTCATGTCATCAGCTGATGTCATACCAGCCATCTTGGATTATGTCACGGAATGGATGACAACACCCTCTTGTGGCAGTACTGTGTACTAGGTCAGTTGGACTCTGGACCTCGTGGAGGACACACTGGATGGCTGTACTGGATCACATTGTTTAAATAAAGACTGGTGCATGATTTCAAGAGCTGACAATTAGCAAGCATGTTGCATTTACATGGATTGTTATTTCGACGATTTACGAGTTGTTTGGGTCTCTGGACATATATGTATTTCATTATTTTACGAGTGGTTTGCAGATCTGTAGGCTGTGAAATGCATTATTTTGGGTGTTTACAATTGGCAAGTGCATGTGCAGAGCATTATAAATCAGTTATCTAGGAGTAGTTTGCATGTCTGTGTGCTGTGTGGCGTGACTCCAAGCATGTCAGAGTGTGTGTTCGGTATCACTGTGATAATTATATTTCATCCCTAAATAAAATGTTCCAAAATAAATAAAGTACACTCCTTCCCCTCTCCAGCAGCCCAGCACAGGTTGAGTCCTCTCCCAGTCATTTCCTAGGATGAGGTGGCGGTCAGGTGATTTAGGTTAGTGGAGGTCGCCGAAGTGACCCATTTTCCCGCCATTTTCTTAGGTTAGTAGAGGTGTATTGCCTTGTCCTGATGGCATTTCAACTTCCTGCCATTTCCTAGGGTGAGGTGGCGGTTGGGTGACTTAGGATAGTGGAGATAGCCCAAGTGACCTTTTTTCCCACTATTTTCTAAGGTTACTAGAGGTGTGTTGCATTGTCCTGGTGGAATTTGAAGTTTCCGCCATTTTCTACGGCGAAGGGAGGGGAGGGGGGCTAGGTTAATGGAGGTAGCCTAATTGACTTATCTTCCTGCCACTGTTCAAACTTCATGCCAAAATCCGCCATCTTGGATTATGTTATGGCTGCCATCTTGGATGATATCATGCACTGTTGCCAAGTCTACATGCTGACATCTTGGATGACCTCATCGCCGCCATTTTGGATGCATCTGGCAACAATGCAGAGTGGCCCAGAATGAACTTTGTCCCAATACTGCCATAATCCTGTGCTAAAAATATATAGATAACCTAACTGTCTTGTATACTTTGGTGTGTGTGAAGGACTGGACATACTGCACAGTCATGTAACTACATTTGCAGTCTAGTATATGGTACTCAGAAAGTAGAGGAGGGGTGATTTAGCGATGATACAGGAAGTGGGAAGCACTCTGATGTGTCACTGTGTGGTGCTGAAATTATGGAAAAGTAAAATTGCTAAAATTTATCTTGGTATCAACTACAGTTCTTATTATTGTACATCGTCCCATATCGAAGTTGTGTTTTCCTTCCCATACTTCCAGTGGTTCAAAATGGTTCAAATGGCTCTGAGCACTATGGGACTTAACTGCTGTGGTCATCAGTCCCCTAGAACTTAGAACTACTTAAACCTAACTAACCTAAGGACATCACACACATCCATGCCCGACGCAAGATTCGAACCTGCGACCGCAGCGGTCGCACGGTTCCAGACTGTAGTGCCTAGAACCGCTCGGCCACTCCGGTCGGCACTTCCAGTGATTCACTCTGGATTACCACATATTGATTGAGTGGCACGGCTTGTTTTAGATTGAGAAAGCCTTGGTGTAACACTGACATCTTCCACTTCTCACCATAGTACACAGTATCCAATGTAGAGGTCAACTGGTTGAAGGTCTTCCCCAATGCTGCAGACTCATCCTATTTCCACATTTTTTTACCATTGAGGTGGCAGTGCATCTGTCCTGTGCGTGTTGTGAACATCACCTTCAGGGATGGTAAACAGTAGAACAGTAATCATGTGCATGTGCTCTTGGGCTCTTCGAGTCGGAACACCCAGATATTTATTATAGATTGATGGATATAGTCTTCTTTCCTGCACAGTTGATGTAGCTGTAGACACACACATAGATCCGTAAAAGCGAGTTATGGATCAATTATGGTTGATTCAGCATGCTGATAGCATTTGTTTTTCGATATATCTGAAGAGAGACGAAGTAATATGCTATAGGGTGATGTTTGGAAATTGTATTATAAGGAGAGGTGCGGCAGGTTAACGTTTGGCTGCAGATAGTTTGCAGTTTTTTTTTACCTACCCAGTATGTTACAAAGTAATAAATATTAATACTCTTGAACGTAATAAATGCCTGTATATCATCAACGTAAAACCTTTCAGAAAGTACGGTGAGAATAGGAGCCAAACCTGGGTGGGATGATTAGAGTTAACATTGTAGTGTAAAAGAGCAGAATGGGTTAGCCAGATGGGTGGCTATCTGTTAACAGTTACAGTGTGGAATCGCTGTAACAAGTACGTAGGAAAAGGCCACTCTCAGGATCGTCCACGTTCTTTTTTCTTTCTTTTTCCTTTTTGAGGGGAGGGGGCCAGGCGTAGTCTTGGTGTTCGATTCCTATTTGATATAGGAATATGGAGTGTAAAGTTTCTGGGTTAGCTCGGACCCATGGCCATTCTAACATCTATCTTACAGTAGCTACGTCACAGTATATCAAGCAAGGTATATACGACGAACCGGAGCTGGCGCCCAGGCAGATTGTGAGAACGGATTAATTCCTGCTGTAAAAGATAAACTTGAGTAAAATTAGTGCTCAGCTAATGGCACCATTTGCATGTGCAAAAAAAGTCACCTTCGTTTGGATGTTAGGTACAAAAACAGTCACTCTTAAATAACTCCAGGCTGGAGCAAGAGTGATGGTTAAAATTCGTTCTACCGACCAGTTAACCCTGCTGACCATCCATTTCGGTAGCTTCAATTCAGGTAATGCTCCATCCAATAGATGGAACCACAATGGGAAATGGTCACTGGAAAGAAGCTCATCAGTTGCTTCCCATTGTGCTCAGTCTGCAAGGCCTGGAGAGCAGAGACAGAGGTCGGAGGCTGAAGACGACCTGGTAGCAGCCAAGAAATGGCTGGTACTGCCTGTGTTGAGGGTTCACAGCTCCTCAGACATCTACATCTACATTTACATGGATACTCTGCAAATCACATTTAGGTTCCTGGCAGTGGGATCATCGAACCACAACATCATGAGCCTCTCCACGACCCGACCCATGGGCAAGTACAGTTTAAGCCCCGTAATATGTTATGAGCATTGAAATCACTCAGTAATAGAAATTGGTAGGGGATTTGTACATTAAGGCTTGCAAGGGCCTCTCGCATCTTGTGACGGTAAATACAGGGAGCAGATAATGATCTTTTGACGAACATGAACAGCAACGGCTACGGCTTGTACGTCAGTAATAAAGGCGAGAGTAGATAATTGGTGTGTGTACTGACAAACATAGCAACCCCTCTTTTAGCTCTTTCGCCAGTCAGGTAATCCTTTCGGTGGAGGGCATAGCCCCATTTTACAGGGGTGTCACTGGCTTTGTAATGTGTTTCCTAAAAACACAATATCTAGGAGTATGCCTGTGCCAGGAATTTCAATTCCTGCAATTAAGTCCTAATCCATTTATGTTCCACTGTATTATGGGAGCCATTTATCACAGGGGTTGCACTTTCACCCTGCCTTTTCGCTAGGATGAGGAGGACGTAAAAGGTGGAGGTTCAACCCCAGTGGAATATGTCTGCCCTGGCCACACTTTACAGTCCATTGGTCTGAAACACAAGCAGTAGAACGGGCAAATTGAATGACATCGACATGGTCTGACGGTTTATCACCTGTTTTCACCTGGAGTAGAAGCTTGCCGTTTCCTTTTTTGGTCTGGGAGGCCTCCGTAGGAGCTACCACAGCAGTCTTGGAGCCATTGCTTTTTTTTCTTTTTTTTTACGAGGCCCGCCCTTTGAAGATACCACAAGCTCCGCAGTATAGGCAACTGTGGCTTTATCTGATGTTCTCAGGATGGCTATGGTCTCTGAAACAACCGCAGCTTGACAAGTGCTCTGAAAAACGCAGGTACTGGTGCTGACACTAGCAACCTACAACTGTGCAAAAGCATTGGCTTTCCAAATAGGCGTTTTAACGGCAGAAGCAAAATATGTATTGAATGAGGGAGGCGGCATGGCTTTAAAGGCCATCTCGACTTTGGACGTATTTTTTATGTTTTAATCTCATGTGTCTCCCTTCCTTCAAGGACACAGCAGTCCGTCCTCCAGACAGGGTGATCCCCAGAGCAATTTACAACAACTTTGCTGGAGAGGGGCAAAGCAACTTCATCCTGGGGGGGGGGGGGGGGCTTGTCACATTTGCCACAAGTGTCTTCACCCTTACATCCAAAGCTTTTGTGCCCAAACTGCACATTGGGTTGGAGACATAAGGCCATACACTTAAGCGAAGGAAACCTTCCTTGATATGCTCTGGTAGTTTTGCGCTAGTGAAGGTAAGGATGAAGGAATCAGACATTACCAGATCGCCATAAAGCCCTTCCAATATATTTTGCACATCAGCGATCCCTTCTTGAGTGTACTCATCTTTCAAATCCTCCTTGGGAATGTCAACCAGATCTCTTGGTGACACAACACCTTTGCTATAGTTCAAGGAGATGTCGAGTTCTGGAGCTCCATTTCTATGGCATATTACCTAACGCATTTAGTTTTCCAGAGTTTGGTTGCTTGGTGTAGAACTACCAGTTTCAACCAACAGTGTTCCGTTACACAATCACCTGACTGATTTCAGTGTACCTGCGATGCCCCTAGACCTTTCTGAATATAAAAAGGTGAAACCTTCTCAAACCGCCCACTTTTCGCTTTACAATCAAAAACACATTCTGACCAGCAGTATTCGTTCTGTTATTATACGTAGGTTGGAACTTAAATAGTGGCAACACTGCTGTTGAAGCACTATGCGAGGGAATCTACTACTTTCGTTGACAGCACACGTTGTTGACATACCTACCTCACCTCCGAGCAAATGGACTCGCCCGTCCCACGTCACCGGCAAGCGCACAATCGAGGGAAACACAATCACTTGTGAGCGAGCGGTCTCACGTAACGGTTTCACTATGTTTTCGAAACAGAAACAAGAGAATTGGATTAAGACTGAATGTGCCAGAGGTCGTACAGCACGACAGTGTCATCAAGGTCTTCAAGAGGCGTGCAGGGAATCAGCATTGCCGCACAGAACAGAGGCACGTTGGGTAAAAGCCTTCAACCATGGTCGGCAGACTGTGGCAGACGTGCATCGGGCAGGACGTCCTAGCGTCTCTGAAGAAGAAGTGCATGCTGTTCCCGCGTTAGTGGACGGTGATCGACGCCATACGATTCGTGAGCTCGCCGACGAAACCGGATTAGCGCATACGACTGCGTTTAACATCCTGAAGGAGCGCCTGGGCATGCGAAAAATTGCATCACGATGGGTTCCGCGTGACTTAACTGAAATGCAGAAATTTATGCGTTACGACGCTGCTCAGACGCACTTTGAATGCTATGAGCGCGAAGGAGAGGCTTTCTTACGCCGTATCGTAACACTGGATTAGACATGGACCACATCGTACGAGCCAAAACTGAAACGCAAATCCAATGAATGGCGTCGTTATGGGCAGCTGCGGAAGTCGACAGTGCGTCAGAAACCCAGTATAGTGAAAGTTATGGTGATTCTCGTGTGCGACTGTGGTGGCGTTATCCTAAGACATTATCCCTTCACGGCAGACCGCCAGTGCACTGTAATACTGTTCCTTTTTGGAGCATCACCTGCGACCAGCTTTGCGAAAGAAGCGGTCAACCTTTCTGCGCAACCCCATAGTTTTGCACGACATTGCGCGGCGCATACAGCGCAAGCTGTGGCTGCTCTGTTCGGTCGATGGGACTGGGAAGTACTGTACTCCCCGTGGCATTCGCTTCAGAACTGTTCCCACAGATTAGACAGGCAGTAGACCGCTCCATTCGCACCATCAACAGAACAGGATCTGCTAACGGTATACTACGCCTTCCACACCACTGGCAACGGGTTCTACTCAACGCCGGTGACTACTCTGAAGGACAGTAACAGGTGCAGACATGTAGCTCTTTTGTACGGGTTGTGAATAAATAGTTACCACTAGTTAAGTTCCAACCCCCGTACACTGAAGAACTCTGTACAATCCCTGAGTCACGAGGACTGCTGACATGAGTCCTGTTGTGAGATTGGGTGTTGTTTGCTACCAGTGGTCCACCCATTGCGCTGGAAGGATGAAGAGGAAATTTCAAGGATTCCAAATCGGTCCTATGAGCAAGTATGGAAACGAAAGCACCTAGACAGAGCCCCGCCCGCCTAGGTAAGCTTTACACAAATGAGGTGCAGCAGGTTCCCCCAGAGCTGCCCATTAACGACTGTTCCATTTCAACAGTCATACACCCCATCGGTGCACAGCACACATTGAGATTGAGAGGCTTTTCATAGAGATTTTTACCATCCTCGCGATCCAGGCAGTCAATCCAATATCCCCATTCTCTGTGTCACACGACGTTGCACTATAACGCCACATGGTGGTCGCTGAAGCATGTCCAGAGCTTTCAGTGGCAGAGGACTGGTAGCACTTACCAGTCTCCAGCTCATGAACACCGGTGTCATCTAGCCCGTAACCAGAAAATGAAGACTGAGCGCCTTAGGGCTTCATGTCCTAGTAGCTAGAGGAACGTCTTGCAATAATGCAGGAACCTCCTTTTCCAGAAAGTCTAGATAACATGGTCATGTAAGACGAACTGATAACATCACCCAGTCAACTGCTTGTCTGTCATATCCCACCACACATCTGCAGAGAAGCGTTCACGAAAATATGTCTCCACAAAGGAAAATAGATTTTGGTCGAACCACAGATACTGAGACGAGTGTAAGTGGCTTCATCAATAAACAGTACAGAAGACCAATGTATGTTCACACGGATTTATTTTCTAAATTTTAAAAACTTTTTGGGTTAGATTCGTCGTGTTTAATATGGGCTCAAGTTGAGTATGCAAGCGCCCCTGGGTATGGCCAAGTTTACATACCTATGGAGTCACGTTTATGCATATCATAGAACACAATAATGAATAAATCAAATACACTACTGAAAATTTTGAAAATTTGTTTGGCTGGCTGTATATACAATGGTTCAAATGGCTCTGAGCACTATGGGACTTAGCTTCTGAGGTCATCAGTCCCCGAGAGCTTAGAACTACTTAAACCTAACTAACCTAAGCACATCACACACATCCATGCCCGAGGCAGGATTCGAACCTGCGACCGTAGCGGTAGCGTGGTTCCAGACTGTAGTGCCTAGAACCGCTCGGCCACTCCTGTATATACAATCTTCATTGTCTTAGTTGCAAGTTAAGCAGACACAAAATTAAATGATTTCTGTCGGATAAACGTTGTGAGACTACCTTTACATCTTAAGCACAGAACCCATTCTTGATTTCTTTTTGATTGTATCGTTTCAAGCAATTTTTATCCTCCTCATCAGGCTGCTGCACGTTGTGGCAGACATACGGGAGACCCTGTTTACGAGAAGAAATTGAGAGAAAGGAGGAGATACAAGATGACAGACATGATAGACATAAAGAGAACCTATTCGGATCTGAAGAGGACAGCAGTACACAGCAGAGCATGGAGAGCTATATTGTGAAAACCTCTCTTTGGGCAGAACACTAATATGACACAAGAAACAAGTGTATCCACATTTTTCTTTGTTGTTGCTATTAACAGGTTCTTGCTCTTATCAGTCCTTGCTTTCGTAGAAATAATTCTTTCTGTTTGAGATTCATCAGGTTGAAATAGCTTTTTAGCAATTTCCACCCTTTAGTCATCTGTTCCTCTTCTTTTTTTTTAAATTTGCGTTTCCAATCGCTGTGGTATTAAAGTTTCCTTGACTGGGGTCTCAGTTAGGATGCCAATGCAAAATAGCGCATTAACATGCCCCAATAGGACTGCACAAACATGCCCTCAATAGACGGTCCCAAAACCAGTTGAGAAAAGAGGAGGGAAGGAATACATTCATCTGGTTAAAAACCTTGGTTCATCTGGCCCGAGTTACAGTACCTCGAAAGGGCCCCTTGCTAGGGTACACTGAGGGCGGAGACAGAGACAATTTGGAATGGCAGAGCTGGTGCATGAAGCATGGCCGAACAGCAAAACGGACGGAATAAGAACCTCCTTCTTGTAGTACTCAGTGGTCATGGAAGTGGATGAGGTCATGCGAGACACGCTGGCTGTGAAGTTGCAACCCAATAGCATTTCGAGTCTGCAGCAATCTGCTGCAGTCGCGTTACTAGAACCTGAACTTCTCATTTCGTCTGAGCCGCAGATGATAGTCCCAAGGTCATAGTGTGTGGGTCACTTCCACCTTAAACAAAATCCCACTTGTGGCACTTTTTCCTGGTGGCACACCTTCAGCTCAAGTGCAATGGTGATGGGATAAAGATTATAGAGGCAGGTTTTAGGTAAAACTGGAAGCTTCTAGTTCGGACATGCATGTGGGCAGCAGATGTGTGATGGTAGTCTTTCTGACTACTCAGGAATTCGGTCCTGCATCTGTGTTTGGGCAGGCCTTTTTAGAATCACCGCTGCCCACCATGAATGGGGAAGGCCCTAGGAAACGTGGACTGGACACTGGTAGCCACACTCTCAACCGGCTGGGACATCACACCCAGCAGGTCACCCCTCTTGCGGTGGAAAAACCAAGACTGCCAAAACTTTAACGATAGGAACGCGGAATCGAATCTTATTTGATTTTAAAGACAACAGGAGGCCTGAGAGGTTGGTCGAATGAACATTGGTATTGCTGTCTTAAGCGAAATCAGATTGTCCAGTGACGGTAAAATCACATTCAGTTCAGGCTACACGATCTTCTGGAAGGGAAAAGATGAGAGAGAATGCCGCATTCATGTCGTTGGAGCCGCTATGAAGACCACATTGGTAAATGATCATCAGCTAACTCCGACTGCTGTCGAAGAATTATCTCTGCATATGCTCCCCACCTTGGATGCTGATGTAGACTCTAAAGATCAGTTCTATAACCTGCTGAGCACAACCATCACCAAAGTACCACCTTGAGACAAGTTCTTTCTTTATTACCGACATTAAGTTCCGCTTGCCTAATTGCTGCAAGACCACTTGAATGCATCCTCGCTTGAAGCACTGGCACGTTCTTGACTATATCACCGTGATGCAATGAGATAAAGAGGATGTCCTAGTCACCAAGAAATTTCGATGATTGCTGGACAGTTCGTAATCTCCTTTTCTGACCCTTGAGGACCTCAATTTGTCACAAGCCAAAAAGAACAATCCACAACCTGTCCAGACGGAAATTCGACACTTCCGAACTTCAAATTAAATCCATTGCTACAGATTACAGAATCGCAATCTCAAACAAGCTGGCTATTCATCCAGTCCTCACTAATAGTGGAACTCAAGAGTGGACCACACCATTACTGAGTCACCTAAAGGAACAATTGGTTTTGTGGAGAAAAAAGACAAGACTTCTTTGATCAAATTAATGAAGAAATGAGGTGCCTGATCAATTCCAGACGAGAAATCATCTACCCTTCCTTCGAGATCCTTCTTCCGGTGTGGACAAATCACATTTCATGGAACCTAATGGTAAATGTCATGCATAAATTAGGGAAACTGGTGGCAACAAGAAGCTGAAGAGCTGCAAAGATTGTCTGACGCTTGTGGCCTGCAAAACTTCTATATAGGAAAAAGAGAGAAATAGAGCTCAGTTCACATCTTCATCGAGAACACTGAAGTTACATCACTTTAACTGAGAATGAAAAAAAATCGTAGAGCATTGGAAGGAAAATTTCTCTGTGCTTCTAAACCATGCCTCCATTGTTTCCTGAAGGCTTTCTTTGTAATGTTCCTCAGCACCCCAAGAACCACTGATGGCACTTCCACCCACACAGAGGGACTTCATGAAAGCACTCAGCCAACCAAGACTTATGGTCCTCATCACATTCCTCTGGAATTAATACAAAATGGAGACATACCTTCTTACACTGATCCTCTTTTTTTTTTTAACACTTACAGTTCCATAAGACTAAATTGAGGAGCAAATCTCCACCACTTATTGCCTGAACCATCCGTTTCTGAACCAAAAATACCTTTTGAGAATGGAAAGAATTACCCCACAATATAATTTCATACGTCATAAGCGAATGAAAATAAACAAAGTAGACTACTTCTCGTGTCGAACTATCATTTACTTCAGATAACATTCTAACTATAAAAATGGCAGAATTAAGTCTTTTAACAGGATCCTGAACATTGGCTTTCCATGACAGTTTACTATCTATCTGAAATCAGAAATATGAACTGTTCAGTTTGACTGATCATATGCCAATTCTGTGAATTAAAACGTCGGGTTTTGTTTAACCGTGTGTTGGAAACGGCAAAAACTGAGTCTTACTGTGGTTTAGCGTTAGCTTATTTTTTACAAGCCGTGGACTTATGTACTCAACTGCACTATTTGAAATAGTGCCAACGTTGCATTCGACATCCTCTACTATCAAGCTAGTGTCATCTGCAAATATTTTATAATCTCATGTAATACTAGGTGGCATATACAGTTATATAAGTAAGAAACAGGAGTGGCCCCAGGACTGATCATTGGGGCACCCCCTCCACCTCCCCCCTGCCAATTTGACTATGCCTCACTCGGGTCCTACACCATAGCCATTCTCAGTACTGTGGAGAATGACCTTTTGCTGGCTGTTATTAAAGTAAGAGGTGAACCAATTGTGAGCTACTCCCCATATTCCATAATCGTTCAACTTATGGATCAATATTTTGTGATCAACATAATCAAACCCTTTAATTAAATGAAAAAAGATGCCTATCATTTGAAACCTTTCGTTTAATTTATCCAGTACGTTGCAGAGAAAAAAGTATTTACAGTTGTTAAACCACTTCTAAAATCAAACTGTAAATTTGCCAGCAAATTCTGTGAAATAAAATGATCAATTATCCTTACCTATGAAGCCTTTTCAATAACTTTAGCAAACACTGATGCCATAGAAACAGGTCTGAAATTGTCTACATCATCCCTTTCTCCATATTTATAAAGCGGTTTTACTGCTGAGTACTTAAATCGTTCAGAAAACTAACCATTCCTAAAGGAAAAATTACAAATATAGCTAAGTACAGGGGTAACACGTGGAGCACCATGCTTTAATAGTCTGCTAGATAAGCCATCATATCCATGAGAGTCCTTAGTCTTCAGTGATTTAATTATTGGCTCAACTTTCTCCTTTTCACTATCACAGACGAGTATTTCAGTTGTCAGTCTCCGAAAGGCATTTACCAGGAGAATTATATGGTTCCCTATGCAACTAAGTTTTAATTTAATTCACTAGCAACGTTCAGAAAGTGATTGGTAAGTACTGTATGTATATCTGACTTATCAATAACAGAAACACATTTTACTACGTCCTGACTTTACATCGTTTACCTTGTGCTACTGATCAGACACACCCTTCACGACTGACCATATGGTTTTAAGTGAATTAATTATTGTATATACGTACTACATACACTTTACGTTCCTGGTAACATTTTTAAGCACCCTACAGTACTGTCTGTAATGGGCTACTGTAGCTCGATTGTGACTACTTGTAACATTTTCATATAATTCCCACTTTGTTCTACATGATGTCCTTATCCCACTAGTCAGCCACCCACACTGCCTGTTTAGAACGTTGCTTTCAAACAGCATGACAAATGTTTTAAGGAAAGCATTGTACTTGTCATCTATGTTATGGGCACAATAAACAACTTATCACTCTTGTTCCTTAACGAGGTTTAAAAACCTCTATATTGCCATTGGATTAGCTTTCCTACATTGTCTGTAATTGTATGTAACATTTGTTTGAGTACGAAAACGCGTTAGCGTTAAAATTTGTGCGTCATGGTCCGAAAGCCCATTCACCCTTTTACCTAAAAACACAGAATGAATAAAAATATTGTCTATAGCTGAGCTACTGTTCCCCTGCACCCTGGTTGGAAAACATAGTCTGTATCAGATCACATGAATTTAGGAGATCTTCCAACATCCTTTTTCTTGCACAATCACATAATAAATTAATATTGAAGTCATCACATACAACTAATTTTTGGTAGTTCCTATAAAGTAAAACAAGAACCCTCTATTAGCATGAGCAGAAATGCTCTGAAGTCAGAGTTAGGGGACCTATAAATAACAATCAGTTTAGCTTCACTAAATTCAACTGTCCCTGCACAACACTGAAATACCGGTTCAGTGCAGTGCCGACACATGGCTATGGACTCAAATGGAATACTATTTTTTATGTACGTGGTCACTCTCCACTCTGCAAGAAACTCCTTGAAAAACAGGCAGCTAATCTATATCCTGATAAAGGAAGCCTCTGAACTGTCAAATTAAAGCGGTGCTTTACTATACCAGTAATGTCAGTATCAACATCCATAAGCACTTCACTAACTTTATCTGCAATACCGCTTATATTTTGGTGAAATATGCTAATTTCTTCATTACTTACATATGTGACCTACTTTGAAGGTGATTCTTGTGTTAGAGAGACTTCCTTAAAAAAGGGATACCTACCAGCTGACCCCAAACTGAAAAGGGCGCACCTCTAACACCAACAGCCACAAGAAGTTTGCCATGTGTGATCCCGCCGACGCCCACTACACAGTCACCTATAAGCTTTGCCAGTCTCCCCTTGCCATACCTACTGGGATGCGCGCCATGCCTAGAGAAACCGACTCAGCTGGCACCACTGTGATGTAAGCCACGCCCTCAACTCCTTTCAAGTATCCATTAAGCCGTATTTAGTATTGGCAAAAAATTTAAAAACAGAGAAAATATCTGTTGTTCATACATTTCGCGCTGCTTTAATTATGACCCAGATACTGGTGAGGCAAGACTGCACCTTACCATTAAGAGCGACTGAAATTCCTGTGTCTTTCGCGGCCATACCACAATTTCCTTGACGGGATCATCTCCCATCCGCGTTAATGCAGCACTAAGATTTAGCGCAGCATATAAGCCACAGAATATTGCGGTTGTAGAACCCTCGTGAGTCGAACACAACTCAGTGTCCATAAATTATACTGATAACAAAGTGCGAGCTGATAAGGCTTTTTCCGTCTGACCTTGCACTCAAATCAGTTGGCAGCAGAGCGAAAGTCGATTCTGCACGAAGCGGCGGCAGCGATGGCGCTGAAGACGGGCTGACTCCGTGCCGTACACACGCCCCCCGATAGTCAGTGGCTCGTGCGAAATGAAGTGGACGCTTGCAACGGCTCACCGTCGCAGGTGCACGCAAACCAGAGATAGTTACACACTGCCCTTCAGGAGGAATAGTAGATATTTTACTAGGTGTTAGTTTCCTAATTCACGGGTCCAGTATGTATTGGTTACAGAGATAAAGTTTCTATCATAGCTGTTGCTACTCTAGTTACAATGCAGTTGTCATATTTGTTTCCAATCTGTTAACCTGTGCTCGAATGTACATAACGGAATTTTTCAACTACGACTATTTGTCACTAGTTGTGACGTAGGGTATCAGTTAACAACAAATCTCCATTTGAAACTTCCTGGCAGATTAAAACTGTGCGCCGGACCGAGACTCGGACTCGGGACCTTTGCCTTTCGTGGGCAAGTGCTCTACCAACTGAGCTATCCCACTCTACGAATGTGAAGGTAACTGGATACAGTCGAGTGCATTGCTATATTACGCCTCCCGATCAGTGCATTTGGGTTAGGTGTTGCCAGCTGTACTACATTTACAAGCAATTTTAGAACACAGAACGAGATCTTATGTCGTGAAAGCATGAATAGGTCTGACAGAAAATCGATAGAATTGCGAGAAATGACGAGGGAATAGACATAAATTGACCGAATATACATCGTAATGCGGGGAAATTGATGAAGTACTTGCGTATCTTCTGGTTCGCGCCGAACAATTTGTAAATGGGAACAAGTATGCGGAAACAAGAGGAATCCGGTAAAACGTCGTGGCAGTATTATATTGTATGTCTGTTGAGGAACCAGTGATACACTCGAGTTGACTAGTGTATGTGATGCTTTTCCAGAGGACAGAGGACCATCCACCTCTAAACTTACTTGCATCTGCGTTAAAGTATAACAGAGAGTGGACGGCGTGATCGAATGAGATTAGTGATGGAATGACCTGTAATTTTCACATGTCGGACGCTGCTGCTATGCGTTTATCTCTTTCCTTGTAGGATGTATTCCCCGCTACTAACGACCATTTTATATACGCCTGATGCAGGCATCGTATAATTTCTGAACCGTGATCGGATGTGAACAGTGGACACTATGTCTCCGGAGAGACATACGGAAGTAGTTTTTTTGTTTTTACGATTCGATAACATAGTTCATCGTAGAGAAACTGGGAAGAAGGATGTATGCCATGCGCTTGAAAAATATTTCTCACACGAATATTAACAACGCTACATTCCATACGACTAATCGTTCGGAAACGCAGGCGATCTAACATTATAGCCCGTTTTAAGTGCAGAACGTTGTAGGAGTGTGTGTATTTATGTTCTTTCTTACCAATACCTTCCAGGTACCGATCCTAGAGTCTATAACAATACTTTAGAGTTGATAGCTTGGTTGATTTACGTAAATATGCGTCGACCTCCATCTGTCTGGAGCTACAGCGAGTATAAAAATCATTAGTTTCTTGTTCTTCTTAACTGTCTGCTATTAGACCACGGCACTTTGAAATCTGTTACCATACACCGATAAGGAGTGCTGAGCTCCTCGACATGGGGGCATCTCGAGATGGGTGAGGACTCGGAAAGCTCCATTCATTCAACAAACGTGGAGCGTAGCTGTCTTCTTCTGATAAGTTGCAGATTAAATAGGTAACGGTGCTGCATGGCGGGTTGGTCAATGACAGTGTGAGGAGGGTCTCTCACGCTCTAATTCCACCCTGAGGATGCTCTGTGACTCCAAGCACAGAGAGATAGATCTTAAATTAAACACTATGCTCGAGGTGATTGAAATATGTGGAACGCTGTTTGGCATATTTGTGTTCGAGAATAAATACTGAATGGACTTATTGCACAGTCATCTATCCATGTTCGCAATGATACTCGGAAAGTGTAGAGGGGTTGGCTCAGCTATGATACTGAAATTGGAGAAACATGCTGCCACATCATTGACCGGTGTTGAAGTTACTGTAAAATTGCTAAAATTGTTTACACTATCGACTGTGATGCTCATTATTAGAGGTCATCGATGGTGTCTTTTCCGTTCCATCCGTGAACTGGCACACTGTTGGTTACCACATAATGATTGACTGACATCGCTTGTTTGAGTTGGGGAAAAAGTTTTGGTGGATGGACGGCCCATTCTGGGGTGGATAGCGCCGAGACACTGAACGCATACATCAGTGCAATATGAGGAAACAGTCGAATGGAACGCAGAGTCATCAGCTATTCCATTAGTGTGAGAGACAAGTCTAGATGTAGAGCTCGTGAAACACCTTCGGACTGTAGTTTGGAAACCAGTGCCAACACCATAAAATTGTGCCAGTTTGGTTATGTTGTAACTGTCTTCTATTTAAATTCAGCCGATGTGTGGCGTGTTATGCTATCCGCCATAAGAATATGATTTACTATGTGCAACGTCTAGTTTCCTGCGAAAAGCCGAAAGAAAGGAATTGTCAAAAGGATCCAATGGAGGTAAATGCTTGAATGGAAAAACTCGATTGCAAATGATCGACATCATTTCTAACAGATAGTGTAACATTAGAGATCTGAAAAGCTAGTGTACATTTTCTTATGACCTAAATTGGCACATCATCTACTACTACTGTTTGTTTTCCTTCTCAATTAGTCATCGCCTATTATTCACTGGGTATATCACGGAACTGCTGATATGGTCTCGAGACAGAATGCTGTATAAATACTACAAAATTATCTAGCTGAGACGCTTGCATACCACGTTCTTTACCCGAATCACTTTCAAAGCCCAGTGATTTTATCACGAGCTTGCATCGTGGGCTGATAATACACACACTCCTACGATCACCGTCGCGGTATTTCTCCGGAAAAAAGCACTTCATTCAAAGGTAATGTCGTACCTCTCTTCGTAAAGTGGGAATAGGTTTTAACATGGATACTTGTATGCATCTGTAGAACCAAGATCGCTTGTGACAGTAACATGCAGTAGTCGTTGCGATCAGTTTTTTTTTTTTTTTTTACGTCTAGCCGATTTCGTCTCTCTTTCTAAGATTCACAGGAAGAAATGTAAGAGACACGGACACCCATCATTGATTTTTGGCCA
This sequence comes from Schistocerca cancellata, assembly GCF_023864275.1. Taxonomy (NCBI): domain Eukaryota; kingdom Metazoa; phylum Arthropoda; class Insecta; order Orthoptera; family Acrididae; genus Schistocerca; species Schistocerca cancellata. Next base: position 8,770,972 of record NC_064626.1, read on the forward strand.
GTACTATTTGGTATCTTAGGCAATCAGCTATTGACAAACTACTATACTTAGTAGTAGTGGTGGGTGGGTGATATGTTCGCATCTGAGGATCACGTTTATAAACTATGTGTTTGTGTAAAGGAAATGACTATGTCCAGTCATAAGGAGGATATATATATATATATATATATATATATATATATATATATTTCCATTTCAAGAGCCGCAGCCTTCACCAGGGTGTATTTCCGATACTTGGCTCATTGTCGAGAGCTGTTCAGTTGAGAGCGCCATCGTAACATTTAATTGGAAGTATAATGATAAAACATATATGTGACTGGTTTTCTGGAATGATTCCGTGTATACATGGTCTGTGGTGGGAATGATTCACGTTTCCCTTTGATAACAGCAGCTATCCGAATGCAGAGGCCTGTTGGAACGTAGGAATATATCTGAGTTACGGTGTATTAAAGTTGAAGATATCTGAGTTAACACGACAGAATAGCGAACTAATACCTAGTATGTGGTTGATAGCTTTCGTGATCAAGAGGAAATTTGACAAGATTGTGTACGGAGGTGCGTTTGCGCTGGACCGTTATTCCCTACCTTGTAAATTATTCAGTTGACTGCTTCTGCACATTTCTCGCCTTTATTTAGTTGACAGCAGATCGATTCTGGTGTGTGCATCTAGAAGCTGCAAGAGACGTTTGCTTGTTCTCTAGACATGAGAAAGATCTTAGTTGGCTCGTAAATTGTACGGATGATTTGGAATTTGTTACATCAGTGAGATCGGTACTCGCGGGTGGAAATATCATTTATCATCTGTTTGTTTCTAGTTATTCAGTGGTCTAGAGCATGCTCCACCTAGCTAATGTTACGCGTCTGTAGAGAAATAATTTTCAGTCTATATCTTGGGAATTATGTTGCGTGAGCTATTAGGAGGCTAATGCTGTGTGTTTGATATCGAGAAGTACCGCGTAAATGATGCAATATTACGGTAAACCATGCGAAAATACCTGTGTTCTTGCTTTCAAGCTCCTGTCATCAGTGAGAGAGCGATGTAATTGAGTAAGAGTAATTCCGTATTTGACGATATGTATGGCACTTTGCGAGGTTTTGGTGTGGGTGCAATAACGCGACCAGTGTAAAATAGTTTATTGTCACTGAAAGTCTCGTCTGTAGAAAGAAAGAAAAGGCAGATGGTGCTTCCCTAGGACTGAGGAGCAGCCTGGCATATAGCCGGTGTGAGTGTAGGTATGCGCTAATTTTTTTCGGGTGCTGTATAGATGTAAAAGATAACTGCACTGTTTGTGTAAAATGTGTATATATTGCATTGTAAAGTTACTGTGGCTTATGTTGTGTAAAATGTGTATTTATTGCATTGTAAAGTTACTGTGGCTTATGTTGTGTAAAATGTGTATTTATTGCACTGTAAAGTTATTGTGGTTTATGTTGTGGCGCGACTACAGAGGATGACTGTGTGTCCTATCGTGAGGTACGTGTAGATTCAGCACATCGATAACTGCGAGAGAGTTTTTAAATGGAAAATTATGTGCGCTATAGATACTGAGATTAGTTCCAGAAGCACAGCTATCAAGAGGAGACATCACCTGTACATCGATCGGCGTCAGACTGTAGCAGCAATTGTAATACTTAATTGTAGTTACACTGGTAAATATTTTCCTGGCTTTAAATATGTTCCTGGCTTCCAATATCCTTGTGACTCTCATATGTGTTTGATGATCTACACACAACTGTGAATGCAATTATCGATCTGTGCAAAATAATTTTACTTCTGAAAGTCTTGTCTGCAGAAAGAAAGAAAAGATGGAGGGTTCTTCGATACCGGCGGCATCAGTAATTCGGCGGGTAAATTCGATAAGAGCCAATCATAATGCTCGGCTCATTCACATCCTTTGTGCTGGGATATAGGAGCCTCTACATAGCGGTAAGAACATGTGCATACGTTGAGAGCAGAAAGGGTAACAGATGATGGAGTGGGTACCACGTTAGGAGCGCTGGGGAAAGTGCATTCGACGTTATTTTCGTAAACAGGTTCTGTTAAGGCAAGAATTTTCGTGCATACAAGTTGAGACATGAAGAAAGCGAGTGTTAACTATTTCTGAGACACTATACAATTTCCGTGAGGTAAACTGAGTTCTTGTTTTTTATAATGTCAGTTGACACGAGTGTAAGATAGAGAACATTTTAGATGGTGAGTTGCTATGCAGACGTTTCGTGGCGAGATGTGAGTTGCGCTGGCCGCTAAGCAGGGTTAAACGGGTGTGACATGTCGCGCTAGGAGCAATGCGCCCTGTGCTACTCTGTCACCAACGCTAAGGGCAAGTGCTGTCCGGAGATGTCTCGCATATGGGGGCTGGCCTTGGAGTTCTGTGACATCAGTAAAACAGCGGCTGTATACTCGAAAATAGATGCAACTTTCACCTGGATCCTGCGGCAGCTCGCGACTGTGATAGCGCGCCCGTCCCTGCCCGATCAGTCAGCACTGGTGTGTAGGTGAACACATATTGCGATAGGAATTTCTCTGGAGTCAAGCACGAAAGGGATGTCGCCAGCTCATGCCTGAGGGCACCTGTGTGTGGTTTGATAGCTGACGGCCACGTCACTTGGTGGGGGTTGCCGCTAACCTGCTGTGCTCTCTACTGGACAGGGTGAGGGGTGGTGCTTGTGCGTGTCTCGGTTGTATTATTTTGCGAGCAGGTCTGAAAGCTGTGCTCTGCATTATTTGGACAGTTTATGAGTTGGCTTCATGTCTGCACATCTGTGTACTGCATGTCTGTAACGAAATTATTTAGGAAAATTAGGAGTTGTTTGCATTTCTGCAGACTGTGTATGGTGACCCCAAGCACATAAGGGCGAGTTTTTTGTGTCAGTGTGATAAATATACTCCATCCCTAAACAAAATGTTCCAAAATAAATAGAGTGCACTCATTCCTTACTCTCTCCAGCAGCCCAGCACAGGCTGAATCGTTTTCGCGCCATTTTCCCCCTAAAGATCAACTCTGGGAATAGGTCACAGGGGAGATGACAGAACCCTCTGGTGGTAGTAACGTGTACTAGGTCAGTTGGAGTCTAGATATCGTGGTGGAGACATTGTTTGGTAAATAAATACTTGTGTCAATCATAGGCAGAGTCGTATTCCCCCCATTTCCCCCCCCCCCCACACCATCTTGGGTTACGTTCGTGCACTGTGCACGTTAGTACACGTTAGCCCGACAACATCGGTCTAGTACCTCCCGCCGCGGAAGTTGAACACACGCCAGAACAAATGGACGTGGCCAGCCCATAGAGGGCTCCGCATCTGCGGCGGCTCTTCCGCGCAGCGAGGGCGCCACCGCTACACCAGATGCAGACCGCGGTCAGTAGCCGCTCCCTCTGGTTTGGTATATAGGGACCCGCTCTGCCCTAGTCCAGTCAGTCTGCTACTCGCTCTGGATTGCGTCTCTATCTCGGCGGTACTGCGTTATGGTCGTTGCTCGTTGTTGACATTTGCCTGGCTCTGGTTCCGAGTGGATTTACTGTTGGTGTTTGATGTTGTGGTTTCTACAAGCCTCCGTTGTTTATCTCTTCCTTCTTGTGTCGGTCATAGTCGGTTGTTGTCGGTTGTCGTTGGTCTGTCGTCCGACTCGTCCTTGTGTTTACCCAGTGGTGCAGGCTCCACGCCAGTGGCTTCCCTGCCTGGCGGCTCCGATCTGCAGCCCAAGGCGTTCCTGCGCTTGGTTTTGGCTACAACAATCGGCTGGTCAGGGGACGTGGCGGTTGGTTGAGGATCATGGTGGAGACTTTAACTATTTCCTTCCAAGTCCAAGTAGGCGTGGCATTCGCGAAAATTCATTCTGAGTCCACGGGAGTGCGCTCTGGTGGTGTCAATATGTACTAGCTCTTGCAGCGAACACATTGTATGCCACCATCTCGAATAACGGTAGTCGCATCATCAGATGATGTCATGGATGACAGTGCCCTCTGGTGTTGGTCCTGTGTACTAAGTCAGTTGGAGTCTGGAGCTGTTGGTGAATACAATGTATGCTGCCATCTTGGATTAGAGCACAGATGAGAGCGGCCTCTGGTGGTGGCGATGTGAACTAAGTCAGTTGGACTCCAGAACTCGTGGTGAACACACTGGATGGCTGTACTGTGTGAAAATGATTAAACAAGACTTATGTCCAAGTCCTTTTCCCACAAATCCTTAGGAGGAGGTGGCGGTCAGGTGACTGAAGTTAGTAAAAATGTCCTTTCTTTCGCACCATTTTCTAAGCTTAGTAGAGATATGCGAATTGGTCTTTGTTTACTGCCAGTTCATAGGAAGAAGTGGCGATCTGGTGACTTAGATTAGTGGAGGTAGGCCAAGTGAGCTATTTTCCAGCAATTTTCTTAGCTTTGTATAGATAACCGCGCTGTTGGAATTTGCACATCCTGTCATTTTTCTGGGGGAGGGGAGGGGAGGGGAGCGTGGCACTTTCCTACCAAACTCAAACTTCCCGCCAAAATCAGCCATCTTGACTGACGTCATGCACTGTTGCCCACATGCCGCCATCTTTGATGACGTCATCGACGCCATCTTGGATACGACTGGCAACAATGTAGAGTGGCGTCATACCGCTCTTCTCCCAATACTCCCGTTTATGCCGGGGGCGCGCTTACAGAGAGCCCTTTCGTGGAGGACCAGTCCCCTCGAGTGCCACGGACGACGGAAGCTACTGTGAGCTATCACAAACTATACAGTAGCAGCTGTCAGAGTGCATGGGTCAGTGCGAAGAACAGATTTGTGTTTTTGTGCAAAGTGATTAAATTTTCTAACTCAAATATCGAAGCTTTTAGGAAGTATAACTTTTAGAAAAAAATGGTTCAAATGGCTCTGAGCACTATGGGACTTAACATCGGAGGTCATCAGTCCCCTAGAACTTAGAACTACTTAAACCTAACTAACCTAAGGACATCACACACATCCATGCCCGAGGCAGGATTCGAACCTGCCAGCGTAGCGGTCGGGCGGGTCCAGACTGAAGTGCCTAGAACCGCTCGGCCACACCGGCCGGTCAGGAGCATGGACTATCAGCTCGGAGACCATGGATGCAGTTACCCTTGACTCTGCATCACACACAGGCGCCCCTGCGATGGTGTACTCAATGACGAACCTGGGTGCGCGAATGGCAAAACGTCATTTTTTCGGATGAATCCAGGTTCTGTTTACAGCATCATGATGGTCGTATCCGTGTTTGGCTACATTGTGGTGAACGCACATTGGAAGCGTGTATTCGTCATCGCCATACTGGCGTATCGCCCGGCGTGATGGTATGGGGTGCCGTTGGCTACACGTCTCGGTCACCTCTTGTTAGCATTGACGGCACTTTGAAAAGTTGACGTTACATTTCAGATGTGCTACGACCCGTGGCTCTATCCTTCATTCGATCCCAGCGAAACGTTACATTTCAGCAGGATAGTGCACGACCGCATGTTGCAGGTCCTATACGGGCCTTTCTGGATACAGAAAATGTTATCCAGATCTCTCACCAATTGAAAACGTCTGGTCAATCGCGGCCGTCACAATACGCCAGTCACTACTCTTGATGAACTGTGGTATCGTATTGAAGCTGCATGGGCAGCTGTACCTGTACTCGCCATCCAAGCTCTGTTTGACTCAATGCCCAGGCGTATCAAGGCCGTTATTACAGCCAGAGGCGGTTGTTCTGGGTACTGATATCTCAGGATCTGTGCACCCAAATTGCGTGAAAATGTAATCACATGTCAGTTGTAGTATAATATGAAACTTCCTGGCAGATTAAAACTGTGTGTCCGACCGAGACTCGAACTCGGGACCTTTGTCTTTCGCGGGCAACTTTCATATCAGCGCACACTCCGCTGCAGAGTGAAAATCTCATTCTGGAAACATCCATCAGGCTGTGGCTAAGCCATGTCTCCGCAATATCCTTTCTTTCAGGAGTGCTAGTTCTGCAAGGTTCGCAGGAGAGCTTCTTTAAAGTTTGGAAGGTAGGAGACGAGATAGTGGCAGAAGTAAAGCTGTGAGGACCGGGCGTGAGTCGTGCTTCGGTGGCTCAGATGGTAGAGCACTTGCCCGCGAAAGGCAAAGGTCCCGAGTTCGAGTCTCGGTCGGGCACACAGTTTTAATCTGCCAGGAAGTTTCATATCAGCGCACACTCCGCTGCAGAGTGAAAATCTCATTCTAGTATAATATACACTCCTGGAAATTGAAATAAGAACACGATGAATTCATTGTCCCAGGAAGGGGAAACTTTATTGACACATTCCTGGGGTCAGATACATCACATGATCACACTGACAGAACCACAGGCACACAGACACAGGCAACAGAGCATGCACAATGTCGGCACTAGTACAGTGTATATCCACCTTTCGCAGCAATGCAGGCTGCTATTCTCCCATGGAGACGATCGTAGAGATGCTGGATGTAGTCCTGTGGAACGGCTTGCCATGCCATTTCCATCTGGCGCCTCAGCTGGACCAGCGTTCGTGCTGGACGTGCAGACCGCGTGAGACGACGCTTCATCCAGTCCCAAACATGCTCAATGGGGGACAGATCCGGAGATCTTGCTGGCCAGGGTAGTTGACTTACACCTTCTAGAGCACGTTGGGTGGCACGGGATACATGCGGACGTGCATTGTCCTGTTGGAACAGCAAGTTCCCTTGCCGGTCTAGGAATGGTAGAACGATGGGTTCGATGACGGTTTGGATGTACCGTGCACTATTCAGTGTCCCCTCGACGATCACCAGTGGTGTACGGCCAGTGTAGGAGATCGCTCCCCACACCATGATGCCGGGTGTTGGCCCTGTGTGCCTCGGTCGTATGCAGTCCTGATTGTGGCGCTCACCTGCACGGCGCCAAACACGCATACGACCATCATTGGCACCAAGGCAGAAGCGACTCTTATCGCTGAAGACGACACGTCTCCATTCGTCCCTCCATTCACGCCTGTCGCGACACCACTGGAGGCGGGCTGCACGATGTTGGGGCGTGAGCGGAAGACGGCCTAACGGTGTGCGGGACCGTAGCCCAGCTTCATGGAGACGGTTGCGAATGGTCCTCGCCGATACCCCAGGAGCAACAGTGTCCCTAATTTGCTGGGAAGTGGCGGTGCGGTCCCCTACGGCACTGCGTAGGATCCTACGGTCTTGGCGTGCATCCGTGCGTCGCTGCGGTCCGGTCCCAGGTCGACGGGCACGTGCACCTTCCGCCGACCACTGGCGACAACATCGATGTACTGTGCAGACCTCACGCCCCACGTGTTGAGCAATTCGGCGGTACGTCCACCCGGCCTCCCGCATGCCCACTATACGCCCTCGCTCAAAGTCCGTCAACTGCACATACGGTTCACGTCCACGCTGTCGCGGCATGCTACCAGTGTTAAAGACTGCGATGGAGCTCCGTATGCCACGGCAAACTGGCTGACACTGACGGCGGCGGTGCACAAATGCTGCGCAGCTAGCGCCATTCGACGGCCAACACCGCGGTTCCTGGTGTGTCCGCTGTGCCGTGCGTGTGATCATTGCTTGTACAGCCCTCTCGCAGTGTCCGGAGCAAGTATGGTGGGTCTGACACACCGGTGTCAATGTGTTCTTTTTTCCATTTCCAGGAGCGTATTTGTCCAATGAATAACCGTTTATCATCTGCATTTCTTCTTGGTGTAGCTATTTTAATGGCCAGTAGTGCATTTATCACCACCCTCACGCAGAGAGAATCGCTACGTACAACGAGCTCTGTAACGGAAGTAAAAGTGAAGATACTTCCCAGAGCAGCAACACAGAGCGCACAGAGTGTGCAGTGCAGCCTGCGCGAAGGCCGCCCTCGTACATCTCTGTCGTTCAATGGCAGAGGCAGTTTCAGGTCTATACTTTCCCACGCACAGATCGAAAAAATGCCACCTTATTGGAGGACCGGTATGACGTGTGCTGACACAAAAGAGCACACTACGAATTTGGCGGGACGACCGTGATAGGAGTAAAATTTGCTGTAGTAGTTTGGAGGGGAAAGGAGAGGCAGAATCTAAAAGTATAACTGGCAGATGTTTCTGTGTCCGCCCACGGTTGGAGATTTTTCTGCACCGTGGGGACACGGCTCTCATCTTTGCATGTGATTGGTTCGTCGGAGTCTCTTCCGGAGGGCGAAAGCGATTGGTCGTGTTTCGCTTCTAGACCGGCAGAGGAAGCGTTAGAGTTCTTCACTTCTGGTCAGAGTGAAGATTCAGAATTATTACTGTCACGGTAGTCCGGACAGAGCCTGTCTGTTACCACTTATTGACAACAGTTGATATTGTTTCTCATTTCGGGCTTGCGCTATTTCTGTCGGATCTTTATCCGTAGGCGGGTGGTAACGTATTTGCAGCAGCGGCGGAGTGCAGCTGCCTTGCCGCCCGACTGACGCAGTCCCTCCCAGCCTGCGCTGTCGCCTCGTCGCCGTAGACAGCCGCGGGTTGCACGTGGGATCTGCACCAAGGGCTCTCATTGTCGATCGATAGCGTTGAGGCATAATCTCACAAAGTACTCAATAACGTGATAGTTGATCCCACTCCTGTGCGCATATTCAGTCAACATCACGTCACCCAAGTTACGTTGCTCTTATTTATATTCCATTCAAAATTTGTGTCTGGCAATACTTTAGGAAATCTCGCAGTAAATCACTTTGTAACGCAAAATGTCTTTATTACTTAGTATTTGAATTTCAACTCTATTATCAGGGCCCTTTGCCAGATACGAGTGATCAGCTACCAAATTATTATAAATAGAATTATGTCGACGGTGCAGCTCTTAAACTGACCACAAACAGGGCCATATCTTAATTTCTTCCATACGTTGTCTGTTGCGTGATAGGAATTGTGGTAGTTAAAGGGAGGATTGAGTGTATTAGCATAATTAACATGAATTTCTTTAATGAATTTGGGTGCCACGGCTACCGTTCAATCCCGGCACCTCGCAAGAAATATTTCGTGTTCTAGAACACTAAAATCTTAGCAAATTTGAAGACACCTTGTTTCTTATTTAGACGCGTATAGCAGGGCAGTGCCACTAATTAATTTACTGATAAATAATTCCGTTGCTTTGAAAAAGGGGAGCAATGTAAGAGGAGCATCAGTACGTGCAGAAACTAGTCTCAAGCGAAGGACGCAGGTTAAAAAATTCATCATAAAGTTACCGGGGAATACGTTCTGTCTGAGACGAATTCTCGTAATTCCGCAGTAATTCTTGTTGCCTGTTCACCTATCGAACATTAATTAAAATACTTGGTGATGCTATTTCAGCAGGCATTAACTAGCAGATGCTTTAAATCCACATGTTTTTTATCTGTTAGAGTTACAAACGATAAAACCAAACCATGACTACAGTATACTGTCGCAGAAATATAAATATATGTGTGTGTGTAGATAAGAGAATATAAAATATTAAGTGCTGCACTAATTTTGCATCTTTTTGGATTTTTAGGTTAGTAACATTAAGACATAATTCGTTTTAAAAGGTCCGTATAATTCCGACTAGTGCAATGCTCTCTGAATACAAAAGATACATTTTCTTCTTCTAATAATAATAAAAAAAAACACTAATGAACTGAAATCTATACTAACTACTGTTAACAGTTCTTACATATTATATCAGTTCATTTTTTCACATTTGTTACCGTTCCGCTGTACTACTCTGCTCAGTACAGGATGAGCTATTGTTGTCTACAAAGATCAGATTCCTTGCCACATTCTCAGAGAATTACTACTTTTATTAAGATTTGTGCTATACCAATTCAGATTGTGATAGTATAATCATTTACGTTATAAAACAGAAAACTGATTAACACCCGTTATGTGTACCTTCACAGTTTGTGTCTTTTCGTGTACTCTCTACTAGAGGAACTCTGTACTCTGTATAGAGGAGCTCTGAATACTAGAATATTTATTTTAAGGAAACTAAGAACTTACTGTCAGTTTGGTAAAAGTTCTTTCCACCTGAGCGACAAGAGCACAGTACGGCTCGTTCGTTGCACCATGAGGGGCGAGCGGGGTGTCTGGGACATGGGCAGCATCGACGCCGACGCCGACGCCTCGCAAATCGTTTTAGTGCTCCGGGACCCGTCGCTCTCCTAGCAGACGACGACGGACGGCTGTACTGTCCTCATCGGTTCAGAGAATTTTAATGTCCGCGCCCACGGGACATTTCTTTACTGGCAGAATTCAAACTCGGCGCTAGTTCCTAGGAAAATCTGGCGGTCTCGACCTTGAAAGTAGATGAAATTAGTTAATTGAACCGGTTTTCATACTTTTAAATTGAATTATTTAATATGATTAAAATTGTAATGCAATTAATTTCTTAGGCAACTGTTAGCTTAGATGCGCGATGTGGGTGTTAGCATACTTACAGAAGACTATGTCCGGCGCGTGTATGGAGGCGGCGATCGAGGGCGTGTGACGTAAGCGTGGGGCGTCAGCGCATGTCCCTTTATAACGCGCGAGAGCATTCCTTGTCGAGCATGCCACGTGATGGACCGGCTGTTGTGTGACGGCAGGACAGATTCCACTCTCCAGCAAACAACTTTGGCGCCAAGTGTGATCTTTGTCCGCCACGAAACCACATGATGGATCCCTAACCGACCGTTTCGACGTCAGAATCGGCAGGGTAGAACGAGCAAAACATGTTTATGAAGACAGTAGCTGTTCTCGAAAGAACAGAATACTGTTGTTGACCGTGCAGCTTTTTCCAAAAATGTTCAAATGTGTGTGAAATCTTATGGGACTTAACTGCTAAGGTCATCAGTCGCTAAGCTTACACACTACTTAACCTAAATTATCCTAAGGACAAACACGCACACCCATGCCCGAGGGAGGACTCGAACCTCCGCCGGGACCAGCCGCACAGTCCGTGACTGCAGCGCCTTAGATCGCTAGGCTAATCCCGCGCGGTTAAAGGCGCTACAGCCTGGAACTGCACGACCGCTACGGTCGCAGGTTCGAATCCTGCCTCGGGCATGGATGTGTGTGATGTCCTTACGTTAGTTAGGTTTAAGTAGTTCTAAGTTCTACGGGACTTATGACCACAGCAGTTGAGTCCCATAGTGCTCAGAGCCATTTGAACCATTTTTTTTAATCCCGCGCGGCGCAGCTTTTTCCCTGGAATAAATGATGACTAACTGAAACCCTCAGCTGCCGACATGTGTTGTTGATATATGTCGATGTGGACAGCTGAAAATGTGTGCCCCGACCGGGACTCGAACCCGGGATCTCCTGCTTACATGGCACACGCTGTATCCATCTGAGGCAACGTGGACAGAGATGAATAGCGCGACTACAGGGAGTTATCCCTTGCACGCTTCCCGTGACACCCACACTCTCAACTGTCCACAATTCTACATATGTAATGTGCCTTATGCGCACAGGTTGCCCAAACTCTTACGGGAATCGCCAAGGCGTGCGCGAGTAATGAGTGGATGGGCAAATGTCTATAAGGCACATTACATATGTAGAATTGTGGACAGTTGAGAGTGTGAGTCTCACGGGAAGCGTGCAAGGGATAACTCCCTGTAGTCACGCTATTCATCTCTGTCCTCGGTGCCTCAGATGGATAGAGCGTTTGCCATGCAAGCAGGAGATCCCGGGTTCGAGTCCCGGTCGGGGCACACATTTTCAGCTGTCCACATCGGGGTATATCAACAACACATGTCGGCAGCTGAGGGTTTCAGTTAGTCATCAAAACATGTTTAGTGATCCGAGCGGCCGACCGACGGTCGTGAGGTGGGCGTGGACAGGCACCAACCTGTACAGCAAAACAAATTTGGCGCAAAAAGTGTGGCAGTGCATGCTATGTCGATCACGTGGTGGATCGTGAACGGACTGGCGGTTGTACGACGTCGGCATCGGCGGGTTCCAGAGTGTCCGGCGAAAACATGTTTACAGTGTCCAGCGGCTAAGGCGGTCCGAGCGGCCGCTGGACCCGTGGCGGGCTACCGCTGACTGGTGGCGCCAGGGATAGCCTGCTCTGGTGGCAACGATTTGAACTAAGTCAGTTGGAGTCTGGACCTAGTGGCGAGCGCACTGGGTTTTGCTGCGATCTTGAGGATGTGTACTAAATCTGTTGGAGAACGACTTTACTGCTTGAAATAAAGACTTCAGTCCTTTTTCCTTGCGAAAGCAGAAGATGTGAATACCGTTAGTATAAGTGCAGCTTATTATTTGACGCGATTTTGATAGGTTAGCAGTGAAAAAAGATAAATGACAGTCAAAGTTAGTAGGATGTGGACTATTTCGTATGTGTGATCGATTATGGTGTTGGAATTTGAACTTGTGACAGATTTTTGTTATGGATGTAACGCAAATGGCTTTCTTCCCGCCGAAATCGGACATCTTGAATAAATAATAAATGATAATAATAATAAATAGAAGTATAGTTTTCGAGACATTATTGTGTCGGAATTTGAATTTGGTGCAATTTTCTAGTGGAGGTAGGCCAATAACAATAATAAATAAATAATAATAAATAATAATAAATGAAAAAAAATGATAATGAATAATAATAAAGACAAGTACGATTTTTTGGAGGCATTATCATGTTGGAATTTGAATTTGGCGCAATATTCTAGTGGAGGTAGGCCGATAATAACAAATAATAATAATTAATAATAACAAATGATAATAAATGATAATGAATGAGAATGAATAATAATAAAGACAAGTACCGTTTTTGCAACTATTATCGTCTTGGAATTTGAATTTGGCGCCAATTTTTTCTGGAGTGTTAGGCTAGTGGACATAGCACCATTGACCTATCTTCCCGCCGAAATTCAAATTTCGCACCAATCTTCTGGGGGTAAATTAGTGGAGGTAGCCCAATTGATTTTCTTCCCGCCAAAACTTGCCATCTTGAATGATGTCACGGTAGCCCTCTCTGGTGTCAGGGGTATGAACTAACACAGTTGGACTCCGGACCTTGTGGCGAACACATGTGCATCGTATAAGTAATAATAAATAATAATAAATGATAATGAATGACAATGAATGATAATAAATAATAATAAAGACAAGTACAGTTTTGCAGCCATTATCCTGTTGGAATTTGAATTTAGCGCCAATTTTTTCTGGTGGGTTAGGTTAGTGGACGTAGCCCAATTGGGCTATTTTCCTGCCAAAATTCAAATTTCCGCCATTTTTCTGTAGGGTTAGGTTACTCGACGTAGCCCAATTGGCCTATTTTCCCCGCCAAAATGTGCCATCTTGGATGACGTCATGTGCTGTTGTCAAGTCTACTCACAGCCATCTACGATGACGTCATGGCCGCCATCTTGAATAAATTTGGCAAAACTGCTGAGTGGCGTCATATGAAGGTGGTCCCACTACTGACATAAACCTAATTAACATAGTGCGAAAAAGTAATTGTTTGGATTCAAGTCTTTTGGTGGAAATGAATGTATTCTGATACAGTAGCAGAGAGTGATATGAGATAATCGTGCAGCCTAGTAAAATGGGAGCTAATGGGCAAAATGTCTTTCAGCTATCGGCACTGGGAATATTGCGAAGACGGGCACTAAATTCACAAACGATCTTCACTTCTTCCAGCTAAGTGCAGTAGAAGTTGCAAAATTGCTGGTCACAAACACGCGATCTGAATGTTATTGGGATTAACACTGACTATTTACATGACGATTCACCTGAGGGTACAATGCAACCAAGACTTGCAACCGCAGAATGGCGTAATACTCGCACAACGACGCACAGTAAGTTTAAAGATGTTGAGGCGGGAGCGTCTGACCAACGTGACAAACAAAGAGTTGGATGTCGTGTGACAGCAACCACCGAGTTTCACAAGCAAAATGTTGACAGAATGATTCAGGACGATTGTCGTACCACTCAGAGAGGAACTGTAAGCACAATCGGCATTTCACAAGAACGTTTATTCCTTTGCTTGGCTATCGGAAGATCTGCGCACGATGGTACCCCGGATGCTGACTCCTGAAATGAAAGCGCACAGACTTGAAATTTGCCAGGAACTACACCAGCGTTACGAGAATGAAGGTGACGCCTTTCTCCATTCAGTTGTGACAGGAGACGAAACGTGGGTACACCATTACGACCTGGAGACGAAACGTCAGTCTATGGAATATCGACACAACGACTCGCCCCAGACTTTTTCCGTGGCGGCTTCAGAAAACTTGTTTATCGTTGGCAGAAATGTACCCAATAGCGTGGTGATTATGTGGAAAATTGTATATTGGTAATTAAAGATCACTTTCTAAGGATTATTTCTGCATTTCATTTATTAAAATATTCCAGCGTAGGCATTACTTTTAATTGAACTCGTATTTAAGAAATATTTCGTTTTCCATTCTTTAGTGAAGTTGAGAAGGAGGCGCATCTAATACTGAAAATATGAAAAGATTTAATTCAGTGTTCTCTCTCTCCGATGTAATGGCGTTTTTATGTGACCTGAAGCCATTGTCCATTGCTGAACGAGTCCAACTTTGGACAGCGTTTCAACGTAACGTTTCTTCGCAGTTCTTTTAAGCCTAGTTTACACGTCGACATTGGGTTGCGACACTCGTTGCGTGGAATGAGTTGCAAGCAAATGGTTCCATATTTGACTTCAGTTTCGTCGTTTTGTGGGTTCAGCTGCACGTCGCACGCGTTGTGATGGAGTTAAAGCTCATTACGTGAAACCGCTGAATAAGAAAAAAAATAAGAAACGTGTTTAGATTCGTGACTGGATGAAGGAAAGACGTCAACTCGGTTGCTCAGCATCCTCGCTGAAATAATTTATAAAGGAAGAACAAGAAGTTCTTTTAATTGTCTTAGAATGTCGCCAGAACGTATCTTGTTTCTTCTAAATAGAGTTAATTATGCGATAAGGAATATATATACTGTAATACATGAAGCACTGTCGCCAGAACTGAAATTACATACGGTATCACATTGTGTGCATTACAATCGAGACCACTCGTAATTCAATAAATTTTGCCCTGCTGCTCAGATATTTTCTGATTGTACGTGAAGGTCTCAGGAGCATCAATACGGTTCTCATTTTTGTAATCAGCGTCACTGAAATCCCACAAACAACTATGCAAAGCACAGATATCCAAAAAGCGAACAGTATTCTCCGTTCCCCACTTCATATTTCAGTTTGTCTACACTCTACAAACACACATAACCTCAAAACTCACGAAGCTAGTGTCACCAAAGATGGAACACGCCGAAAGTGTTTAGTTTCACCGACGAGTTGCGCAAACGAGCGGCGCGCATGCGCAGTGGCTGGTAGCGCAGTTACCTGCAACCTAGTGTCTTCGTGTAAACTAGGCTTTACTGTTTCGATCGTAGGTAATGCTGTTACACAAGCTGAGTCAAAACAGGTCAAAATACTTGCAAACAGTAACCTGCCCGGTACTTTCTTACGAAATATGATTCTTGAATTAATCAAAACGCATGTCACAATTACTTTGCAAAAGCATAGCCTCGACATGTCCCGCGACTGCTACGGTCGCAGGTTCGAATCCTGCCTCGGGGCATGGATGTGTGTGATGTCCTTAGGTTAGTTAGGTTTAAGAAGTTCTAAGTTCTAGGGGACTAATGACCACAGCTGTTAAGTCTCATAGTGCTCAGAGCCATTTGAACCATTTTTTTCGACATGTCCTCGGACTCCTTCGTGGCGGCATGCCTGAACAAACTATTCTCGGTTTACAAGCTGTGTCATGTCGAATGAAATACTCGAGCTTTCGACAGCCGTCCCCGCCGTCTTCATCAGGACGAAAAACCGCTGTTGCTCGTCTGGCACCAATGAGAGAGCCGAAGTGAGGTGCGCGGGAAAACGAGCTGCACAAGTCAGTAGCGGCTCTGGTCTGTTGCGCGACCGATGGCGCCACACGGCGCTACGTCTGCAGCTGCCACTTCCGCCACCCCTGCCGGTGTCTCTGCTGTCGCTCTATAGCCTAGTTGCGCTGCCCCCCCCCCCCCCCCCCCCCCCCCCCCCCCCCCCCCCCACCCCCGCCTGAACTCAATGGACTGGGGCTGCGCAACTCGAGGACGATAATGCCGGAGACAGCTGCTGGAGGCTCGAGTGCTCTTATTCAGTATGACGTAGCTCGTAAATGAGAAGAGTTTATTCACACACAGCCTTGACAACGTCTGATTTTAGATTTGTGCCGCAAAACCAAGTGTTATCGCATGATGCACCGTCAATCATTTTCTGGCAGATTTACAGTGAATGAAGTTTCTTATGTTCTCATCCTCTCATCCAGCACAAGTAAACCGACACTACCATTTAGACCCATGCCATTTCGCTTTAATGAACACGTTTGGCACTAAATGTATTTCATATTTTCATCTTCTCATTACTGACAAACCAATTTGCTTACGAGGTATTAGGACTGGAACGTGTTCCCATTACGTGACTGATCTGGCAGCTGATCAGTGTGTCGAAATCAGTCATCGCGAAATAAATAATATCTTACGGCGTTAACGCCAGAAGAAAATTCGTTACGTGAGGCTTATTGACACTCACCACAAATTTACGCAGCCTCTAAAACCGAGCAATAACATTTGCTGCGTGTTATTTCTAGGATTTCAGACGTAGTGGCACTCGATGTCATGGCGTGAGTCGGAGTCGACGTTAGAACAACACAATTATCGAAATGTTGCAGCTCATAATCGGAGCTGAAGAATGTGTTTTCCGACACGTACGGCGAGATAGAAAACGATAAAGAAGTTGCTACTTAGCACGGAATCGAACATCTGCTTCTTTACCAAGAGAGCATGCGCGTACACCATTCACGCACAGCGACAACCCTATATGCTTAAAGCAAAGAAACAACCGTTTGCTGCGCGATGTTTTACGTAATAATTCCCCTTACGCGTGTTCCCAACGTAACGCGGAAAGTGGCACGTTGCACATCGTTCGCTTCAGCGCAGTATTCGACTGAGATTTGGATATTCCGCAGGTACAGCACCTTCCGTCCGTCGGCAGAGTTCGCAGGGGAGTGAGCCGACGCGGCGAGGCGCGCACGCTGCACAGGCACCCTAGCTACGCCCTGTGCCCGGGCTCGCTGGAGGGTGATGGGGAGGGGAGGGAGCCGATGCGCCTGCTGCACAGGCACCCAAGCTGCGCCCTGTGCCCGGGCTCACTGGAGGGGGATGGGGAGGGGAGGGAGCCGGCGCGCCCCACTGCACAGGCACCCGAGCTGCACCCTGTGCCCGGGCTCGCTGGAGGGGGATGGGGAGTGGAGGGAGCCGGCGCGCCTGCTGCACAGGCACCCAAGCTGCGCCCTGTGCCGCACCCGCTGCACAGGCACCCAAGCTGCGCCCTGTGCCCCGCCTTGCTGGAGGGGGATGGGGAGGGGAGGGAGCCGGCGCGCCTGCTGCACAGGCACCCAAGCTGCGCCCTGTGCCGCACCCGCTGCACAGGCACCCAAGCTGCGCCCTGTGCCCCGCCTTGCTGGAGGGGGATGGGGAGGGGAGGGAGCCGGCGCGCCTGCTGCACAGGCACCCGAGCTGCGCCCTGTGCCGCGCCCGCTGCACAGGAACCCAAGCTGCGCCCTGTGCCCCGCCTTGCTGGAGGGGGATGTGGAGGGAAGCCGGCGCACCCACTACACAGGCACCTGAGCTGCGCCTGTGCCCGGGCTCGCTGGAGGGGGATGGGGAGGGGAGGGAGCCGATGCGCCTGCTGCACAGGCACCCAAGCTGCGCCCTGTGCCCGGGCTCACTGGAGGGGGATGGGGAGGGGAAGGAGCCGGCGCGCCCACTGCACAGGCACCCGAGCTGCACCCTGTGCCCGGGCTCGCTGGAGGGGGATGGGGAGTGGAGGGAGCCGGCGCGCCTGCTGCACAGGCACCCAAGCTGCGCCCTGTGCCCCGCCTTGCTGGAGGGGGATGGGGAGGGGAGGGAGCCGGCGCGCCTGCTGCACAGGCACCCAAGCTGCGCCCTGTGCCGCACCCGCTGCACAGGCACCCAAGCTGCGCCCTGTGCCCCGCCTTGCTGGAGGGGGATGGGGAGGGGAGGGAGCCGGTGCGCCCACTACACAGGCACTCGAGCTGCGCCCTGTGCCCGGGCTCGCTGGAGGGGGATGGGGAGGGGAGGGAGCCGGCGCACCCACTACACAGGCACCTGAGCTGCACCCTGTGCCCGGGCTCGCTGGAGGGGGATGGGGAGGGGAGGGAGCCGATGCGCCTGCTGCACAGGCACCCAAGCTGCGCCCTGTGCCCCGCCTTGCTGGAGGGGGATGGGGAGGGGAGGGAGCCGGTGCGCCCACTACACAGGCACTCGAGCTGCGCCCTGTGCCCGGGTTCGCTGGAGGGGGATGGGGAGGGGAGGGAGCCGGCGCACCCACTACACAGGCACCTGAGCTGCGCCCTGTGCCCTGGCTCGCTGGAGGGGGATGGGGAGGGGAGGGAGCCGATGCGCCTGCTGCACAGGCACCCAAGCTGCGCACTGTGCCGCGCCTGCTGCACAGGCACCCAAGCTGCGCCCTGTGCCGCACCCGCTGCACAGGCACCCAAGCTGCGCCCTGTGCCCCGCCTTGCTGGAGGGGGATGGGGAGGGGAGGGAGCCGGTGCGCCCACTACACAGGCACTCGAGCTGCGCCCTGTGCCCGGGCTCGCTGGAGGGGGATGGGGAGGGGAGGGAGCCGGCGCACCCACTACACAGGCACCTGAGCTGCGCCCTGTGCCCGGGCTCGCTGGAGGGGGATGGGGAGGGGAGGGAGCCGATGCGCCTGCTGCACAGGCACCCAAGCTGCGCCCTGTGCCCCGCCTTGCTGGAGGGTGATGGGGAGGGGAGGGAGCCGGCGCGCCTGCTGCACAGGCACCCGAGCTGCGCCCTGTGCCGCGCCCCCTGCACAGGCACCCAAGCTGCGCCCTGTGCCCCGCCTTGCTGGAGGGGGATGTGGAGGGAAGCCGGCGCACCCACTACACAGGCACCTGAGCTGCGCCCTGTGCCCGGGCTCGCTGGAGGGGGATGGGGAGGGGTGGGAGCCGATGCGCCTGCTGCACAGGCACCCAAGCTGCGCCCTGTGCCCGGGCTCACTGGAGGGGGATGGGGAGGGGAGGGAGCCGGCGCGCCCACTGCACAGGCACCCGAGCTGCACCCTGTGCCCGGGCTCGCTGGAGGGGGATGGGGAGTGGAGGGAGCCGGCGCGCCTGCTGCACAGGCACCCAAGCTGCGCCCTGTGCCCCGCCTTGCTGGAGGGGGATGGGGAGGGGAGGGAGCCGGCACGCCTGCTGCACAGGCACCCAAGCTGCGCCCTGTGCCGCACCCGCTGCACAGGCACCCAAGCTGCGCCCTGTGCCCCGCCTTGCTGGAGGGGGATGGGGAGGGGAGGGAGCCGGTGCGCCCACTACACAGGCACTCGAGCTGCGCCCTGTGCCCGGGCTCGCTGGAGGGGGATGGGGAGGGGAGGGAGCCGGCGCACCCACTACACAGGCACCTGAGCTGCGCCCTGTGCCCGGGCTCGCTGGAGGGGGATGGGGAGGGGAGGGAGCCGATGCGCCTGCTGCACAGGCACCCAAGCTGCGCCCTGTGCCCCGCCTTGCTGGAGGGGGATGGGGAGGGGAGGGAGCCGGTGCGCCCACTACACAGGCACTCGAGCTGCGCCCTGTGCCCGGGTTCGCTGGAGGGGGATGGGGAGGGGAGGGAGCCGGCGCACCCACTACACAGGCACCTGAGCTGCGCCCTGTGCCCTGGCTCGCTGGAGGGGGATGGGGAGGGGAGGGAGCCGATGCGCCTGCTGCACAGGCACCCAAGCTGCGCACTGTGCCGCGCCTGCTGCACAGGCACCCAAGCTGCGCCCTGTGCCCCGGCTCACTGGAGGGGGATGGGGAGAGGAGGGAGCCGATGCGCCTGCTGCACAGGCACCCAAGCTGCGCAATGTGCCGCGCCCGCTGCACAGCACCCAAGCTGCACCCGGTGCCGCGCCCGCTGCACAGGCACCCAAGCTGCGCCCTGTGCCCCGGCTCGCTGGAGGGGGATGGGGAGGGGAGGGAGCCGGCGCGCCCACTGCACAGGCACCCGAGCTGCACCCTGTGCCCGGGCTCGCTGGAGGGGGATGGGGAGGGGAGGGAGCCGGCGCGCCTGCTGCACGGGCACCCAAGCTGCGCCCTGTGCCCGGGCTCGCTGGAGGGGGATGGGTAGGGGAGAGAGCTGGCGCGGCGCGGCGCGCCCACTGCACAGGTACCCAAGCTGCACCCTGTACCGCGCCCGCTGCACAGTCACCCAAGCTGCGCCCTGTGCCCCGGCTCGCTGGAGGGGGATGGGTAGGGGAGAGAGCTGGCGCGGCGCGGTGCGCCCACTGCACAGGTACCCAAGCTGCACCCTGTACCGCGCCCGCTGCACAGGCACCCAAGCTGCGCCCTGTGCCCGGTCTCGCTACTCCCGGCTGCTCACTAGCGTCAACATGTCTTCGCCAGGAACGAGTAGGTCTAATCTCCGCCAGAACTGGACGGGGAAATGAGATTGTGAGCGACTGTCAGTGTGACTAAAGGTCCTAACACAGCAAGAGCGTTCAGTGAACATGTTCTCGATCAGAGGGCTTATGTAACATTCCTCACACTGCGGAAACGTGAACGTAAAAATGTCAAAGAATACCACTAGACACTACATAGCAGTTGTTTTACTTTATCCTTTCTGTTTTGTTTTGTTTTCGAGTGCCCAGTTACATCCCGAATTGTTTTTCTTATTCAGTAGAGGTGACTTTCACGATCGTGAAACAATTTAATTAGGAAATTCTTTTGTCAATGTGGGAGTTTATTTCTCCCTGTATTGTATAAACTAATTGTTTTCCTTTTATTTCAGGTAACTGATCTCTTTTGTGAGAAAACATCAGTGTGCGAAGTATCGTGTCCTGATACAATGTTCGCTGTCTGTCACGAACACGAAGCAAACAACGAAATGAGAAAGAAGTACATAATCTGTTGGTAGAACACGAGAAGAAGCGGCGAAGACCGGTCGACTCGCTGCGCCGGCCAACGCCGCCACCGCCCCGTTTCTGCGCGTGCGCAGTGGCGAGCGGGCTCCGGAGCTCGTGATCCCGCCCTCGCTGCTGCGGCCGGACGCACTCAGCCGCTCGCCACGCCGCCGGAGGCTAGCCTCCTAGCCTACGGGTCGGTGTGTGAGGGACACCCACCACCAACAACCTGTGTACAGTAGAGAGGGCAAGCCGCGGGGCTGCGTGGCCGGCCGCCAGCGGCCCCCTGCCTACAGACACGGTTACTGACAAACAACCGCTGTGACGCCCGACTGTTTTCAGCTGCACCGATAGCACGGAACAAACTGCAAAGAAGCTCGCAAGGTCAAGTAGGATAGCTTCGGTAGACAGCGCCGGGCCTAACTAGCTCGGTAGTACGTGTCGGAACAGAGCGACTACACGCTGCTACACTTCTATGCTTAACTGTTTCCAAATTTTTGTTCTCCACCGTATCTCTGATGGCACCGGATTAATGTTATTGTAAATTAAAATGCGCTCCTGAAGAACAGCTGTCCAGGTTTGCGATTAGATCAAAAATTTCCACACAAACTGGACGAAGCGCGCCGTCCTGGACGGAGAGTCAACTCCGGCAGACACTGAAATGATATATGAGACGTCCCTGGGGACTGCAATAAGACCATTTCTCTTCGCATTACACGTTAGCGCCTTAGAAACAACAATGGCTGTATGCTCTGACTTTTCGCAGCTGATGCAATTATCGATGAAGTAATTCCGTGCAGCAAAACCTGCAGTTCTACCGAGCTGTGTTAAAAGACGGCCACTGTTTATGAACTGTTGAAAACGTCTACATATTACTCACTAGTTCTTCGGTCGGAAGCACTTGTGGTATACAACATTGGACTTACTCTTTCGTAGCCGCGAGCTTGCTACCGAACAAAAGAGTGCTCATCATTCTCTAACTTCCCCAAGATGCCAAGTAATCTCAAGTTCCAGAAATATTAATTGAATTTAGCCCAGTTTTTATCACCAAGGAAGGGGAAATGTAAATCTAACAACCGAAATTCGAATCGACCAATCAGAGATTGAACTTTACGAAATGCTTCCTGGTATCTTCCCCTTACACGGTGCTTGATGTTAACGACAACAGGAGACACTCCTGAACTTCGGTAAAGATTTATCACGTACAATATCCTAACACTATGCTTCCGTAAGGATAAACTGTTCGTCACTACATTAATCATCGTTATTTAAGGAGGATTAGGTTCACTAAGGAACGCAACAAGGACGCTCACGAGTTCATACATAAAATACAAATATTCACATGATAACCGAACTGGAAAATCACAATTTTTAGCAAAAGTGAGTAATGAAAGCTGGCTTATACCTCGCAGTGGAAAGAAGCGTGAAACTTACTCGGAATCACAACGCATGAAGGACAATGAACAAGTTCCGCTCCATCTAAATCTGGTTAAACGATAGCAAAATTATCACTCGCGAGAACCCCATAATGCTTCAACAAACAAACTTTGATTTACAGAATGTTCCTAACACGAAAATCTGTACCAACCCCCATCCAGACAACATCTTCTATGTAAGCACAGAACAGGCATCTTACACTCATCTGGCATCAGAACAGCGACTGCATAATTTTTTACAAGATCGAACCTGCCTCGCATCCGAGCGCAGAGATCGAAAAAACAACTAGGGAGCGAGCTGACCAATTGACAAGATGAATCTTTCAGTAGGCATCTCCTCCAATCAGAAGATATCAGAGACGACATCTGTTTTCCGCGCTCAAAATTTTCCATCGGTTCCGAGTCTAAAACCTGAAGGAACGCGTGTCTTGTGTGGGGGCCTGAAGGGACCAATCGTGAAGCCACACACTGAGGAAGCCCACGAAGCTGAGGCCCTGGCGCCTCTACAGCGTAGCTGAGCCGAAAGAGTCCACCTGTATGCAGCGAAGTGCATGCGTTTGCAGCTGTACGCGTATTCATACAATACAGCAGTCATTCACGTTTAGCAAAGGTGGTTAAACACACGTGGTGCAAGGAATATCAAACGTAATACAGACCAAAATGAAATGAATTCAGTTCTGAGGCATGGTAAATTGTAAGAAAACACAGGCAGAGGATAGACACTGTGCAGAACTTGATATAACCACATAGTTATATGACAAACCTTTCCAGATGTATACAAAATACATTAGCGATGCAGAGATTTATGTGGAGAAACACTTGGGCACTTGACGTAACGTAAACGCGTGTTCTCCTGTCCTCTGATTAGAACACAGCTTACTGGTGTTCGTAACACTGTGTACGGATGTGAACTGGAACTACCGCAGAGACTTGCTAGGATACTGGAAAACTACAGTTTGCCTGCAAAAGAGATAGCATTCAAAACATCAGCCCTACTCGCTTCTTCTCTGGCCAGAGAGAGTAACATAAACTTTTTAAACCTCTGCTGCCCGACAATAGAAGACAGGCTCCAACAGAATTTTCCTGAAGTTTTTCTTCATATGTATACACTTTTTCTACAGTTAATATTACCTATGTTACCTGAGATATGTGAATTTGCATGTATCGAAGTGTTGTACATCTACATTCTTTTATTATATGGGTGCCATACCCAGTGAGATCACTATCAGTGTAAAGTTAGTGGAACGGATATTTCAAGGAAGGTGGAGAGAGAAGAAAAGAAAAACGAGAGTTAACGTCAGACTTTCCGGACGTCAAACGTCAGTGACAAATACTTGATGAAAAAGATGGAGTAAAGAACGCGTGATTCCGAGTGCTAAACTTGATATTCTGCAAGAGATTCTGAACATAGAGTAGGCGATGTGTGACCTCCGATGTCCGAAGAATGAAGCTTTCACAAAATCACGGCGAGTAATAACAGATTATTAAACCATTTTTTGTGAAAACATAAGGATTCTATTTGGCTTGTGTGTCTTTTCTGTTTAACAAAGGATCACGCTTCCAGAATTATGCGATTAAATATGAATGATAATAGGAAACTCTAAGTAATTCTAAACCATCTATCGCACGATTTTGTAGAGGGGGGGAGGGGCCATTCGTTCGGGTATGGACTATTTTTAATATTTTGGAAGACAGATGTGCTACTTCCATACCGACCCGAATTTGTTTCTGCTCACAGAATCTGTTTTATTCAAGTTTGTTGCACAAAATTGTCAATTAACCCGTTAGCGTATGTTCGCATAAAATTACCACGCTATCTTACCAAAATCAGAGGAGGCCCAATTTCCAGCATTATTCGTTGTCACGAAGTATGAGGGATTTCTTTGCATATTTCTTTGGTCACCGAAAGACCCTGATGGCAAGAATACGCAGAGTAAACAGTGCCACACGTACATAGCAAGAACCAAAATGCCCATTTAAGGACTCGCTGCACTTATGTAGACGAAATTAACTGGATTTTTTATACATTTATTTGGCTTTGCTGGAGCTCTGTTGTTTAAAAGTAACTGTCAGAGTCCATAAATACTACGATACTTATTAACTTGCGGTATTTTAAAATATAAAGTAGATATACATCTACACGATTACTCTGCAATTCACAATTAAGTGGGAGGCCGAGGGCCAGAGAATCAGTAATAAACTAATTAACGTCATGAAATATTTAAATTTTAGTTACTTCGTAAAACTTACAAGTGTATAGGTATATAGGCATGAAAACTCCGCCATAGCCGGTCCCAAATCCGGTTGATAAAGGAGACGGGGGAGGAGTGACACCTCGTAAAAAAACCTTGGTTCACGACGGAGCTGGCGGAAGAAGCGCCCCTGCTTTTAGGGTTAACGTAACAACTAACGATAGCAAACCCAGACGCGGCTTTCTGGTCAGTGTCTGTTCCCCATGCTAGGGGCGATTGTAATAATTGCTCCAGAAACTGGTTCTAATAACCCAGTGGAAACATCGGACAAACAGTTATAAGCTATCACGATTCGTGGAAGTAATAACAATATTACCCCACGTTGTTCTCAATCCAGCCGTCAACAGACGGCAACCGGGTCTTCGGAGTCTGGGAGACCTGGCCAGTCACGAACACAGAGAAAGTCGGAGTTCTGTGGCACACTTGTATCCAAAACTATCACTTATATATGGGCCCACGTAATATCAACACTCTAATTCAACCGGAAAAATTACACAACCTAGTAAGGAAATAGATCGACAAAAAATTCAGATTTATCCTTTCAAGAAACACAATTCACGGATGAAGCCACAGTAGATTATGGAAATTACCGCATCTTTAAGTGTAAAACAGAAAAACGTATTGTTAAAGGTACACCGCTTCTGAGAATGGCTGTTGTCATACATAAAAATATAAAAGCTTCATAAGAGATGTGTGCCTCATAAGCAACCGCGTTATGACAATGCGCAGGCAGTGCGCCAACAAGAAATATACCTTCATTTATGTCATGCCCTCACCAACATTGCTAACAGAAAGGATCCACAGACTGTGGAGAAATTCTGGAACGATCTTGAAAAAGTAATGGCTAAAATTCCAAAGCAGGACATCAAAACCTTACTGGGTGATTTCAATGCTCAGATAGGCAAAGAAAAACAATACTGGAAAACTGTAGCAAAATATTCCGCCCATAAATTTACCATCAAAAACGGAAAAAGGCTTATCGAACTATGCCACAAAGGAACCTTAAATTCATGTCAGCATCATTGAGGAAGAATCCCCGATAACAAAAGACCTGGAGATCCCCAATAAAAGAGCTCGGTGAATATCAGATTGATCATGTTGCCGTCTCGTATCCTCTACATAAGAAAGTGCATGACATACAAGTTCACAGAGCTGCAAACGTAGATTGAGACCACTCTCTAACACGGATGAAAATGAAATTTACCCCAAAGAGAGAGCACGGCAAGAAAGTGCACCACCAGAAATTTGACACCAGATGAATTAAAGAAACTAAGCTTGGAGAAGAACTGGAAAAACTCCAGGCAGATACTTGGGAAAAATTTCACAGTAAAATAATCCAGAAGGCTTAACAATCAGTGCTCCTGAAGAAAAACACAAAACATCCATGGTGGTATACAGAGAGTGATAAAGCTTTGGAAAAACAAAAAAAGGCTTTTCTTAACTACATTAGAAAGAAAACACCGGAAAATATTCAATACTTTTAAGAAACTAGGAAAAAAGTAGCGAAAATCATCAGGCAGACCAAGAGAAAACACGTGAAAAACCAACTGAACCAAGAAAAATTTCCGCTAGTACAATACACAAGGTTTTTAGAGAACTTTTGCAGCAAAAATCCGCGCATACAGCCCACAAAATTTATGTTTCAAGAAATTTGACCGAAACTTGCACTCACTAACCAGGAAAACTGTAAGGCACTGGCACATTCTTTTTCAACACACCTTAATTGTCCGGAATCACATTCGAGATTCCTTAGACAAAGACCTACTTACACGCGCCCTGGATCATCCCCACCAACGCAAGAACAAGCTCACAAACATATTATTAAATTAAAAAACAATAGAACATCTGGTGAAGACAGGATTATTGCTGAGCTACTGAAAACTCTAGAGCCAAATTCTCTCAGAGAGTTAACCCAAATCGTTGCAGATATGTGGGAGACAGAAAAATTATCCCAGGAATGGAAATTACACAAAATAGGAGACAAAACTGATGTAAATAATTATCGAGGTATATCACTACTTCAAATCGCATACAAAGTTGTATCAGCCTCTCTTCTTCAAAGAGGACAAGAACAACTCGGAAAAAAAACTTGTGAGTACCAAGCTGGTTTTCGCCCCTGGAGATCCTTCACAGAACAAATATTCAATCTAAAGACGGTGCTAAAATACAAAGCAGTCAGAAAAAGCCCAATAATTTGCACGTTTATTGACTTTAAAAAGGCATACGACTCAGTTGACCGACAAGCGCTTTTTGATATCCTTGAGGAGCAAGGGTTAGATCCAAAAACCCTTAACCTCATCAAAGAAACATTGATAGTACGTGCAATGTGAAATTCATGGGTGAAATATCCGAGCCTTCCTGATCAAAACTAGCGTCCGATAACGTGATGGTCTCCTATTCAGTCTTGTGCTGGACAAGGTGATCCGCGAATAGGAAAAGGAATTGAAGAATAAAAACTGCTGGAAACGTATACAGATGGGGTGAGTCAAGGTTGACATCAGAATTTCGTGTTTAGCTTTTGCTGCCCCAAGCGGTTCTAGGCGCTTAAGACTGGAACTGCGCGACCGCTACGGTCGCAGGTTCGAATCCTGCCTCGGGCATGGATGTGTGTGATTTCCTTAGGTTAGTTAGGTTTAAATAATTCTACGTTCTAGGGAACTGATGATCCAAGATGTTACGTCCCATAGTGCTCAGAGCCATTTGAACCATTTTACGGGACGAGAGACAATAGCACAAAACATTCACCTCCAAAAACTAAAGAGAGCCTGTGGAAGAAACTACAAGGTGTGCAATAAAAAATGCTTGTCCAAAAACACTTAAATTAGGCACTATAATACAGTATTAAAACCTGAGCTCCTGTATGCCAGTGAAACCCTGACGGTCCACACAAAAGGTGACTTAGATAACTTATTAAAGGAAGAACGTAAAATCACCCAAAAGATACTAGGGCCAAAGAAAACACAAGAGAGCTATAGCCCACAATCTCGTCAGCCAACTGCGAAATTGTCCAACCTTGCAGCAGACATTAGAAAAAGGCGATTGAACTTTTATGGGCAGGTCTCTAGGCTTCCGGAAACAAAACTCGAATGACTTAAAACTATACCCAGGATACCAGAGGTGAAAACGGACCTACGAAAAGCTCAGATAAATTATTCAGATATTTTGGATAGAAAGGTATTTATGCAGAAAGTTGAAAGACGGGAAGTTAAGTCAGAGAAAGAAGCCCCGAAGAAAGCAGAAAAAAATGGGCAGATTAAAAGGAAGAGAGCCCACGCAGAGCAGTTATGTCGCCGAAGTAAAGTTAAGAACTGGAATATCGTAATTAAGAAAATTAAAAGAACTGTGTCGTTGTAATAGGTAGTACATTTCGGAAGAACCAGCTTAGAAAAATTCAAAAACCACCCTTCAGGTCGGAAGATCCTACAGCCCTTCCGTAGAAGTCGCACCGAGGAAGGGCCGCACCTTGCCCAGTGTTTACCGTGGCGCTGCCTTCACTAGCTGCTAAGCAAAGACGCTGCAAGTCACGGACATTCGGCGTCCCACGTGGCTCCTACAATCGCGGGACTTAACTTAATCGCTCCCTGTGTAGGTTTCGAAGGTGGCGTCCGACCTTCGACAATGTCAGCCTGCTGGAGGTGGAAATACAACTATGTTTCCTACGCAGGCGGCACCTCAAAGGTATCGTCGATCTTCAGACGCCCTACGGCACTATTTGGAAGCTTCGCATCCTTAAACGACTAGACAGAAGCCGCCTTCCGAGGACGCCAACCGATATTCGTACGGTCCTTCCTTTGCAGACGATTTTTTAGCTACCGGGTCGGAGATTCTTCTACGATTTTGTGGGCGACTTTGCTACATTCAGCTCTTCTTCGAATCTCCCACCGACCACTCGTCGGCTGCACCTCAGGATAACATTGCCAAAGGAGTGGGCAGATAGCACAGTTTTGGGAAAAACGTGTTCGTATTAATTTTCATCGTTCGTGTCGCCCTTTTAACCTGCCTGTTCTTAAAATCAGGAACACTTTTCTCAATTTTAAAAAGGCCACTCAGGTTTCTAAGTCAGATATTTGACGAGGGGCTGAAATCACTATCACATCTGAGGAATATAGAGGCGAAGGGCCTAACAGTATTGATTATTCTAAAAATGCCTCCGTCACAGACCGTGAGGAGCAGACGTGGCGCTTATGCCGTGCCGCGTTGCCTACGGATCCACGGTTTACAGATCATCATCGATGACGTTCACGAGGAGGGGACTCGGCTGGCAACAGGATTACATTGGACCAGTGCGAGTGTCCGTCTACGTGTGAGTGCTCGTAACCGGGACGCAGATGGTCACGTTGCCTCCAGTCCGTTGCTCGCCGTGCCGTGCCGTGCCGTGCCGTGCCGTGCCCTGCCCTGCCCTGCCACGGCGCCGCCAGCCACGACGCCACCCAGCACTCGCACGCCGCACGGCGGCCTGGCGGCTCTTTAGGGGTCCTGGACGTGAACGGGCTGCACTTTTGTACCTCGCTCTCAGTGCACATTACTCTTGATCTTCAATGCGCAGGAAGTTCTGGTTTGTTACCGACAATGAATGACATTAACTCAAGCTGTAAAAGGAAATTTATTGAAATATATGTTGTAGTTTAAGAATTACAGTATTTTGCCTAATAGATGTTTTTATAATACACGTTCCCATTCTGGTACCATTTTCTGGTCCATCATCTGTCTAATAGCATTCAAACTGCGGCAGGCTGCTGTCAACATTCATAGGAACACATTATGACTCTCGTTTTGTAGTTTGGAGTATATCTGAGTAAATAGAAAAACGCTTATTATACCACATTACTATTTTGTCTAAAAATATACCGCTAAAATAATATACAGAATGACAAACATAGATCATTTCTGCAATTTCTTAGACATAATACAAATATACTATCCCATTCTTCACTTGAGAGAAATTTGGTGAACACGGATAAAACTATAGTGAAGTTATATGTACCTAATGTTCTGAAAATGAGAAAAAAATGTTCACAGTGTTTCTGACTCACCGTATGACTCTTTCAGAACATTGCAGCAGCATAATCTTGCTGTACAGCTGATCTTTTATCCTCTGTACACATCTTCAGGAGCCTTTTCCTTACTCTGGACTCAATAGTCCTTCAACCTACGGGACAACAGAAAATGGCTTCCACAGCCCTTTCAGCTTCGACTAGTCGCTGACGATCTATGGCAGTCATAGCCGCTATCATATTATTTCCTGGCTGATTACACCGTCATTGAAACAAATGACGGCAACCATCACACCCATTTTGAGTACTGTCCAGCCATCACTGTTTTTGGTAGTCGTTGCCACACACAGCTGTTCAAACTCTCATTAGGGTTTTGTGCACGGCCATGTAGACATTTAATAAGTAATTTTGTATCTGTAAGCTCCCCGTATATTGGCTTTATTGTTTCCATGACCGCGACAGTGAAAAAGTGTTTACGGTGATATTCCTTGCCTGTCGCACGAGCGTGGCTGGTTTGCAGACATTTGTTCAAAGAACGTTTAACACCAAATCAACAACTGAAAAGTAGATAAAAATACATATTTTCAAACGGGATAAAATTGTTTTTAGATGATGACAAAAAATGTTTTCGAACATTCAGTCATTCCACGTCCAGGTCCCCTTAATGCAGGCATATCCTGTGCTTCATAGCAGTTTAAGTTTTTTGCCACCCAGGTAAATAAGGAGTGCCATGATTATTTTAGATTTATCAGTGTAGAAAAAGAATTATATCTCAGACTCTATTTTTGGATTGACACGGAGCTGCATTTTTGTGATCCTTTTCATATGTTTTTCTCATTTTGATTTGACTGTGTACACAATGTATCTCAACTGATATTTTGAATTTTTGTTTGTTTAGCTACATATTGTACGTTACCACAATAAATAGAGGTAATCTAGCAAAACGAGTGACATATTGGAATTCAGGGCGATAAAGTTACCCTAAATTCACTGTCGATTAATTGTCAACAA
The DNA here is from genome assembly GCF_023864275.1 of Schistocerca cancellata. Classification (NCBI taxonomy): domain Eukaryota; kingdom Metazoa; phylum Arthropoda; class Insecta; order Orthoptera; family Acrididae; genus Schistocerca; species Schistocerca cancellata. The sequence goes on from NC_064626.1 coordinate 8,801,552, forward strand.
AATCACTGTTGACCAGTATAATTATTACCCAATAAGTATAACATACGACCAAAGGTGAGTGCCAGATGGTTTTTTCCTGGATAACCTTAATTAGTACATCTAATGACACACGATGTTGTCCAAGACTGCATAGCTATGATGTCCGTATGAAACATTTGTCGTAGTACACTATGTCGTCTATTTATTTAAAATATTTTGGATCATTCGAGTGCAATGTAACGCACTGCAGTTTTTAAAAGTACACGTGCAGCCATATTTTTGAAAAAAAGTACACTGTTGGTGTGCAGCACTGGTCGTTGCCAGGCGCACAGTCCCGGCCGGGGTCCACGCGAGCGGCGTGCTCCCTCCCTCCCTCCCTCCGCCTCTGCCTCTGCCTCCGCACTCGGACCCCGCATCCCATACAGTGTCTCTCCCCCGAAAAATTGCGTCTAAACTGTAGTCTAATCTTCTTTGACAGCATATGCTATGCAATTAGATACCTCGTGCATCTGCTTCATTATTCTATTTATGTTTAGTAAACCCCTTGTAGAAGTTAACCTGGGTCCGTTTGGACCCCAGTCGTGGGTACCTGTTGAGGGGCTGGTAAATGGCTGGTATTATTTATGTGGCCTATGAAATGGATTCACTTTCTTAAAAGCTTTCTTGCTTACAGAACACTAATTCATTTGATGGCGACAACGGTTTTCTGGTATTTGATGATGTGAATTTGTTTTTTATAAAGTGATTTTTAAGAAAAATTAATGTCAAGATTTGGAGTTTTCTTAAGATTTGTTTTAATTGAACAGATTTTTATTTAAATTGGGCTTTTCCATTACATAACTTGCGACTACAGCCTTGCTTTACAATATTACACAGTTTCAGTAAAAGGTAAACCAGAATACATGGTTGTTAACCATTGTCTCTTGTGATCCTGGCGTGCACTGGCTAGAGATTGTGTGAAGTAATTATTTTTATATCTTCAGTCTCAATAGCCTTCCCATGTCTCAATAGCCTTCCCATGTCCTGTTAGCTCAGTGGTTGGGTTCAAATGGCTCTGAGCATTATGGGACTTAACTTCTGAGAACTTAGAACTACTTAAACCGAACTAACCTAAGGACATCACACACATCCACGCCCGAGGCAGAATTCGAACCTGCGACCGTAGCCGTCGCGCGGTTCCAGACTGTAGCGCCTAGAACCGCTCAGGCACTCCGGCCGGCTGAGTGCTTGGGGATACTGCCCATGCTGGTACTAAGAAAATAGTCTAGTGTAACTGACGTACTGTAGCAGTGTCTAAGTACATTTTCCATTGCAATTCGTTGCTCTTTCAAATTATAAAATCGTGGGAGCAAACAGTGTGCTGGGCTCCACTAACATTGTGAAACACCCCCATTTAAAACTCCTTTACTGGATTTTCTGTAATTTACCGAAGCCGCCAAACAGTTAATTATTATGATTATATGACCGTGTGCTTAATGGATGAAAGGGTATCGGTTTTTCTGCTGTGGTTTCAGGGGTATTTCAACCGAGTGCGGCTGTTTTGGAACTGAATAGTGGAATGATTGAAAGTTTGTCTGTTATTAAGGACCACAAAGGTTGCGATGTACAAACTGTATTGTATTTTCTACGAACACACAAATTTTGAGGCAGTTGCTACCTTCGCCTTACACGTGTAGTCACAGTTATATGTTTTTATTGATGGCTGATTTTCTGTGCTTCGTCACACGCAATGCTGATGGTTAACATTCACAACAATCCTCACTGCAATCCACGGTTGTTGCTGGCCGACGCAGTTGACGCGAAACACGTAACTCGGCACTTGTCACTTTCCGTTTCACATCACTCGCGAATCGGTATTAGTGAGGGTCAACCCCACGACGGTCAGGGGGACGTGCCCACTCGTCACACTCCGGTGCCTATTACTGCTTACAACTCAATCGACCAGCATTCTTGCCCGACTCTCCCGCACTTGTCAGTCGTCACTCTCCAGCACTACTACTGCCCTCAACACTAAACTCACTGCCTCCTGCAGCTCTCGACAATCGACTCTTGCCTACTATCGACCTGGGCGTCGGATACTAGCATCTATGTTCGTGGGATCACGGATCCCTTACAATTGCTCCAGTAGGAATTGCGTCTGAGGAGGTCATTATCGCCGAGTTGTGTGAGTGGTTACGGGCTGCCTCTTACTTGTCTATTGCCGGCCGCGGTGGTCTAGCGGTTCTAGGCGCTCAGTCCGGAACCGCGCGACTGCTACGGTCGCAGGTTCGAATCCTGCCTCGGGCATGGATGTGTGTTGATGTCCTTAGGTTAGTTATGTTTAAGTAGTTCTAAGTTCTAGGGGACTGATGACCACAGATGTTTAGTCCCATAGTGCTCAGAGCCATTTGAACCATTTTTTTACTTGTCTATTGGGAAGGTAAGTGCTGCCTGCTCCACGAGTAGGGCACTGTTACCTGATGTTTAGGAGGATGTTTCGGCATTGAATGTTGCGTCTCCATCTGGCAAACAAATTTTTCAATTATAAGCTTAGTTAGCCTGTTTGCTAATAGGGTGCAGCATGTATATTTAAGTAATAAAGAAGTTGTCATAAATTCAAATGACGCAAGAGGATACTACGCAACAGGGGTTCGAATAGCTGTCGTCGCCGAGCCGGTGGTCGTGCATGTGTGCCGTTAGGCCGCCGCGGAGAGTGAGCCGCATCTACCCCGTGTCCGTGTGACTGACTGCCGAGCCCGGCTCGCCACGTCTACTTCATTCTCGTGGTAAGGCTTTATTGCAGTCGGTTTTGTAGCTACTGCTGAATGACTGGGTTTACCGACTTGTGAACTGTAAATCAAGATTGCCTCCGTGTCAGATTAGCTACAACGGGTGCTGGGGCAGATTGCTTTAAATTACGCATTTTTGAGTTAACATGTCCAGTGAAGTTTTTGGTGGTAAAGGGGTTAGCCACCAAGTTGATAATGGGTTGCGATGTCTTGGAACTGCTCGATGTCTGTCTATTTTGCTGGAGGATGTATTCATTTTAAACTTGGGCCTGATGAATATTTATGTTGCCGCAAGTGGATCTAAGTTTGAGATGTTGCAGGCCTTATGATTGGTGAAATTATTAAATGTGTTTCCTGAGTCCCTCGAATATCACTTGCTAATTATGGATAAGGTCAAACATCAAATCTGGTTAACTGATCAGAACGTGGTGCCCTACATACTGTATAGATTTGCACCCCTTAAAATGAAGCAATTGCGTATAATTGTGAATAAGTTGTTAGGTGATGGTTTGGTGAGAACGTCTATTTCGTCATATGCTGCTCCAATATTTTTCATTCCATGTCTTATTAATGAGTGACACAGGCCTGTGAACAAAAAGGTAGTTTTGTAATCTGTACCGCTGTCCGAGTTACACAACTGTTTCACATGGTTTCCAGGGGCTGACATATTTACAATTTGGATCTTAAGCATGCATATTTCCAAATGTTCCGTACCGGGGATTCCAACCCGGTAACTGATTTTTGTATCTATTACAACCTGTACGAATTCAGTAGGGTCCCCTTTGGTTTAGCCACAGACACAGCTGTTTTGTCTCATCTATCGAACTCTGCCCTAGTGGATTTGGAGTTCAAATATGGATACAACTATGTGAATGATGTGGTAGTGTATAGCATAAATTTTCATGAACATTTGAATCGTCTGAGCCAAATATTGGTGTGTCTGACTGAGGATGGGCTTCACGGTTAAGCTCTCAAAGGTCAACATGGCCCGTAATGAAATTTCGTTTTGGGACACACTGTATCTGCCGAGGGAGTTAGTACTGATCAGACTCACACCCAGGCCCAGTGTCTCAGGGTAAGGAAGGCACTGCCCTGTCTATTTGGTGGTAAACTTTTTTTAGAAAGTTCATCGACAACTGAGCTCAGATGGTAGCTCCTCTCAGCAGGTAACGAGGAAAAATGAAAAGTTTATTTGGAGCGACTACCAGCAGGCTGCTTCTGGGTGCTTAAAGCAAGCATTAAGTAATTCTCGTATATTGAGCATTTCTGACTCGAATTCTGCTTTCGTCGTGCAGACCAATACATCTAATTCAGGCTTTGAGGCGATTCTTTTCCAAGCATGGAGAGGAGAGCGCATCCCGCGGGCGTCTCCCGCTGAAGTCAGAACTCAGTACACAATGTGCTGAGTTGGGTACTGGCTTGGCCCCATATGACTGGCTGCGTTACCCGCTAGGCCATGTGGATATCGGCGTTTCTGCTTAAGGTCTTTCATATTGGGGGTGAGGTTGGGGGTAGAACCTCATGGCCCAGGCATTGAGTTGGATGTTTCAGGGGCCTCAGGCCATTCAGCATGAGGGAGCAGAACCTCTGACCGTCTTCACATTCTGTCTCAGATACCAGGACTCTTCGTGGATCTCAAGGAGAGGCAACAGGAAAAACTCAGTGTGGGTGATATTAGGAGTAGCTGGAGTAGGGCGATAAACTGTAGGGCTACACCTTCAAAGTGGTATCATGTGTTTTCACACACTCATGAAGGCAAACGGAAGTTCTGTCCACAGTAGAGACTCGGGTCGAACATTTTCAACTATTTCCACTGTTTGGCTTCCAAAATATGAGATTTAAAATTAGGGAGCAACTAACATGGAAAGGAATGGACGCTGATATCCACAGGATCGTGGCACAATATGTGTAATGCAAGATGCCTAATCCTAAAAAATAGAACTAAGCACCATCTGTTGCTGTTGACTGCGGGCCGGAGTGGCCGTGCGGTTCTAGGCACTACAGTCCAGAACCGCGTGACCGCTACGGTCGCAGGTTCGAATCCTGCCTCGGGCATGGATGTGTGTGAGGTCCTTAGGTTAGTTAGGTTTAAGTAGTTCTAAGTTCTAGGGGACTGATGACCTCAGATGTTAAGCCCCATAGTGCTCAGAGCCATTTGAACCATTTTTGCTGTTGACTAGGGAGTATCAGCCAACGGACAAGCTATTTATTAATTAACGCTTTCACTGGGTTCACTTGGTTAATACAGAATAAGGGTATTAACACAGCTATCAGCATTCAGCGTCTGCAAGAGGTACTTGCTAGTTTCGATCCCCCAAACGCTTTGCTGAGCGTAATGCTCCCTCATTTACCTCAAGGGAGTCTGTCTCAGTCCACTATGCCGTACTATCCACAGCTTTCCTTTTCCTTAAAGGATTAATTCAAACTTTAAGTCAGCCTTGTTAATCTATTATTCATACTCTCAAAGATATTGGGATAAATCGATGTCTTTAATACCGCCAAACACGCAGCACATGAAACCAAACTTGTGAAATTAAAGGTAGCCTTCGCTCTCAGTTCTCCTCTGTATAATGTGTGATCGTTAAATGATTTATTGCAGGAGAACATTGATCCTGCGAGCACGAAGAGGAAGTGGGAAGCGGCAAGGCGGAACCTCAGAGAGAGGAGTGGCGGGCCATTTCCGTGGCGGTTGGTAATGACGTGTACGTGGGGGCGGAGTAAGGGCACGCAGGGAATAACAGGCAGAATATTGTCCCTATTTCACGGACTACGTGTCATCATAAAGAGGTTGTCGCCCATCAACTTCTTGCTCCAAGATTTAATTAACAGAAGAAAGATCAGTTGAAGGTAAGACTTGCATTATGAGGGAGCAATTGTTTTCGATTAAGCGGTGTGTGTGTGGGAAGTGGGGGTGGGCGGGGGGGGGGGGGGGGAGAAAAATCTGATACCTCGATACCAATGCTCGGGCCCACAGTACGTCTTCACGCCACAATGTTTTCCCGGTTGCAGAATGGGAGGGAGGGAGAGGGTGAGAACAGTAAAGGGCCAAAGGGTCAGCACACGCACGCCAGTGCTGCTACGGAGGAGGACAAGGCGGGCGGATGGCCACGGCAAGTGCGGAGGGCAGTACACGGGGAAGGCTGTTGCTGACTGTTGTTCCTCTTGCTGAGAGTGAGTCTATGTGCACTTGCCTTTCCTTCAAATAAATTCTGTCTACAGCTTTGCTTTAAAATATTAGTTTCTGTGAGAGGTAAACAAGATTGTGTTGTTGTAAATCATCGTTTCTTGCTCACTCGTTTAATTTTCTGTTCCTGCTATCCATTGTCAAGTATACTTATTAGTGGTGTGTACAGGATAGGCAATGTGTGAAACACAGACTGTTTATTTTTTTGGCTTCTATGGGCTCAATGGTCGCCATTGCCGGATCCCTATGCCCTATTACCTCATAATTCCTGCAGTGTGTGTGACAAATTGCATGTGTATCATTGAACCACTAGATCGACTGAGCCTGAAAGGAGTTGGACACTGAAAAAGAAGGATCCAACCGTCGCTGAACATGCTCTGAATGACTCTCACTTACGTGATTTCCTCCGTAGAGGAACCAAAGGCAGAAAATTAATACTACTGGAAATTCTGGCCATTAATAAAAAAAAATGGTTCAAATGGCTCTGAGCACTATGGGACTTAACATCTATGGTCATCAGTCCCCTAGAACTCAGAACTACTTAAACCTAACTAACCTAAGGACATCACACAACACCCAGTCATCACGAGGCAGGGCCATTAATAAACACCAATCTAAGAATACTGATTTGATCTTTAATGATCAAACACAGTACCATTATTCACCCTTACTTGAGTAGCAGCAGCCAGTTAATATTTCTCTCAGCATTTGATTATATAGTTCTTATAACCGTTCCATAACCACATTCCATACGCTCCTTTCTCCCCTCTGCCACTCCTCCCATTTTTCGGCCTTTTTACCACATTCCCCGGATTGTCCATATAACGTAGTTGACTGTGCCATTACTCACAACTTATTTGACTTACACATTCATACACTTTTAATCTCTGAATAAACTGTAACATAAAATTTGTTCGTTCAGAGCTTCTTTGGGCATCACATTGCACTTGTCTTTTTGCATCGATAGAGTCGTAAATTGTCACATATCTTTGAAAACCAATCTTAGCATATCTCTGAGCTCACGCTGAAGTTGTATAGATTATCTGCTTAGTATTAAGTTATCCGATAACAGCCTAGGAAGCCGTAAGCCGGTTACTAACGAACTATTAAATAAATATTATTGTGTAAGATTAATACCGTGCATTCAGGTTTTTATGAGGTTTATGTTACTCCAAGAACCGACGGAATGTTCCATAAACATCACAAATTATTTGTACGCTTCAGAAGAGTCACCAAATTGTTCGCCAAGCTTGGCGAGAATCTGGATTAGTTTACTTCTTATGGACTTTCATTTACATCTACCTGACAACTCTGCAATTCACATTTAAGTGCCGGGCAAACGGCTCTTAGAATCACATTCAGACTTCCTCTAGCGTTCAGCTTCATAACATCACGTGTCAAAAATGAATTAAAATCTTTCTGCACTAGCTCTGATCTCTCTCATATTATTACGATGACCGTTTCACCCTCTGCCGAGAGCAAAGTATTTTCGCGTTCGGAGGAGCAAGCTGGTGATCGAAATGTCTTGAAAAACCTCGTCCAAGCAAAAAATGCCTTTGTTTTAATGATCGCCAACCCCACCTCGCTTATCATATCCGTGACATTCTTTCGCCTATTTGGACATAATACAAAACGAGCTGCTCTTCTCTGGACTTTTTCAATGTGCTCCGTGCGCCATATCTGGTGATGGTCCCATACCGCAGAGGGCGGACAAGTGTAAGCGGGGACAGTCTGCTTGCATCTTCTAAGTTTTCTGACAGTAAAACCCAGTCTTTGGTTGGCCTTCCCCACTATATTATCTATGTGATAGTTTCAATTTAAGTTGTCCGTAACTACAATTACCAAGTTGAATTGACAGCCTTCAGATTTGCGTGGTTTATCGTGCAGTCGAAATTAAAGGATTTCTTTTCGTTCCCACGTCGATAACATCACACTGTTCTTTATTCACAGACAATTGCCAGTTTTCACGCCATAGAGATAACGGGTCTAAGTCATTTCGCAATTGGTTTTGATCCTCCGATGACATTGCGAGACGGTAAATGACAGCATCACCTGCAAACAATCTAAGACGGCTTCTGAGATTGTCTGCTGAATCAGACAGATATCACTTACATTTTACTCAGTAACTTTCCGTCGACTGATACGTACTGTGGTCTTTCTACAGGAAATAACGAACCGAGTCGCACAGGTGAAACGATACTCCACAGGTCAGCAGTTTGATTAGAAGTGGCTTGTGAGAAACGGAGTCGAAAGCATTCGAGAGGTCTAGATACTGTATATGGCATCCGTTTCAGATCCCCTGTCGATATCACTCATTACATCGTGTGAATGAAGAACTAGTTGCGTTCCAAAAGAACGATATTTTCTGAATCCGTATTGACTGTGAGTCAATAGATCGTTTCTTTGAGGTAATTCATAACGTTCGAACGCAGTATATTTTCCAAAATTTTACCGCAAGCCGACGTCAGTTAAAGGAGTCTGTAATTCATAGGATTACTCCTGTTTCCTTTCCCGGGTATTGGTGTAACGTGTGCTATTTTCCATTCTTTTGGTACCGGCCATTGATTGGAAATGGTTATGTTCGGCTGTTTGGAGAGAATTTTCACCCATTGACGGAGTTCGCGTTCCCAAACGACGATGGAATTTTTATGGATGATAATGTGCCTCGTCAACACGCTGGAATTGTTCGTAATTGGTTTGAAGAACATTCTGGATAATCTGGCGAAGGAGTCGGTCCCCCAGATCGCCCAAAACGGATCTCATCGAAAATTTATGGGACGTAATCTAGAGGCCAAAATGCAGCACTGGCAACACTTCCGCAATTATGGACAGTTACAGAGGTCGCACGGTTCAGTAATTCTTCAGGGAACTTCCTACGACTTGACAAACTGCCTATTGGCTTCTGTCTCGGGTTCTTCGGCCGACGTTCATCTAATGATTTTTCTGACGTTTCGCCAGCACGAGTGGCTGGTATTGTCAAAGCTTCACCCTCCATTGCCGGTGGTGAAGTGGAGCCGAGCTCGCGGCCGCAGACTATATGTACCTGGCGCGCCAACGTCCGAGGGCTTCTCCGCGGTCATTTCCGGTGCGGTTCTCCTCTTGCTACCTGCGACGGTCGTTCGCTGCAGTACGGGAAGCCAGAATCCGTTTACCTTAAGGCTTTCCTCTTTCTTGCTGAAACTGTTCGCGTGTTTTTGTATTTCTACAGCTTCTCTGAACAAGCGCGTGTGATAGTGCTTCTCTACAGCCAGAACTTCCGTGTCGGCGAATTTTATTACGTGGTCGGTCTCATTCGGTGCGTGCTCTGCCAAGGCCGATTTCTCCACCTGCCCCAACCTGCAATGTCGTTTATGCTCTTTGATCCTGGTGTTAATGGATCGTCCAGTCATTCCGACATAAACTTTTCCGCATGTGCATGGTATACGGTATATTCCGGACATTGCAAGTGGGTCTCTTTTCTCCTTCGCCGATCTAAGACACTCTTTGATCTTTCTTGTCGGTTTGAAAATCGTCTTTACGCCATGTTTGCGCAATATACGGCCGATTCTGTCCGTCACTCTGGGAATGTATGGCAGAAAGGCCGTACCCGACATTTCTTTTTCTGGTTCCTTACTTCGCCGAGTGTTTAGCTCTGTTACACTTCTAATGTAATTTGTGGAGTACCCATTGCTCCTCAGAACAGTTTCCAGGTGTTGCATTTCTCTTTTGAGGTGTTGCGGTTCACATATTCGTCCTGCTGTCGTTACGAGCCTACTAATCATGCCTCTTTTCTGGCTAGGGTGGTGGTTTGAAAGTTTGTGCAGGTATCGGTCCGTGTGTGTCGGTTTTCGATACACGGTGTGTCCCAGGTTTTCGGCGTCCCTTGTGACCAGCACATCTAGAAATGGCAGTTTCTTGTCCTTTTCTACTTCCATGGTAAATGTTATGTTGGCATGGAGGCTGTTCAAGTGTCTTAGGAAGTCACCGAGCTGTTCTTCACCATGGCTCCACACCACGAAAGTATCATCGACGTACCTGTACCACACCTTAGGTTTGCAAGTCGCCGAGTCCAGTGCCTATGCTTCGAATTGTTCCATGAAGGAGTTGGCCACCACTGGACTGAGAGGACTACCCATGGCGACGCCTTCCAGCTGTTCGTAGAAATCGCCATTCCACGTGAAATAGCTCGCGGTGAGACATGCATGGAAGAGCTTTTTGATGTCTTGCGGGAACATGGAACCGATGTGCTCCAGGGCGTCACTGAGTGGCACTTTCGTAAATAACGAAACAACATCAAAGCTGACCAGGATGTCGTCTGGTGCAAGTTTCAGTTTCTTCAGCTTCTCAATGAAATGCCCTGAGTCCTTAATGTATGTGTCGGTCTTCCCTACGTGTGGCTGGAGCAGAGAGGCCAAGTGTTTTGCCAGTTTATACGTTGGTGAGCCAGAGGCGCTAACGATCGGTCTCAGTGGAACGTTGTTCTTATGGATCTTGGGTAATCCATACAGCCGAGGTGGTAGGGCTTCTGTGTTGCGCAGGTTTCTCTGTATGTTCGCCGGCAGAGAAGACGCCTCTATTAATCGATTCGTATTCCGAGTGATATGCTGCGTCGGATCTGCGCTTAGTTTTCGGTACGTCGTCGGATCTAATAGTTCTCGGATCTTTTGCTCATAATCTTCGGTCTTCATTACGACGGTCGAATTCCCCTTATCGGCAGGCAGTACCAATATACTCTTGTCGGCCTTGAGATTCTTAATGGCTTGTATCTCTTCTTTCTTCAGGTTGCAAGCTGGTGGTTTTGCTGGGCGCAGTATTCTGGCTGTTTCAGTGCGTATTTCCTCTGCCCTTTCACAAGGAAGGGTCCGAATGGCTGCTTCGGTGTTGGCAATGATGTCCTCCATAGGTATAGTTCTCGGGATGATAGCGGAATTCCCTCCTTTTTGAAGAACACACACTTTCTCTTCGGTCAATTGTCGTTCAGTGAGGTTGACCACTGTGTGTGACATGTCGGGAATCGCCTTGTCGGTCTGCTTCCGGCATCTTTCAAACTTTTTCTTCTGCCGCTCGGTGCAGCGCTCGAGTTCGTTCTACATGCTCCTGTGAGTGATGCTGTCGATCTTGTCCCAGTCGTCTAGATGCATTCTGCTACTTAGTTGATATAAAATGTCCAGAAGTTCCTGATCCATTCTTGCCAAGTCTCTCCGTGTTGTATGTATTCGCTCCCGAAGAAAAGCTCGTTCCATTCTGTTGTAGATATTATGTGCTTGGGCGATGGTGAATAGGCGCTTGCATCTCAAGAACTTCGGTGTAGCACATTCATCTCGGCACCGTGACAGAAAGGCGAGAGAGGACATCAGTCGCGCTTTCTTCTTCCGTCGTTGGTCTAGGCGTCGGTACAATCTGCAATCGGCCGTGGCAGAGCACGCACTGAATGAGACCGACCACGAAATGAAATTCGCCGACACGGAAGTTCTGGCTGTAGAGAAGCACTATCACACGCGCTTGTTCAGAGAAGCTGTAGAAATACAAAAACACGCGAACAGTTTCAGCAAGAAAGAGGAAAGCTTTAGGTAGCAAGAGGAGAACCGCACCGGAAATGACCACGGAGAAGCCCTCGGACGTTGGCGCGCCAGGTACATATAGTCTGCGGCCGCGAGCTCGGCTCCAGTTCACCACCGGCAATGGAGGGTGAAGCTTTGACAATGCCAGCCACTCGTGCTAGCGAAACGTCAGAAAAATCATTAGATGAACGTCGGCCGAAGAACCCGAGACAGAAGCCAATAGGCAGTTTGTCAATAAGTGGCCACGATAGCCTTAACAATTTTGTTCCTACGACTTGTTCAGTCCATGCCAAGTCGAGCTGCTGCAACACGCCGATAGTAGGAGGCGTCCCGCGACTTGCCACCTCAGTGTGTGTACTGTATTTGAAAGAGCGCGCCAGAGGTGGCTGCCGCCCCGGTTTTGAGCTGGGGCTGTGCGCCCACAGCACAGCGCTGAGCTGCCGCTGCGCCTGTGCTAGTTGGCTGCTGCGACGGCCGGGTCCACGCGCCACGTGCTGGCGGCGGCGGCGGCGGCAGCGGCTGTGGCGAGTGTGAGTGGTACGTGCCGACGCCACCGACGCAAACACTGGCTGCACTCGTCATTTTTAATCCGCCCCGAACGCTGCCTTCGTGTCAGCTGATACAAGTTTCACATCTACAATGGACTCGTAAATAAAAATTCTGTGACAAAGGGAAACCGAAGGAAATACTTTAAGCGAAAATTGAGGTACAAATTTCAAGTATAGGGGAACCGACATACATAGACGCCACAATCAGTAAAGATACGCTCAAAATGGCTTCATACACAGCAAAATAAAACAAAATGCACGTAATTCCTTTACAAACAGCTGACCAAACTAAACACCATTGAAGCAATTTCTTACAATGACAGCCACAAACCGAACGTAATAGATCAGCTGAATATCAAAATAAATTGTCACATAACCGCATGAACACTTTTTCGCTTGCCTCTTGTACAAAAACAGCACAGTATCCGCCATGTCGCAGACTGACGTCTTTGTTTACATCCGAATATCATAGCTTTAGTTGAAGTTATATTTTACTTACACTTTCTAAAGTACTCTTTCTACTTTAACATTCTGTGTGACTAAGAAAAATAAAAGGAATTATTGAGCACGAATGTGGTGACCAGTTGGAGTGACATTTACAAACAATTAAGGTACAACAACAGACTTACATTATGTAGAACTATTATTTGTATTGCATTATGTGTTTTCATTTCTTTACTTAGTGTGCGGTGTTACGAGAAAATAATGGAAAGTCCACAGACAAATTTTCTTCGGTAACTCTGTTGTTTAGGTTGTCGTTTGGGGATGCACATTTGTGAAACTAAATTTCAGTTTCTTCAAATAAGTTAATTCTTTCTCCTGTGTTGGACAGGTGGATTATTTCCAAGTTGTGAGCTACGTCTGTTACACGATGTTCACCTTTAGCTACATGTAGATCACATCAGGATATGCTTACTATTTTTAATACAAGAACACACACACACACACACACACACACACACACACACACACACACACACACACACACACACACACCTGTTCCCGAAAACGTGTACTGAAATTTCCTCTTGTATGGCAACTTATGTCTTGTATGCATGAATTGGAGGAAAGTTTGCATACTGCTGACCGAGTGTATGGCTTGCTGTTGTTTTTTAATACTACGGATGGCTTTGTCCTATATTTTTTTATTTGTTTAAAAATGGATTCTGACGTTCGTTCCTCGGTAAAGGTTACGTATTTTATATACAGTTTTCCAAAAAATGACGTGCCCACCTATTTTCGGTTAGCAGTGATGTAGTGTTATTTAGTGTTGGCTAATCTTCGTGTGTGGTTACGTGCGATTTTATTTTACTACTAGCTGCACCGGGCCACGCTTTGCTGTGGCTCAGTCTGCTTGAATGGAAGAGAAAAGAGAAAGAACACGTTCCAAATATGTATTGGAGTTTTTATATCTTTAATCTGCTTCCTTCCTCTGTCCATCTAATTCTCCTTCGCCTCTCTCTGTCCATCTTTTCCACGCCCCTCTCTCCTGCTGCCCCCTCTCCCTTCTCCTTCTTCAGTCCATCAACTTCTCCGTTTCTCTGTCCATCTTCTCCTGCCCCCTCTCTCCATCTCCTCCTGCTCCCCCGCCCGCTCTCTTTCTATCTCCTCCTCCCCGCTCTCCCTTACGTTGAGTCTTGTTTACTGTTGTTGCAAATTAAGATTCCGTAGTAATATTCTAATCATAAGCCAATAAGCCACAAATACTACTTTCCTGCCGCCCGGAGTGGCCGAGCGGTTAAAGACGCTACAGTCTGGAACCGCACGACCGCTACGGTCGCAGGTTCGCATCCTGTCTCGGGCATGGATGTGTGTGACGTCCTTAGGTTAGTTAAGTTTAAGTAGTTCTAAGTTCTAGGGGAATTATGGCCACAGCAGTTGAGTCCCATAGTGCTCAGAGCCATTTGAACCACTTTCCTGTTTGCTAACATGGTTTATGTGTCTGCGTGCGTGTGCGTGTATACAAATAAATATGTACGTATATATTAATGTGTATAGTCTCTAAGCATGCGTGTATTACTGTAACGGCAAAAAATTGGAATTAAATCGGAAAGGTACACTTTGAGATATTTGGGAACAATGTTTCCCCTTTATATATATATTGTATGTATTAAAATATAAGTATTAAAAAATTAGGTACCTAAAAACACGCCTGTTATAGAATTTGATGTTGTCTCAAAATTTCAAAGCAATCAGTCAAGAAGTTTCGGAAAGACAATAATTTTGAACAAACGCAAAGTTTCATTTTTATTTGTATAGATTTAGCTCAAATATTAATTGTAAGCAGTTGCTTTAACGGTGTTTGCTTTATCAGTTTGGTCAGCTGTTTTTGATGGGGTTTCGTGCATTATGTTGAGCATTGCTCCGGACGATCTCATTTTGTGCTTGTCTGTGCTGCGTGAGACTTTATTGATTATGGCATTACGTATGTCAGTTTCCTGCATACTTCACATTTATGTCGGTTGTTGGAGATACATGAAATTTAAACCGTTAGTTCTCTGGTGTTCAACACTAAAGACTACATTCTTATACATTTTATTCATTACTTTTGCAAGGTCCTCAGTTTCTTCTGTTGCGCCATCAAATATGGTGTAAGCCTCTTCAATCTCGAAACAGCCGGAAACGACTGTAGCGGCGCGGCGCTCGCCCAGTGGGCATACAGTGTGAAGCACTTGAGGAAAGGTCGCACATTCGTTTCGTACGCGGCCGCCTTCGAAGCGCGGCGCACTCTGCGAGAGGTTTGCCTGCAGATGCCAGCCGGCCAGTAGTCTTCGCACTGGTTCCACTTGGTGTCGTCTCGCGGCGTTACGCCTTCTTAAGTGATCGAGGTTAATGAGTTCAGCAGCGTGTCACTGTACTGACTGCACACCAACAGTAAGGGAATGATTCTCGTCCCTATCCGCATTTAATGGGAGTACGTACGTCCTATGCCCACAGTGTTAAATTTGCAGAACCTGTGACAGATAGATATCTGAAATTTTTGGCATGTATAGTATCACTCTTTTTCTGGTTACTGAAGCAGAATCAAAACGTACAGAGAAATAATTAGCTAGCTATGATTTTTTTAAAATGTAGTTCAATGTTTTTTTTAGAAGTTCACTTTTTCTTCCGTAAGTAAAAACCCGTTAGGGGTAGAGATGTTTTGGGAGGTTCAGTAGCTGCAGTATACTAAGTGGTAACATAATGTAAAATTAGAGATATGTATCTGTAATAGTTCCTGAGATAATGGGTCAAATAATTTTAAAAATATCATTTCCGGCAAATCAAGTTCAAACATTTTATTTGATATTAACTTACACATGGAGGCATGCCAGCTTCTAGAAACAGGCAGGCCCATAATCAGCATTATCTGCAGCCTGTTCTTGACTATCCCGCAAACCTAGAAGCTTCCTTCTTTTCCTGCCTCTTGCTTCTTTAGTCATTTCCTCTGCTGCACGCTGGCCTTTCATGATACTAAGTCGATCCATTCGCTGAAAGGCTTGCAGTGTGTTGGCACCTGGAGTGATACCAAGTCCCTCTAGTACCCCAATTCTTCCCTTTATGTCATCATTAAACGTTATTACAGCATCACAAACACCCAAGAACAGAGTTTTCCTTCCTACAGATGCATTTTTTGGTATGCGGGTACAAATTACATTATTGAAAAACTTATTCGGGTTTTGTGTTCGGCCATGGAGACATTTGAAAAGAAGGTCAGGATGAGCCAATTCTTTATTATTGGTTTAATAGCTTCCATCACTGCAGATGGTATGCCTAAATTGTTCCTCGCTACCCGCTGCCTGAGCTTTGTCGGTACTTGCACCGTGAATCAGCACCAGGTGGACAAAGACCATGTACAGCTACGTGTATCATCAGTGGAAGATTAGTGGAAGAATGTAGCCCACACTGCTCGTTTCATCCCTTGTAGGTCATGTGTATTGTTTCTTATTGCCATCCCATAATAATGCTGCAGTTCATCAATGTTTTTGTCTGCCTTTACCATTTAGAGTCTTTCCATTTGATAACTTCTCTTTTCCTTTAGTCTGCTTCACTTTTCGGAGACGTGTTCCCATCCGTTTTTGAACGTGGCCCACACATTCAATCTTAACAATATGCTTATTATCATAAGGTTGGCTTTCCACTACTGATTTGTAAGCTTTTGAATCACCATCCCGCAAGTACTCAGTGTAACACACACCTCTCTCCTGTTGTGAACGTCTGAACACAGAAACAACTGCAGTAGCCTCCACACCCCCACTAGTTCCCTCATAATTATTAGCACAATTTGTTTTATGGCTTTCATTTGTTTCATCAACTGATTTACACTGATGACAGTATTTAATTAGCACTTCAATCTCTAAAACTTTACCTGTGTCAAAACTAGTGACAGTTGCAACTGCATTTTTTGATGTGTGACCTCTCTTCTGCCACGTGCCATCAACCGCCACAGGTAAGTCTGTTGTGTTATTTAATTCTACTGCTTCTTTAGCAGCTGTTTTCATAGAAGCAACAGCAACAGATTTGACACATTCACCAAGTACTTCTGTGTACTTACTTTATCTAGTTGGTGGGTTTGGCAAGTTCAGCGTTGCACATAATACTTCAGCTGCAGTCAATCCCTTCCCAATGCACCTGATTCCGTACAGGAATCTAACATTGCTCTCAAACAAGTCACTCTTGCGCTTTTCAGAAGTCCAAAATGATGTCGAGAACCTGCAAACTTCGCACTGAATATCAAGTTTGTTAGCCAGTCCAGTCCTTGCAGATGAGTCCTCAGAGATACTAATTTGCCCACCACAAACCTTACATGACACAGCATCTTGCAAAACTTATCCTAACACACTCAAAATCTAAAACAACGTAACCTAAACTATTTTGATCTTTGCCAATAAATAAATCCTCATTGTCTCCAAGTTTCCTCTTCGAAGCA
This sequence comes from Schistocerca cancellata, assembly GCF_023864275.1. Lineage (NCBI taxonomy): Eukaryota > Metazoa > Arthropoda > Insecta > Orthoptera > Acrididae > Schistocerca > Schistocerca cancellata. Next base: position 8,818,480 of record NC_064626.1, read on the forward strand.
CTAGTAGGCGTGTCCTTATCACGGGTCTGTGAAAAATCTATTTCAGGATCAACACTGGATTCAGATTTTGTGATATGCTGATTTCCATGGAAACGTCGCTTCTTAAAACAACCCTTTCTCTTCGTCATGTTGAAAAGAGGTATAAGAACGTATAATAACACACCAAACCACTATGTTTTCACTTCAAAACTTATGAAACACAACCACAAAGTAAATAAACAAAATGCATGTGCTATACCGCCATTTCTGTCTGTTTACACAGTGCATCCAACCTCTTAACACGAACATTAACATGAGTTCAAGGCATAAATTGCTGAAAACCACAGCATTCTAGATTGAATAGTTCAAGAGATAGAGATACTTAGGCAAGTCTGTGCAGAACGACCGGATAATTTCACACACGCACTATTAACTTTGGAAATGATAAAAACTACACTTCCAATTGGAATTTTTCGACAAACAATGCATCAAATTATTCAGGAGAGATCAAATATTAATAAGAGATAATAATCCGAAAATGTCTCTTTTTGACCAGTTCCGCCATACGTACTCCCCTTAGAGCGAGCCTCCGTTACCAGTGGCGAGCGAACATTGCGACACGTCGTCACCCCGAGTCCCCCTGCGCACGCCTCGCTCGCCTGCACCGGCCAGCCGGCTGCGGCTGCTGTCTGCTGTCTGCTGTCTGCGGACACTGCTGCGCGCCGCACGCTGTCGGCAAACACGGAATTTGCTGCCTGGCGGCCTCCAACGACGGTCCTCGGAATATCGTACGTGAAAATAAGGAGATTTTCTTTCACAATGCGTGCTGATTTATGTAGAGAAGCACTGCTCTGCGTAGGAATCTCGTTAGTGTCTGGTTAATTATGAAGCCAGGTAGCTGCCTAATACAGTAGCGGGCCGAGTCTTATTTAACAGACTGCAGGCTATGTGCACCACAAACATGTACAGCAGCAAAGCTTTTTGTCTTAACACTGCAGTGGCGGCGCTCATATAATCGCAAAAGACAAGGACATAATTACTGTGTACCAGCTCATTCGGTTCCAAGTATTCGTTGGATAAACGTTGGTATTAAGCAAGTATACTATCCTAATAGTAAGTGGAAAATTGGAAAACCCATCGGCGGCAAATACAAGCAGACATTTCCAAGGAAACTCGAAATTATGATAGCGTGACTTACAAGGAAAGGTAGCATACCGCGCCTTACTAAACGCTGTAAATCCGCAGCGGATATCAGCGATCCAAAAAAGAAAAAGTTTACCACTATTACTTACTATTAATCCTCCTTGGCATAAGCCCAAATACTTCAGAGAAATTGCAAAACGTTTCCTAGCTTTGAAAACCAATCTCGGAATCCTGATTTGTATACCTTCTTGGAAAAGAGAAAAATAAATGTTCGTGTAAAAAAAATTCCCAAAAAAATTGGAAAAGTGGGTTACACTTTGTTCTTCCCTCAGCGAAGCTCCATTGTGACAAGTATTTGGTACAAAAAAAAAAAAAAAAAAAACTTTCAGAAACAGCCGCCTGCTGTCCTTTCTTCCTGCCACAACTGCCTGGACAGAGGAAGTTATCCATTGCTCGCTCCTCTCCCCGGTCCCATTCCAAAATCATAGATTTCCTGTCGCAGATGACTGTCATCATATTCTGCTTCGTCCGTTCTGCAAAGAAAAAGCCTGTCTTTAAAAGTGGTTGTTGCATTTACCAATCACGGACTGCCTCCTACAGAAGAACAAAAATTCTGATCATCTCCTCCACCTTCGACACTCGGTCTCCTATCACATATTCTATGCGATGTTCTTCGCCTTTGCCGTTATTTGAATATGATTTGAACACACTCATCTGGCAGATTCCATTCTGTTACTATAATATGACAAGGCCGGTTAATCTTAACGTAAATTGTACATTTAATCGTTTCGTTGAATCTCAGTGGTCTGGTTTCACTCGTAGACAAGCACACCTATGGATTCATTATTCCACAAGAGGAGTATATTGGATGAGCATTTCTATGCCCGCAGATCAAAGTCGGTGAAAACTTCAGAAAGGCCGGCCGAAGTGGCCGCGCGGTTAAAGGCGCCACAGTCTGGATCCGCACGACCGCTACGGTCGCAGGTTCGAATCCTGCCTCGGGCATGGATGTGTGTGATGTCCTTAGGTTAGTTAGGTTTAAGTAGTTCTAAGTTCTAGGGGACTTATGACCACAGCAGTTGAGTCTCATAGTGCTCAGAGCCATTTGAACCATTTGAAAACTTGAGAAACCTAAATTTCCTTCAGTTTTTGCGGTGGAGACTGCGCCAGTTTTGGTAGCAACCAAGTTTTTGTCTTCCTTCTTAAATATTATATTAATCGTGATCGACATTAAGAGTGCTTTCTACAAATATTTGACACCGGAGGTGGAGTAAAACAATCAGCTGTTTTATGCTGGATGTGATAATGGAATATGTTCGCTGTAAAAGGAGAGTGCAGACATTCAGTCTGCTGTGTATGCACTCCTACGCCATGAGGAAGCTGACACCTTAGCGAAGCAAGCTGCACCTACAGACCACTTACGTGAATTCCAGAGCCCCGGGAAACAGCTGTGGCAGGAAGTGTGGAACCTGTCCCAACAAAGGAGAGACGTTACACCTCAACTTCCTACAACTCTGCGCTTAACGAGGGCGCCTTTGGACCGATCAAAAATTACCACTATCAATAGATCTCGCTTTTATCATCTCTCTTTTCCTGTGCATCTGCACAGAATCAACATTTACGATTACGCTGCCTGTGATTATGGTTCTGAGTCAGATCATATAAGCTACATCTTGTTTTTGTACCCATAATTTGACTACTAAAGGCCGGAATTTTTTAAGGCAGTGATGAATACGTGATACCTCCTCACGCAATGAGCTGCTTCTGTTTTTTTTTTTTTTGGTAAAGACTTTATAGAGTGACTGTCAATTTCATTGATGTTATAGGAGAAAACATGTACATTTTAATAGTATTCATGAAATTTACGAAATAGTCTTAACTGCAATGTCTAGTTTACCCATCGCACAATTTGTTAAAAAATTAGTTGTGGGGAAAAAAATTCGACGACGTGAGCTTTCAGTTATGTAAGCACGTATTTCCTCTGAGCAGTTATGTGCACAATCCAAACATGTGTTTCTTTATGGCTGAACGGAGTACGAACTGCTTCAGCTCGCCTCGCGTTCCGCGCAGCCTGGAGATCCCACGTTTTTCACGCCTTGTTTCATCAAAACCAGCACCTTTATCTGCATCGCCAGCTGCGGGTTGCTCAGGTCTCAAAGCTAGCAGAAAAATTATTTGAAATAAGTTTATTATTTAACGATATATGGTGAGAAAAGTACAAGATGTCTTAAGGTCCATAGCGTCTGCTACGATAACACACTAACTCGTGACGTCATATACTGCATGTCACGCAACTAGCATGAGCGCTTCAGAGGACAGTTTAAGTCAAAGAAAAAGCGCATTTTTTATATTTCTTGTTTCAGATGTATAAGAAATATTTGTCATTGTACATATTACCAACTGGAAACAACTCCAAACATTTATCAATATCCCCAACCTAAGACAGCGTTGTGCTAAGCTGTTACTGTAGCACAATTCGCAGAACTGCTCTGGTGCAGATGAATAACAACAGTCCAACGGCAAAGTAAACCTTTCACTGTTATAAGACGGTTGTTATTTTTTCCGTATAATCGATGTAATAATTTTATAGAATTAAATAAAAAACTTTAAATAGTGCGCTATAGACTTCTAATTATAAAATTGCTCTTGAAGCCATTTTTCCGGACTGACCAACAACAATAACGTAACAACTTTACATACTCTTCACTGTTTGTTGTCTCCTCCAACGATCCATCTTCTCCCCATTTCTCCTTTCTTCTGTCCATGTTTTTCGGGATTCCTTGTTTATTCTTCCTATAAAGCCTTCCAAATGTAGTATTTTATTCTTAAAAAACATTTCTTTCTCTTATTTCCGAGTCTTTGATTTTGTTTCTTTCTATTTATTTTCTTGTTTCTGTAATCCCTTGCATCGTCGGTTTATTTTTCCAGGTATACAGGAATATTAGTTTAGTTAGTCCGTTCTCATTCTTTCGGTATACGTGTTCAAAGAAGATTATTCTTGGTTTTGTCATAGCTTTTGATATTTTCTTTACATTTTCGTGTACCTCCTCGTTACTTCTCACTTTTCAACCATCTGTACTTTATTTTGCACTCATTATTTTCCTAACAATCCGCTTTCAGCTACTTCCACACTGTCCAGCTTATAGTTCATTGCTAAACACGTAAACATCCTTGTCTCACAAGTGTGGTATAGTGTCTAGGTATGCATTTTTTTGTTGCAGATATTTTTTGCCAAACAGTTTTGTTTTAATATTTTTATTAATTCTCGCAACTATTGCAAATCTTTCTAGCCCATTCAGGTGTAAGGTTTATCCAAGATATTTATACGAGGTAACATTTAAGTTTCTATGAATTTTGTGGCATTTTTTATATTTTTCACAAATTTAGTTTTTTCCTTTAGCTGAAAATTTGAGAGCAGTTATATTTGCTAGTTTTTGCAGAAGATTTATTTGAGTAAATGTTTCAGTCCGATATTTTTAAACTATTGCAGAATCGCCTGCAAAAGCCAGGCAGTTTATCTTAATTCCATTTGATTTCCTTCCCAGAATTATTGGTTCAACATTTTAGCTGCAAATTCCAGATCGTTACTTTTCTAAAAAGCAGTTAACAGTAAATGTGATAATCGATCCCCTTGCAGTTTTTGTTTTAAATGACTGTCATACTTCTCTTACACACGTAACTGTAGACATCGTGTTTGCTAGTGTTTGGCAAAGTATGTTTTCTAATTTTGGTTTAACATCAAACTGTATAATGATTTAATGTACTGTTTCTGTGCGTCCAGAATCAAACGCATTGTTGCAATGAACAAATGATGCTATTATAGGTTTTTTGGTTAATATTTTGTCGCAAATTAACGATTTTAAGTGAAGAACCTGTTCTGTGCAGGAAACTACTCCAATGTATTTGCCGGTGAATCGAATGAAAATTTCGCCAGTTACTCCCTACGTCTCAGGCCCGGCGTATATGACGCCATCTGACCCAAGAAAAGGAGGAAACGAACTTGGCGGGCTGGGAGTGTATTTGGAGCTAATTTCAGTGATTAATTACAAAACCGAATCAAGTGTATAGAGAACTTGGTATTATGAGCTCAATTACCAGTGAGACACTGCACCCTCACCGGGAATGATACACGCGCTAACTGGGTTACGAAGGGTGTCGCAAAGGCGTTGTAGCCAGTACTGCGGCACGTGGTCCACAGCTGGGTACCTGCACTGGGGCGCAGCTGACCGCGGGGTGTGGTGGGGCAGGCAGCCAGCAGGCAGGAGAGCGGCGCTGGCTGTCCGTGGCGTCGCAGCCGGCGGGACGCCGCTGCGCCTCTGCACAGCACTGCGAGAACGGGACCTGACTTGGCGGCGCCACACTCGGTCACCCAGGGCAGTGCAGAACCGCCACTGATCGCTGAACAGACTGCGACGGCACGCTGCACCATTGCAAACCAGCCGTTTGTGAAGACAACCTTTCCCGCTCTAATGTTGCAGTTATACGTTCAGTGCCACGAACCTGGTACGATCCAATACTAAAGGACTAAATACAGCTGAAGCGGTTTATTAGTACCCGAGCTGCAGCCGTCTGTGTTGTCGCGTGTACGCCAGTCTGCGGACGGACGGTAATTCCCTAGTGCGGGAGCTTCTAGTGTACGACCGACGGTAAGGACGACACAGAGCTTTGCAGAGAGTCCTTCATCTGGCACTGGATTTCAGGCGCAGGAGCGAAAAGGCCACGACACGATGTGCTCGGTGCGCACACAGTGCGACGAGTAAGCGACCACTCCCCTCCCCTCCCCTCCCCACCGTACACAGTGCGCGTCCGAAGTCATACAAATTTGGCAGGCGCGCGATTTGACCAGCCGTTCCAATGGAAACTGGCGATCGGGACCCTCTCCCAGTGTGTCAGGTGCCAGACGAGGAGGCGGTACGCTGTTCACGCCCCTCGTATGTTGTGAAACCGCTAAACGTACTCGCAGGTAGAGTGTCCGTGTAGGAAGAGGCTGGCGCCAGACCTGGAGTGAAGTGGCCGTTTAGGGGAGGGAGGGAGGGAGGGAGGCCGCCCCCGCCCAGCCTCGCACGCGGCGCGGCAGCCCAGGGCGCGCGTCTGCTACTGCGGCGCGTTCTCGCTATCCGGGCTAACCGTACGAAACTTACCTCGACACGCATTCCCACTCTGACACTCGCTCAGAACGGTCACCTGTTCGTGCCGCTCCCTCCTACCAGAACTGCGACTACACACATTATTTCCCGTATCGACCTTTCTTCGTCTCGTTCAGTGGGCTATTACGCCACCGACACAATCGGCTGTTTCTTCACAATTATTAACTTCAACTTTCGCGCAAGAGTATTGTGAAGACAATCTTTTCCTCAAAAATGTCACTCTAGCAAAAAGATTTTTGTAGACGTTACGCAAAAAAGTAATACTTTTAAAAATAGGTCTAAAGTTAACTCCTGAAAGTGCAGCAGTTCCATAGTAAGAAGTAGATATAAATAAAAGGCGTTAATTCGTCATTTTGTGCTGTTACAATTCTCAAAACTTTCACTTAAAATTCACACAAACGCCAGACTTACAGTTTATACGTGCTACACCAAACGGGTGTCGTAACAGTCCGGAGGAGGTAGACCAAAACAGGTGTAGATGTAAATTTCTGTACGGTGGAGGAGCGAGACGTGCTGAAAATCCTGATCGGAGGGAGGGACTATGAGGGTCGGCACCAATTTGAAAGCAATGTTTATACGTTTCTCTTGAGCAGCTAAAACGCCGCCGCCTCTAGCGAAACCGTATCGAGGTTCAAAATCAAACATCACATTTCCTACAAAAAGTATTCATTTTTTTCCCCAAGGCTCAACAGTGCGCCCGAACAGAGCGAGTGCCTGCGCTGTCAGTTACGCGTTTTTTTTTTTTTTTTTTTTTTTTTGGTGGGTATTTGCAGTTGATTCCTTACTTGATATACCGTGTATGTCCTGTATCAAATTGTACGTCTCGACTTCCTCTACACCAATGAGATAGGCTGTAAACAATTATCGTTTGCAACCTTTATAGATATCTACGCATAAAGTTTACTGTGACCTGTTAATCGAATAATAAGCTAAAAGTTCTGCTTCAGCGTCAGTTTTAGAGCCATATCTTATCCTAGTCCGTAGCTCTAGGGAAAAGTTTTATGCTATCTGGTGAAAAGCAGCCGGTCGCCCCTACGTAGTACAAAACTCTTCACTAGATGTCACCAGAGGCGGACCTGCAGTCTAAAAGACGGCTGCCTTGTCGGTATTTCTTAGAATTTTTATAATTGTATTAATTTCAATTAATGATGTCGACGCAACTTCTAGTACCGTAGCTTAAACTTTTGTGGAATGATATTTTTAATATATTCTCTTGCTTCTTCAATTGAACATTTTAATCTTGTATTTGCTATTACGTTTAGAACGCTATTCATTTATTTTTAACCAGGAATATTTTGAACAGTGTGACGGCGTCGCCATGGGCAGCCCTCTGTCTCCTCTTTATGGAGGATTTTGAGGAGAGAGCACTTGGATCAGCTGTCTGTAAATCAACTGTTTTTTGGACATACGTCGATGACACTTTCATAGTGTGGCCCCACGGAGAAGAAAAGTTAATGGAGTTTCTTCACCATCTTAACTCCATCCATGAGAATATTCGATTTACTATGGAACTAGAGAAAGATGGCTGCCTTCCATTCCTCGATGTTTTGGTTAAGCAGAAGAGTGACGGCACTGTGGGACATTCCGTCTATCGCAAGCCCACTCACACTGATGTGTATTTGCATTCTTCAAGTTGCCATCACCCATCCCAGACCAAAGCCTTGTACCCAGGGCACACACAGTGTCGGATGCAGAGACTTTGCCTAAGGAACTGGCATATACGAGAACGGTGTTCAGAGACAATGGATACTCTACCCGGCGAATTAATAGGGCCTTCTCAACTGGAGCCAGAATCCGGGAAGTGGATAAAGAGGAGGACGCGCCAGCCAAGTCCCTAGCTTTTGTTCCCTTTGTCGGAAATATCTGCTTCAAGATAGCAAGCATTCTTAATCATTTTAATGTGAAAGTGGCCCGTATAGGACAGACAACGCGTACAGTGGAAGAGCGTTGTAAAGAACATCAACGTTGCACTCGCCTACTGCAACCCAGTAAGTCTGCAGTTGCGGAACATTGTATTTCTAACGGACACTCAATGGTGGCCACTTCAACAACTTTTTGGGACTCCATTATCAAAGAATCAGTTGAAATACGCATTGCGGGAAATCTAATGAACCGTGACAGTGGATACCAATTGAATAACGCATGGAATCCCGTCACCTCCGAAATTTGCTCGAGACGAAGACTCCAAAAGACTTGGATAGCTGCGACCAGCGACAATACCGACGGGAGCTGAGTACTGCAGTTCCACCAACGAGGGCGCTGCCGCTGGGCAGTGTGGCCCTTCTATCTCCGCAATTGCAACGTATGCGCGGCGCTACTATCAGCGCACTATATAAGCTGGAGCGGAGAACGTCTTCGTCCACAACCAAGCCCACGTCACCTTCACACGCCTCGACACTCTTATCTTCCCCCCCCCCTCCTTCCTGCCATGGCGCGGCACGAGTATCGCATCCTCTTCCAGAACATTCGCTCCTTCCGCTCCAACAAATACCTCCTCATGCACACCCTCTCCCACCTCCAGGTCGACACCTTCCTCTCGAACGAAATCTTTCTCCAGCCCCACCATTCTATCCGCACCCCTCCCTATATCCTCCACCGCACTGACGCTCCTGGTCCTCGTGCGCAGGGTGGAGTCGCGATTGGCCACCTTAAGCATATCCCCGTCCGGCCACAACCTCTCCTCAATGACCCCACTGAACACCTTATTCTTAGCGTCTTCTTCCCCTCCCTCACCATTACTTGTGCCACCGTCTATGTCCGCTCCACTGCTACTCTTCCTTATGACTTCATCTCGCACATTGACCGCACCTTCTCCACCTATGTGATTGCTGCCGAACTCAACATCCATAGCCGCACTCCTGCTGCCCTTCGGCGGTGGCATCAGTTCCTCTCCACAATCCGAGGTGACCTCGTTCCCCTTCCCCAGCACACCCGACCCGAAAGTGACACCACCCCCGATGTTGTCATTGCCTCCGCCAACCTCCTCGGGCGTATCGCTGTCGCCGTCCTTGACCCCACAGGTAGCGATCACCTCCCTGTCCTTCTCACCGTAACGTCTGCTCACCGCCCCCCTCCGGCCCCGCACCCTGCACCCCCTCCCAAGGTCGTCCGTGACTATCGCCGTGCCAACTGGGATGCCTACCGGGACTCCATCTCCACCCAGGTCGAAAGCCACCCTCTTACCTATCGCCATCCTGACGACATCATCCACGCCTCGTCCCTCCTTCAGAAGGTAATTACTGACGCCGTGGAGGCCCATGTTCCTACCAGAACCATCCACCCACACCCTCCCACTCTCCCTCCGCGGGCTGTCCTCCTCCTGCGTGAATCCCGCCGCCTCTATCGCTCCTTCCTGCGCACTCGTGACAGGGATACACTCCGACGCCACCGGCAAATACAGCGACACGTACGGAACCTTATTACAGCAACGAAACGCCACGACTGGCGCCAGACCTACACAAGACTCAACACCACCCTCCCTATCAACTACTCCAAGTACTGGTCCGCCTTCCATCGCCTTACTGGTTCCCTTTCCACTCCACACTACCCCCTTCTCCATAACGATCGCCCCTTCCTGACAACCTCAGTAAGGCCAACCCACATCCTCTTATTCCTCAAACCCAACAAACCCCCTTCTGCCACCTCTTCCTATCGTCCCATCTGCCTCACCTCCGTCTTCAGTAAGGTCCTTGAATCCATCCTCTCCCACCGTATCCATCAGCACCTTGCTCAACACCACCTACCCCCTCGTTACCCAGTGTGGCTTCCGACCCTCCTTCTCTGCTGAAGACCAACTCCTCAACCTTATTCACCTTCTGTCCCTCCAGCTCAACTCCCGTCGCTCCGCCATTTTTGTTTCCCTTGACCTCCAAAATGCATATGACCGTGTATGGCATCCCGGTCTCCTCTTTAAACTCCAAACCTACGCCCTGCCTCTCAATTTTGTCCGTCTGGTCGCTTCCTTCCTCTCGCACCATCCTTCCTATGTCAGCCTCCACAACACCAACTCCTGTATCTTTTATCCCATGGCTGGCGTCCCCCATGGTTCTGTCCTCTCCCCTCTCCTTTATTTCTTGTACACAGCTGATATGCCCAAGCCACCCCCACCAGTCCACCTTCTCCAGTATGCTGATGACACCGCCTTCCTGGCTCTCTATCCTACCCTTCAACAGTCTCGACATACCCTCCAAACCCACCTTAACCACTTCACCACTTGGTGTAACCAGTGGTTCCTCCGTCTCAACCCCTCCAAAACCCAGGCAATCATCATAGGTCGCACCACTCGCTCCTTTCGCCTCCATGATTTCTACCTCACCCTTTATCGTCGTCCCATCCAGCTCTCCCCCACCCTGAAATACCTTGGCCTCACCCTTGACCGACACCTCACCTGGACCCCTCATCTCCAGACCATCCAGCAGAAAGCCCATTCCCACCTCCGCCTTCTGAAACTCCTATCTCGCCGGACATGGGGATTGCATCCTTCTACCATCCTCCGCACATACAAATCCCACATCCGTCCTATCCTCTGTTATGCCAACGTTGCCTGGATCTCCGCCCCCACCCGCTTTTACAAGGCCCTCCAAATCCTTGAACGCCATGCGCTCCACCTCGCCTTCCGTATCCGCCTTCCATCCCCCACACGGCTCCTGTATGAACTGATCCCCTTCCCCCACCTCCTCCTGTTCCTCCAACATCTCCGCATCCTTTACATTGTCCGCAGGCTCGATCCCCCCCCCCCCTCTGGTTTCCTCCTTCCTCTCCACCCCCCGCCCATTGCCGCGCCTCTATCGCTGTATCCCTCCCTCTCTCCACCTCCACACACTCCATCTCCTTCATCAGGGCAATTTCCAACGCCTCCCCCTCCCGGATGACGAACTTCGCCATGACATCTACCCTTCCTTCCAACTATAACATGGCCTTGTCCCCCCCCCTCCCCAGGACCCCCTTTTTTCCTCTTCCCTCCTTCTTCCAAAGCGGATTTTCCTCCTTCCCCCCCCCCTCCCCTGAGACCCTGCACCCCACACTTGCCTCTTTCCTTCCCACATCCCTACCTACCTGGCCCTCTTCAGTGCGCCCCCCACTCATCTCCCACATCTCTTCCCCTCCCTCCCTTCTTCCAGTCTCCCTCATCTCCTTGCGCCTGGCAGATCCTCTGTTTTGATCATCGTCAGCGTGCCACATCAGTGTTGTGTTTAGTGCTGTTTCTCCTGTGTGTCAAGAGGTGTGATTTTAATTGTGTACTGCCTTGAGGTTCGCCGTCAGTGTTTTTATGTGCTACGCCATCCATCGATACCTTTTACGCTCCAGTCATACTGTGCCTTGTGTTCTTTTAATTGTCGCAGTGTGTGACTTTTTGTGTGTGCTACTTTTAAACAGTTTTCACAGTTTTTTATCTCCATTTTACGGTCACCCCGTTTTTTGTCTAGTGCCTTCCACGATGTTCCCCCTTTTTTTATATCTATGTTCGCCATATTCTCTCCTTTGTTATTTTTAAATGTCTTCTATTGTTTGTTCTTTGTCTTTCGGCTGAAGAGCAGCGCATAAGCTGCTGCCAGCCCGCCGCGATGGGGAATTGAAATACAATAAAGAAAAAAAAAAAAAAAAAGTCTTCGTCAGTCCTCGTTCGGCTCACCTAAAGTTGACTGGCAGTTGTCCAGCCGAAGTATCGTGCAATGAAGTTTACGACGACCGGCTGCAAACCCGAAATCTTTTTGAATAGAACGCTATTGTTAACAGTCCTTGCAACTTATAAATTATTAGTTACAAAATTGACATTTATTGTAATTGTTAGCGAGTTTTGTACACTGACTGGCTTTCCTATCTCAGTTTGACAGTGTCCGATACACTTTTAGTCAGCAGCTCGTGCTCGTGCGGTAGCGTTCTTGCTTCCCGCACCCGGGTTCCCGGGTTCGATTCCCGGCGGGGTCGGGGATTTTCTCTGCCCTTTGATGACTGGGTGTTGTGTGATGTCCTTAGGTCAGTTGGGTTTAAGTAGTTCTAAGTTCTAGGGGACTGATGACCACAGATGTTAAGTCCCATAGTGCTCAGAGCGATTTTGATACAGTTTTAATCTTATTATCTGCGTTATTTATTTCTGTTAGGACATGTATACTTCTGAGCAATTTAATCACTTTGCTTAAACCATACCACCCCTTTTAGCTTACTCTTCGAACATGGTATCCTGTTCTCAATAATGTGCCTCACTGCTTTCTAAAAACATTCCTCCAGGTTGTAAGGCGCCATAATGTTTATTTCCATTAGTTGTGAATCATGATCATATAGTCCATTAGCAACTGGCTACACATTAATTCTTCCAGCCTCAGTAGTGTCAGCAAAAATTTTATGAATTGTGTCCTACTATTTTGCTGCGTATGAGTTGGAATATTGACAAATGAAGTTAGATTGAAACATCCAAACAATAATCATTTTTCCTGTCTGAATCTTATAAGAAATCTACTTTGAAATGTTCACAAACTAAAACTGTCTCTTCTTGTCTGACAGAAAGCTCAATAATGCATCCAGATTTCTCATAAATAGCTGAGCGTATCCTAGAGGGGATCTCTAAACTGTTACAGAGAAGTATTCTCTATTATAAGCACATTCTTCAACGTACTAATCAACACAAAATCTTTTTGTTGAAATACTTTCGACCGTGTGTCCAACTTTTACATATGTTACAACTCCTCCTTTTTCCACGTTAACTCTATTTTACATGAAAATGGTGCTAGTCTATATATTTAACGTCTCCATCGCTGTAGTTATATTGTGGTCAGAGAGACACAGAACATCTGTCCCTTCAGATGTCTCCACAGCTTCTAGGCTCATCTATATTGTTTTTCCACTCTTTAATGTTGTGACGAAACAATTTTGCTTTTCTGCAAAATATTACCTGCGTTATGGTCTTAAACTGCGCTAATTCCTTTCAATATTGTGTGTCTGTGAGCTGATACTAATCTGACAAATGTGCGACATTCATTGTACTAATCACAGGAATTTTTTCTTGTGTGTTTGTAGACCCCCTTCCACTTTCTGTTCTCTCTCAGCAGAGTCCTGCCCTGTCCTAGCAGAGGCTGGTCCCATCTCAGCTGAGGCTCGTCCTGTGCTGCCAAACCAGTGGCTTGTCCTGCCTCGGATCAGGCCTATCCTGTCTAATCAGAGGGTCGTTCTTTCTAAGCATACCCCTGACCACTCTCATATCATTTACTAACTCTTCTATTGCTTTCTCTCTATAATGGGTATTTGAAATGCACAATTATGGATAAACGGATGCAAGGAGAAAGGTTAGGGCTCATGTATCATCATCTCTCATTTCCTGTCACTACCTTATTGACATAAATACCTCTGAAACAGTAGGTTTTTTGCAATCATAGTTTTTTACAGCACAGATTGAGTAAAATGCCAGATCTGAATAGTCGCGCAATGAAACAACTAGGCCTTGATTAACAAGTTTCAGCTAACCCAAATTATGAAGTAGCTCTTAATGTAATTAAAAGGGAACAGGGAGGCCTCCAACAATAACCGCTTTAGTTAAGTAGAACAGGCACCTTCAGGTACGTAAAATTATCAAATAGAAAACAGGCAGGAATTCAATGATAACAGCTTCAGTTAACTAGAATTGCCAAACAGAAAAAAATAGGCAGGCCTTCAATACTAACAGCTTCATCATCATCATCATCATCATCATCATCATCATCATTTAAGACTGATTATGCCTTTCAGCGTTCAGTCTGGAGAATAGCCCCCCTTATACAGTTCCTCCATGATCCCCTATTCAGTGCTAACATTGGTGCCTCTTCTGATGTTAAACCTATTACTTCAAAATCATTCTTAACCAAATCCAGGTACCTTCTCCTCGGTCTGCCCCGACTCCTCCTACCCTCTACTGCTGAATCCATGAGTCTCTTGGGTAACCTTGCTTCTCCCATGCGTGTAACATGAACCCACCACCTAAGCCTGTTCGCCCTGACTGCTACATCTATAGAGTTCTTTCCCAGTTTTTCTTTGATTTCCTCATTGTGGACACCCTCCTGCCATTGTTCCCATCTACTAGTACCTGCAATCATCCTAGCTACTTTCATATCCGTAACCTCAATCTTGTTGATAAGGTAACCTGAATCCACCCAGCTTTCGCTCCCATACAACAAAGTTGGTCGAAAGATTGAACGGTGCACAGATAACTTAGTCTCGGTACTGACTTCCTTCTTGCAGAAGAGAGTAGATCGTAGCTGAGCGCTCACTGCATTAGCTTTGCTACACCTCGCTTCCAGTTCTTTCACTATGTTGCCATCCTGTGAGAATATGCATCCTAAGTACTTGAAACCGTCCACCTGTTCTAACTTTGTTCCTCCTATTTGGCACTCAATCCGTTTATATTTCTTTCCCACTGACATTACTTTCGTTTTGGAGATGCTAATCTTCATACCATAGTCCTTACATTTCTGATCTAGCTCTGAAATATTACTTTGCAAACTTTCAATCGAATCTGCCATCACAACCGAGTCATCCGCATATGCAAGACTGCTTATTTTGTGTTCACATATCTTAATCTCACCCAGCCAGTCCATTGTTTTCATAAATAATATGAACAACAGTGGAGACAGCTTCAGTTAAGAAAAATTAATAAGTACCAAACGGGCAGGTCTTCAGTAATAACAGCTTCAGTTGAGTAAAATTTCCAAATAGAAAACAAGCAGGCCGTCTTTATTAGCAGCTTTAGTTAAGTAAGACTACCAAATACATTTGGTTGGTTGTTTGGGGAAGGAGACCAGACAGCGTGGTCATCGGTCTCATCGGATTAGGGAAGGAAGTCGGCCGTGCCCTTTCAGAGGAACCATCCCGGTATTTACCTGGAATGATTAAGGGAAATCACGGAAAACGTAAATCAGGATGGCCGGACGCGGGATTGAACCGTCGTCCTCCCGAATGCGAGTCCAGTGTCTTACCAAATAGAAAAACTGCTTCAGTTAAGTAACCAATAGTTTGAATTGCCTCCTCACAAGGGGTGCACCAGAAGGCTTATACACAAGGAGCACGAGATTACATCAAAAACTACGGCCCAGAAAGTTTACAACGAGAGGACGGGCCTTCCAAAGCCCTTATTGTTGGGTACAGACTGGCGAAAGAAATATTAACACACAAGTTTAATTACTTGAAAGCAACAACAATCACCCAAACCGTGTACCTGTGTCACTGCAAGGTACCACACTTCGAAGTCGGCGAAACGCCCTAAAAGAAACTAGGCTGCAAAGCCCAATTACATAGCCTCAGCAGCTGCAAATTTTGAGACCCAGAAACCTCCTAAGCAAATATAATTAACAGAGCGATGACGTCTGCACTGCCCAAACGTACCTCCAGCATCCGGCCTTATTAAAAGAGAAAGGTACTTATCTGGTGTTGGAAGACGTTTGGCAAGGTGGTCGGCTGAAAAGCAAGCGTCTAGGTATTTCGCGACGACGGCGGGGAACGGGGTCGGATGGGGGAGGTAGGTGTAGTCTGGCCACAGCGCAGAAGAGACTATTCTGTTAACAAACAACCACGGCCAGTATCGACTCAGGAAAAGCAAACAAAAGCTACAATTCAAGGAACCAACTGACAGCGAAACAGATCAGCTAAGAAATCGTAATAATCGCAACAGACCTATAGGTATCAATAAGAAAATAACACTCAAGACCTCAAAAACCAGAACGTAACTCCACGAAGGGCGCAGAAATCAGCACAGTAAAATTGGCTTCAAGTGTCTCGTCGGTGTGTCACGTCCCAGAGCTAGCTGGCCAGGCTACGCACGAAGACGGCTCTCAAAGTGAGCCGCGGATTCAGATCGGCCCACAAATGTGCCCGGCAACCACTCGTGTGCTGCCTTGCCCACTGCGCGGACCTCTCACACCGCCCCCTTCCTATCAACACTCTCAAGCAAAGACGTTAGTGGCCTCAGACCAGACGGTCATCTCACGAGGTACTGACCTAGTGGAATTCGAAAGGCGACGCCAGTAACCCAGCCACGGCTCAGTACTGTCTGCAGAAAGTACAAGTTTTGATTTCTGAATAATATGCGGAAGGTCATTCGCATATATAAGGACTAGGGGTGAACTAAGAATTGAACCCTGTGGTACTTCCTTTGTGATTTTATCCTAGGCACTTAAATTTCCTACATTTCTGACATTGCCTGAATTATTCAGCACAACGTTTTGTTTTCTGTTTGTCAAGTACGAATCCAACCACTTGTGTTTAAAGTGATCAATTCCATAAAACATGTTGTTGTTGTTGTTGTTGTCTTCAGTCCTGAGACTGGTTTCATGCAGCTCTCCATGCTACTCTATCCTGTGCAAGCTTCTTCATCTCCCAGTACCTACTGCAACCTACATCCTTCTGAATCTGCTTAGTGTATTAATCTCTTGGTCTCCCCCTATGATTTTTACCCTCCACGCTGCCTTCCAATACTAAATTGGTGATCCCTTGATGCCTCAGAACATGTCCTACCAACCGATCCCTTCTTCTGGTCAAGTTGTGCCACAAACTTCTCTTTTCCCCAATCCTATTCAATACTTCCTCATTAGTTATGTGATCTACCCATCTAATCTTCAGCATTCTTCTGTAGCACCACATTTCAAAAGCTTATATTCTCTTCTTGTCCAAACTATTTACCGTCCATGTTTCACTTCCATACATGGCTACACTCCATACAAATACTTTCAGAAATGACTTCCTGACACTTAAATCTATACTCGATGTTAACAAATTTCTCTTCTTCAGAAACGCTTTCCTTGCCATTGTCAGTCTACTTTTTATATCCTCTCTACTTCGACCATCATCAGTTATTTTGCTCCCCAAATAGCAAAACTCCTTTACTACTTTAAGTGTCTCATTTCCTAATCTAATACCCTCAGCATCACCCGACTGGATTCGACTACATTCCATTATCCTCGTTTTGCTTTTGTTGATGTTCATCTTATATCCTCCCTTCAAGACACCATCCATTCCTTTCAACTGCTCTTCCAAGTCCTTTGCTGTCTCTGACAGAATTACAATGTCATCGGCGAACCTCAAAGTTTTTATTTCTTCTCCATGGATTTTAATACCTACTCCAAATTTTTCTTTTGTTTCCTTTACTGCTTGCTCAATATACAGATTGAATAACATTGGGGAGAGGCTACAACCCTGTCTCACTCCCTTCCCAACCGCTGCTTCCCTCTCATGCCCCTCGACTCTTATAACAGCCATCTGGTATCTGTACAAATTGTAAATAGCCTTTCGCTCCCTGTATTTTACCCCTGCCACCTTCAGAATTTGAAAGAGAGTATTCCAGTCAACATTGTCAAAAGCTTTCTCTAAGTCTACAAATGCTAGAAACGTAGGTTTGCCTTTCCTTAATCTTTCTTCTAAGATAAGTCGTAGGGTCAGTATTGCCTCACGTGTTCCAGTGTTTCTACTGAATCCAAACTGATCTTCCCCGAGGTCGGCTTCTACTAGTTTTTCCATTCGTCTGTAAAGAATTCGTGTTAGTATTTTGCAGCTGTGGCTTATTAAACTGATTGTTCGGTAATTTTCACATCTGTCAACACCTGCTTTCTTTGGGATTGGAATTATTATATTCTTCTTGAAGTCTGAGGGTATTTCGCCTGTTTCATACATCTTGCTCACCAGATGGTAGAGTTTTGTCAGGACTGGCTCTCCCAAGGCCGTCAGTAGTTCTACTGGAATGTTGTCGACTCCTGGGGCCTTGTTTCGACTCAGGTCTTTCAGTGCTCTGTCAAACTCACCACGCAGTATCGTATCTCCCATTTCATCTTCATCTACATCCTCTTCCATTTCCAAAATATTGTCCTCAAGTACATCGCCCTTGTATAGACCCTCTATATACTCCTTCCACCTTTCTGCTTTCCCTTCTTTGCTGAGAACTGGGTTTCCATCTGAGCTCTTGATGTTCATACAAGTGGTTCTCTTATCTCCAAAGGTTTCTTTAATTTTCCTGTAGGCAGTATCTATCTTACCCCTAGTAAGATAAGCCTCTACATCCTTACATTTGTCCTCTAGCCATCCCTGCTTAGCCATTCTGCACTTCCTGTCGATCTCATTTTTGAGACGTTTGTATTCCTTTTTGCCTACTTCATTTACTGCATTTTTATATTTTCTCCTTTCATCAATTAAATTCAATATTTCTTCTGTTACCCAAGAATTTCTACTAGCCCTCGTCTTTTTACCTACTTGATCCTCTGCTGCCTTCACTACTTCATCCCTCAAAGCTACCCATTCTTCTTCTACTGTATTTCTTTCCCCCATTCCTGTCAATTGTTCCCTTATGCTCTCCCTGAAACTCTGTACAACCTCTGGTTCTTTCAGTTTATCCAGGTCCCATCTCCTTAAATTCCCACTTTTTTGGAGTTTCTTCAGTTTTAATCTACAGGTCATAACCAATAGATTGTGGTCAGAGTCCACATCTGCCCCCGGAAATGTCTTACAATTTAAAACCTGGTTCCTAAATCTCTGTCTTACCATTATATAATCTATCTGATACCTTTTAGTATCTCCAGGGTTCTTCCATGTATACAACATAAACATGAGTTTTTTAAAATAGTGTCATGATCTACACAGTCAAACACCTTGGAAAGACCACAAGAAACACGAACTGGTGATATATTATTTATATTATTGTTATTTGGTAGTCCTTTATACAGACGCTTAATTGGAAGAAATTTGATTATTACAGGGTTATTACAAATGATTGAAGCGATTTCACAGCTCTACAATAACTTTATTGTTTGAGATATTTTCACAATGCTTTGCACACACATGCAAAAACTCAAAAAGTTTTTTTAGGCATTCAAAAATGTTCGATATGTGCCCCTTTAGTGATTCGGCAGACATCAAGCCGATAATCAAGTTCCTCCCACACTCGGCGCAGCATGTCCCCATCAATGAGTTCGAAAGCATCGTTGATGCGAGCTCGCAGTTCTGGCACGTTTCTTGGTAGAGGAGGTTTAAACACTGAATCTTTCACATAACCCCACAGAAAGAAATAGCATGGGATTAAGTCGGGAGAGCGTGGAGACCATGACATGAATTGCTGATCATGGTCTCCACCACGACCGATCCATCGGTTTTCCAATCTCCTGTTTAAGAAATGCCGAACATCATGATGGAAGTGCGGTGGGGCACCATCCTGTTGAAAGATGAAGTCGGCGCTGTCGGTCTCCAGTTGTGGCATGAGCCAATTTTCCGCGGGCTACGCGTGAAACTTGCCCGCACGCGTTCAACCGTTTCTTCGCTCTCTGCAGGCCGACCCGTTGATTTCCCCTTACAGAGGTATCCAGAAGCTTTAAACTGCGCATACCATCGCCGAATGGAGTTAGCAGTTGGTGGATCTTTGTTGAACTTCGTCCTGAAGTGTCGTTGCACTGTTATGACTGACTGATGTGAGTGCATTTTAAGCACGACATACGCTTTCTAGGCTCCTGTCGCCATTTTGTCTCACTGCGCTCTCGAGCGCTCTGACGGCAGAAACCTGAAGTGCGGCTTCAGCCGAACAAAACTTTATTAGTTTTTCTACGTATCTGTAGTGTGTCGTGTCCATATGTCAATGAATGGAGCTACAGTGAATTTATGAAATCGCTTCAATCATTTGTAATAGCCCTGTAGTTTTATTAGCATAAACACTAAGACGTAGGGAGATATATGATTATACAAACAGCGCGCTTCCTGGTTCTATAATAGAGAAGCAAACACCCAAAAGAAAATCTCAAATATTAGCGAAAGGAGGAAATATGAGAAATCTGAAAACGACTGCTCTTTAAGTAAACGTTTTAAAAGCTCTGCCGTAAGATACATTTCACGTGATGCTGTTTGAAACTGGTGTATACTTAATTCCGTGCTATTCTGGGACATTGCAGCTATCTAAGGAAAAAAGAGATAAACAGGCAAAATGTACAATCCGATAAATGAGAACGAAGATTACGTGAATACATGTTTATCAGACTTACTTTGCTGAGATGAAACTTTCTGGTACGGAAATATGTGTGCTGCATCGTTTCTAACCTGAGACCTTTGTCTTTTGCGGGCAACTGCTCTATCGACTGAGCTACACTAGAACGACCCACGACCCGTCCTCACAGTTTCTCTTCTACCCGTACCTCATCTCCTACCTTCCAAACTTCACAGTCGGATAATGGCTTGTGCTTGGGTATCTCTCTAGAGTGCACTTGCCCGTGAAAGGCAAAGGTCTCAGTACGGCACAAGGTTTTAATCAGCCAGACAGTTTAATATCAGCGCACACTCCGCTGTAGGGTGGAAATTTCAAACTGGATAGGCTCATTGATGCTGGAAACTCACTGATCTACTTCTTTCGCAGGATGTTTTGTCGCGTCCACAGCTAAAAAACTGCAACCCACCTAGGTCATTGTTGGATGATTATCGCGTGCTCTGAAGACGACAAAATCAAATGAGTTTTTCGTTTCGGCAGGATCTTCTCATGGAATTTCAATCATCAGCTTTCTCCTCAGAGCATGAAACTATTTTGTTGGCGTCCACCTATGTAGAGAGGAATGGTCATTACAATAAAATAAGAGAAATCAGAGCTGACACAGAAAGTTTTAACCGCTCCTTTTCCCGTGCGCTGTTCGAGAGTAAAATGATACAGAAATAGGTTGAAGGTGGTTCGATGAACCCTCTTCCAGGCACTTAATTGTGAACTGCAAAGTAACTATGTAGATGAAGATGTAGATGTAGACAGTATGTTTGGAGAACTTACGTACTAGGGAACTGAGGTTTGCTCTAAAGTTTCATCTAAGCGTGAGTCTCAAGGTCGATAGAGCCAGAAGAAAGGACCGATGCTGAATCTCGGCCAAACAATCTCGTGTACAGCTTCAGTTTCTTTGTCGGTGGTCTTAGTTTCTTGTCAACGGCGACATTTTTCATTAGCCTGTCATTTTGACCTGCACTAACATCTTCCCCAAAAGGCCCCGCTGCTATCTATTTCGGGTTGTAACCAGCTTTTTAGCGGTGCATTTGTTCTTGCACTTTATCAATAGAATTTTGCTTCATCTGAGGAGGCTGTTTCTTTTAATCTTACCCTAATACTTCGAGTCCAATGCAACTATTATGATCCGGAATAAATGGACACACGCACACATATTCGAATGGCACTTTTACAGAGCATGTTAAATCGGTACATCAGCTCTCGCTTACTTCCTTCTTCTTCCCTTCTGCTCACATTCATTTCACGCGTTCTGACCTCTGTCTTCGGAGCTCCTCGATGTTATGAGGCTGCTTTCTTTTTCTCTCCTGTTCCTCACTGAAGATTATCTGTATAAATTTCAGTTGTGTGTGTCCATTATCTCATTTTTTGCTTCTCTGAGGTAATTTAAAGTCTGTGTAAACCTTTATTCCGGAATAGTCCCCCATTCGGATCTCCGGGGGGGACTGCCAAGGGGGAGGTTACCATGAGAAAAAAATTGAATAATCTACGAAAGGATAACGTTCTACGAGTCGGGTCGTGGAATGTCAGAAGCTTGAACGTGGTAGGGAAACTAGAAAATCTGAAAAGGGAAATGCAAAGGCTCAATCTAGATATAGTAGGGGTCAGTGAAGTGAAGTGGAAGGAAGACAAGGATTTCTGGTCAGATGAGTATCGGGTAATATCAACAGCAGCAGAAAATGGTATAACAGGTGTAGGATTCGTTATGAATAGGAAGGTAGGACAGAGGGTGTGTTACTGTGAACAGTTCAGTGACCGGGTTGTTCTAATCAGAATCGACAGCAGACCAACACCGACAACGATAGTTCAGGTATACATGCCGACGTCGCAAGCTGAAGATGAACAGATAGAGAAAGTGTATGAGGATATTGAAAGGGTAATGCAGTATGTAAAGGGGGACGAAAATCTAATAGTCATGGGCGACTGGACTGCAGTTGTAGGGAAAGGAGTAGAAGAAAAGGTTACAGGAGAATATGGGCTTGGGACAAGGAATGAAAGAGGAGAAAGACTAATTGAGTTCTGTAACAAGTTTCAGCTAGTAATAGCGAATACCCTGTTCAAGACTCACAAGAGGAGGAGGTAAACTTGGAAAAGGCCGGGAGATACGGGAAGATTTCAATTAGATTACATCATGGTCAGACAGAGATTCCGAAATCAGATACTGGATTGTAAGGCGTACCCAGGAGCAGATATAGACTCAGATCACAATACAGTAGTGATGAAGAGTAGGCTGAAGTTCAAGACATTAGTCAGGAAGAATCAATACGCAAAGAAGTGGGATACGGAAGTACTAAGGAATGACGAGATACGTTTGAAGTTCTCTAACGCTATAGATACAGCAATAAGGAATAGCGCAGTAGGCAGTACAGTTGAAGAGGAATGGACATCTCTAAAAAGGGCCATCACAGAAGTTGGGAAGGAAAACATAGGTACAAAGAAGGTAGCTGCGAAGAAACCATGGGTAACAGAAGAAATACTTCAGTTGATTGATGAAAGAAGGAAGTACAAACATGTTCCGGGAAAATCAGGAATACAGAAATACAAGTCGCTGAGGAATTAAATAAATAGGAAGTGCAGTGAAGCTAAGACGAAATGGCTGCGGGAAAAATGTGAAGACATCGAAAAAGATATGATTGTTGGAAGGACAGACTCAGCACACAGGAAAGTCAAAACAACCTTTGGTAACATTAAAAGCAACGGTGGTAATATTAAGAGTGCAACGGGAATTCCACTGTTAAATGCAGAGGAGAGAGCAGATAGGTGGAAAGAATACATTGAAAGCCTCTATGAGGGTGAAGATTTGTCTGATGTGATAGAAGAAGAAACAGGAGTCGATATAGAAGAGATAGGGGATCCAGTATTAGAATCGGAATTTAAAAGAGCTTTGGAGGACTTACGGTCAAATAAGGCAGAAGGGATAGATAACATTCCATCAGAATTTCTAAAATCATTGGGAGAAGTGGCAACAAAACGACTATTCACGTTGGTGTGTAGAATATATGAGTCTGGCGATATACCATCTGACTTTCCACACAATTCCGAAGACGGCAAGAGCTGACAAGTGCGAGAATTATCGCACAATCAGCTTAACAGCTCATGCATCGAAGCTGCTTACAAGAATAATATACAGAAGAATGGAAAAGAAAATTGAGAATGCGCTAGGTGACGATCAGTTTGGCTTTAGGAAAAGTAAAGAGACGAGAGAGGCAATTCTGACGTTACGGCTAATAATGGAAGCAAGGCTAAAGAAAAATCAAGACACTTTCATAGGATTTGTCGACCTGGAAAAAGCGTTCGACAATATAAAATGGTGCAAATTGTTCGAGATTCTGAAAAAAGTAGGGGTAAGCTATAGGGAAAGACGGCTCATATACAATATGTACAACAACCAAGAGGGAATAATAAGAGTGGACGATCAAGAACGAAGTGCTCGTATTAAGAAGGGTGTAAGACAAGGCTGTAGCCTTTCGCCCCTACTCTTCAATCTGTACATCGAGGAAGCAATGATGGAAATAAAAGAAAGGTTCAGGAGTGGAATTAAAATACAAGGTGAAAGGATATCAATGATACGATTAGCTGATGACGTTGCTATCCTGAGTGAAAGTGAAGAAGAATTAAATGATCTGCTGAACGGAATGAGCAGTCTAATGAGTACACAGTATGGTTTGAGAGTAAATTGGAGAAAGACGAAGGTAATGAGAAGTAGTAGAAATGAGAACAGCGAGAAACTTAACATCAGGATTGATAGTCACGAAGTCAATGAAGTTAAGGAATTCTGCTACCTACGCAGTAAAATAACCAATGACGGACGGAGCAAGGAGGACATCAAAAGCAGACTCGCTATGGCAAAAAAGGCATTTTTGGCCAAGAGAAGTCTACTAATATCAAATACCGGCCTTAATTTGAGGAAGAAACTTCTGAGGATGTACGTCTGGAGTACAGCATTGTATGGTAGTGAAACATGGACTGTGGGAAAACCGGAACAGAAGAGAATCGAAGCATTTGAGATGTGGTGCTATAGACGAATGTTGAAAATTAGGTGGACTGATGAGGTGAGGAATGAGGAGGTTCTACGCAGAATCGGAGAGGAAAGGAATATGTGGAAAACACTGATAAGGAGAAGGGACAGGAGGATAGGACATCTGCTAAGACATGAGAGAATGACTTCCATGGTACTAGAGGGAGCTATAGAGGGCAAAAACTGTAGAGGAAGACAGAGATTGGAATACGTCAAGCAAATAATTGAGGACGTAGGTTGCAAGTGCTACTCTGAGATGAAGAGGTTAGCACAGGAAAGGAATTCGTGGCGGGCCGCATCAAACCAGTCAGTAGACTGATAAAAAACAAAAAAAAAAAAAGAACTTTATCTTCATTATTTTATTAAAGATTTGATTTGTGAGCATTTCGTTTTTCGCCTGCGCATAGTACGTATTATATTCCCTACATGTTCGTAGATTTCTTTGTTGGATCGTAGTCTGTTTTATACTGTTTCCGTTGTCCTGTGGGTGAGTATGCTTCCAGCCAGTCTCCTGTCTACTTTTTTGTAGTTTTTGGATCTAAGCCAATTATTTTATAATACTCAGATGGGATTCTGTATAAATGGAATCATATGCTTTCATGAACTCTAGAGAGGTAATAGTTGTGTCTTTGCTTCTCAGTTTTCTCGTTTCAAGGATGGTTTTTAGATTACAGATCTGTGCAATGCATGATCTATTTTTCCGAAATCTACCTTGGTGTTTCCATATTTGTGGGTCTAGCTGATGTTCCACCCGACTGAGTAGTGCCTTGGGTAGGATTTTATATGTTACTGAAACTATTGGGATCTGTTTCAGGACCTTTCCTGTGCAGAGGCAGTTTTCCAGTCTTCTGGAATTTCTTCTTTCTCCCACATTTTATCTATTATATTTTAAAGTTTAAAAATGATGTCATTATCTAGAGTCTACCGTAGCTCCGCCTAATCCCGTCCTCACTGACTGCCATATTATTTTCTAAGATGCATATGATTTCCTTAAGTTCTTTTATATCCGAGGCCGTTGAATTATTGAGTATAATTTTCACTAAAAGTGAATCTGGTTTCAAGTTTATGACGATTCTGTAAATCTTCAAATTATTTTACCATTATGTCACAGTTATCCTGCTTAGAATGGGCCTTTTAGTTACTTTTTGGGCTCAGTAGTTGTAATGTTGGAGGTATAAATTTGGTTAGTTGTTTCTTATACGGTTGGTAATAATTTCTCGACTTACGAATTTTGAAATCTTTATCGATTTTATGTAGCTCATTTATGATGAACTGCTTCCCCCCCCCTCTCTCTCTCTCTCTCTTCTAATGGTTTCTCATTTCTTTTGTGGGAAGTTTTCGTGACTTTGTTTGCGTTGTACTTCTCCCATGATTTCTGTCTTTTTTTGTAGAACTCACATTGATCGTTTCACCACCTCTGTTTTTCACATTTGGTAAGTTGTACCGTTCTCATTGCTACTTCAATGATCCCATTTTTGAGATCATCCCATACTTGAAAGTCCTGGTTTTGAAGTCTTTGCTGCAGTTTTTCATTATCGTGTTTTGGGATCTTAGATTGTCTTTTGCGTTTCCCGCGCTTCAGGCTTAATCCTAAACTTAGCTACAGAGATGTATTGATCCGATTTGATATTTGCGGATTTTATAACTCTGACAGTCATTTTTTTTTTAAGGTGACTCTGCTTATTGTTATGTGGTCTAGTTGTCTTTTCCCACGTATTCGGTTTGGTGATACGCATATCGTTAGCTTCTTAGGTTTTGTCTCAAAGGACGTGGACTTTACGAGTACGTTCTCGTTATCACATAGTTCTATCAGTCATTCCTCGTTTCTGTTGGTAAGTTCGTGAGCCGATGTTTTTACCAACCGTTTTCCTATATTTTTTCTCTTTTCCAATTTGTGCACTGTAGTCACTGAGTATAATAATAGTGTGTTTCGTTGGTTTTTTACTCATGTAGTTGTCAATTTTCTTCCAGTATTCATCTACATTATGTTTTATTTTCTTCTGGTTTTTATCACTTGTCGGAGCATGGACTTTTAGAATTGTGGATTTAAATGTTAGAGAAGATGTTCTTTCGGCAATCTGGTCAAAACTTACCACTGAGTCAATTATTTTATTAGAGAGAATGGAATCACTGCCGAAAATGGGTATGGCTTCCAGTATTTTGCTGATGGACTTGCTTTTGTAGATTCTGTATCCATTTGATTCGAAAGGTTTATTTTCTACGTAACGGGTTCCTGTTCAGCTGTAATCCGTCATAGCCTGTCCCAGGCCCTATTGAGAGAGGAGGAGAGGGATAGAGTAACATCTCGTTAAAAAACCTTGGTTCACCTGGCTGGCGTGAGGGTCCCTTGTCAGGATACACGAAGATGTCAACGGTAGCCACAGCGGAAGAGATTTACCTTGGTACGGTGAAGCTGGCTGAAGAGGCAACCTTACCGAGTTTGGGAAGGAAGTCAAATCCAGAAGCGTCTGCTTCATATTGAGCGGCTCCCTGGTAGGCGTCTGTTCACAATGTAGGCGCGTCCGTTTCCTACACATCTTATCTTCAAAAGTCAGAGGTAAACGAATCACAAAAACAATAATCAATAAGGATATGAAGGCATTATGAAATCAGAATACGTCAGGTAAGTCTTCCGCTTACCCAGTGGTAAGGTGTCAGGTAGTCATTCGGATTCTGAGAGATCATAATGTAAAGTTTTGGGTGAATCGGAGCACCCTGAAGATCTTACACGCAAAATTAAATCCAAGCAAATAAAAACTATACAGCAACATCAAACGTCTAGTGTCTCATTAAACTTGGGTAACACTTCTTAGACAAAAAGAATATAATGATAACAGCTGTACAGGAAATCCGTTACGTAGGCAATGAACCTTTTGAATATATACCACTATACGGAAACGAAAAATCGTGTGATATTGCAGGACACCCACTGAGAATGCTTTGTTAACAAAGGAATCGTGTCTGGGTGTAGAAATAACATTTCACATGCAGCAGGCGAAAAGATGTTTTCTCGCTAACCGCCATTACATATAAGTGTGTTACAGAACTACGTTTTAAAAATTTGAGAGGCTGTAGAAGGTGAAATTCAGAATATTTTGCATTAAGGAACCTTTAGCCGTAAATGCGAAATGAAGTTTGTTCAGTACTGTGAGCTTTCTACCCATTCGGTAAGCTAAATGAAACTTTGAGAACGTTTATTTACAGTGTAGTACAATCAGATAATGTAAAGCGGACCTGTGGTTTCACTGCCTCGTTATATGGTGTGCGAAACACAGTCCCGTGTTTTGTCGGAAACTCTGCAGGATTCTACGCTTCCGTTTGATGGCGTCAGACGCTGTAAAGATGCGCTCAAGTAGCTCAAGTGCTGTTTCTAAAGGCGTTGAGAGTACAAGGGACTTGGCGTAGTCGCAGAGGGGCGAGGTCAGGGAAGCGCACCGGGCACCGTGTTCTCGCCGGCTCGTGGACGCCGGTGCACGCCACCGGTGTCTTCCAAAAGGTCACGCGTGAAAACGCCATTTTTCAGCGGACCACACTTTGGTTTCCGCTGATCACAGAGACAAAGGGGCAAGTGATTTGAATAGCCCTTGGCCTATACCTAACGGAGGAGCGGCCACAATGCAGTTGTACTGCACTGTGCGATTACAGTACAGTACAGGGTCGAACGCGAATATTACTCACTTCCTCCAACCCAGGCAAATTGAACAAACTGGTTGGTTCTTTTTCAATAGGTTTGGTCTAGAGTGGACCGTAGGCGGCTTTTAAAAGCGCCATTTCTTCACGGGCGGTCCTGAGAAAATTCCGAAGATCAGGATTTTTGAGTCGAAAAGAATTAGTTGTGTGGACGGCCACTTCTATAATTTCTGTTCAGTGCAAATCGTCGAAATTTTTATCATATGTTCTTATCGTGAAGCTCTCTTTCAATTTTTCGACACCGGTACCCGGTACCGAGATACCGTTCTTATGCTCGTAAAATGTGCACGTAATATACGGTCTGAGGTACAAATATACTCTCAACTGACGTTACCAACACATGGAAAGGGTTCTAAAGTCATGCCGAGGGTTCTGAGGTCACCAAATTATGTTTTTAGACAGTATTTTCTCACCAATAAAACTTCATGACGTGCCGTCTCTGTATAATGGGCATTTTATGCCTTTACATATCTGACGAAAAAGGGCCAAAAGAGTTCTTGGCATGACTGAAGAGAAAATGACTGCCAGAACAAGAAAGACTGCAAACGGGGTAAACTATTTCTCATAACATTTTTACTCAGTTAAGATACAAATCATAATCCGGGTGCTTTCAATGAATTGAAATCGATGAGCATCAAGTAAAAATGTTAAGCAAACGATTTTCTGCTAACCCTATACTACCTGTGCTTTTTATTTATATGTATCAAAACATAAATGTGTCGAACTACGTAAATAAACTGTCAAAACTTTTCTGACTGGACTTGGTTTTATACAAGCAACACACCCTGCTGTAGTAGGGTGAAGAGGTGAACGAGCGGAAAAACGGTACTGTTGGAGCACAAAAAAGGCGAGTATGCTCCTCTTAAAAAGACTGGGTTGGACCTGGCTGCCTCAGTCCGTACTCCACCGGCCTCACCCAAACTTCTGGCACGCCAAAATATTCGCACTCTTTTGTGTTCCGAGAGAATATCAGAGAGACAGTGATGGCGGAAGGAAGGGGAGACAACGCTTATGGGAGAGGAAATGTGTGGAAACAGGGATGGGAGAGAGAGGGAATGGCAGTGAGAGAGAAAGAGAAATGAATGAAGACAACAGCAGTGAGAGTCAAAGAAAGAGGAAATATTGATGCTCCCTGAGGGACAGTGGCAGTGAAAGTGAAAGAGTGATGGGTGGAGATAGAAACACTGGGAGCAAAAGACAGAGGAGGGAGCGGGAATGAAAAATCCAGACGAGTGTAGACCCTAATAGGCTTGTGGGGTTTGGATCCTCCCACATCAGTGAACTTCAGAATGTCGGTCCAAAATGCGCCCTCCCCTATACCTAAATCTTAAACACGTGGGTACATACGAAGAGAGAGTGTGTAGAAGGATTTAGAGTGTTCTGTTTTACAGGAGTGGGAATACGTTCCCGTGCCAGAATTTCTAGTGAGGACGGCGGAACGAGGACTGAGGGAGCGGCTCCCCACTATTCTGTCGGAGCCTTTTTAACTGGAATATATTCGCTTTTTTTCCGCTGTCTGCCTGAAGCTGTCTGCGGGAGACGCCCAGACTCTACGATCACACTGCGCTAGAGACCCTAGGTTCTGAAACCACATACTACCACACAACTGGAAAGGAAAGTCTTCCACAACTTCAAGCAAGATGTTCCCCAGGAAGTTCAAATACTATTCAAACAATCTGATATGTTACGTGGTCCCATAATGTTATCACCACACAAGTTCATCCCAAATGTTTACTGAGAACCTCACCTGTCAACTCTTAGTACATGTGGTGTGTTGATCTTCAACAGCCCAGTGGTGGCTGTAGAAGCTTAATTTCAGCTTAGTATTTTCTCGACATAAAAACGTTCTGAATTTCGTCCTGTGCAATGTCGCAAAATTTTTTCACCTCGTTCTGTAACACGCTGTTAATGTACAGGGCGTTAGGTGTATGGATAAAGATGCTGTGATCATTGGCACTGTAATGTGAAGCCACTTCATTGTGTTAAATGTCTTTTCTGTGTCTAACAGCCTTCCTGCTGACACGTTACGTAATTTGTTATCTGATGTTTTCTGCAGAGTCGTAAGTCCACCATTACCGCCTGTCAGTATAGACTTTCCTTTTTTTGTTCTCATGTCCTCACTTCGACGCCTGGCTTGCTACCTGAGGTGGGGAATAAGAATGAATGCCTCTCTTGTGCCTTGCGTACTTGGAGGTACTAACGAACCCAAAAACATACTACTCATAGCAGCTATAATTATTAGTCTGCAAATGAAGTTAATACTGATGTAATGTTTGTGAGTAGTCATTGTATATCTTCAGTTATACCCATAACACCCTGTACATGACTGTTCTGAGAAACTGTCACTGTAAGAAACATGTTTTTCTGGTTTATCGCCATTTTGAATGATACTCAGTATTAGAAATCAGCCTTATGCAAAAACAATCACTTAATTTTTATATTTCCCAATTCTTTTAGACATGTTTCGACACCAATGTGTCATCTTCTTTGGGTTATTTTTTTTTATTTTCTGTGAAGTACAATATCACATTTGTAACCATTTAACTACTGTAGGCCTAAGAAATATAATATTTGCAATTTGCTTCGTTTTTTTTGGACACTCACCTTAAAAATACGTCCCTAATTGAACTGTATTATTTATTATACATCGATTTTAGTGCTCGTTTCCGTCGTTTTTTTGACAGCATGTGATCTGCAAACTAGCCATGAAGAAAATTATTGCGTATTTGTGTGGAGCTGTTTCGAAGTTAGAGGTTATATACGTTTCTGTACTTACATTTTCCGTCCTGTTTCGTGTCCCTGGTTGGTGTCTCAATCAGCTACTATTTAGCGCATTGCTTTCACTCAGTTCTTCATAAATTTCCGCTCACTACTTCACCTCACATGCACTTACACAAAATGTGGCGAAATGTCATTTGACCAGACACTTCCGACAATACACCCAGTGAGATGTGTGATGTTACTGTCGTTGCTCATTTGTTCGTCGTTGGTCTTGTGTGTGTTATGGCGCTGATTTTGAATGTGTGTGTGTGTGTGTGTGTGTGTGTGTGTGTGTGTAAGAGAGAGGGGAGGGGGGAGGGGGGAGGGGAGAGAGAGAGAGAGAGAGAGAGAGAGAGAGAGAGAGAGAGAGAGAGATGGAAAGAGGGGTGCGGAGAGAACCAAGCAAACAGAAGTTTTTTTTCTGTTATGTTTTTTGTAGGGAGTCACGTATGTATATTTCATTCAGTGTACCATACAGTGTTTTGTTGCACAGTGTTGTATTTTCATTCAGGACTCTCTTTCCCTGTATTATTACCTTTTGTATGTGGTAGTTCTCCCCTACTGCGAGTTTTTGACGGAGACTGTTGCTTTCTCTGAGGATCTTAAGATCAGTCTCCATGTTCTTTGGGTGGTGGTGGTTTTCTTGTATTAGATGGTCTGCAAAAGTGGAGTGTGTACTATCACTTCTTAGGGCTCTGAGGTGTTTGGAGTATCTCGTTTTGAAATTTCTGCGTGTTTAGCCTATGTAGACTGACTGGCATGAACTGAAGGTTAACTGACGTATTCCAGCTTTGGAGAATTTGTCTGCAGAGGTGCTCTTAGATCTTAGATTCTTCCGTACTATGTTATTTGTGCGGAATGATATTTGTAGCCTTTGTGTCTTCAGTATGTTTCCCACCCTGTGTACATTTTTGTTGCTATATGTTAGAATGTGCCATGCTGTACTCTTTGTAGAGTGTTCCAGGTATCCTGTGTTTGCTGGAGGTTGTGTTCTCGGTTTTCTTTTGTGGCTGGTGATATGTTGATGGTTAGTTCTCTTTTAAATTGTTTTTTTAATTTTGTTGTTCAGTTTGTTTATCATTTGTGTTGTACCTATTCTCTCTGGTTATTTGTGTTTGCATAAGGCTGATTTCCAAAACACCTAGTTTTTAAATCGCAATCACGGAAGAACGAAAAGAGGAACTTCAAACCTTAGTAAAATGAGATGCTCAAATTGGCCGTACAGGTTCGGAACAAAGACACAAGAGGTTCAATAACAACGAACCAACAATATCGCTGCTATGTCTGCTATATTAAAACTGGTCCTGCAAGTCACATACACTGCGAATTAGTGTTTAAAATTCTGAAAGCGGTAGCTGTAGTGGCAGCGCATAGCCTGCAGCACACTTACATACTGCAACACTCGAACAGGCATCTGACTCGACGAGATGAACAAATGCTCACCTGGAACACAGAAGCAGAAACAAAGATATCAGCACACATGGTAATGGCTGTAAGGACGATGCACACACAGGTGAAAGGCACAATTTCAGAAACTGTCGACGAAATGGTCCGCCTGCTATTCTGCGAGATTCCGCATTCACTGAAAGTGTCGACTATTAAGCGAGATACGACAGTATGGATGTCTGACGATACGGAACTGGCGATAGAAGCTTAATACTGGGCAATGATTTTCATTGGGAGTGGTCCAAACACGAGGAACAAGACCTTTGAAGTCCTCATTGTAAGAGCATGACCCTTAATGTTGTTTTTGTACCATACATACACTATCAGTACTAAAAGGCATTCGCTGCTGATGCCGCTGCCTGCAGCGAAGTGTCGCCACTGGGCGATCGTGAGGAAAGGAAATGCAGAGAGACTTGGACAATTTTTGTAGCAGTTACTGTGAGCATTTTTAAATGCCAAAACTGCAAGACAATGGCCACAACATATACGAGGACCACTGGCTGTGAGTATTGGGGCAAATCTGTTTCGACACCAAAGTACCGGTGTCAAAGATGGTGGTGATGACGTCTTCAACTAACGTCAGCTCATGACGTCATCCAAGATGGCGGCCATGATGACAGTTGATGACATCATCCAAGATGGCGGATTTTGGTGTGAGGTTTAAATTTTGGTGGGAAGATAGGTCAATTGGGCTACATGCAGGAAGTTCAAATTCCAACAGGATAATGTATCACACCACTGATATCTCCACCAACATAAGAAAATGGCGGGAAAGAAAGGGCAGTTGGGATACCTCCACTAACCTGTCACCCAACTGCTATCTCTTCCTAGGAACTGGCGCCAAGTTTGAATTTTGGCGGTAAAGATAGGTCAATTGGTGTATCTCTACTAATGTAAGATAATGGCGGGAAAGAAAGGACACCTCCACTAACCTAAGTCACCCAACTGCCACCTAATCCTAGGGATTTGTGGGAAAAAAGACTTAACCAGTGCTGGACAAGTCTTTATTTAAACAATTTGATGCAGTATAGCCATCCAGTGTGTTCACCAAGTGGTCTGGACGCCAACTGACCTAGTACACAGTACTACCACCAGAGAGCACTGTCGTCCATTCCGTGACATAATCCAAAACGGTGGGAAAATGGCGGGAAACAGTGTGTTTGCCACAAGGTCCGGGACTAGCACACAATACCAACACCAGAGAGCATTGTCGTCCGTTCCATGACGTAATGCAAGATGACGGTCGGGGGTGGGAGACATGGTGGGAAAAGGACTCTGCCTGTGCTGGACGTAGGTCTTTAGTTTGCAGACAGTGACTCCACCACGAGATCTAGAGTCCAACTGACCTAGTACACAGTACTGCCACCAGAGGGTGCTGTCATCCCTCCTGTGACATAAACAAAGATGGTGGTCTGGACGCGAAAAATGGCGCGAAATTGACAGCCTGAGGTGGGCTGCTGGAGAGAGTAAGGAAGGAGTGTATTTATTTTGGAAAAATTTATTCAGGGATGGAGTATATTTATCACACTGATACAAAATACACGCTCTGACATGGTTGGGGTCATGCCACATAGCCCACAGGTCTGTAAACCACTCCTAAATAATTCTCTGCAGACATGTAAACAACTCGTAACTTACGGAAATAATTTCAGTACAGCCATGCAAACTCCTCCTAAACAATGCAGTACACCAATGTGTCAAAATGAAATCAACTGTTAAACT
Organism: Schistocerca cancellata; assembly: GCF_023864275.1. NCBI lineage: Eukaryota > Metazoa > Arthropoda > Insecta > Orthoptera > Acrididae > Schistocerca > Schistocerca cancellata. The sequence continues at coordinate 8,852,351 of NC_064626.1, forward strand.
GACCAAATAAGGCATAGTTCAGCCCATAGAACTGCTTGTAAAATAATGCAAGAGACATGCAAACAAAGTACACAGACACCGCCGAATGCCCTTGTCCACTAGCCCGCACAGGAGGCTACCTACAACCCCATGAAGTGACGCAGCCGTCAGCTGTCAAACTACATACAGGTGCCCGTTCAGGTCCCGCACGTATGAGGCGGCGACATCTCTTTTATACTTGGTACCTGAGAAATTCCTCTCCAAATACGTGTTCACCTAGGCGCCGTTGATGACGCAACCAGACGGGAGCTAAGACTTATTTACAGAGCGCAGATTCTCCAAGGTGGGTAGCACAAGTGTGTGTTCACCAGTACCCTCCCTCTACCTGCGGTCCGGTAAAGAGACACTTACCGAGTGACGCTGCAGAGATCTGTTCGAGAATAGCACAAGCTGCTTTCTCCCTAGCGATTCTAACAGGCCATACGTGATGGATGCCTCACGCATCGCCGCGCGTCGCTACATACCATCGCAAGCACATCTAGCAACGATCTCAATGTTATACTGAAGCCACATGGCTATCTAAAATAATAACCAAGTCGAATTCTACTAAATTGCATAGTGTCCCAGAAATACCTAACGCGCGCTTTTGAAGGAGTTTTCGTGATGTGTCAGCTTGTATGCCCTTGTTAACGAAAATAGCGCAGAATAACATCGAATACCCTCTTCCTAGCGGTCCTAACGCCATAGCCCGTTCATCACACGTTACCCTTCCTGATTTCAACTCACACTAACATTCCCACTACTATGTAGAGAGCTGCATCAAACCAGTCTCAGGACTGAAGGCTACAACAACAACAACAACACAAGGTCATATCAGTCAATCATCCAGACTGTTGCCCCTGAAACTATTGAAAAGCCTGCTGCCCCTCTTCAGGAACCACACGTCTGTCTGGCCTCTCAACAGATACCCTCCGTTGTGGTTGCACCTACGGTACGGCTATCTGTATCGCTGAGGCATGCAAGCCTCCCCACCAATGGCGAGGTCCATGGTTCAAGGGGGGGTGGGGGGCATTGGCTGGGTCAAATGGCTCTGAGCACTATGGGACAACTTCTAAGGTCATCAGTCCCCTAGAACTTAGAACTACTTAAACCTAACTAACCTACGGACATCACACACATGCCCGAGGCAGGATTCGAACCTGCGATCGTGCGGTCACGCGGTTCCAGACTGTAGCGCCTTTAAGCGTTTGGCCACCCCGGCCGGCAGGGGGGGGGGGGGGGGCATTAGTCATAGTTTTTGGTATTTGTTTGATTGCTACTTGAATCCCTATATACATTATCTTGTCTTGCGTTGGCTCTGCTTCACGATTCATTGAAGTGACTGTTTTCACTTTTGATTCAGAAGATTGAGACGTCATAACAAGGGACGGAAAACACGGACTATTTTTCAGGTTCGTAAAGCCACACACGGGGGATCACTTTCGACTATGTGATTATGAACGGATTCTGAAATCCTAATATGTTGCTTTGGCTTCTCAAGCGGCACAGGATCACGTTTCTCAACTTACGTGCTGGTAAGGAGAATACATATAAAAGAAATTGCAGTCTGTTCTTCTGGTCGTATTTCAACTTTTTCAATACATAAATGGCTTTCGCAGTCCGCCTTGCATGACGGATTCCCTTGGAGCACGGAAAAAATTCACCGTAAGATGGCTCCTCGAGAAGAGAATTCGTAGTTGATTCAATATAATCCTCCCATTTATCTTATGCCTGCAAGGTAGATTCAAGAAATGTTTTTCCAAAATGTTTTGAATCAAACCTCTAAAACTGATCGAGTCTTGTGCTGTTGTGACAGAAGCTAATAATGAAAATAAAAAGTCATTCAGTGCGAATTTCAGTAGTAAGTTAAAACACCGAGAAATGTGTAAAATTGTCAGTATTGAAGTAGCACTGAATTTTTCTTTCGCGTTTGACTGTCGTCTGTTAATGGCGCCCATAAGCTCACTTTGTCAAATAACGGCCACTTGATTTCATGCACGAACCTTGGCGACTGCTTTCAGCTGGAGACTGATCAAAAACTGGTAATTTTTTTCTACTGTTAAGATTGTAAAGGTCTTCAAAGCAGTGATGTACTTCATCAAGGTTTTGTAATGAAGTTTCAACAATGTCCCATTATATTTATGTAGTTGTTCCCGTTGCTGATACAATGTTTCTAATTGTAGTACCCAATTCTTCAGCTCCTGCGTTAGAAGTAGTGATTTTTCCAAATAAATCTCCTCTTCCCACACAGGTAGTACGGCACTTTGACGCGCAGTTAATTTACACTCACGCACAATGTGAGAGAAAACTATCGATTTTAGTTTGGCAGATGAGTGCTTACTTTCACTTATTTCACGTTAGTAATGCAGATAAGTACATATTTTCTGTAAAGGAAGTGAAAACGAAGACAGCGTACTTGCTGGCACTTGATTAAGAGCTTCCTTCTAAGTTGAATGGCGGATGGAGTGGTCGGCGCTGGGTCATAATCGGGTTCCGTAATCCGCACTTGTGTGCAGCCTGCTTTCACCTTTCTCTATATACGTGGCTTGTGGTCGCTTACTCGTCACGTCAGTCGACTAATGCGATGCTTTGTAAGAACGCATTCAGCTGCAGAAATCCAAGTAAATGAAACGTGTGCGTGAGGGAATCAATAAATTTATCAATCAGAAATAATACATATGTGTGCCTGTCATTTTGTTCTGGGAATTTATATAAAATTCATGTAACATGCACAATTACATAAAAAAGGAACGGTGAAAGAGTGAAAAAGAGAAACAGTCACCAGTGAACTAGTTCCCAAAGATGAACGACTCTGGCCAGCTCTCGCCTCGACTGCGCGAGCACAGCACGGTGGTCTCTGTCGCCGCCTGCTTGCACGCTACCGTGTCGACTGAACGAGGCCAGTCGGGAAGTAAAAACAATCTCAGAAATAGTTTTCTTTTTACATCCTTGCGGTGTGTAGTTATTTGTATCCAGCTTTTTCTGGTTCACATATTACTATTTAAGTTGCTAACTAATAAAGTGTTAGTCAAACGCTCGATCACACTGCACATCTATGGAAGGAATTCCACAATAGTCAAAGAGCAAGTAACTAAAAACGCCAGATTTGGGATTTCTTAAGACTTTTGTACTTTATGTCACTGTACATTTCGTAACACTCTTTGGTGTTGTGAAGAAGTTAATTTCAAACAGCTGCGGCTGGTTCGAAAATATAATGAAAAATGTTATTCGTTTCATAGTTACATTTAATTTGCTAAATGAAGCAGGAAGCCGCTTAAGTAACAACATACTGATGCAATGATAAACAGAAGTTGTAATAATTAACATTATTCTTCCTTATTTCTGTCGAAGTGGGAACCGTCTGAGCTCATCATGCAGAATTCATGGCGGTTTTATTGTTGAGAGACTCACAACAAACCACAGCCGTACTATGTTTGATATTTGTAGCACTGTAAGATTCACCCGGTACTTCCATTGTTTTTCTGTTTTCCGAGCATTAAATAATGATAAGTCACGATAACGTCCTCTTTAGAATAGCTTACGATTGAAACTGAAACTGTAACAGAAGTGTGATTCACGCAGTCTTGTTGCTTGTCATACGGCAAGCGGCTTCACGCATCTTTCCACTTTTTAAAGTAACTGATATCAGTTGCTCCGACATCGCATGACTTGCTATTTATACTGGAGAGAACCTACTCAGTACCATTAGGTAAGTAGATGTGTGAATGACATTAAAAATGCCACCGTGAATAGTTTATTTTTCGTAATACCACCTAGAATGGTACTTTATTCAAATTAAAAACCTAGGCTGGTATTACTACAACTCTTCAGTTTCGCAAACTTGTACGTGGTTCAGCTTCAGGAGTGTTTAAAATAAACGTTGCTGGCTTTGAAGCGAGATCAGCCACCATCGGTGGTGCGCCAGTGGGCGGTGGAGTCGGCAGAGCTGTAGACAGTGTGCTTGAAGAAATGGAAGAAACCAAAGACGATAAGAAAAATCCAGACGTCTCCTCCCCCTCTTCATACGGCAGCGCATTCAGAAGTGACACGAATGCAGCTTTCAGGCCACTTTTAAGCCTGTCACAAAGTTTCCTGAAATCACATAGCACAGGCTGAAAAAATTTCCAGTCAGCATCACGAGTTGAAAACTCCTGATGCCTTTTCATTTCAGTCACTTTTTTGTTGGCACATAATTACGAACCTCGTCACGGGCAGCCTCCAATATCTCTCTTTCTTTCTCGAGAATGGAAAGAGTTGTCGTTCTCCTTCCACCGTTAAGAGGAATTCCGATATGTTAGCTATATTTCGTATGCAGCAATCTATGAGCTAAACATAAACTGACCAGCAGCTACATTCTTCATTGCCAACTTTTTAAATTACTTATTTGCAAAGTACCGCGACAACTATGAGCGGTGATGTCAAACCTCAAGGTGAAGAAAAATCAATGTTTTTTATCGAATATATTTCCCACAATCGAATGAGAAAGGCTGCATAGCGATGAACAAGGACAAATAACAAAAAGGGAATCTTAATTTTTTACGCAGAAAGGGAAAGCTTTGGTGAAAAAGTAAGGAGATGGACGTAGATTTGCTTAATCTAAAGCATACTTTTATATCTACATTGTATCACTTAAAATTGTCCGCACCGTCTATCGTACAAGTTCCGTGGAGCGGCCGACACACAGTGTTACGGTGGCTTATAACAAAACACCCACCCACGCACACACACGTGTCAGTGTCGTGTCGCCGTCGCCCCGGTGTGAGCCAGTCGAGTCGCCTCAGCTGCGTACGCCTCCACGCGCTGTGCCCACGCGCGTCGCTCTTGCGTTGTGTTGCGAGTCGCATCGCGTATCGCCTCAGTGCCTAAAGGTAGTCGTGCGCTGAGGGAGCCTCGGCAGCAACAAGGAAAAATGACGTTAATTGGTACAACTGCTCTTTATCACTGGATCAGTATGTTGTTATTTAACTGGCTTCCTACTTCATGTAGCAAATTAAATGCCGTCAGTTGTCCCACGAATGAAATAGCAAGATATCTGGCAACTCGTTTACAACCATATGTTCGGAAAACTGACTCACATATTAAAGACTCGCGTCGTTTAGTTGGGAAACATGAAGGGCTAATTCTGGCTCCTGCAGATATTCTTGTATGTTTCGACATAGTGTCCTTATTCACTATGATTCCAGTTAAAGAAGTTATGATTTTCATAACGGATATTTTTCTAGGAGATTTGTTTGCTCTTTTTTAGACATTGCCTTACTTCGAGTCAGTTGCAGTTGGACGATGAATTTTATGGGCAACTTCATGCTGTAGCAATGGGTAACCAATTAGGTGCTGCGATCGCTAATTTCTCTATAGAGAAATTCCAACAATCGGCTCTTGACAAAGCAAATAAGAAACCGTCTTGATGGTACCGGTTTGTAAATTACACGTTTGTGGTTTGGTCACATCGTAAAAAGGCTTTGGACGAATTCTTTGAACATCTAAATAAAATTAATCAAAAACTCCAGTTCAGTTTAGTTATGAGATAGTCCGATGAAAGTTTGTAACATAAAGCTTTTGGGAAAGTAACACATACGGACAGATATTTACATAAAAATTCCAACGACCATCCAGAACAAAAGAGAGGTGGCATTAAAAGTCTTGTCGATAGTGCCGAACGGTATGGGCATCGGAACACCTGGATGCTGAAGCAGGCTTTCCAGAAAAATGGCAGAGAAAGAGCTAAAGAGAATTTTGCGACCAAGGAACAGAAGACCGAAGGACAAGGATGAACAACAACGACGGAAAAACAGTTTCTCTCCCTTTTATTAAAAAAGTATCGTATCTGATCGGTAAGATTTTACAGAAACATGACATCACACCGGTCTTTAGACCAACAAAGAGAATAAGTCAAGTACTTCGATCTCTGAAGGATAAACGCTCTCCTTCGTCGACACGTGGTGTATACATAATCCTGTGTATGAGTGGTAAAGTTTACATTGGAACTACCAAGAGGAGCGTAAATACACGGCTAAAAGAGCACAGAAGTCTTTGGCGACTAGAGAATCCAACTTTAGCAGGGCATGCTCTTCACTCAGGAAACTACAAAGTGACGTTTCCTAAAACAGAAATTTTATCTACAACGTGAAATTATTATCCACGAATATGCAGAGAAGCCACTGAAATTTATAAGCATCGGTGAAACGTCCTACTTAAGTCCGCAGGACAGAACAGGTAGTTGGAATTGTGGAAAGGAGCCCAAAAGGAGGCTGTCAGTTACACTCAAACACATATAACTGTATTTAGTTGTCCAAACAAGACAGCAAAAATTTTTGAACTTAGTTATCGGCTGAATTGGCCACACTCTCTTATGCCCTAAGGGCACAAACACTTAAATTTAAAACGGCTGAAAGCCATTTACTTAAAATAAAGACTGAAAACAGAATATTTAGAAGAGAGAAGGCCTCATGCAAGTAAGTTCTATAACTTGGTTGAAGGCCCAACAAATCTAACACTTGCAAAGCAAACAAGTTTAATTTAAAGACGGCTGGGGGCCCATGATTAATGAAATTAAAAAGGTAAAACTAATGAAAAAAACACAAGGCAGGGCAGAAGGCCTTATCTTCAATTAGCTGAAGGCCCCACACTGTCTGATACTTGAAAGACGAGAACTTTAATTTAAAAACGGCTGAAGGCCGATTACCTAAAATAACTTAAATAATTTTTAGTAGGCAGAAAGCCCAAAGTGATATCTTTAAACAATATTTTACACAGGCTGAAGGCCCAAACAATCTAAGATTTAACAAGTAAGGAATTTAAATTTTAAAGCAGCTGAAGGCCCATTATAGAAAAACACAACTACAATAAATTTTCAAAAGGCAGAAGGCCCAAAGCTTTATCCAAAAAAATATTTTAAATGAGGCAGAAGGCCCAAAGCTTTATCCAAAAAAATATTTTAAATGAGGCTGAAGGCCCAAAGCTTTATCCAAAAAAATATTTTAAATGAGGCAGAAGGCCCAAAGCTTTATCCAAAAAAATATTTTAAATGAGGCTGAAGGCCCAAACAATGCAAGGCTTGACAAGTAAGGAACTTTCAGTTTTGAAGCGTCTGAAGGCCCATTATTTAAAACCCAACTAAAAGCACACAAATTCAAATTATCGGCTCTAAGCCGTTAAAATACACAATCCAATACCAATAAGGGAAGGCAAAACAGGCAGCGGCGCTCAGAAGTTTCCCGAGATCGGTCTGCACTTGAAATATTGACGTTCGCTTAGGGGAGACAGGTAGTCGGCCCAACTATATCCGATCCGCCGGCAACCCAACCGAGAGACCGTCAACGGACCCACCGACAAGACGACTTGCTTTCCACCCGACCAGTGCACAAGGAACTCCAAAGCCAAAACGTAAAAGGCGTAGCCGCCCACAACCAAGTATGCATAAGCTGTGAAAACTACACAAACGTGTTGGACAGCGACAACACGGTCAGGAAGGACACTGCCTGAATTTTACTTCAGCGGCCAGGCCAGGTAACCGGAACGCTAACGGCTACAAGGCAGGAAATTCCGCTGGTGCACTTGGACTTCAAATAACCAAAGTACAGTTAAACTCCACCGGATGGTGGCCAAACTTTCGCCAACTCGAACACTCACAGGAATACCTCCAACAACCAATCATGAAAACCAACGGCACAATGTGAACAGTCCGGCTTCGGTAAATAAATCACAACTCAACTTTGATGTCCTGGGTCAGTGAGCCACGAACCACGTAGCAATCGGAACAGCTCCCACGCACTGCGGCACTGCGTAGAGACCGCCAGCGGGCCCGGGCCACTGCGCCGTGCCGAGATTTCCTGGCCGATCCACACCAACCGACCGACTCCTCGGACCCAGTACGCCGACGACATTTAAAATAACTTGTCAATCGAAATCACACAAACTAGACACAGTTTCACGAACACTTGCACGAAGAACCAGACAATGCTAACGGAGTGACTGTGACAGGGACGAATCATGAGTTGACACACACAGCCAACCCATAAGCGTTCGCCGGCCAAATACACGTCATCCGGCAAGACGATTGACCGACGACCAACCAAAGTCGTCGCCACTCCAATCGCGAGTGTCGGTAACCGTCGGGCGAGTCATGGCGGTCCGGACCTCACTGCTGCTGCCGCGCCCCAACTGAACTCGAGCCTCGTGCCAACTCAAACACTGCTAGGTCCGAACTGCACTGCTAGCATCTCCCAACCCACTGGCAGATCCGAACTAACTCACAACACACGAAGACCGGGAAGTAATTGCAGTCCAGCAAAGATAATACGGCAGGGCCTATATCGATAAGCGCTGCTGCTGCCGCTCACGGGCAGACAAGGCAGCAACTCAGTGACACCAGTAATTGAAAATTACATAATGAGGTGGCAGTACGGTAAAAACAGGGTGTGAAGTAAGAGATGGCACGGACATGAGCGACGCACGGCTCAATCAGGGTAATTTTAATAGGAAAGAGGAGGCAGTGAAACTTAGTGACATACGGACAGTAGCTCTGCAGAATAGCTAGACAGTTTCATCTTTGACAAGACGATAATCGATAGTTAAGTTTTACCTTTGACAAGGGTAATCTCTGCTTGTCACGTGTTACTTTGACCACGCCCCCTTTAAGTCGCTCTCGGACGTCCGACCGGTCAGACGAGGAGCGCCCTGAGGATTTCCAGCGCAGTCCCGTAAGAAACGTCAGGAACAGAAGAGTTTCTTGGACCACGACCTCACATCCGAAAGGTTTACCAGCAGCTATGTTATCCGGTCGTGAAAGCCTTCACTCTATACCCTGGAGACTGGCGTGCAGCGGTTCTCTCAGCGCTAGCCTGTGCTATGCAGCCGCCAGCAATAACTGCTGAAGACCTAATACCAACAGAATGTATTTAATATAGTGTAGACTTGGCCTCCATTATAACATTAAGGTAAAAAAGTTTGCACCTGAGTAAAAACTGTAACGAGAGACCAAAGTTCGATTACACTGAACTGTAGTTATTCGGAGATGATTAGGGCAAGCACGTAGGGCTGCATCAGACCACTCTGTGGACTGAAGACCACAAAACATTGACAATCAAATGAGAATGTCAATTAATAAATAGTAAAAGCTAAATTTCAATAGAAGTAACAACATATTTCAGGTTTGTTTACTGGTAATACGAAAACTAATTAAGATGTAATGCTCGGATGCGAAATGTAGTATTGTTAAATGATGAAAGTTATGTACATTAACAATACAGTATAATGTCTTGAGTTAAAAAAATCTTTTACTGAACATCTGCCGTCTGCACAGGATTTCTAAATGGCAATAGGGGAAATATATAAAGGAAGTTCCTGAATTTCACATCAGTTTTATAGTGCAGTCGACACACAGTGTATCGAAATGAATGAAATTTGCACCTAAATAAGTCTTAACCCACTTTCCAGGTGTGGTCTTATGCTTTCAAAACGAGTATTGTACCAGCCACACTGAATTTTGCTGTGTTGTTCCTCCTCTTTTCACACCAAGTTCGCGATTCGGTGTTACATGGATTGGACAGGCTCTTAATAAGCTGAAAGGGATGGAATACATTTTGTTATTCTGTCTCTAGAAAGAGTATAAGACGTTTTCCAAAATTGAATAGACGACTAGAACTAGAGACACATACGTTTAGTTGTACGGACCAACTCGACGATACTTCACACAACACATTTCACATTCCTGGTGTAATTTCGAACTAGCACAACAGGCGTAGTTCTGACATATTGTAGTATTACCCATACAATTATCATGTTCAGGTGCTCTTATTTCTGGCAGAGATCCAAAACTACAACTAGCAAACTGAGAGTTCCACGCATATAGTGATATAATGGCTTGTTATGTTTTCAAGAAATCTGAGACTTTCATTCGCTTTTCCAGTGCTTTACGAAGACGGAGAACGACTGAAATGTAACCATCCTATGGATCGGAAGCTCTCGGTATTCGTTTCATCGTCAATCAGTCATGGCGTTCATATCTGTCACTTACCATTTCTGACTGCTCTGTTAATGTTTGTTTGTGTAGAGGCAAACGATGTAGTTATAAACAGTACGCGAGTGCTATCTCCTCCTTTAGTCGAGCACTTTACAGACTCGGTGAGTCGTCTACAGAGCCATAAATAGTCTTTCAGCCTGTGTAATCAGTTCCACGTAGTCTGCATGTAAGTTAAAAATCATAGAAAACAAATTCTTCTTAAATTCAGTTATTCCATGGGTTTTAAAAACTCAGTTAACTTCTTCCTAATTTCTAGATGCACAATGTCGTTTCCTTATAACACAGTGGACAATTACAGAACACTGTTCCACAGTCTACATTACACAGAATTCTATGTCATAGGATGCAGTACGAATACTGGTTCTTAGCGGGACAAACATCTGGCAGCACCATGGAGTTGCAAATAGCAGTTTAATAATGTGTTCCTTTAGTCATGGTTCTCTATAAAATCATCTGCAATCTGCCAATTCCTATGCTGAAATAATGTCGCATCACATATGTGGAACTGTATAGCGGTCCACTGTGCTGAAAGGAATAAGATGTAACTCTTGTGGGAACTATTTCCAGCAATACATCTCTGCCTATCGCTATTTACAGTCCAGAAAGTAAACAGGGACATCTGACGAGAGAAACAGTCAGTTCCCTTGTTACCAACGTCATTTCAACACGAAAGACAGCCGTCAGACTACAATACACACTGTATTTAATACATATCAGATGACAGCAACGCTTATTTTATGTTCCAACACATACTTGACGACATAATCGAGGAGCAGTACAAGATATAGTCACTACAGATTGAGTGCTTCCATAGAAATCGATATTACAGAGTCCAAGTCGCCCAGTCACCACTCTTGAGAGCTTAAAGTCACTTTCAGAAGACACACATTCGTTCTCATCGTTTCACATGAATTATAAGGATAAAAGAAAATGTGCTATAATGGCTCAAACATACGTGTGGGTCACTGTGGCTCTGTTGGTATAGCACTAGCAACCACAAGAGTAGTAGTAGATTCAAATAGGTCTCATGGCAAAGTCAATTCGTAGTCGGTTCCCAGCTGCTTGTAGGATTCTCAGTCAGCTATATTGCTCTCTTTTTGTTGGAAGGCAGTATCAGTTTTTTAAGATTTTCGCTGTGGGGATCCCTTGATATCGATGTAGATGAAACGTTAAACTCCAACCATCCTTCTTATAAACAGAATGTGACCTTTTTAAGAGTTGTGTTTTGTGTTGTACATAAGACATGTAACATTTCCAACAGATTTCTATCCGCCACTTACCTGTAGCGTCCAGGCTTAATATCCATAGAAAATAACGATAATATAGGCCAACATGACCGCCCTGATACAAGATTCCATTGTACTGCTGGAATTCACAGACTGCCAACCAGCACGGTAACGTGTGGAACGCTCATGTGGTGGTGAAAGTGCTGAGAGTGTTGATGATGGTGGAAGCTGTGGTTCGGGAAGCTACTATGTGTTTTGCTGAAACATGAAAGGGATGAAGTGTTACGTAGTCCCCATCGATCAGTTTCCTGCTTCATATAAATCCCTGAAAGTCCAAAGTACATCTGAAATATTTCACATTTACCAGAATACTTCAGGAGAATAAAAAGCTTCTGCTATGAATTTCTAGCATGTTATTCACATGTGAAATTCCAACACAGTGCCGGAAATCAATTAGCAGGACGTGATGACTGGGTGTTGTGTGATGTCCTTATGTTAGTTAGGTTTAAGGAGTTCTAAGTTCTAGGGGACTGATGACCATAGATGTTAAGTCCCATAGTGCTCAGAGCCATTTGAACCATTTTTTAAATTAGCAGGATGTGTGTGTGTGTGTATGTGTTGACTTTACGGCCGCTCAACAGCGAGATTATCAGCGGTCTGACACATTTTAAAAGAAACGAATCAGGATTAAATCGCTAAAATGGTTGCACACAGTAAATATGAAACCTGCAAAACGACACTCATGCACTCACTTCCAACTTACTCGCATACACTTACACATTCACAACTCTTAAGACATGGAGAAAAGGAGAAACGCGCTACAGTATACGTGTAAAGCGACAGAGAAGCTAAAAAAAAGGCACAGGTAAATGTGATTGGTTGACTACTTAACAAAACAGTGGATGAACCAGTCAGCCTCTCACCACATTAACAAAAATGGTTCAAATGGCTCTGAGCGCTATGGGACTTAACATCTGAGGCCATCAGTCCCCTAGAACTTAGAACTACTTAAACCTAACTAACCTAAGGACATCACACACATCCATGCCCGAGGCAGGATTCGAACCTGCGACCGTAGCAGCGCCTAGAACCGCTCGGCCAGTCCGGCCGGCACGCCGAACAATTCGTACATGGGAACAAGTATGCAGCAGTAAGAAGAATCCGAGAAAACCTCGACATCGAAACGAAGGGAATCAGGGAGTCAGTCAGTTTTTCTCCGTCGAGGCATTATTATACTGTATGTCTATTGAGTGATACACGCGAATTGACTACTGTATTTGCTGCTTTCCAGGAAGACGGACAACCATTCACATCTAAACTTTCTTGCGTTTGCGTTAAAGGATAACAGAGAGTGGACTGAGTGATCGATTGAGATGGAGCTGTAACGAGGTGCGATTTAATGGTTGACTTAGAATGCATTTTAGAGAAGGACAAGTTGCTACACGTCAGTTTTTCCACTGTTCTGTCAGAATGCATCAGTCGCGTGATATAGCCTGCGTTCTACTCATATACAGCCACATATTCTGTATGTGGTTTAAAGCGCTGTCTACTTGAGAACGTTAGCGGTAAACCTGTCGGTCATCAGAGGACTTCCATCTCATGTGTGATGAAACGAACTTTGATTTATGCGATGTACTCCATCTCCCTGTCACATCTTGGGTGTAAAATCGAGACTTGAGCGTCATAAATAAGTTAGCGATAGGTGCTTGCGAGGCACTGTATTCCCCGCGTACACATTTGCCTGACATGTGTGCTGTTTACAGAGTTAGTGACGGAATGACTGGTAATTTTCACATGTCGAACGCTGCTGCTATGTGTTTATCTGTTTCCTTGTAAGAGGTATTCCCCGTTACTAACGATCATTTTATACAGGGTTGATGCAGGCATAGTATAATTTCCGAACCGTGACCGGATGTGAACAGTGGGCACTGTACATCCCCGGAAAGTTATCTGCACTCGTATCACACGGAGACAATGTTTTAAGGAATGAGTTTTTTCACCGAGCGGGGTGGCGCAGTAGTTAGCACACTGGACTCGCATTCGGGAGGACGACGGTTGAATCCCGCGTCCGGCCATCCTGATTTAGGTTCTCCGTGATTTCCCTAAATTGCTCCATGCAAATGCCGGGATGGTTCCTCTGTAAGGGCACGGCCGAATTCCTTCCCCGTCCTTCCCTAAACCGATGAGACCGATGACCTCGATGTTTGGTCTCTTCCTCCAAACAACCAACCAGCCAATGAGTTTTTTCGTTTTACGGTTGGATACCATAATTTATCTTAGAGAAACCGGGAAGAATGATGTATGTCCTGCGCTTGAAATATATTTCTTACTTTGGAATGTTAACAGCGCTACATTCCATGTGGCTGGTAGTTGGATACGCAAGCGATCCAACATTACAGCCCGCTTTAAGTGCAGAACGTTGTAGCCTTACGAGTGCGTGTGTTAATGTTCTTTCATACCAATACCTTCCAGGTACCGATCCTAGACTCTAGAACAATACTTTAGTGTTTTCATTTACGTAAAACTCCATCGAACTCCATCCGTCTGGAGCTCCATCGCACATAAAAATAATTCGTTTCTTGTTCTTCTTAACTCCTGCTATTACTAGACGACACTTTAAAATCTGTTACTATACATCGATAAGGAGCGCTAAGCTCCTCGACATGGGCTCATCTCGAGAAATCTCGATGGGTGAGGAATTGGAAGGCTCCATTCATTCACGAGACGTGGAGTGTAGCGGTCTTCTTCTGATCGGTTGCAGATTAATTCGGTAGCGGCGCTGCAGGGCGGGTTGGTCGACGGCAGCCTGGTGAGGTTCCCTCACTCTCCAGCTCTACCCTGAGACAGCGAGGATGCTCCGTGACTCTCACACGCAGAGAGATGGATCGCAAATTAAGCACTGTGCTCGAAGTGTTTGAAATATTTAGAGCTTTGTCTGGTATACTTTGATGATTGATGTGTTCGAGAATTAACACTGAATGGACGTACGGCACAGTCTTCTATCTACATTCACAATGACATTCGCAAATTAGAGACTGGGCAGTTTAGCTATGATACTGAAACTGGGGAAACATGCTGTCACATCATTCGCTGGTCTTGAAATTACTGTAATATTGCTAATATTGCTATCAACTGTGATACCTCATTTTGCACTCATCTACACGATCACTGTTTCGGTGCTAGCAACCCCCAGAAGGTGTCACCCATCCACAAAACTCATCCCCCAACTCAAACAAGCGCTGTCAGTCAATCATTATGTGGTAACCAACAATCGATTAGCACCGCGGTCTAAGACGCTGCAGTCGTGGCCTGTGCGGCTGGTCCCGGCGGAGGTTCGAGTCCTTCCTCGGGCATGGGTGTGTGTGTGTGTGTGTGTGTTTGTCCTTAGGGTAATTTAGGTTACGTAGTGTGTAAGCTTAGGGACTGATGACCTTAGCAGTTAAGTCCCATAAGATTTCACACACTTTTTCATCACAGTTGATAGCAATATTAGATAATGCTAATATTGTTATCACCTGTGATGCTTATTATTACAGTACATCAGCGGTGTCTTTTCTATCCCATCCGTGCATTGGCGCGTTGTTGGTTACCACATAATGATTGACTGACAGCGCTTGTTTGAGTTCGGGAATGAGTTTTGTGGGTGGGTGACACCTTATGGGGTTTGCTAACACCGAAACAGTGATCGTGTACAGGAGTGCAAAATGAGGAATCAGTCGACAGGTAATGCAGAGCCATCATTTATTCCATCACTGTGACAGATTAGTTTAAATGGTAGAGGTCGTCAATCACTTGTGGACATCAGTCTGGAAACTCTCCAGAACGCAGCCAAACTCTTCAAGTTTCCTTATGTTCTAACTGTCTTTTACTTAAAATCATCCACCGTGTGTCGCATGTTATGGTGGCCGCAGTAACAAAATGATTTACACGGTGCGATGTATAGTTTTCTGCGAGAGGCCACGGATCAGATCGTCCTATGTCAGTTTAGGACCTAACACAGACCTTGAAGTCGTGACAGAAAAAAAATGTATGGCAGTGTACAAAGCGTGTTAGAAAACAGTGTTTCAAACAACGACACAGGGTCACAGGGAGCCTCTCTTGCGACTGTGGGATACAGTCATCATCCCACAGTACAGGAGATGAAACCTTAAACTGGTCTGCACAATTGATCAATACCTGTTTATTTAATAGGATCGTCACTTGTGCTCGATGTCTGCTTGCATGTGATATTTGGTTTCGATAAATGGGAGGAGAGAGATGCGTTAAAAGTCTTATCTTGTTAACTATCGGGTGAAGTTACATGAGCTTTTATAGTTTATAATTTTTCTTTGGCAGATGGAATAGAATAACAATGACAGAATGTTGGGGTGATAATTGTGAATGGACCCTGAGGGCCGCGGATCTGTAGTACCTGCTTGTAGTTTCAAGAAACACTACAGTGCAGTAGCAAAATCCACGTCCTTGCCCCAGCTCCTGTACTGTCTTTTATACAACTTCGTGTTGCAGGATCAGGTTTGGTTTCCATTGAATGATCCAAACACAGTAGTGTCACAGTAACTCAGCTTCGCCTGTTTTTACACAGGTTGCCGAAGGTGGCAGATGTAGCTTTCTCCGACTTCTACTCAGTTCCGACTTACATTGGACAAATCACATGGGCAAAGCTGTAGGGACGATAGTGCAGAGTCTGAGGAGTAGTTGCAAGATTCGTAGGGGCTACCTAAAACCACGTTGGAATTTTACTGTAGCAGATAGGTTCGAGAAAGGTGGCTCGTTTCAGAGATATTTGAGTGCCAGAAATATGATATGGCATCAAGACAGAATGCTTTACAAATACTGGAAAAATATCTAGCGGCGGCGATGTGAGGGAGTTACACATATCTGTTTCATACCACGCTCCTTAGCCGAATGGATAATTTTATTATGAGGGTCACTGTTTGCGGCGTGCAACAGCGCTCTTGGAGTGATAATATACACTCCAGCGATCACCGCCTATATTCAGTGTCACGGTATTTGTCTGCAAATGCGAATTGTTACAGGCTGTCTCAGACCCACACCAACGGATAATTTGTACTTAATTGCTGGAATTGCTCCATCCAAGATCAGAAGGCAGGTGGCAGCAGACGCTGAGAGAACAAAGAAAGAAACAGATTCTCGACACCCACTGAATGGGCACGTCACTCAGGCTCGGAGGCTCAAGTCTAGAAATAGTTTTATTGCAAGAACCGAGATCCTTGACGGTTCACAGGAAGATAATAGAGTCCGTAAATGGGAGAATGAACAAACCGCACTGCATATAATACCAAAAGAGCAAATGGCACCTGGAAACAAACTTCCTTATACAGTGTGGAGAACAGTAACTAGGCTGAGGGCTGGTGTACCCAGATGCAAAACTAATCTGTGCAAGTGGGGAGTGCTGACTAACGATGACGACGTTCTCCGTGGATGCGGAGAGGTACAAGACGAGGCACGTCTGCTCGTGTGCCGACTACTGCCGCGGCCCTGCAGTTCTAGTGACCTGCTACAAGCCAGCGACAAAGCCGTAGCGGTGGCTAACTGTAGGAAAAATAAAATTTGATCTGGACACGGAAAAGTAAAGTAAAGTGTATGCAAAAACCACGACATCCGTAGCTAATGCCATACGTGGATTTATAAAGCCGGTGTAGCTTTTAACATGGATACGTGTGTGCATCTGTAGAACCAAGACCGCTTGTGACAGTAACTTACAGTAGTTGTTGCGATCGGGTTTTTTAACAGATGAGACGATTATGGCTCTCTTTCTAAGACACAGTGGTATCACTCACAAGAAAAACTTATGAGACATGTCCATCCATCGCTGATTTTCTTTCAGTATTATTTTGTATCTTAGTTATTCATGAAGTATTATACTTAGTAATAGGGGGTGCGTGATAGGTTTGCCTTGATCATCAGGCTTACAACGTATGTGTTTGTGTTCCGTCATATGCAAAGGAAATGACTATGTCCATTCATAAGGAAGGTGTGGATTTGACGTCTAGTACTATGATATCAAAGGGAAGAGTATGTCAAATGATAAGAATGGTACTGATATTTCTATTTCCAGAGCCATAGGCGACAACAGTATTTCAGAGACTTTGCTCATTCTCAAATGTCGTTAGTTGTAAGTACAGGGATAAACCGTATATGCGACCTATTTCTTAGGATGATTGATTCTACCTGTGAGTGCTCGGACTGCAGCGCCGGTGACCTGTGAGGGGATGATTCACGTTCCCTTTAACAGTAGGAGTTATCAGAATGGAGGGGCCTGATGGAGTGAAGGAATGTAGGTGAATTAAAGTGTTGTCCTCTAGACTACGGAATAGCAAACTAATACTTAGTATGTGTCGGATAGCTTTCGTGATTGCGTGGAAATCTGAGAGACACCTTAGTTGACATTGTAAATTATAGGGGTGATTTGGAATCTGCTATATCACTGACATCGGTACTCGTGAGTGAAAATATAAGTTTTCTCTATTATTTAGAGTTACCTAGTAAATGTCTTTGCAGACGTTGAGGTTTCTAGTTAGTCAGGGGTTTACAGCACGTCCCACCTAGCTCAAGTGTCGGGTTTCTAGAGAAATAATTTCCAGTCTATATCTTCGGAATCCTATCATCTGACCGGTACAGCTATGGAAGTGATATACACTCCTGGAAATGGAAAAAAGAACACATTGACACCGGTGTGTCAGACCCACCATACTTGCTCCGGACACTGCGAGAGGGCTGTACAAGCAATGACCACACGCACAGCACAGCGGACACACCAGGAACCGCGGTGTTGGCCGTCAAATGGCGCTAGCTGCGCAGCATTTGTGCACCGCCGCCGTCAGTGTCAGCCAGTTTGCCGTGGCATACGGAGCTCCATCGCAGTCTTTAACACTGGTAGCATGCCGCGACAGCGTGGACGTGAACCGTATGTGCAGTTGACGGACTTTGAGCGAGGGCGTATAGTGGGCATGCGGGAGGCCGGGTGGACGTACCGCCGAATTGCTCAACACCTGGGGCGTGAGGTCTCCACAGTACATCGATGTTGTCGCCAGTGGTCGGCGGAAGGTGCACGTGCCCGTCGACCTGGGACCGGACCGCAGCGACGCACGGATGCACGCCAAGACCGTAGGATCCTACGCAGTGCCGTAGGGGACCGCACCGCCACTTCCCAGCAAATTAGGGACACTGTTGCTCCTGGGGTATCGGCGAGGACCATTCGCAACCGTCTCCATGAAGCTGGGCTACGGTCCCGCACACCGTTAGGCCGTCTTCCGCTCACGCCCCAACATCGTGCAGCCCGCCTCCAGTGGTGTCGCGACAGGCGTGAATGGAGGGACGAATGGAGACGTGTCGTCTTCAGCGATGAGAGTCGCTTCTGCGTAGGTGCCAATGATGGTCGTATGCGTGTTTGGCGCCGTGCAGGTGAGCGCCACAATCAGGACTGCATACGACCGAGGCACACAGGGCCAACACCCGGCATCATGGTGTGGGGAGCGATCTCCTACACTGGCCGTACACCACTGGTGATCGTCGAGGGGACACTGAATAGTGCACGGTACATCCAAACCGTCATTGAACCCATCGTTCTACCATTCCTAGACCGGCAAGGGAACTTGCTGTTCCAACAGGACAATGCACGTCCGCATGTATCCCGTGTCACCCAACGCGCTCTAGAAGGTGTAAGTCAACTACCCTGGCCAGCAAGATCTCCGGATCTGTCCCCCATTGAGCATGTTTGGGACTGGATGAAGCGTCGTCTCACGCGGTCTGCACGTCCAGCACGAACGCTGGTCCAACTGAGGCGCCAGGTGGAAATGGCATGGCAAGCCGTTCCACAGGACTACATCCAGCATCTCTACGATCGTCTCCATGGGAGAACAGCAGCCTGCATTGCTGCGAAAGGCGGATATACACTGTACTAGTGCCGACATTGTGCATGCTCTGTTGCCTGTGTCTATGTGCCTGTGGTTCTGTCAGTGTGATCATGTGATGTATCTGACCCCAGGAATGTGTCAATAAAGTTTCCCCTTCCTGGGACAATGAATTCACGGTGTTCTTATTTCAATTTCCAGGAGTGTAGATATGTGCTTGATTTCGAGAAGTACTGCGAAAATGGTATGATATTCTAGAAAACCATGCTAAATTAGATATGTTCTTGTAAGCCCAGTCTGGAGATGGGTGTAGAAAAGCGAGCAAGCAAGCAAGCAGGTCCACACCAGAAACAGTAATGTGTTTGTGCCGAGGGGGGTAAACGAGGCAGAATTTGTAGAAAAGTTCTGAGAGTGACTTCGATACACTGAGGGCGCTCTGGTCACGCATTGGGGGTGGATGCCCGCCCGACCACGTGATGAATATCTACTGGTGCGAGTATATATACTGTGCATGTTGAAAGCAGGAAGGGTAACAGGTGATGGACAGGGTATCACGTTAGGAGCGCTAGAAAGAGTGCATTCAATGTTTTTCTGCGCTATTTTCGTAAATAGGTTCTGTTAGGGCAAGAATCTCGATGTGTGTAATCTGAGACATCACGAAAACTCCCAAAAAACGCATGTTAAGTATTTCTGGGACACTATGCAACTTACTTGACTTGGTCATTATTTTAGATACCCATTGGGTTCAGTGTAACACTGAGAACGTTGCTAGATGCGTTTGCGACGGTCTGTAGCTACGCGATGCGATGCGTCAGCCACACGTCAGGTATGGTCCGTTCAAATCGGTAGGGAGAAAAGAGCTTGTGCTATCATGGAACGGATTTCTACAGCGTCGCCCAGCAATAAGCTCTTCACAGGACTGCAGGCAGAGGGAGGGTTCACACCAGCAGCGGCGACAACACGCACGCGGGGCTCACCTAGGAACGTCTGCACTTTGTAAGTAGGTCTTTGCTCCCATACGGTCGCGTCTTCAACAGCGCCTTGGAAGGGTCCTGTAGCCACCTTTCATTAGTCCGGTAGCCCAATTTCACAAGTATTTCTCTTTCTTTTCCTTGTTTCTCTTTTCTCTTTACTCTCATAGTGCCGTGACTGAATGAATGTGGTTGTGTGTCACGTTGCTAGACGGTGGCGTATTCTGCTGCAGAAAGTGTGCGATAGTCGTACAGATTCAGCAGCACTGGTACAGAATAGCCAACTCTCGTAGTGGTCAAGTAGGCAAAGAGGTTTGCACTACTTGTGAGAAATCCACCTGCGTTAGGTTGGTGGCGGAAATGGCATCTTTGGGCTTTCCGATCCACGCGGAGTGTGGAGGAGGCTGGAGAGGAAAAGGGGGCAGTCTGCCGCCGGTACGGGAAGCGTACACAGCTGTGCTCCAGTCGAAGAAGGGTCGCTGGCCCGGCACGGCGATGGCGGGTACGAGCCGGCAGCGTCCGCTCTCGCCGGAGCCTGCACACGCGGACACCCCGCCACTGTGCAGGTGAGGGGCACTCGCCTGCAGAAACGCCTCACCGGCTCCATCGCTGATCGTACCGCGGCAGGCGCTATTTTGTAAAGCACACACGTGTCGAGTGTCGTGCATTTTACCACCCAACTTAAGTAACGGCCAGGGTAACATTAGTAAGCAATCGAAACAAAGTAAAAGAATACCGATACAGAATGAGACTTCTCACTCTGCAGCGGAGTGTGCGCTGATATTTTAATGATTTTTGATACCGATACAGTTAATATCGAATCTTTTGCGGTGTCGGTCCGTCCCAAGCGAGCATCTGCAAAAAAAAAAAAAAAAAAAAAAAAAAAAAATCGATGAGGGACTCCTGGAATAGTTGAGTCGTTCGCCATTGACGAGGTGAGTGAAAGCAGTGGACGAAAGATAGGACTGGCACTTTTCGTTGTGTCGGATAGCAGGCTTTCCTCAGCGGCGGATGAAAACCGAAGGCTTTTGGATGTTGGCTGCAGATAGAGTCACAACAACTGATTCACAAATCTGAGTCGTGATACTTAGAAAAACGTAAAAAAAAAAGAAAAAACCTACTGCGAGACTATGTGCTTATGAAATAACATCATATTGTTTCTCTGACGTTTTTGCACCCTATCGTAGCAAATTGCATGGGACGTCATTGCAACAAATTTGTCAGACCGTCATTGACACTGGACAGTCTCCAATGAAACTACGCATTTGGCAGTCGTCATCAAAATCTGAGAACTCAACGCAGTTGCCAATCTCAAACAGTGTGTGTGTGTGAGTGTGTGTGTGTGTGTCTTACCCTCTTCGAGAAGTCACTGCCAAGTCAATACTTCTAGTATCCTGCCTTTAACAAAAATTTATTTAATTTACCAATACTATGAGAAGGAAAGTTGCTACTCATCCTACAGCGTGTGTGTGTGATGTATTTTTGACTAAGGCCTTACTGGCGGGAAGGTTGCGCCTATCTGCGACTCAGGATTCCGCTGTATGGTGAGTAACAACTTTCCTTTTGATAATATTATTACATTACATCCTGGATTTTCCATTGTATGTTTACGTGTTAAGAATCGCTGTACAGCGACCGATTATATAGATAATTTTAGATTTCACTGAGCTGTTGTAATCAACAAAAATACAAGTGACACGGCGACAAACCTCTAATAAATTTATTCAGAGACTAAATTCAGAGTGACACCAACGAAATAGCTCTCCGGTGGTTCTACCTTTTTTAAGTCGACATCTGGGAACAGAAGCCACCGAACAGTACATGGCAGAAGGTACTGCGGAATAGTGATAGTCTTAAGCTTTTCTCTCCACTCCCAACCGAAGCTATGGAAATGACGCCTCTGTGCGTGTCCTGATCTTCCTCATTTTGTCCTAACTACAGAACAACGTCCGAGGTCTACAGTTGCTCGCAAATTCTGCTCTCAAAACTTTCGTTTGGATATCGTATTCTACCTTCGAAAATTCCTATCTTAGCTCGTACAGCACTTCCGAAACACTCTCGTACTGATAGAACCGAATGGCAACGAATCTAGCAGAGCATGTCTGAATTACTCAGTTGTGCTCAAACACTCGACCGTGGGTCGCGCAGGTAGGCGTTCTGTTGTCACCGTAAAATTTTCCACAGGAGCATTACGTTTCCCTCACAACTCTGTCCTTCAACAGTAGCGGGCCGACTGACCACACTCGTTTCTCCATTTCAAGTCGTTCCGCAACTTTACCATTACTAATGTAATCGAACATAGCCACCCGTACAAACCTACATTTTACTCGCAACTGAAGTTATAAATCTGGCGCGAGACATCCTCAGCATCCCAGAAGCCAGCGCCACGACCCGCATCGGAACAGACGTCAGACTCGAGCCGGCGAGGGGGGAGGAGGAAGGAGGGCGCCGCCCGTCCTCTGCAGCCTCCGACACGGACGTGACACACTGGGAAACCAGGCCCTGAGCGCGTGCCAGCAACGCGAACACTCCTCGGGGTGGCCCGACTCGTTTTTAACGCCGCACTTCTCATTGGACTCAGTTGGCGATGCGAATAGTTTCATTAATTTACAGTCGTAAGTGCCGAATACCGTCTAATGCTTGTGGCTCTTTGTGTGCTGCAGAACTTTGGCTGGGAGGAGATTTTGAACGGAACTGTAATATGATGAAAAGTGTGCTAGCACACGTAACTGCTACTGGGTCGGTGCCTGTTTGTGTAAACGCTGTATTCTTTATATGACGCAGACGGAACATTGTATTCGACGAGTCACTGGCTCACGAAAGGCGGCATTGTTTCCGCCGGGACTGTTTATTTGGGCGGGTCAACATTTCTTTAAACCACCAATCGCCAGTTTGGGATACACAGCCATTTTAAAGTGGACACGTCCACGAAGGTATGCTATTTGATGAGCAAACAGCAAACGACGAATGTACTCGTGTCGTGATCCACACGGTATAATGTGGACGCCAAATCGTACGATAGTTACCACAGAATCGGCAAATATGTAAGCGTGCGTGCAGCAAAACTGAACACAATGTACGTCTCCTATTGAAAAGAAGTAGTTAGCCCATTTCGGCCATCACTGTGTTGCACTGCTGGGTATTGAAGTCGTCGGCACATTTCTATCTCTGATTAGTAATACTCTTTGTAAGACACAACTTTTTTGTTGTATGAATATCATGTGACTATAATTCGAGAGTGTGTTAGAATGAAAATCGCTACTAACTACTGTCATTCCAATTGTTTCCGAAGCCCGAGTGGCTTTCACGACTGTTGCTGTGACAGCACGACTGTTCAGGCGGCAGTACCACGAGACTTGTCAAACTCTTCCCGAGGCAGCCGCGTGCGCACGCACTTAAGTTCAACTAAATTATCACGCCACACATGTTGTAGTGCCTTTAGTTGTTTTCCAACTACGCACTACATTAATCCGCTTAGACAACTGCAATCACTTCACGATGTCTGACACGGAAAAACTCTGATAGAAACCGTCAGTTACGACGCTCGAAAAGAGTACTGTCGCGTGCTGGCACTAAAAATTCTCAGAACTTTTCCTGACGATATCTACCGACGCTGCCTCCTTCATTTCAAGCAAACCGGTCTTTCAGAAGGGGGCATACTTCAGTTGATGGAATTGATAGGAACAGGACGCAGCGCAGCGCTTGCTTCGCAGAAGGTCCGGTGTGACAAAACGGCGAATTACACTCCCACAACTACAGCTCTTCATGTCCGCGCTAATCAGAAATAAAAATTACTCGAGCGCAATAAAAACTAAGGCCATTTTGTGTCTTTTGCGAAGAACGTGGCCATTGGGCTCAAGAATGAAATGAAGTTACTGACCTCACGGAAGGCAAACAGAATTTGAAAAGTACCAACCGCTGTTTTCTATGACTGAACAGAGGACGTGAAGTGTCAGGGTTGCGGGAAGAAGGGTAGGATATTTTGCACTAAATGTAAAAAACGACATCATAAGTGGATATGCGTCGAAGTTACGACGTGTAAGAAAGCAACACAAAGCAACATTACTGTTGTTAGTAACATAGACGCAGCTACACCCACGGTTACCTTCTTGCAAACTGCTTAGGTGCACTTCGTAGGACCAACAGGACTAAGAAAACTCACTCGATGTTTGCTAGACAATGGAAGCCAAACATTCTTCATAGCAAAGTCATTAACAGAAGGTCTGAAATCGCCCATCCTAGAGCAACGACAACTTAGTGTCTGCACGTTCAAATCTCGTCTAGCTTCTCACGACGGCGCAGCCTTGGCAGTTTCGAAATTACGGGGGTGTGGACTAATTCTACACATATGGGAGGGACCGCCACTTCATGCCTCAGGCCAAAGATACTAACGATGTAGCAACGGTCTGAAAACTGCAGTTAGCTGATCCACAGGCAGATTCCCCAGAAGATGTGCCCATCTATCTGTTAACTGGTAGTGATCACTACTAGAAGATTGTCACTGATGATTTACCGATCCGTATTTCTAAATCCACTGTTCTGTTTCCCATCATCTTCGGCTGGATCCTCAGTGGCTGTAGATCTGCCGTCGCTAACTTTGTACTTCAGACTCAAATGCCCACAGACGGCCTCTTGTGACGATTCTGGGGTCTAGATACTATTGGAATAAATGCCCTTCATGACGCGGTAAAGACTAATAAAAACTCTGTCCTCCTTCAAGAATTTCAGGCGCCTGACCTTATGCAGGATCACCGAAGAGTCGTTCGTCTTCCCAAGAAACAAAATATGATTTTATATTCTATTAACCGAATGAAAGCAGGAAGTAGATCTCCAAGTTCGCATTAAAGACTTCTTAGCAACGTTTCCTGCGGGTACACTTACCACCGTCTTACGTAGGTCAACATTATAAAGAAACATGTAGAACTCACCCAAGTAACAACACATTTGACCCTCCACATCGTGCAGTTAGGAAGGAGAAACTTGGTAAAATAACGTTGAGGATCGCTTTTGATGCGTCTTCTCCCGAGATCAACGCACCCTCTCTCAACAACACTTTAGAGGAGCGACCAAATCTCCTGCCAGAAATACTAGCTTGTCCGATACGCTTTCGAATACACCTCGTGGCTGTTGTTACCCATATTACGCAAGCATTTCTGCTCCTCATCTCGCACGAAGACGACAGGGATTTGACAAGATTTCTATTGCACAAAGTTTTTCAAGATAGTCACGAAAAGTACCATACGACGAACGAAGTAACGACTTGCCGTTTCACTAAGCCTCCATTCGGCCTGGTATGTGGTACACATCTGCTTCCGGCGACGCTGAAAGAACGCGCTTCTAGGCAAGACACCGCATTTCCCTTCGCCGCACAGATACTAGCCAACAATGTCTACATGAATGACTTCGCATTTGGTGCAGATGACGACAATGAAGCTATCGCTGTGTATTAAGAACTAACGACCTTATTGACCTTTCAATTAGTGAAATGGGCAACTACTTCAGATCAGTTACAGGACATATGGAGAACGGAAGGATGACAGATTATTACATCTACTCAAGTTTTGGACGTATATTGGAACACAGCAATGGACATTTACACGGATGATGTCTGAAAAATTATCTGATGAACCTACTACCAAAAGGAAACTACTAGAGACTGTTCCTAAATTTTCCGATCCACTAGAACTATTCTCTCCTGTGTCAATCATGGAAAAATAGTTATTCCAAGAAACCTGGTGTAGGGGAATGGAGTGGAATGAATTGATACCCAACAATCTGGCAACACAATGGAATATTTGGGTGTCCACTTTACGTCAGTCTTGCATTATTATCCGACGATGGATATCAACTACCAAAGATCGCGACGCTCAGATTCACGTATTTTGCGATGCTTGGGAACGACTGTACGGCACAGATCTGTACACCCGCAGTGTTCTGCGCGCCAACACAGTGATTCACCTGGCTAGTAGCGACAACATAGGTGCACTTCTGGAAGCACGGTTACAAAGATAGCCGGCCGGAGTGGCCGAGCGGTTCTAGGCGCTACAGTCTGGAACCGCGCGACCGCTACGGTCGCAGGTTCGAATCCTGCTTCGAGCATGGATGTGTGTGATGTCCTTAGGTTAGTTAGGTTTAAGTAGTTCTAAGTTCTAGGGGACTGATGAGCACAGCAGTTAAGTCCCATAGCGCTCAGAGCCATTTGAACCATTTGATTACAAAGATATTTCTTCACTTTTATCAGGGTACGACATTACCCATGCAGTGTTGTCGACTGACGTTGCAGTGACCTTGGTAATACGAATCGATGGAAGCTTTCATCTGCAATAGAGTGACAGAAATTCATACATATACGTCCTCCAGTCATAGGGGACATGGTCCTGGAAATGATAACCCAGCGCATCACCTAACACGAGGACTTCTTGTCAATCACAACCAATCTACGATTGTTAAGATGCGAATGACCGCCATGGTTTACACACCCAGAGATTGTTGGCCATCTCGTACTCCAAATACTCGCCATAACTTGCCGGTAGAAAGAAGGAATGTAAAACATGTAATGTCAATTGCTATATCTCCCACCATCATAGATATTTCCAAATTCAGGTCCTACTGGAGACTAATTCTTTCAACCGGCTTGGTCTTTCGCTTCATACGTCATATGTCACAAAGATAAAGTCACCGGGGAGCTGACAGCAATCGAGGTCGCAGACGCACGCACTTACTGGATGAACGTCGGTGATTCTCGTGGGAATTCCACGCACTCCAGAACGCTAAACCGACTACACGAGACTAAAATTTGACGCTTTCAACCACTCATCTAAGACGGACTCATTCGACTGGGAGATAAACTATAGTTTGCAGACCTAAACTGTGAGGAACGAGATCCATTACTTCTAGATGGTTTACATCGCTCCACGAGAATGGTCACCCCCCTGGAGGTTGACGAGAGTAGGGAGGAAGTTGGGAGTTGTGGGAATTGAAGTCGTCGGGACATTTATATCTCTGGTTAGTAATATTCTTTGTAAGACATGACATCTAAACTCTTTTGTTGTATAGATGTTCTGTGACTTGTAAATAAAGAGTGTGCCAGAATGAAGATCGCTGCTTACTACTGTCATTAGACGACATACATAAACTTTAATGTATGTAAATTTACACAGTCAATGGAAGCAATACAGATATTAAAGAAATTTAATTACTATTTAGCAACGATTCGAGTCGAGTCAGATATGTTAGCTTATTGTTCAGAAAGAATGGAGCGATTTTATGAGATCCCCGTTTCGATCCGCTATGAGTCTTTGTAGAAAAACTGTAAGTAGACTGTTTAGGTTTTTATGTTGGTAACGCCACGTAGCGCTCTGTATAAAATCACTGACTGTGCTGTGGTTGGTTTGCATTGTTGGAGTATATGCTATTGTAGTGTTGGGCAGTTGGCTGTTAAACAGCGCGTAGCGTTGCGCAGTTGGAGGCGAGCCGCCAGCAGTGGTGGATGTGGGGAGAGAGATGGCGGAGTTTTGAGAGCGGACGATCTGGACGTGTGTCCCATCAGAAAGAGTAAATTTGTAATACTGGATATCATGGACTGGTATATATATATATATATATATATATATATATATATATAATGACTTTTGAACACTCTTAAGGTAAATACATTGCTTGTTCTCTATCAAAATCTTTCATTTGCTAACTATGCCTATTAGTAGTTAGTGCCTTCAGTAGTTTGAATCTTTTATTTAGCTGGCAGTAGTGGCGCTCGCTGTATTGCAGTAGTTCGAGTAACGAAGATTTTTGTGAGGTAAGTGATTTGTGAAAGGTATAGGTTAATGTTAGTCAGGGCCATTCTCTTGTCAGTATTATTGAAAGTCAGATAGCGTTGCGCTAAAAATATTGGCTATCAGTTTAGTGTTGATCAGAATAGGTAAAGAGCAAAATGTCTGAGTACGTTCAGTTCTGCTCAGCTGTTTGAAAATCAAATAATGTAAGAGGTTTATCAGCACAGTAATTCATTAAATTTTCTAAGGGGACGTTTCATAAAACGTAGAGGACGAAGAACGTGAAAATGATACGATGAGAGAAACAAAGTCACTTTAAGGAATGTGGCACGAAAACAAGTGGAGAAAAGAGAGAAGAAGTTTGGGAACTGAACGAAGCGAGACCGCTTAGAAAGCCACGAAACTGAAAACCAAACACTACACAAAGAATTTCGAGAGTCATAAGTCACTTATCGTCGGGAGGAGTTGCACGAGACACCACTGGCTTCTGTCGAGGCAGACACACGACACGTGAACGGTGACCACCGCACTGCAACTGGTGCCAGTTCGCGCCACTACTGACCTTGTTCTTGGACTTGCCGAAGATCTTCTTGAAATTTCCTTGGGACGGCATCTTCACTGTCGTTCGGGGGTCGTTCGAGAGGTTCGTCGGTTAGCGGAAGAAACTCGCTAGCAAAACTGTTCGTTCGGAAACTCACGGGCGGGAGTCGCCGACGCAGTCGCCGACCGCATTTATACGGGGCGTGACGTCAAGGCGGCTCCGGCCAATGGCGGCGCGACGCCGCGGCCCGCGCGCCCTGAGTCGGTCGTCTATTTGCGGCGGCGCCGGGCGTCGCTGCCAAGACGGCGGCGGCGGCGGACAGCGACAGTCTCTCGCCGGCGCCGCGCTGCTGCTGCGGCGCTTCCCGGTACGCTCTGCTGGGAACACTCACCTAAAGCGGAGCGGAGGAACAGCAGGGGCCGTAGCGAGTCCCGGGAAACCCACCCACCTCAGAAGTGACTCACAAAGCAGTCAGTTAAGGTGACGCCTACCGTGTTTTGCAAACACCGGAGGGGATCCGACAGGCGCCGGTGCATACAAGAAAGTAGATTTACTTGGGCAGTCAGCTGGGATTCTCCAGAGCGCTGAAGTGGTGGAGTGTGGTCGAAGACGAGCGCAGCAAAGCTGGCAGAGTTCGCTACTTGTTGGATAAAAGAATGGCTACGGCCAATAATTCATATATTACGTTGTAAATCACAGGAACGTACTACTAGAATTCCAAATATATCAGGGTGATCGTGGCAGCGGCACAAGTGCATCGTCGCTCGAACGACGATTGTACTGCAGAATTTACTCCGGCACAGAACATTGTTACACAGCCCCTTAAAAATTAGTAACGAACTGAGCAATAATTGCAGCCAAGGTGTCGGACGATAGCTGCGTCAGATGCGGTCTCGCGTCGCTAACTAATAAAAACAAACACCGTCCGAAGCCGGCCTCGAAGGCCCGGCGGTACCCACCGGCCGCCGCGCCATCCTGAGCCCTCAGGCGTCACCGGATGCTGATACGGAGGTACATGTTGTCACTCTTTGTGCCCGGGTCGCCAATTAATAACTTACACCCAATTATGTAACTGTGTCAGAACGTGAAGCGATCACTGAAAAGAGCTCGGCAAGACGATCATTATGAATAGGCAATGTTGATTTGAATTCGTGTGGTTAAATATCTTCCCTTTACAATAAGTGTTGAGCGCATTAGCGGGTGATATGTAGTAACACGGTTTATAAATCAACCAAAGGGTTTGGATTGTCCTGTGATATCAGAAAATGGCCGACGAAGAGAAGCGCTGCAATCAGCACGTATTAGTGACGTACAGGTTGTTCCTAGTTTGAATAGTGGAACATTTTCGCAAAATTAGCAGTAGTTCGGCGTGCTCACGACAGCATTGTTCCGAGCTGGCGCAGCGGTACCGTGACACGTCTCTGTCTGTCTGAGCCACTGGAACGACGTCAGGTGAGTGACAAGTGGCTGCTCTGCACCCTGACCTCTAGACATCTGTACGCAAACACGTAACTCGGGTACGGTTCTTGTGTTTACCGGTGCGCTTCGAGTCCATCAGTCTGTTTTGTGCTGTTGTAGCAATCACATAACTCGCCCGTAAAGCTGTTCACACATTCACAATGTACGCCACAGTTGAAGAAGTGATTATCGTTTATGGCGAATTTGGCCAAACTATTACAGCATCGGTGCGGCTGTACGCTGAAAGATATCCAGGTATTACCAGGCACTCACGATCTGTCTTTCAAAACATTGTAAACAATTTCTGTAAACTGTTAGTGCGTAGGATAAAATACGGCAAGAAAGCAGGAGAGCAGCTGATGAAAGAAATGAAACTAACATTGCTGCAACACAACACAAAATGCAAATGTCACTCAGATGTATCCCGGAAGTACGACAGGGGTCAACCAAACGAGTGTTCATCGCATTTCATGAGCATCTACAGCATCACGGCAGTGACTTCCAAAATGGTTACAGCTTTCCGAACCTTATATACGGAAGGTGCAATGGGATGCGGCATATCTATGTAAAATTTTGTTTAAGGAAAAAGCATCGTTTACAAATCTCAGAGAAGTCAATCTTCGCAATATGCAGTAATAGTCAACTCAAAATCCACGCTCACTCATCGAAGTGGATAAAAACAATGCTGTGTCGTACTAATGTCTGATGCGTGTTTTGCAAGACCCGCATCATCGGTCCCTATTTTATTGATAGGAATCTAAATACACGCAAGTATCTCGAATTCGTACGATATGCTGCTGTCTCAGATGTTGGAATGCATCCCACTGGACATAAGGCCGTCATTGTCAACATGACGGACATCCCTCCCGTTCCGCACATATGACAGACCCAGTTACGAGGACGTCTCAAGAACACTGCAACGTTCGTTCAGGAAAGACAAAATGTCCTCCACACTCAGCAAACGCTTCACTTCTGTAGCAAAAATAAAACAAAATGTCTACAGGAAGTCCTCAGCTCGTAGTCTCGCGGTAGCGTTGTCGCTTCCCGAGCACGGGGTCCCGGGTTCAATTCCCGGCGGGGACAGGGATTTTCACCTGCCCCGAAATGACTGGGTGCTGTTGTGTCATCTTTATCATCATCATTCATCCCCATTATGATCGGAGGAAGCAACGGCAAACCACTTCCATTAGGACCTTGCCTAGTGCGGCGGTGCGGGTCCCTCGCATCGTTCCCCTACGCTCTGTCAAGAAGCATGGGACTTTATTTCCATTTAATTAGGAAATGCCGAGGACTTTCGGGGGCATCAAACGCCTTATAACACGTCCCTGTGCATCCGTTAACTCCTGAAGTAATTGAACGTGCAGTATTGTTTCTCCAGAGTCACTTTATAGGGTGCAGCATTGCTCAACATCAAAATTTTTAGACTTGTTCAGCCGCGACAATAAACAAACGAACCGTACCTGAGTTACGTGCTTGTTTACATTTGGTAAAATAGTTTCCTTTTTTTATCTAATGGGACTTAACTTCTAAGCTCATAAGTCCCTAAGCTTACACACTACTTAATCTAAATTATCCTAAGGACAAACACACACACACACACACACACACCCAT
This sequence comes from Schistocerca cancellata, assembly GCF_023864275.1. NCBI lineage: Eukaryota > Metazoa > Arthropoda > Insecta > Orthoptera > Acrididae > Schistocerca > Schistocerca cancellata. The sequence continues at coordinate 8,883,847 of NC_064626.1, forward strand.
GCCCGATGGAGGACTCGAACCTCCGCCGGGACCAGCCGCACAGTCCATGACTGCAGCACATTAGACCGCTCGGCTAATCCTGCGCGGCAATAGTTTCCTTAAATGATTACTGGTGTTGCCACAGAGAAACAAATATAGAACCATTACAAGAAAAGGTTAGTGTCGTAATTCGGCGACTATAAACGACAAAAATTACTTGCCTGCGTCAGGCAATATGCGGTATTGTCCACTATAGCTCTGTGAAAAGTGCACCTCGATATATTTACTCATTCTGGATATATTTTGGGTCTTAGGTACCTCACCGTGTGTACGCTAACTGTTTGAAGTGCCAGTTTTAGTTGTTCTGCATTCCGTTGACGAATAAAAAAGAAAATAATTCATCAAAACTTAACTCATTTCTGTTGGGTACCACTACTGATCATAAAAGATATGTCAGAATTATTTATCATTAATCAGCTGGATTTATGGTTCATTCCGAAGTTACGCGTACCTGGAATTTCGACTGCAGCATTACTTGTGTAAGCTATTTGGTTTCAGCTACGCAGGTGCAAGGCATATATATGAGTGTGTGCGAAACATAAAGAGCCAGAAATAGTCACGGTCGTACGAACGCCCCAACTCGGCAAGCAGGTAAGCGGTCCCCGTTGCGGGCTCCGGAGCTCAGGTAGAGGCGGGCCAGCCGATCGATCGCGCACCGCGTGATGGAGGGCGGCGGCCACACGGGGTCACTGGCTCCCCGGCCGTGCTCTTTGCAACTCTTGACGTCAACGTGCCTTTTTCCCGACCGACCGTGGGTTTTCAGGCCGTGGGAAAGGTCCTGCCAGCCGTTTTGTCATAAGAGCATCCCTTCACATCCAGGGCTAGGACTAGCTATGCACGAAGTTCACAGGCATTTTCAAATGTCGTTTTACTCAACGCATGCCTCGGAAACAGGACAGAATACACTGGAACAAAAGTTGGCAAAGCTACAAGGGTTCCTCTTTTGTTTCTTCGAATATCATACGTCTATACCGCCCTGGATGTGCCCAAATCCTAATAAATGAACTACAGAAATACAGAGTACAACTGGTAGCTCTCCAAGCAGTAAGATGGCAAGGAACTGGCTCACTGATAATAGGAGACGGGACTATATAATACACGGAGATTGCGGTCAACGCCATGAATTTGGAATTGGATTCTGCATTCATAAACCAATAAATGACTCAATAAAGGAATTCAAACATGTCAATAATCGAATATCATACATCACAGTTCAGACTCAGTGGTTAGATATTACATTTCTAAATGCACATGCACCCACAGAAGATAAGGATAATGATATGAATGAAGAATTCTACAGTACAACTCAATAAATAGACATAACGTAAAAGTAGTGTTAGGAGATTTTAATACCAAAGTAGGAAAGGAGGCATCGGCAATTTCAGCTTACACGAGAAAAGTTCGGAAAAAGGGGTTCGACTTATAAACTTCGCAATAACAAATTATCTCACGCTAAGCAGCACAAAATTTCAACACAAACACATTCACTAACGGCGGCGTCGGCGTCGACGTCCGGCTACGGCCGCCCTTTTCCCCCAGCTGAACCAACCCCCCCCCCCCCCCCCGCCCCCGCCCGCGGCTACGGCTACAGAATACTGTTCAGCCAAGCCTGGTCTGGTCTAAACAGTGCCAGCTCGCTTTCCTTGCAGTATGGAGAATTCAATCAATATCTTTTTTGTGAAATTGACCTTTAAAGTGATGTTAACGTTTTCTTTGTTTTACAAAGAATAATGAGAAAAATTTGAGAAATATTTTCAAATGTAGTTAACGTGGGCTGTAGATATTGCCTCACCCTCGACCGTCACCTCACTTGGACCTCTCATCTCCTGACCATCCACCAGAAAACCCATTCCAGCCCGTGCTTCCTGAAACTCCTGTGTGGCCGGACATGGGGATTGCATCCTGCCACTACCCTCCACACCTACAAATCTCTCATCCGTCCTATCCACTGTTATGCCAGCACTGCCTGGATCTCTGCATCCACCCCCCCCCCCCTCTCCAAGTCTTAGAATGCCACGTGCTCCGCCTTGCCTTCTGTATCTGCCTTCTTAGCCCCACACGACTCCTGTGTGAACTCATCTCCTTCCCCCACCACCTCCTTTTCCTCCAACATCTCCACATCCTTTACAGTGTTTGCAAGCTTGATCCTCCCCCACCCATCGGTTTCCTCCTTCCTCTCCACCCCGCCGCCCATTGCCACGCCTCTATCGATGTATCCCTCCCTCTCTCCACCTCCACACCCTCCTTCATCTGGGCAATATCCATCCCGGATGTTGAACTTCGCCATAACATCTACCCTTCCCACCAACTGCAGCCTGGTCTTCTTCCCACCCCCCCTTCCCTCGGTCCCCCTTTTCCTGTCCCCTCCTCCTCCCAAAGTGGATTTTCCTCCTTCCCCTGCACCCCCTCCTCAGCTGTTTTGCTCTCCCATCCCTTCCCTCCCCAGTCCCCTTTCGACGTGGCCCCCACCTCATCCCTCTTTCCCTCCCTCCTTCTCGCCTACTTTTTCCTTCTCCCTTGTCCCTGACCCCTGGCAGATCCTCCCAGATTTTTTTATTCGTTATCAAGTGTGCTGCGTTTGTGTTGCGTTCGGTGCGGTTATACAGTGTCATCAAGTGATGTGGTTTTAATTGTGTGGTCGACCTATATGCAGGGTGGTCCATTAATCATGACCGGGCCAAATATCTCACGAAATAAGTGTCAAACGAAAAAACTACAAAGAACGAAACTTGTCTAGCTTGAAGGGGAAAACCAGATGCCACTACAGTTGGCCCGCTAGATGGTGCTGCCATAGGTCAAACGGATATCAACTGCGTTCTTTTTTTTAAATAGGAACCTCCATTTTTATTACATATTCGTGTAGTACATAAGGAAATATGAATGTTTCAGTTGGACCACTGTTTTCGCTTTGTGATAGATGGCGCTGTAATAGTCACAAACATATGGCTCACAATTTTACACGAACAGTTGCTAACAGGTAGGATTTTTAAATCAAAATACAGAACGTAGGTACGTTTGAACATTTTACTTCGTTTGTTCCAATGTGATACATGTACCTTTGTGAACTTATCATTTCTGAGAACGCATGCTGTTACACCGTGATTACCTGCAAAATACCACATTAATGCAATAAATGCTCAAAATTATGTCCGTCAACCTCAATGCATATTTGGCAATACGTGTAACGACATTCCTCTCAACAGCGAGTACTCCGCCTACCGTAATGTTCGCACATGCATTGATAATGCGCTGACGCTTGTTGGTTCAAATGGCTCTGAGTACTATGGGACTTAACATATGAGGTCATCAGTCCCCTACAACTTAGAACTACTTAAACCTAACTAACCTAAGAACATCACACACATCCATGCCCTAGGCAGGACTCGAACGTGCGACCGTAGCAGTCGCACGGTTCGGGACTGAAGTGCCTAGAACCGCTCGGCTACCATGGCCGGCGCTGACGCATGTTGTCAGACGTTGACTGTGGATCACGATAGAAAATATCCTTCAACTTTCCCCACAGAAAGAAATCCGTGGACGTCAGATCAGATGAACGTGCGGACCATGGTATGGTGCTTTGACGACCAATCCACCTGTCATGAAATACGCTATTCAATACCACTTCAACCGCACGCGAGCTATGTGCCGGACATCCATCATGTTGGAAGTACATCGCCATTCTGTTATGCAGTGAAACATCTCGTAGTAACATCGGTAGAACATTACGTAGGAAATCAGCACACACTGCACCATTTAGATTGCCATCGATAAAATAGGGGCCAATTATCCTTGCCCCATAATGCCGCACCATAAATCAACCCGCCAAGGTCGCTGATGTTTCACTTGTCGCAGCCATCCTGGATTTTCCGTTGCCCAATAGTGCATATTATGCCGGTTTACGCTACCGCTGTTGGTGAATGACGCTTGGTCGCTAAACAGAACGCGTGCAAAACATCTGTCATCGTCCCGTAATTTCTCTTGTGCCCAGTGGCAGAACTGTACACGACGTTGAGAGTCGTCGCCATGCAATTCCTGCCGCATAGAAATATGGTAAGGGTGCAGTCGATGTTGATGTAGCGTTCTCAACACCGACGTTTTTGAGATTCCCGATTCTCACGCAATTTGTCTACCACTGATGTGCGGATTAGCCGCGACAGCAGCTAAAACACCTACTTGGGAATCATCATTTGTTGTAGGTCGTGGTTGACGTTTCACATGTGGATGAACACTTCCTGTTTCCTTAAATAACGTAACTATACGGCTAACGGTCCGGATACTTGGATGATGTCATCCAGGATACCGAGCAGCATACATAATAGCAAACGCCCGTTGGGCATTTTAATCACAATAGCCTTACATCAACACGATATCGACCTTTTCCGCAGTTGGTAAATGGTCCATTTTAACACTGGTAATGTATCACGAAGCAAATACCGTCCGCACTAGCGGAATGTTTCGTGATACCACATACTAATACGTTTGTGACTATTACAGCGCCATCTATCACAAAGCGAGAAAAGTGGTCCAACTAAAACATTCATATTTCTTTACGTACTACACCAATATATAATAAATGGGGGTTCCTATTTTTTAAAAAACGCAGTTGATGTCCGTTTGACCTATGGCAGCGCCATCTAGCGGGCCAACCATAGAGCCATCTGGTTTCTCCATTCAAGCTAGACGAGTTTCGTTCTTTGTAGTTTTTTCGTTTAATGCTTATTTCGTGAGATATTTGGCCCGGTCACTATCAATGGACCACCCTGTATAGTCCATGAGTTCATGTGACTTTTTATACTGTGACCGACTTTTTAACTTTGACTCCAATGATTTTAAGTGCGCAACAAATTGCCAGCTGTGTTCTTTTAACTTTAGGTCGACTTTTTAACTGTTCTCCTGAGCGTGTCCCCGTATTAGTGTATATTCTAACTCGCATCTTCTCCATTTACTTTGTTTTTATGTCCCCATTTATCGCCCCTTTTTAGTAAACGTTCCGCTTTCATGTATTTTGCAAACCCGTTTGTCTGAAGAGCGGTGGACTGTACCACTGCCAGCTCTCCCCTGCTCATATGGGGCAGAGGAGTGAAATTACAATAAAGAAAGAAGACCGTAGATATTTCGGCACCAAAGGGTGGCCAAGTATCGTGCCTGATGAGGGGTCCTATAGTCTGGAGGTTGACAGAGACTGTTCCATCAGTGCAGGTGTGCCTACCACGCCCTCACACCCGTACGAGTCGTCGCCTGCCTCGGGCGGCTCCTGCACCTGCCGCAGGGCCAAAAGGCGCGTCTCAGCCCGAACCAGCGGAGCACTCTGCCAGTTCAGGGACGCGCCTCTGACGTACTGCGCGGTGGGAGGCCGAGAATACCTCAGGCCAACGCCTGTGGGCATGTTTTGCAGTTTACCAGAGAACAGGGATACAAGTTTAGCGCTATCGCAGAAACTGCCTGTATGATATGATTTTCGGAGGGTGATTGTGTGCAAGCTTGTTATTTTGAATCACTGAAATTATCAGCCCAATATTGAATTTTCGTGGGAACCTTTTTTGTCCTTCTGCAGAACTGATGTTTCCATGTTCATCGGTACTCATTTGCACTCAGGACGTAACTTTTATGTTTTTATTCGAAAAACTCGTTGTTTTCTTAAGGTGAATATATGGTTTTGGCTTTCCGGAATTTCGGCGTGTTCACGCAGCACGTCATGGGCTTTTTTTAAATGAATTTTAATACGCTTTTCTTGTAAGCGCTACTCACAAGTCATTTTTTAAAAAATAAAATATTTTGAGTGGTGCTCAAGTACTAATGGAATCCTCTTTTATTTTACTCCTCAGAGACCACTGAAGGAAACAGAAAACGGATCGACGTAGTGAAACAAGCTGTGCGTTAAGTGATAACAGAGTGAAGTGCTAAATGTTACTACATGCCACTTGTCTGTATTACTAACCAGCTACCACAGTCACCTGTGCTGGCATACGCCTTCGCCAGCACACCAGTCGGCACTAAGAAACATTGGATAGCAGGCGCTGAAGTAGGCGCGGCTATGAGAAGAGAAGACCACGACACGCCCCCACGCTACGCGCCTACAACGCGTGCATACAGACCACCGCTGCCGACCGAGTTGCCCAAGTCCCTCAGTCCGTCAGTACCTCAGTACGTAGCATCGCACCTCAATACGTCGCACTGTGACAGTCGTCGCCTCGCAACTCAATTAGTTGTGAGGGAACATAGTCATTGTATATAGTTGTGATGAGGACACGGACAAGGTTCGAGAATCAGTACATGTTATTTGATTGCTGTTAACCACAGAATTTCAGACTGGACATCACTGAAGTCAAGTACTCAATTGGTTGCTTCAATAAAGCGCATTTTAGCCACGTGTGCAATTTGCGATGTAGTGAGAGGAAAGTGGCCTCCCACCTATCTTCCCAGCCTCTCCTCATCCAGCCAGGAACCACAAAACATTGCAAGAGGGCACAGCAACAACATAACCCAATCCCTTTTGCAGTTTACCCTTCTAAAGACTGCCACACTCCACAAAAATTTCGATTATCAGTATTTTATCTTTATATTATTGATCAAGTTCAAAATTTTAAAATGTGATCATGATCCTCTAACTAAGAGATAAAATCTTACGTTTCAAGTTTAACGCATTAAGCCAAGCACCGAAGTCAGAAGCCGTGTACATGCCTAAAGGCGGCGCAACTCGCTGCGGGCGAACTGGGAAAACCGGCATCTGACAATTAGAGAGAACTTCATGCGTAAGTTCAAGTAATTTCACACCCATACAAAATAATGAAGGCCCTTTCTACATTTTCACTGTCCATTTAGTAGAACTTCAACATCAGGCATTACGTTTTAATTTATTACTTCTTTACTATTAACTCTATTCGCAACACATTTTTCTGACAGTATCCACGTATACCAGTGAGTGTTCCTGCAAAATTATAGCATTGTACGAAGCACAGTTCACGAGATACGTCATAAACACTGAAGTCCGTGAAAAACTAGCTTTTATTAGAATGGAGCACACTTACCCAAACTATACTCATCCAGTGGATGACATGCAAAAATAAAATCAACAGGAATAGAGTTTTGCGGTTTCAGCCATAAACTTTTTACATCCTTATCGTCAACTATATAACATATTAACTCATTTGTAAAGTAATCAGACGTCAGTAGCTATTTTGTACATGAGAGCCCGATGCTTTTAGGGAACGGATGATATTGGTGTTATCTAACAGAATACTACAGGAATACTTTTCATCCGCCTACAAAAGGCAAATGTCCTGACTGACTGACTGACTCACCATCGCCCAGCCCACACCGCTGCGGATAGAAACTAGAAACATGGAGAGGATATCGATGTAAGACAGGTTTTCTGAAAATATGTCGCTATCAATGCTATTTTGAAGCTAGACGTACAAAAGTTGCTATTTTGTTTCTTGGTCAGGAATAAAAAACAAGTGTTTCAGTACTTTTGGAAATTTAGCCCTTATGGGGGTGAAATAGTGAGTTTACACGGACTATACCGACTATGTCACCCTCAGGGAAGTTAAATTTCCAAAAATACTGAAACACGTATTGTTTTATTTCTGACCGAGAAATTAAAAATTAATTTTCGTAACGGTTAAGGGGCTGAAATAGGGGATGAAACGTTTTATGAATTATTTCATTATGAAAGCATTTTTAACACTAAACCTATGAAAATTTGTAATTGGCTTCTGTGTTAGAAATTAAAGAAATACATGTTTTACTGTTTTTGGAAATTCATCGACTAAGCGGATGAAACAGAGCATCAAAATTTTTAAGAAAATAGTTAGATATATTTAAAAAATTTACAATTAAATCTATGAAAACTGCTCTCTCACTTCTCGGTCAGAATAAAGAAATATGTGTTAGAGGATGAAAGTTTCTACGGAAACACAAAAGGCATGATTAACAAAAAGCTTGGATTCCAGCTACCAGAACGCGTTTTGATCAGAAGTACATCCGAAAAAAGCCGAAATTAGCGTGGAAAGTTTAGAAGGTGTAGCAGTTTGTAAACAACGTAAAAATTTGATTGAAGGGAAAACAATCTGTGCAAACCATGCACTGCACGCGAGCGAAGCAGTGGGTGCTGATCTATGTAGTCAACTGTAAGTACAGCTTCTGCACTTTAGTGCCTGCCGTGACTTCGCGTTGTTCTTCTTTGTCGTTTTTCTTTCAGAGCTGTGACATTTCTTTAATTTTGTTGTTGTTGTGAGTAGAGAGGCCCTCATATTATTTTTACATAAGCTTTTCGGTTCATATTTGTGTGTAATAACGCAGTTCACCAACAGTTGCGTATTGCTCCGTATGCCGATATTTATTTAAAATGTTTTTTTGCAATATGTGGTTCATGGTGTGGGTTCCTGTAGTCATGTCCTAGGTCATGAACCACGGGCAACGTATGAGTGGCCAAGTAAGTGGTCCCGACAGTCGGGATACCAGTTACTTTGGAATGAGGCTGGGCATCTCGGACATATTCTGAGTCGTGGTCACCTTTGTGCTCATACGGCAAAGACTACCAAATCCACCGGTTAGTCCCTCAGCCGTTAGGGGTAATACCCAATGGGACCCGGGGCAAGTAAGGCTAGCAACCTGCCTCCCTGGTACTTTAAATATGATGCTGGCAACAATCAGAGAAAAATGCCTCGGACCTTTGGAGGTGACGGAGTCCCACCTCTAACTGACAAACCAGGGACTCCTAAGATACGACTTGGCAAACAAATGGTAATGAGATGGGGAGCTATTAATATCAATGGGGGCTACTCTGGGAAGCAGGTAGAGCTGGCAGAGGCTGCAAGTAAGATGGGGCTGGACGTTTTAGCTGTTAGTGACATTCGGGTAAGCGGTGAGAAAGAAGAGGAAGTGGGAGAATACAAGGTCTACCTGTCAGAGTCAAAGCAGGAATAGCACAATGGGGTGTAGGGCTTTCCATCAGGAAAGAAACGGAACCCAGCGTAGTTGCAATAAGGTATGTAAACGAACGACTGATGTGGATAGATTTGACAGTGTCTAGCAAGAAAATTAAGACTGTGTCAGTATATTCGCATTGTGAAGGGACAGATCAAGATAAGATGGATAGTTTTTATGAGGCACTCAGTGATGTAGTTGTTAAAGGACAAGGACAGTGTTCTGCTCACGGGTGATTTTAACGCCAGGATTGGAAATCGAACAGAAGGGTATGAAAAGGTTATTGGTAAATTTGGAGAGGATATGGAGGCCAACAGGAACGGGAAACAACCCTTGGATTTCCGTGCCAGTATGGGCTTAGTAATCACAAACTCCTTTTTTAAACATAAGAACTTTCACCGGTATACGTGGGAAGGCAGGGGAACCAGATCTGTCATTGACTATATAATAACAGATCAGGAATTCAGGAAGGCTGTGAGGGACACATTCAGGGGATTCTTTGATGACACTGGTCATTATTTAATCTGCAGTGAAATTGGGATTGTGAGGCCGAAAGTGCAGGTGGTCAGGTCCATATGTAGGAGGATAAGAGTGGAGAAACTTCAGGATAAGGAAATCAGGCACAAGTACATAACAGCGATCTCAGAAAGGTACCAGTTAGTTGAATGTAGTCAATTACAGTCATTGGAAAAGGAATGGACAAGGTACAGGGACACAGTACTAGAAGTGGCTAAAGAATGTCTTGGAACAGTAGTGTGTAAAAGTAGGATGAAGCAAACAGCTTGGTGGAATGACACAGTCAAGGCAGCCTGTAAAAGGAAAAAGAAGGCGTATCAAAAATGGCTACATACTAGAACTCAGGCAGACAGAGAAAGTTATGTTGAAGAAAGAAACAAAGCCAAACAGATAATTGCAGCATCCAAGAAGAAATCTTGGGAAGACTTTGGAAACAGGTTGGAGAATATGGGTCAAGCTGCTGGAAAACCATTCTGGAGTGTAATTAGCAGTCTTCGAAAGGGAGGTAAGAAGGAAATGACAAGTATTTTGGACAGGTCAGGAAAACTGCTGGTGAATCCTGTAGATGCCTTGGGCAGATGGAGGGAATATTTTGAAGGGTTGCTCAATGTAGGTGAAAATACAATCAGTAATGTTTCAGATTTCGATGTACAATGGGATAGGAATGATGATGGAAATAGGATCACATTTGAGGAAGTGGAGAAAATGGTCAATAGATTGCAGTGGAATAAAGCAGCTGGGGTGGATGAAATTAAGTTGGAACTCATCAAATACAGTGGAATGTCAGGTCTTAAATGGCTACACAGGATAACTGAAATGGCCTGGGAGTCGGGACAGGTTCCATCAGACTGGACAAAAGCAGTAATCACACCAATCTTTAAACATGGAAACAGAAAAGATTGTAACAACTACAGAGGTATCTCTTTAATCAGAGTTGTGGGTAAAATCTTCTCAGGTATTGTTGGAAGGAAAGTGCGAGTATTAGCTGAGGACCAATTGGATGAAAATCAGTGTGGGTTTAGGCCTCTTAGAGGTTGTCTGCACCAGATCTTTAGCTTACGGCAAATAATGGAGAAGTGTTATGAGTGGAACAGGGAATTGTATCTATGCTTTATAAATCTAGAAAAGGCATATGACCGGGTTCCTAGGAGGAAGTTATTGTCTGTTCTACGAGATTATGGAATAGGAGGCAAACTTTTGCAAGCAATTAAAGGTCTTTACATGGATAGTCAGGCAGCAATTAGAGTTGACGGTAAATTGAGTTCATGGTTCAGAGTAGTTTGAGGGGTAAGACAAGGTTGCAACCTGTCGCCACTGTTGTTCATATTATTTATGGATCATATGTTGAAAACAATTGACTGGCTCGGTGAGATTAAGATATGTGAACACAAAATAAGCAGTCTTGCATATGCGGATGACTTAGTTGTGATGGCAGATTCGATTGAAAGTTTGAAAAGTAATATTTCAGAGCTAGATCAGAAATGTAAGGACTATGGTATGAAGATTAGCATCTCCAAAACGAAAGTAATGTCCGTAGGAAAGAAATATAAACAGATTGAGTGCCAAATAGGAGGAACAAAGTTAGAACAGGTGGACGGTTTCAAGTACTTAGGATGCATATTCTCACAGGATGGCAACATAGTGAAAGAACTGGAAGCGAGGTGTAGCAAAGCTAATGCAGTGAGCGCTCAGCTACGATCTGCTCTCTTCTGCAAGAAGGAAGTCAGTACCAAGACTAAGTTATCTGTGCACCGTCAAATCTTTCGACCAACTTTGTTGTGTAGGAGCGAAAGCTGGGTGGATTCAGGTTACCTTATCAACAAGGTTGAGGTTACGGATATGAAAGTAGCTAGGATGATTGCAGGTACTAGTAGATGGGAACAATGGCAGGAGGGTGTCCACAATGAGGAAATCAAAGAAAAACTGGGAATGAACTCTATAGATGTAGCAGTCAGGGCGAACAGGCTTAGATGGTGGGGTCATGTTACACGCATGGGAGAAGCAAGGTTACCCAAGAGACTCATGGGTTCAGCAGCAGAGGGTAGGAGGAGTCGGGGCAGACCGAGGAGAAGGTACCTGGATTCGGTTAAGAATGATTTTGAAGTAATAGGTTTAACATCAGAAGAGGCACCAATGTTAGCACTGAATAGGGGATCGTGGAGGAATTTTATAACGGGGCTATTCTCCAGACTGAACGCTGAAAGGCATAATCAGTCTTAAATGATGATGATGATGACGTGACTCATTCGGTCCGTTTTTCCAATGTGTTATTGGTATTCAGTTTATTTCGCCCCCTTTTCTTACTTTCGAGAATTCAACTTCCTTGCACTGTAATTCCATTTAGGCTAAATAATCGAAGCAATATGCTTCAACATATTTAAAATTTCAAAAATTTCTATATTTAAACCTATGTACAGAAATACAAAGCTGTCGCACTTCCAGCCAAATGAGTTCGTCGAAATGGCGCAACTTTCCAGCGAGTGTAACTCGCATTACCAATTGGGTAGAAGGTCACGGTCACTGCAACGTCACGCCATTCCAAAGAACTCGACTGGAAACGCGAGAGCTCAGTGTTGGTTAAAGTCGTCGAGAAAGAAAACGAGGTCTATACACAAACTTCGCTGGGAACTTGTCAGTGCATGGGGCAGTTTCTACATGTCATTTTCCAGTTATCTGTTAGCGATTTCCCTTCGTATTCTATTTGCACCTCGAATCAGGGTCAGGTGATTCCTTGCGCGCTTCTGCACGACCTCGCTTTGTCGTCACTGATCTCGCGCGAGGGGAACGCGTGTACTGGGGCAGCAGGGTAGTTCTGAAAGTGCTCGTTCTCTAGACTCGGTCGACGCCATTTCACACATTCGTCCTCTACTCCCCCCCTTAGGCACCCATACAAGCTCAAAAAATATGCTCCCAACACTTAAGTACAGATCGAACCGACCAGCTACGAATCTGACAGCACGCCTTTGAAAGGCGTCGACGTATTCCTTTAATCCCGACCGAGCCGTACCCGAGGAGAGAGGTCGCTCCTTCTACTCGCGTGCTGTCGTCTTCACAGGCGAGCCGCAACTGGCCAGCAGATCGCCGTTGGCCAGTAGCCTACGAGCTGGGTTCACTTCGTGACGTCTTGCAACGTTAGGCCTTCATATGTAATCGAGGCCAATGAGGTGAGCAGCGAGTGATTAGCGCTGTACACCGCCAGTGAGGGAATGATTTCCGACCTATCTGCATTATTGAATTACGTTATGCAGTAGGTACTGGGAGATGAAGAAGCTTGCACAGGATAGAGTAGCATGGAGAGCTGCATCAAACCAGTCTCTGGACTGAAGACCACAACAACAACAACAACAACAACAACAACAACATGCACATTTAATGAAAGCCGCCGTTCATCACACCGAACATAGATACAGGCCATCCTGAATTTCCGATAGTCAGTGCACGGAGTAACTCCATCATCAGACCGTCTCAGGTTGCTGCCCGTCCTAAAGGACAGGAGTGCTCCTATCACACTTTGACGCCATGTCGTCGAGTCTCAGTGGTATCTCGTTCAAAGTTTTTTGTTAACGTTCCCCAAATTTTGTTCGCTTCTCTAGCAACACGCCTTTGCAATGCTTCGACGTACTCCTCTAGTTCGGATGCGACGCCAGTGAGAGGGATGGGTCCGTAGCCGGGAGTGGGAGGGCGTGACGGTCAGAGGTCAGAGGTCAGCGCGACGCCTCTCCCCACTGCGCCCTGACAAGAGTGGCCACGCCGTGGGCGCCACAGCAATCAGGCCGACGCGACGGCCCGACTAAGTAAGGAGGAAGTCGGGCATTAGGCAGCCGCGCCCAGTTTTTGTGGCGTTTCCGTACTCGGCGGGCGAGCGCGGCGCGTCCACGGGGACTCACGCCTCACCCACTGTCAGCCGCTCCTGTATTCGACTCTCTGCCTCCGACATCTAGCCCCCGTCCCCCCGACCCCCGGTCACACGCACTGTTCGTTCCGCTACCAAACTGACTCTCTTCCGCAGCTTCTGGTATACCAATCATTATTGTTTTTTACGTCGCAAGCTTACTGCAACTAAATAATATTTTTCACCAGACTTATTTTCCCTTTATTTAGAAAGAGTCTCGTGTGACTTCTCTGGAAATATAATAGGTTCAAGAAAGTGTTTCTCTGTAACAATGGCGCTCAGTTTACCTACCCGACTTTTCTCCTCTCGTTTACATATTGTCAAGTCCACTAGAGGTAAAAAAACAGCAAGTAAATTCTATAACCTAACTTATAAATACCATAATGTAGAGACATATATCCACAAGATGCTTCATAAATAAAAGCGAACGCAGTTGCTGAAAAAGCTCTTTAACTGCAGTTAGCTTAAGACGTATTCCATCAACTTGCTAGTTCCTTCAGTCAAGTTGTTCCATAAACATCTGTTCTCTTCACCGCTTTTCAGTTCTACCTATCAAACTTTCAAATTCTTCTGGAGTGCCATAGTTCAAGTACTTCTATTCCTTCTTGTCCGTAGTGTTTATTCTCATATTTCACTTGTAAACAACAGACAAATACTTTCAGGAAAATGCTTAACTGTACACTGAGACGCCAAAGAAACTGGTATAGGCATGCGTATTCAAATGCACAGACGTGCACACGGGCAGAGTACGGCGCTGTGTTCGGCAACGTCTATACAACACAAGTGTGTGGCGCAGGTGTTAAGATCGACTACTGCTATTCCAATGCAGGTTATCGAGATTTAAGTGAGTTCCAGGGTGGTGTTACAGATGGCCCACGAGCGATGGGACACAGCATCGCCTAGGTAGCGATGAAATGGGGATTTTCCCGAGCGGCCAGGAATCCGGTAAAACATCTAATCTCCGACATCGCTGCAACCGGAAAAAGATCCTGCACGAACGGGATCAACGACGACTAAAGATAATCGCTCAGCGTGGCAGAAGTGGAAGAATTCCGCAAATTACTGCAGATTTCAATGCTGGGCCATCAACGACTGTCAGTGTCCGAACCATTCAACGAAACATCGATATGAGCTTTCGTAGCCGAAGGCCCACTCAAATACACTTGCTGACTGCTCGACACGCAGCTTTACACATTTTCTGGGCCCTTCAACACCGACAGTGGACTGTTAAGGACTGGAAACATGTTGCTTGGTCGGACGAGTCTCGTTCCATATTGAATCGAGCGGATGGACGTGTACGGGTATCCATGGACCCTGCATGTCAGCAAGGGAGTGTTCAAGCTGACGGAAGCTCTGTAATAGTGTGAGGCGTGTGCAGTTGGAGTGATACGGGACCACTGATACGTCTAGCTACGATTCTGACAGGTGACACGTACGTAAGCATCCTGTCTGTTCACCTGCATCCACTCATGTCCACTGTGCACTGGGCAATTCCAGCAGGACAGTATGACACCCTACACTTCGGGAATTGGTACAGATTGACTCCAGGAACACTCTTATGAGTTTAAACACACTCTTAAGACTTCCACTGGCCACCAAACTCCCCAAACACGAACATTAGTGAGAATGTATGGAATGCCTTGCAAATTACCGTTCAGAACTGATGTCCAGCCCCTCGTACTCTTATGACTTTATGGACAGTCCTGCACGATTCTTGGTGTCAATTCCCTCCAGCATTATTTCAGACAGAAGTCGAGTCCATGCCATGTCGTTTTGCGAGCCTGCGGGGGCACTACACGATATTAGGCAGGTGTTAAAATCTCTGTGGCTCTTCAGTGTAAATTCAGTGTTCACAAATGTCTATTACGGAGAAGGCCAAAGCCCATTTCCTGTACAAAGTTCCCTGCCGCCGCACCAGTTCGTAGTGTGAGTGGCTTTTTCCCCGAGTTAGGCAATGCGGCTGATCTCTGACAGGTAAGTAGTGCTCCGTGTCTTAGTGCTGAGGTAATGGACCTCACTGAGACCACTGTAGCGAAGCCTTCACTGATTCACAACGGGCATCACAATATATAGTGGGCGATACAGACAAACGAGAAGTGACTTAATGGCGTTGTGTAAAATTTAAAACGAATAAATTCGAGGGAAGACTATCCACAAAAAATAACAGTTTTAGATGAAGGTTTAGAAGAAGGTTCGTATTACAGATGAATCAGCAAACGAAGTGCGAAAACACTTTGTCAGTGCAAAGAAGCGGGCGAAAGAAACAAAAGTTACAATTCCATTGGTTTACGCTGAATAAGAACGGCAGCGCTTAAATCGAGGCTACGATTTAGTAACATCATTACCATCAGACAGAAGCGCGAAACAATCGTCACATTGCGTTAGGCGAAAATATGGCAACTACAAAAGATCCTGCGGATTCTGGAGGAAAATTCTTGGAAGAAAATTTTTACTGATGAATGATGGTAGCAGATTTTACTTGTAGATGATAACAGAGGACCGAATGTCACAATACTGATGTTTGCCAGGGGAAAGGGAAAAGCGTGTTTATCAAACTGCGAATCACTGTTTCTCGACGGAAGGTTCATGAGTTCTAACAAGCAGTTTAGACGGTTGTTTATACTCCACGCATACTTTAATAATTCTTAGGAGGAAACAAATACCATTCCAGTTGTTACTTTGTAGCCTAATTAAAAGCGAGAAATATATGAACATATTTAAAACTATTGAAAGTAATGTGCGTGAATGGAACCCTGCAGCTCGAATGATGATGGACTGAAATTTCTATCGTCCCAGCAGCTAATAGTTTGTTTCCTGGAACAGAGATTACTGGTTGCAGTTATCATTTTAGTTAGTGTGTGTTCTGCCGGCCGCGGTGGCCGTGCGGTTCTGGCGCTGCAGTCCGGAACCGCGGGACTGCTACGGTCGCAGGTTCGAATCCTCCCTCGGGCATGGGTGTGTGTGATGTCCTTAGGTTAGTTAGGTTTAAGTAGTTCTAAGTTCTAGGGGACTTATGACCTAAGATGTTGAGTCCCATAGTACTCAGAGCCGAGCTAGTGTGTGTTCAGTCTTCCGACCTCATTCCAGCCTATAAGGAAAACGAGGAAATAAGCTGTGTTCTGCTCTAGCACATCATCACTGGAAATATTGGATGATGGTCGGCTGTGTATTCAGCAGAGCATCCCTGGAAACCAAAAGGTTCACGACTTTTATGACTATTTTTTGGACCAGTGGCTCGAAGACGAACATACGCAAGAGAGATGTGAAATTGCAGTGGAAGGCCCCATCGCACTAATAACGTCTCAGAAAGATAGAATCGAAGAAGAAATACATTAGACCCTAATATCAAAAGTTCACTCTAATGTTTATTCATTAGTGAAAAATCTTCGGCAGGCCGCTGTGGCCGAGCGGTTCTAGGCGCTTCAGTCCGGAATCGCGCCGCTGCTACGGTCACAGGTTCGAATCCTGCCTCGGGCATGGATGTGTGTGATGTCCTTAGGTTAGTTAGGTTTGAGTAGCTCTGTCTAGGGGACTGATGACCTCAGGTGTTATGTCCCATAGAGGTTAGAGCCATCTGAACCACTGTTTTTAAATCTTCGAGAAGATGAAGAGTACCATGGCCATCGCTTTCACCGACTAATTTTAAACTTTGATCGGGAAAGAGAAAAAAAGGAAGAAAAAACAGTCAGCAATGAAGACTGGCGAAACAGTAGCAAAGGCCTTAAAGAAACTCCAGACTGATGGACAATTAAATTCTTACGAACAGAAGTTACCATGACGCAGAAAACGTCAGAGTCACTGTAAAATTTGTAAGCTTCGAAAAGTAGTTGAATGTAATCATTGACAGGACAGGTAGTTTAAATTGTGGAAAGAGGCCAAACTAAGGGGCTGCCAGTTACACTCGAACATACTAGTTTATTATTTAATCACACATTACAAGAGCCAAGAAAACTTTTTTTTTTCAAACACACTGCTTTACTCTTTGGGACTTAATTACCGGCTGAAAGTCACTTAAATTTAAAAATGGCTGAAGGCCAACAGCTTAAAACGCAAGCATAATCAGAAATTTAAAAGGCAAGCCTTACCTTAAGACAGTTCTTTATTTTGGTTGAAGGCCCATAGAATCTCAGATTTTCAGAGCAAACAATTTGAATTCAAAATCGACTGAAAGACCAACACTTAAAGCTGAAGAACATCAGTAAAAAAAAAAAAAAAAAAAAAAATTTAAAAAGGGCCTTACATAAAACATAAGGGTCCCATACACAAAAACGCCGGCACTGTTTTTTAGACCCAGTCCCTCTGCCCCGGCCTCGCTGCAGCTTCGTCCATGTTATCGTTCCAATTTAAGTCGGACCTGCTCCGGAGCCGGAGAGTGCTATACCTGAGCCCTTCTGCATCTCACGGAGAAACAGGACGAGCTAATGCAACAGGAGCGCGTTTTAACCCCTCGGTGGAAATGGGAGTATGTTGTCATAGTTCCGCCAACCGCGTTAAGTGTCTAAGGCTAGCGCCAAATGAAGCCTTCCCTGCAACACTATGTAGTAGAGCAGCTAGAGTGGTGTTTCTTGTTGGGAAAATTAACAAGTTTTCACATCATACAGGGCACGGAAGACGGACGAGGATTTTGCTACTGCATTGCGATGCATCTCCAAACTACATACAGGTACTGCAGTGCGAAGGGGATCTGTGTCTGTCAGGGTGCATTCATGTCTATTGTAACCTCCCCCTCACCTATATACCTTAATGACAGTGAAAAATTAAACCGCGTGTACCTAATGGAAATTTGGGAAAAGCAATCGTCACCGAAGTTAATCTGTCGGTAAAGAGGGAGGAAAGGGTTACACCTAAATTAAAGGAAAAATGCAAATGAAACTGGTGATATTAATTTTGAAAAGGGGTAAAGTTAATAAAGAAAGTAAATGTGCGGCCGTTACGTTAACAATTAACTAGCGGTAATTACATACTAGAGATTTGGGGGAAATTACGGTCGCCAGTCCTATGGACAATTACTATAGTAACTGAAAAAGAAAGGTTATTACACATATAATTAGCACTAGAAGCGTGGCAACTGAAGGTTGACACGTGTAGTGTGAAAACTGAAAGATTGTCAGAAGTAATAAATTTCGCTACACTCTGACTTAATTTAGCAAAAGAATTAAGAAAACTGGCTAATTGAAAGTTAATTTACTGACTGAAATTAATAGTGAGATTTGGTTCTGAAGCACTACGAAATTCAGTAAAATAACAGTCACAGGTAAACTAAAATATGCTAACAAAACTCGAACTCTTAATTTGTGCTTGTGTAATCTAAATATTGTAGCCAGCTATGAATACCTTAACTGAACTTTGAAATTAAATCGGTGAAATGGAATGATATTACTTTAATGCTGGCGTCTGAATTTCAACGACACTCGAGTTCATTTCGGAAAAGGAAGGGATGCAATGGTAATGCAATTGGGACAATGAGCAACAAAGGTTCATGCTAAGTTGTTGTAATTTTAGTTACGAAAATGGAACAGTTTGAAAAGCTGAGGTCTGCCATACAGTTCTAAAACTTTACGTGCTTCCAGTCTTCCTTGTTGGTTGATTGAAGGTTTGAAGCCGTCGATCGAGGAGGTGGCGACAGTCACTCATTGTCGGCTGTCGCTGTTGCAGAAGCTGGATGTTGGCGCGCCTTCTTCTCGACACGGTCACCAGGCGAAACGGGCTCTTGATGGGCGCCAGCTAATGCTTCCCGTACGCGACACCGTGTCAGAAACTATCATAGCAAGTCGAGCGCAATTACATGCTGCCCAACCCCGAAAGCGCGGCAACTCGCGGGAGAGTCACACCACACACCTGCTCCATTGCACTACCCCAGCCAGACTCTCTCTCTGCTCAGCCCGCGCTCCACCCGACAGAGTTAACACTACCAAAGATCCTAAACACTTTGGTTCTCCACACGACCTATCGATGTATTCGTTCGATAGCATAGTTTTCCCTAGGCAAGACCCAGAGTAAAAATACAAATAGTGTTTACAAAACAAACCAATTATACATCGACATAAATGCACATATATATATATATATATATATATATATATATATATATATATATATATATATATACAAATAGTAAAACAATTACAATATATAGAGACACAGAAATGTCATATCTTCAGGTAAAAAAATAAGGAAAAATCTATCGTACAGTAGATGGAAATAGAAGGATATGCATTTCCGGCGTTACACTATCACCTAAACACAGACTGTAAACGTCGTTTAGTGGTATTCTCACGTACTTCTGACTACAAGTGAACACTAACTGATTATTTACCTGTTCTTCATAGTGCTATTTGTTATTGTTGAAAGAGTTGGCATATTTTTCGACCGTGTTGTGATGAGTGTGTTCAGTTTACTGGGTTAGCGGCACATTACCTATGATTCTGACAAGGACGGATGTAGGAGGATTTGACCAGGGAGCTGTGCAGGCTCCAGGCTGCCGTGGCGGCGTCGATGCGTCCGAGAAGAGTGCTAGGCAGCCTCTGGAGGCCACAGCGTCACCCACAGCCCCCGACGCCGCTGCGCCCTCCGACTCGCACGTCCTGGCCGATCGACGCTTGCCTGGCGGTGACTGGCCGTCAATGGCGTCGTCAGAGGAAGGCTGAAGCCTCTACCGGCTCCACGGCTGCCCCACAGGGTTGAGGTATTGCCTTTTGGCGAAGGAAGCCTGAGCCAGCACACAACAACTAGCCCATTGGGACTGTGGCCGATATTCCTGAGAGGCCCGGGAAAGTGCAGTGGCAGGGACGACTTGGGAGCTCCAGAGTTAGGCACGTGACAAGAAAAAAGCAGGCAGCTCCACAAACGTGGCGAGAGTCCACTCCGTTTACTTGCTCGTGTGGGTACGAGTGACTTCTGCCGTCTGGGTTCACAGGCCATCCTCGGTTCCTACAGGTGGCTGGAGGATTCGAAAGCCAGCCTCACCCACGGGGTGGAAGCAGCCTATCGTTTCGCAGCATCAGTCCCAGAACTGGTCACGGTCCTCTGATTTGGAGCGAAATGGAAAGGCTAAATCAGACGCACAGACAATTCTGTGACGGCATTGGATTATCATGTGGAGAATTGTAGTGTTTCCTTTAATATATCAGGTGTCCACTACACGAAGGAAGTGCCCACTAGGGTAGTGGATTACGTGTGGTGTGCACACGTGGGTTTCTTAGGACACAGAAATACCTTCAAAAGATGCCTTGTGAGTCCAGAGAGAGTAGTATTCGTCATAGCAGATCGGAGAAAGAATGCTAACATAGTATTAGTGAAGTGCAGGAACGTCTTTGGGAAGGTCCTGGAACTACTCTCGCTTATAAACGGAACAATGCCTACGTAGTGCTAGCAACAGAAAGCCGTTTGAAACATGTCAAGAGCAATGAAATTCTAAATTCGGCTTGAAATGTGTATCGGAAAGGTACGTTGAACGCCGGCGTTTGCAGCCATAAAAATATAATTAATGTCTAGTGATATTAACACAGATTCCGAATTCGAAACAATGTGGGGGAAGTCAATTGTTTTAAGGTGGATAAAACATGGTATCGGAAGCTTTTATAGACCCCTTCTCTCAGCCTCATTAGGACGAAATATTTCAGGGGAAATTCGGAGGATATTTCGCGTAGATTTCCTCTTCATCTTATGGTTTGAGGTGGAAATTGTAACATATTAGCTGTTGACTGGGAGACTCAAGCGATTGATATGGGTAGTAGGGACAGAGGATCGAGTGAAATTGTTCTAAGTGCTTTATTAGAAATGAGACACGCGACCCGTGAAGATTGCATCTGAGACCCGCTGGTGGCATGCAGATCCGCACTTCTCGACTCATTAAGCGGAGAAAAGGGAATCAGTGACCACCAGGCCGTTGCCTCATTACTGAATACGGCTGTAAACAGGAATACAACGAATGCTGCACGAACATCTATCAGCGACATGAAGCAGAGTTCAGATTACCTGTGCAGTCATCACGAAAACTTCGTCTCCAGCATTGACAACGGTGATTATCAATGGAAAAAGTTCAAGAGCATTGTACAGTATGTTTTAGACAGGTATGTGCCGAGCAAAGTTATTAGGAACGGCAAAGACACGCTCTGGTTAGACAGCCGTGCTAGAAAACTGCTACGATATCAAAGAGAGCTCCAGTGCAAGTTTAAACGTAACCAAACAAAAACCGATCGAAGACAAAATTAGCTAAGTTTTGATCCTATATTACATCAGTAAACGGATCTAAGCCATCTGTGCAAACAGTCTGTGGCCATAATGCCATTGAAACGGAGGACGACACAGAAAAGACGAAAATACTTAATGTCTTTTTCCAAATCTGTTTCACTGACGAAGATCGCACTGTCATGCCTCTTTCAAATCGTCGCACAAACGACACAATGTTCAATACCAAATTAATGACCATCGGACAGAACAGCAGTTTCAATTGCTCAACTGAGGGAGGGCCGCTGAACCTGAGCTGATACCAACATCATTCTACTTTGAGTATGTGGAAGAACTAGTTCGACTTGTAGCAGCAATTTGCTGTAGGTCTTTGGGAAAGCGAAATATTTTTAATGATTGGAATATGCACAGGTCATCGCCATTTTCAACAATTATCATCGAACAGACGCTCAAAACTATATGTTTGTATCTCTAACGTCGGTCAGTTGTAGAATTTTGGAACATGTTTTGTACATACATTATAACATTTCTGGATGACGAAAATCTCGTCTGAAGGAATAAATATGGGTTCCGGAAACAATGAACGTGTTCGCCCTGTGTTCGTCCACGAGACCCAGAAAGCAGTAGGTACAGGCATTCGGTAGAGCTCAGTACTGACGTCTAATCAACAATATACGAGCCTCCGGAATACCAGATGAACTGTGTGACTGGGCTGAAGAGAGTCTAGCGACAGAACACGGCATCTCATTCTGAATGGAGAGCAGTCTTGAGACGTAAATGTAACTTCAGGTGTGCCCCAGGAGAGGTTTATAGGATCTTACTTTTCGCAATACACTGTACATCTGAGTGACCTAGTAGATAACGTAGGTAGTTCAGAGAGGCTTTTCGCAGATGACGCTGTTGCACGCAGAAAAGTCGCGACGACGCTAGAAAATTGTGGCGAAATGCAGGAAGACCAGCAGAGGTTCGACTCTTGGCGCAGGGAGTAGCAGCTGACACTCAATGTAAACACATTGCGAATACAAAAATGGTTCAAATGGCTCTGAGCACTATGGGACTCAACTGCTGTGGTCATAAGTCCCCTAGAACTTAGAACTACTTAAACCTAACTAACCTAAGGACAGCACACAACACCCAGCCATCACGAGGCAGAGAAGATCCCTGACCCCGCCGGGAATCGAACCCGGGAACCCGGGCGTGGGAAGCGAGAACGCTACCGCACGACCACGAGATGCGGGCTTTGCGAATACACAGGCAGAAAACCGTGGTGTGTCGCGTTCCTGAACAGAGGCGCGCTTCTCCTGTCGAGTGGTCACTTTGGAGGAGTAGTTAGTCTGACAAAAGGCCGTCATCCAGTCACAGCATTAAGCAACTAGTCAAAAGAGCAAAGCAAAGTTCATACTGGATAGCGGTACGGCTAATTCTGTAATTCTGTACGCTGTGAAGCACTGAAAGAATCGTACAAGTGTCGCTGAAGCGTTTCATTATCTCGGAATAATCTCTGTGTTCAACACCTCAAAAGATCCTTAAAAATCTTTCAAAGTGCCGAAACTCTTTTTGTGTTTGAGTGGAACTGACTTTATCGCTGTCGACGCATTTTCCATTTAAAATTTTTTTTATTGGTTTACGTTCTTATTTACACACAAATTAGGAGTTTTATTTGCCAGGATATTATAAAAACTAAATACCATTAACTTTCACGCAAGTGGCCCCTCTTTTGGAGAGGACAGTCGTAGAAGAAAAGTCACAAAAGCAAAACGAACCACGGAATAGAGACTGAGAGGACACAAGAAGGACGAAATACCGTAGCATAATAGGAGCAACCGCGGCGGGAACTGGTTACCTACCATCCGACGGCTTTTGATAGACGCTGTAAAGCCGTACTGTACGAGAATGTTGACGCTGCGACCATACAGTAGCATGTGCTTCAGAGCAAAGTGGGTGCGAGCAGAAGCTGTACCTTGTCAATAAAAAATATGATACGGTGTCCAATCTTGATCGTTGCTATCTTAAATATACGATTCAGTTTTTCGGACCGCGCCACACTCAGAACTTCCCAGATAAGGACGGGATAGCCTAACACGTATTCCATACTTCAACAAAGAGATATCAACACGAACACTGTAATAAATTATTGTATCAGTGTCCGAGAACGGAAATAAAATGGACCCAAACAACTACAGAGAAATAAGTTTAGTGACAAATATACATAAGGTCTTTGGCAAAATAACTACACGTCGAGTCAGAATAGTTGCACAGGTCCTCTCGAACGATTACCAAATCGAATTCCACAAAGATCGCTCACGTTATCGACGCTTTATAGTGTAAGACGGAAAGATTTTACACCTTAAAATGCTTACGAAGCATACTACGATACGGAATTAGATTGGATTTTGATATCATTTGGTAAGAGCAGGCTATTTTATTACGAATACAGAATATGACTGACACTGACAAGCGCACATTGTTACTAATAACTGAACGTGAAGTGCATGCTGGGTGACAGAATTTAAATGTAGTGTTGCGGTGAAAAGCTCAGTGAAGGAACGAGACGAGGGTTGGAGTGCAGCCACAGGCGGGCGAACGGGAAAGCGGCCAGTGGGCCGGCGGCTGGCCGGACACTTGCCACGGCTTTACTTGTTCCGGAGGGTTGGCTCTCATGTCTCCCCTTCCCCTCCTCCCCCTCCCCCTCCTGCTCCTCCTCACCCGTCGGCCGACCCTCAGTAAAGGTACTTACTGGTTTACTTAACATAGGACCATAATCTCTATCGATTTTCCGCCACATTTCTAGAGAGAGTTTCGTTGCGGAAACTATTAAATGCATCTCGCATTGAAATTCACACCAAATTTCGAGCCTCAGTAAAACTTCGCCAATCTTAGACATTTTGAATTCGTCTAAATTATACGTGCCTTTTTCGGTGGTCCTAAAGCAGCTTTCTGTCGTGTTTTGTGTGCCACGGGGGAGCAGTTCCGTCTCTTATTAATTTATTTCGTATGAATCTCTCGAGTGCTGTTGATACTATTTCTTTGAATTTAAGCCACATATGGTCTTCACTTACGTAGTTTGGAAGGATTGAAGACTGTCCCCTAGAAAGACGTCAACCGAACTGTTCGTTGCTTTTATAAATAGGTATATTTCGCGTTTAGTTTTAGTGAATTTCTTTGCTACGGAATTGAGCCTCGCTACGACTGTGTCTTCACTAATCCCTGTATACGTTGTGATGCTCAGGATTATTTGTGGCTAAGAGGCCAAGTGTGTTTTCGTAACCATTTACAATTTGAACGGCCTCGTGAACTAATTGTTCAAAATAATTTAAAAAAAAGCATTTAGAACAATTACGGAAGTTGTTTTCTATCTACAATAGGGTCTGAAAATGTATTTTTGTTAACATACGGAAGGGAGATTGAAGTCAGTGCCAACTACAATTGCATGAGTAGGGTACCTGTTTGCGATGAGACTCGAGTTTTCTTTGAAATGTTAGTGCAGATCATTAGAATTACTTTTCCCTCCAAAACGTAGAATGGTTTCTCTGTGACCCTGTAAATACCAGAGCTAAACAATGTAGAACAACAACGTACGTTACAAGCACAGCATCCTGTATTATTTCTGTAGTGGACTGACCCGACAGCCAATCCATTAGGACTTGTAGCCGAATAGCACGCGTTTAAGCTCACTCAGGCTGGCGTGAGGTCTGGAACAGGTCAGAGAAATAAGACTAGCTAAACATGAGTAACTGGTAGAATACTTAACTTTAATCCACAATTGGTGAACATCGCTCTTGTTGATACATTATATAATCTCAATATAAACTGGTCATGGCGCCTTGCTAGGTCGTAGCAAATGACGTAGCTGAAGGCTATGCTAACTATCGTCTCGGCAAATGAGAGCGTATTTGTCAGAGTAGCTTCGCTAGCAAAGTCGGCTGTACAACTGGGCGAGTGCTAGGACGTCTCTCTAGACCTGCCGTGTGGCGGCGCTCGGTCTGCAATCACTGACAGTGGCGACACGCGAGTCCGTCGTATACTACCGGACCGCGGCCGATTTAAAGGCTACCACCTAGCAAGTGTGGTGTCTGGCGGTGACACCACAATTTCATTTCCTTATTTCTATCATTTTAAAACTGTACGTCGACTTTAGATGACATGTCGATCATAGATGTTGTTATCTCTGTTTATGAACGTAGTTTCAGTCATGTTTTGAACATTGTCCCGATACACTTTATTAAGTAATGTTTCGCCGCAAGGGATTTCGGATTTTAGAGAGTAAATTAATATGGAGTATGTCGTTCTTCTTTTCAAACATTCACATATCCATTTCTTCTTTCCTTATTGTCTTCTGGTAGTTGTAGTAATTAAAGTAGACACAAATGCAGTGAACAAAAAGAAATGTTTAGCGTACATTCGCATTCTCTTTACATCGTTCCTTTCTTGTTGCTCTCGTGGTGATGGACTGTGTCTGTCGCAATCAGTAAGCGTGAAAGGAAGCTACCGTACAGACAGAGGGATCTATATTTATACTGCGCAGAACTAATTACATAGTGACATAATCGTGGGAATTGCTTTCGTTTCTCAAAAGTTATAAATATTTGGATTTCGGAAAAGAAGCTCTGTATTTGGCCAAGATGTCGAAGAAGGAGGTCCCTTACGTACTGGTTGTATCGAGTAAAATGTGGAGACGGCGGTTTGAAAGCGGACAGAAGAAGTACGAAGAAGGGTGTCTCTCGACTTGAGCGATCGCTACTCAAGCTACCTGGCGAAGGGGCAAGTGTGGCAAATGTCCGGCGTGGCAAATGTCCGGCATTCGTCTGCGACACTGGACAGAGGCGCCTCTAGCGGCGCAGCAGCGGCTGCCGCAGAGGTTTCACGAGGACGCGGCTGATGCAGACTGCGACGACGGCAGGCAAACTCTTAGACAATGCAGGAGCCGCCTGGAACGTGTCGGACAGTGCGCCGTTAACACAGACTAACGTCCGACAGTCTGTTTTCCGCGATTATTAACGCGGGTGTTTCCAATTGGTAGATTAGTATAAAGGAAGGGGAGTGGAAATTTCTTCTGGGAAGTTCGATGGGAGAAACAAAACTCGAGTTCGTCGTTGCCCTGAGTTATTAGAGTGAGGTGAGCGCAAGTAGGAACAGAGCGCCTCGAGAGTACGAGTGAGCCGCTGCCACTCAGAGGAGAGCTGGCCGTCTGCCTCCGACACGCAGCTGCCTGCCCTCGGCCTGGGCAGGACACCTCTTACAGGCTGTGCCTAAATACAGAACGTTGCTCTTCGTTGAAGAGGAACTTGGCCCTTTGGCTGGGAGTCCGCGTCTTGCGCCTGGCGTACAGCTTTCGGAAGAGCTCTTTCTCTGTTATGCAGTTACGATCGAGACGTTTCCGAATTACGTCCCTTTGGCTGGGAGTTGCCGTCTTACGTCGGTACTAGGCAGTGAAGCTATTCTGACAGGGCCCGGGCTCAGCTGCTCGCGGGCAGCAGCCCGCTGTCTGAGGACTCAGTTTCCAGCAGTAGGAACGTGACGGGGCAGCGCAGCCCCGCCCTCGGCGCGCACTGCCTCGAGAGTCGCCGGCCTGCCTCAGACAGCCACGCCAGCGCTGGCGGCACACAGTTTACATTTCTGGCATTACTTGTAAAAGTATTCCAACTGAGGTTTCACCTTAACTGACGGCAGTAGATTCTTCTAATTTTCCAGTACGGAAGCGAAGTGAGTCATTCCGTGCAGACAATCTCGGATTGCGTAATTCACAACTGGGCAAAACTAGGCAGAAAATAGCCAGTATCATTTTATTGCAGTCACTTCATGTTTCATGTGTCCGCTGAACGTTGTGTAAGTTATTGGTGTTAATTATACAAGTTTAACTCCAAATAAACTCTTCTGTCAAAATTAATATTAGGCAACAGCTGTAATTAGTGATCCAAACATCTCCTCTAGGGGTGTGACAGGGCTACTTTTCAAGATAGCGTTTTAAAAATTCCATTGTGTAATTAATACACTGATAGATCCCCTTAGTTTGCATGTCTCGAAAATGCACAGCAGAAAACCCGCACATAACTACATAGGTGAACGACTGGAGGAGTGTTACAAATTGATGACCGTGCCAGCATTAGTTTCTAGGCATCCCCGATAGACAAAAAAAAAATCGGTTCACAGAAACCTCAACTTAAAATTCCTTCAGCTAATAATTTCTGTGAAAAGTATCATCCAGCTTGCTTGCATAGATTTTGTGTTTGTGTACTTTACTTTAAAGAACCTGTAAACTCGCGCAGAATCATTATTATTAGTATTAGTTGTATGTTGTATTTTATGTTGTTTCTCCCGGTTTCCTCGTTGCTGACAGTCTTTTGTATTTTGCTTTTCAGTGTTCAGTCGTTTGGATTTACTGTGCGGTGTGGACTTTCACTTGCTGGCGCCCAGTTCCCAGGTGTTGTAGTTGGAGTAGAGCGTCCTGCGTACTCTCGACTACTTTATTTCCTTGAAAGAGTGAAGGGCAGTCAGAGAATCAGAACAGACGTGGATTTTAGCACTCGAATCACATCTCATCCCCTCCAGTGCTCGTAAGATCGCATATAATTGAGCGTCAAAGACAGTAAAGTGCGACTTTGTCTCAGGGGCTATTCATCATATTACGGGCGGTCTCAAATGAATGTACTCGTGGGCGTGGGCGGTGGTGAGGAGACACTCGTCCCAGTGACGCTACTCTGTGCACGCAGAGTGGCTCCAGCGGTTACTGCGCTCTTCTTACTGGTTGGTCGACGACGGACAACAGCACTCTCGTAAAAGTCTTGTTCCAAATCACCTGTGTGCCTTAGCGTAATAATTAACGGCCTGGAAACCGAATCTGTTTTCATTACACTGATCAACAGACTGAAACTGGCACTGCCGGAAACATAGGATGCTGTAATCGGTTGCTAGCAGATTTGGTCGATCGCGGTAATTTTCGAGGTCTAGTCACGATAATGTGGATGACCTCACATGTATTTGCTGCCGATGGTTTGTTAGGGCGGTCAAGAGTGAGGTCACCAGCGCCCGTATTAAATGAAATTCGCAGCCATTCTGTGACTCTCTTACTCACACTGTCACACAAAACAGCAAGAGGTGGATGCCTAAGCATATGAGCATAATACACAGACTATAACCACACAATATCTAAAATATTGGGACAAGGAACTGTGCCTACACGATTAATAGTAAAATAAATGATGAAACAACTACCCTAGAAACACACAAAAACTTTCTACCTAGAAGACATTGAGAAGACCAGACATCATACACAATTTTAAAACATGAACCACATTCGATTTATCATCAACTAAATAGAGGGCAGGTCAGCTGATAAATGGGTGGTGGCTCTCATGGCTCGGTATGAAACGCATACAGTTAAAATGTGGCTTACAGAAACCTGTACACCACAAACACTGCATACCAGTGGGTCTTCCCGCCAAAGGAAGAATCCGTGCGTCAGAGGACAGTGTCCTATTCGTAGGTGCGTTAAAGCACTCGCTACCCTCACAACGGCCGTGAGGAGGGGCGCCACGGCCGTGCCGTTGTCTCCACGCGCCTCAGCTTGTTGTTCCCCAACCCTCCCCGCACAGAGGCGTGATGCTTTGTCACACCAGCGAGATAACTGTGTGGACACGGGCAGCACGATCGGAAACTGTGACTTCCAAACAGGCAGCCTTTGATGCTGCGACCGCTACCTCATTACCTAGAAAGTCCACGTGCCCTGGTACCGAGCAGAACGACACGCCTTCTTCCTGCCTCTGTAACTCGAAAAGGATGTCACGAATCAGCTGAAGATACTTTTCCACTGGACACATGTGATCGATAGCCTGAAAGGTTCTTAGGGAGTCGGTGCAGATGGGGAATTCGGCAGCAGGAAGGCCAGGTAAGCGAATATGATCTGGAAATAACACAGCACAGCTGACGGAATTATCTTACTTAGACCCATCAATGTAAACCACCACACGGTCACAATGCTCGACTAAAATTCTATAAACCATTGATTTACAAACAGAGGACGGAGTAAAAATCTTCTCGCACACTGAGAGATCTAAAATAATCCTGGGTCTCCGTATTAATCAGGGCAGCGAACTACTCCGACCGTGATGAAGCACAGAAGTATCGTCTGGCCGCGAATGCTGAACAGTTTAGATGCTGGTAGCCCATTTCTAAGTAGTTGTCCCAGTGAAAGGGTGACTGAGGCGTGGAGAGCAGGCTGCGCCCGCTGCCGGACTCAAACGGTCGTTCACCAACATCGACACAGGTTGGACTCGTCCTGTACGCTCCTGTCGCCAACCGAATCCCCTCATGATAAACAGCATCAACCATCCTAAGACGGTCGTGCTGAACCATAAGCCGTGCAACCATAGTCAATAAGGAGTTCGCACGAACAACTTGTATAACTGAAGCAGACATGATCGGTCGGAGAACCATGACCTGTATTTGAGGCATTTTAAAATATTAAATGCCTTCAAACTTTTGGCTTTAAGAGACTTCAGATGCGGTAACGACATGAGTCGTTCTTAGAAATTGAGACATAGAAATTTTACTGAACGTTTAAAATAAAAAACAGTGTCCCTCATCGTGGGATGAGGCAGGGTAAAAGGGCAACAAGAACGATTAAAATTAACACAAAAACATTTTTCTGAGGAACAGTTAAAACCTGCACCCTCTGTCCACTCCTCCAGTCTCCATGTCGTACGTTGCAACTGACGAACGGTCGTTGCAAGGTTCAGAGAGGAGCAGATCAGAAGATAGCAAAGTCGTCCACAAGAATGAATATCGAACAGGAGACGTAACTGTGAACGCAATACGATTGATGGCAATGGCAAACAGAGCTACACTTGAGTTATCTTTGAGGGACCCCAATTTCTTGCTCTAACTGCTCGAAACGATCATCACCTACCCGATATCGAAAAACTCATCTGAAAAGAAGGACCGAATGAAAATTGGCAATCGTCATATAAAGCCCCATTGGTGAAGCTATCCCAGGATGTGATGGCTCCAAGTAGCGTCACAGACCCTCTCAGAATCGAAGAACTGTGAGCTGAGAAAGATAGATGGATTTCCGCCTCCAGCAGGATGAGGTTGTCGAGGGCTTTGTGATACCTATGAGCTAAGTAGGTCTCGCAGTTCTAGGAAGGCGGTTGTCCGTGCGTTCTAGTGACTTTTCCACGCAGCTAGTGATTGCCACACTACACAAACAACTGGGCAACATGCGGTCCTTCCGCTGTTGCAGAAGGGGCACTAAAATCGCCTCCCTCCGCAAGTCAGAAAAGTTCCTGATCAATCAGTTGACATTTAAGAGGAACAAAGTATTTCTTTTGCATCCTGGTGACGGAACTGCAAAATGCGATTCGGGATCCGATTCTTAACCGGGACAGTCTACTAACCCGAGACAGGACACACTCAAACTCTCACATGGAAAAAGAGCAATTCGAGTAATCTGCTTTGGCAGAATTAAAATTCCAGCCTCTGCTCTCGATCATGCCCGATGGCGGAAAGGTGGATCCTGACTTGCAGTGGCAGTGATAGAACCAAAGTAATCTGCCACCGTATTCGCCATATTCCCGGGTGCAGACTGTAGGCACCCTTGCCGCAATACAGCACAGTTGCCAGATATCCTTTGTATAGCTTCCCATAGCTCTGAGGAGCTAGTGGAATGATCGCTCGAGACCAGAAAAACTTGCCAAGACGTCTTCTTGCTCTCCCTCATTGTCTGTCTTGCCTTTGCACTTGCGAGGTTCATACCAGAAGGTTGACACTTAAACCCTGGTAAGGCCGCGCGTCTCTCCCTGACTGCGAAGCGACACTCATTGTTCCGTCGCGGCAGACGGCTCCTCCGAGTCGGTCTGAAGGCTTGCTGACAGATACATCGGCGGAACGGGCTATCACTTCAGTAATGTCATCCCGCCAGTCCTGGGCTCTATCTGGGCGATCAAACACAGCTAATTGACCGTACAGTACCCATTTAGCTCTGCTAACCATCAACTGTGGCGGTTTCCTTTCAGGGACAGAGATGAATCGAGACAGGGAATCGGTCACTGAAATGCAAGTCACTAACCACTTCCCAGTCAGCAGCATCGACAAGAGCAGAAGAACAAAAAGCAAGGTCTATGGCCGAGAATGCTCCCACGGCAGAGCTACCACCCGTGTTAGTAAGTCATAACTGCTGTGACACGAGAAGGCCAGCGACAGCCCGACCCGTGGGGCACACTCGTGGAGCTCCCCGTAGCACACTGTGTGCATTAAAATCTCCAAGGAAGAAAGGCACAAGAAATTGTGAAAGCTGGTCAGAAGCACCCGCTGTATCCAAACTTTTGTTCGGCGGCAGGTACCGAGTACAGATGGAAACAGCAAATGCAATACGCACCTTGACAGCAACTGCCTTAACAGATGTTCTTAGGGAGACAGAAGTCGTGTAGTGCCATTCACAATGGAGTTGCGCACATATAGGACGCCGTACTCGTATGCTACCAGCTTCGGTTGATCACACCGTATTTTCGTTTGCTGTTCACCATAATGTGGGCGGTCTCACTCGGATTCTTTTGTGGACACGACCAGTTGAGGAGATACACTCTTCCGAGTGACGCCGGTGTCTACAGGCAGACTGGCGCCTGTGCTGTGGTCAGCGCACGCCCCCTGCTGGCTCATCGAGGACTGGCACAAGCGCTCTCGGGAAGTCTGGCTGCAGATGACCTGTGCGCCTTGGTATGAAAACCGACCCTGCCGTCATTACACTGATCAACAAATAGAAAATGAAACTTTCTGGCAGATTAAAACTGTGTGCCGGACCGAGATTCGAACTCGGGACCTTTGCCTTTTGCGGGCAAGTGCTTTACCAACTGAGCTACCCAAGCACAACTCACGCCCCGTCCTCACAGCTTTACTTCCGCCAGTACCTGTGAGGACGGGGCGTGAGTTGTGCTCGGGTAGCTCAGTTGGTAGAACACTTTCCCGCAAAAGGCAAAGGTTCCGAGTTCGAGTCTCGGTCCGGCACACAGTTTTAATCTGCCAGGAAGTTTCATATCAGCGCACACTTCGCTGCAGAGTGAAAATCTAATTCTTGAAATAGAAAATGTTTTTGAATTTGGTTCCCAAATGTGTGGAACCACGGAAATATAGGATACTGTAATCGGTTGGTAACAGATTTGGTCGACCGCGACGACGTGTTTTCGGGGTCTGGTTCAAATGGCTCTGAGCACTATGGGACTTAACATCTCTGGTCATCAGTCCCCTAGAACTTAGAACCTAACTAACCTAAGGACAGCACACAACACACAGTCATCACGAGGCAGAGAAAATCCCTGGCCCCGCCGGGAATCGATCCCGGGAACCCGGGCGCGGGAAGCGGGAACGCTACCGCACGACCACGAGCTGACGTTTTCGGGGTCTGTTTACCGGCTTGACACCGACCCGTTGGTGGGCACGCAGCACGCAGCACGCAGCACGCAGCACGCAGCACGACGCTCTGACCGGTGGCCGCGTGGCGCGGGGGGCTCACACCAGTCCGCCAACAGCACTCTTGTAAAATTCTAAATGCGAGTCGCTGTAGGCCCAGGTGTAATACTTAACAGTCTCGAGTGACAACTTGACGTTAACTGGTCAACAAATTTCAACTCTTTTTGCATCTGGCTTCTAAAAGAATGGATTTACGGAAATATGGGGTACTCAATTCGGATGCTACTAAATTTTATCTGCCATATCGTATGATAACATACATAAAGGTTTCAAATGTCATCGATTTTCTTTCCAACATATGGTGTACTTTGATAAAACAAAGTGTGACACATGTAACCTGAAAATCATTAAGTACCGTAACCGTGATCATTTTATACAGGAAGTCACAGTACCATCAAAACACTAATCATAATTACAACATTCCCTTTAAACAAAACCTAACAGCAGTCGCTTGCTTTTGAAGGGCCGCGTGGTCTAGGGCGCCTTGTCTCGGTCGGTCAGTCTGGCTCCCCCCCCCCCCCCCCCCCCGTCGGAGGTTCGTAAGAGGAGGAGCGTAAGTTTAAGTTAGATTAAGTAGTTTGTAGGCTTAGGGACCGATGACCTCAGCAGTTTGGTCCCATAAGGCCTTACCACAAAATTCCAAATTTTTTGTTGTTCAAGGATTCCGAAGACCATGGGAGCAATGCTTCGCCGTGTGAATGTCTTGCTGGAAGCATTCACTCTGTTTATCGCTCATAGCACCCACGGTTTGCAGGATAAATCGAGGAACGAATGTAAAAGCCGTATCTTTGGTGACGTCCGATATCCCGCCCTTCAGCAGTTCTCCAGTAGTTCAGTCAATATAAAAACATATTTCTCTCCTCTTACGTTGCCCAAAATAGCCATGAACAATGCCTATGAAGGACGTCCAGTCTTGTAAGTAGAAATTACTGAGTGTAGCATCAAAGGTCTCATCAATCTAAAACTCTCTGGTTTGCATTCCCACAATCACAGTTTCTTGCAATTTGGTCTTACTGATCTTGGGAAATCCGTCTTTCAAATTTCTGAACGGCTCACGTCTTCGTCATCAGGCTTAACTTCATGTAAACCAGAGACTGCACGATTTGGCTTGGCACACCTAACAAATGGTTCAAATGGCTCTGATCACTATGCGACTTAACTTCTGAGGTCATCAGTCGCCTAGAACTTAGAACTAATTAAACCTAACTAACCTAAGGACATCACACACATCCATGCCCGAGGCAGGATTCGTACCTGCACAGCTAACAGTCTGTTCTTAACATTACTCTTCCTACAATGTCTCATAGATCCCCCCTTGACGTAGTTGTGGTTTTTGATATCTGAGCAGTCGAACAAACACATAAATGAACAATATTGTTAAACAAGTCCATAAAGGTGTATGTAGTGCAACAACTTTTATATCGGAGGAGACCATCGTATTTGGTGCCCTGTAGTAACAGGACCAAGCTGTGATATTTTCGCTTCGTATCGAGTGACTCAACCAAAGGTACTGACACACACACACACACACACACACACACACACACACACACACACAGAGGATGATTATTTTAAAACTGACTCAAAAACGTTACGCATCGCTAAGGACGTATTTTACTTCTACAACCAAAAATATCTAGGAAATGATAATATCACACTAGTTGCCAGTTGTTATTTTTTGTATTTTTTTAAAATTTTTAGTAGCCTACGCGTGCTCAACGGCGAGGTTGTCAGCCTCCTTACACGCATTAAGAGAAAAGATTGTGGATAAAATTACGAAAATTGTCGTCACACAGTGAGGAAGAAACCTATAAAATGATACTCATGCACTCACTCCCACCTCATGCGCTTTGACCTACACAAACACAGCATCTCATATGCCTTAAGACAACGGAGAAAGGGATTAAAAGAGAAATAAAACGAGGAGCTAAAACAAAGGCACAAGGAGATAAACCATGCTGATCACTTACAAAAACATTTGTGAGCCAGTCAAACTGTAGCACATTAAAAACGTGTCCCCTAAATTTCTCAACCTCTAACATCCAGGCACGAGGAGGTTTACCCATTCACTCCAAGATCTTTCATTTACAGCTCGTTACGGCGACGCTGTGGTAACTACAGAGACACGCCGTGTCCTTTTCCAGTTCCAAAAACGGTACCAGAATTGCCTCCCACCGCGAGTTGGGAGAATTGTCTCTCTGCTATATCGGATTCAGACTACGTAAGAGGACTCGGTCGAGACCGTGCGCAGCATCGTGAACTGCAGACGGTGCGGAATCCAACTGCCACATGGATAATGGGTAGTTGTAGGACTGCGAATTCTTAGACCGTAAGTCCGACTCACCGCTAACGATGGAACGTTGTATCCCGGTTTTCACGATACGCGCGATCCGAGTGGTTAAACCGAGATCCCCGTTCCGTGTGACACACAACTTTTCACCGCCGCTGAAGCTCGCTCCGAACCTTACGGTGGCGTAGGTCTGGCGGCGCCTACCAGTCCACAGCTGAGGATCCCCAGCGTCTGCAGGTCGGTACCCAGCAAACGAATGCCGAGCCCTCGACGGCAGTTTGGAAAGTGGTTGTCGACCAGGATTACGAGCACAACCGACTTCTTATGTTTCCCTTGAGTGTCAGTGAGTGATGAACAGATTTTGTTTGTTTCCGAATAATTTTATATATTTTGAGTAAGAAAAAGCGATGTCTCTTGTGGATATAAAATCAATTGTAATCTATTGTAATTACAATCGTTCAACTTGCGCATCTCACGGTGATACTTAGTGTTGGCTGCCAATGCCTTAATCGAGTGCAAAATGTGTGTAATTACGTGTAATGACTATCAGTTAGTTCCCGAACAGAACATAAAATAACACGAGACAAGTTGTTTTTATTTACTTGGGGTGTTGTGTCGTTAGACTTCATAACTCTCTCGACTCGGCACGGCGCGTACAGAATTGTCGACAGAGACTGATCGCAAGTTCTCCCACTTAACGCGTTGTCTAGCATTAGGACAAAACTTTCTGTGGCGCGGCAAGAGAAAGCATCAGCGCGCGTGTCGTTGCAGCGGCAGCGGTGGTTTGCAGCGGGTTGCTGGGGGGGGGGGGGGGGGGGGGGAGGAGGAGGGGGCGGAGCGCGCCTGGCGGGTAGCCATCTCTTTTTCGGGGGCACAGGACGCTCGTTGTGACAGCGCCAAAACGTAAACACGGTCACACCAACTTTCGAGAAAATTCAACTGAGTCATCGGCGGTATATATCGTTACGGCGAAAGTCGGACTAATCTCGGCTCGTGATGGGATTCGGCTTCCCGCTTCACCAGGAGGCTTACCGTTACAAACTGCCGTGAGCCGCCATAATGCCGCAGTAAGATCTGACGACGGACTTGGCATCCCTAGTTTAACAGGAATGAGAACATAAAGTCACGCACTGAAGATAAAAAGGCGCAGCGAAAACAGAAAAGGCGGCAAATTAAACGCATTTTTGCGAGCGAGAAATATCTGGCTATTTATTGCAACACTTACTGAAAGAAATATTTTGTCTGGAAACGAAGGCGCTGTAGAGCAGCGAGGGCAGTGAGTGGCCAGGTGGGATCCGGGCGGCCCGCCGGCAGGGCTGTCTTTCCCCGCCCTGCCCTGCCCTTCGCTGCCGCTGCCGCTGCCCTGCCCTGATCACAGCTACGAGTCGAGACTAGAGATGGGCAAAACTGTTCTTTTCAGAGATCGGATCAGAACTGTTCACTCCCTGAAATGAATTAGCTCTTTTTCATGACTCACCACTCATTTACAATAGAAAATAAATGGAAGGCACATTGCCCTTAAACTTGGTTTATTCCAGTACTATACCTGTATTTTGATCTTATTTGATCCTATTTTGAAGTAACACAGATAATGAGTAAGAATTTTGTATTGTTTATTGAAATTTCCACAATATGACAAAGTTTTTGATTATTGATTTATTTTGCACTATCGTGGTTTTTTGGGTGATCGGAAAATGTTGTAACTTGAGATTTACATTAACAATATATTTGGCTATAATGTATTAAAATTTCATTAACCTCATACAAATACATCACAAGCCATATATTTTTAAAGTGAACGTTTCCTTCTGAAGACGCCTAAAATCGCAAAATCCGTACCAGAATAAGGAAAAAAAATATAAATTTGACTGTAAAACGAAAGTGCTGCATATAGCCTTACGCAGAATAAAACAAGGAAAATATTGGTGTATCACATTTTGCGATACGTTTATCGGTTCACTCGTAATTAAAGCGTAAATTCGAGTGTCCATAATAAAAATCCTATAGTAAGAGGAGTCGTCAGGAACCTAATCTGATCAGTTTAAACAAATAAAAATAAAATAAAAACAAATGATGTATACATAACATAATAATGTAATATACATAGCGGTATTACTACGAAGAACAATATCCAGTAGAGACGAACTCCGATGCAGAAGCACTGAGTCGAGCAGGTCGAGCCGCGAGCTGTATTACTGTGTGAGCTAAGACCGCAGAGACCAGAGGGACACGTGAGTTGCTTTGCTCAACGCTCTGGCTAGACTCGAGAACGGTGGGGTGAGCGTTGAGCGGGCGAGTTCCGAGGGTGGGGGGAGCGGTGAACGGCCACCACTCACCCGCTCCGAGACAAATCGTCCGTTCCCTTGCGAGCAGGTTGTTGCAAGTAGTTCCTATGTTATCCGCTAGGTGGCTCTCTGTCCTGTTGCTCGCATCAACTGCCCAGAGGGCAGGACGTGCGACTGAAACGATCGCCGACAGAGTGCGATGCGAAGTTAAGCTGCGCCA
This sequence comes from Schistocerca cancellata, assembly GCF_023864275.1. Lineage (NCBI taxonomy): Eukaryota > Metazoa > Arthropoda > Insecta > Orthoptera > Acrididae > Schistocerca > Schistocerca cancellata. The sequence goes on from NC_064626.1 coordinate 8,921,667, forward strand.
GACACTGCACGTGGCAGACGACGCACAGAGACGGCACGGCATATGTGAAACACAAAATCCAATGGGGCACTGCACAATGCAGGCAGCCGAGGTAGAAGCAGGGCAGAGGCCGGCGCTGGCTGTGTTGTGTGGCGTGCACTGTGCTGTGACCAGCAGAGGCGCTGCTGATATGCTCCGTCTCTCTCTCTCTCTCTCTCTTTCTCTCTGTCTCTCTGCCGTGGGAAACGTTTGGAGCTACCGTTCTTTTTTTCTGAATCACTGATTGTTCACTCCTTTGAAAGATTCAACTGTATGAATCAGTTCAAGAGCGGATCCCCCATCTCTAGTCGAGACCCGGGGCTGTCCATTCTCCCCGTCTTCCAGCCAGCTGACTCGGCCACGGGCGGACTGCAGTCACTTCCTGTAACTTTTCCCCGTCGCGGCCCTCACAAGACACCGTCGATCTAAAGTAAATGGCTTAGTACTAAGCGGCAGGATAATACCTCCAGCAAAGATTTACAGGGCGGGATTTTATCTATATTTTCGAATTACAATTACTTTAAACAGAAAAATTCTTTCTGTTGACTTCCATTACAAGTATTTAAGTGAGTAAGGAAAATAAAATAGATTTTTATTTATTTTGTTCTGAATCGGTATAGTAGGAGAACAAAAGCTGAGGCTATGTTATCTGTTTCCCAAGGGACATGGAGGCGTACTGCAACTGCATCCTGTGAAGTGTGAGGAGAGAGCGTCGAGAAAGGTCGCCGGCCGAAGTCGCCCCTCCCCCCCTCCCCTCTCCCTTTGTAGAAGTAGAGTGGCGAGAAGATGCTTCACCATAGTCTAATGACTCCCCCTCTATCTGAAGTGATTAACAAGTAAGCATAGTGCACTCACAATAGAGACAACAGTCAGTGAATATCAAAGCTGTCAGTCTGAAGTGTTTGTTTCCTTTCTTTTCAGGTACATTAAAGGACAAAATAAATCATTTTCGAACTAAACTGTGAAAAACTATCTCAAATTTACTCACACGTTTTTGTACACATATATAATAATACTTTGATGCGTGTTTAGGTGTGTATATATAACTGTTTTGTATGTCTACTATTAAGTACCAAAACTGCCATTAACAACTTTTATAGAGGTAAAAGGGTTTTAGTAAGTTCTTGCTTCCAATATTTGATTTCGTTTCAGGAAATCTTTCCACAAAATAGAATAGCGGAAAATGTAGGGAAAGAAGCCTGCGTAGTACGGCGAGTGGAGTACTGGTATTTCTCCCACTTGCCCGGTCAAGGACAGTCCAGCAGAGTGCCTAAGCATACGCCGTCGTGGTTTGACAATCTGTGCAGGTATCGGCTCAAGTGTGTCGGTTTTCAGTACACGCTGTATCCCAGGTTTTTACCATCCCTTGTGACCAGAACTTCTAGAAAGAGTAGCTGTTTATCCTTTTCTACTTCCATGGTAAATTTTGTGTTGCCATGGAGTTTGTTCAGTCTTCTTATGAAGTCACCGAGCTGTTCCTCACCGTGGCTCCACACATCGGGCGTACCTGTAAGACACCGCAGGTTTACAAGGTTTCAAGCCCTGTGCCCGTGCTTTGAAATGTTCCATGAGGAAATTGGCCATCAATGGACCGAAAGGGCTACCCATGGCGACGCCTTCCGGCTGTTCATAGTAGTTGCCATTCCACGTCAAATAGTTCGTGGTGAGACACGGACGAAAGAACTTGGCCATGTCTTGGCGGAAAGTGGAACTGATGTGCTCCAGAGACTCACTAGTAAACAAAGAAACAACATCAAAGCTGACCAGCTTTAGTTTCTTCAGCTCCTCAATCAAATGTCCTGAGTCCTTTATGTATGTCTCAGTCTTCCCCACGTGCGACTGGACCAAACAGGTTTTCAGTCGGTGAGCCAGGAGATCTAAAAATCGACCTTAATGGAACATTATTGTTACGGATCTTTGGTAAGCGATACAGCCGATATGGCAGGGCTTCTCTGTTCCGTAGGCCCCTGTGTATGTCCGCCGAGAGAGAAGACGCCTCGATACACCGTTTAGTATTCCACGTGACCAGCTGCGTCGGATCTGCGCTAGTTTCCGGTACGTCATTGGATCTAATAGGTCCCGAATCTTCTGCCCGTAGTCTTCGGTTTTCATTACGACGACTGGATTTCCCTTATCGCCAGGTAGTGCCAATATACTCTCGTCGTCGTTCAGACTCTTTATAGCAACTACCTCTTTTCTCTTCAGGTTACAAGATGGTGCTTTTGTTCGGCGCGGTGTCCTGGCTCTTTCACCACGTACTTCCTCAGCTTTTCTAGAAGGAAGGGTCCGAATGGCCGCTTCGGTATTAGCAATAAAGTCCTCCACAGGTATAGTTCTCAGGAAGGCAACGAACTTTCTCCTTTTTGAAGAACAGACTGTTCCTCTTTGCTCAACTGTCGTTCAGTGAGGTTGACCACGGTGCGTGACATGCTGGGAATAGCGTGGGCAATTTGCTTCCGGATCTTGCAAATTTTTTTTCTTCTGTCGCTCTGTGCAACGCTCGAGCTCGTTCTGCATGCTCCTGTGGGTGATGCTGTCAATCCTGTCCCAGTCGTCTCGATGCACTCTGCTACTTAGTTGATAGAAAATGTTCAAAAATTTCTCATCCGTTCTTGCAAAGTCTCTCCGTGTTGCACAAATGTGCTCACAAAGGAAAGCTCGTTCCTTTCTGTCGTACATACGACAGAAAGGAGAAAGCGTCAAGGTGAACGGATTCTGGAATGCCGTGTTGCAGCGAACGACCCTTGCAGGTAGCAGAAGGATAACCGCACCGGAAATGACCACGGAAAGCCCTCGGACGTTGGTGTCAGGTACATACAGCCTGCGGCCCCGAGCTCAACTCCATTCCACCACCAGCAGTGGAGGGTGAAGCTTTTGACAATGCCAGGCACTCGTGCTGGTGAAAGGTCAGAACAATCATCCAGCGATAATCGGCCCAAGAACTCGAGACAAAAACCAACAGGCAAATGGCCACAAAATCCTTAACAATTGTGTAATGTAAGAAAAGAGAGAGTGCTAATTACCGTAAAGACGGGACGTTATGTTGCACACAGTCACAGTTGAAAGACGCTTACACATTAGCTTTCGCTCACAGCCTTCGTCATAAAAAGAAAGAGAAACACACACCACTCATTCACACGAGCAAGCACACGTGACCGCCGATTTGGGCATCCCGGATCAAAATGGCGTTCTTAATGTGTCACCCTCACGGTAAGTAGCAAGCTGTCGTTTGCTACACTGTTGATAAGTAAAGTGTAGAAAAATTGTGATCGTTGTTAGGCTTCAACTGACAACGATATAAACAATTTTTAGAGTCCAAATGGGTGCTGACTGGGCGTCGCTGCTGCCGCTGGAAGTAGTTTCGAAGCAAGTGTTCCCTGCTACGTCAATACCGAGAAATATAAATAGCGAGGTAACGTGCTCAGCTTCACTGTGAATACGTTCACGCGCATATGACGGTTGAAACTGTGTAGAAGGTAACTTACTTGGATTATGAATTTATCTGGAAAACATGCGTTTTGTCCTCCATGTTTTGTACGTGTGCCGCTTGCCACATAATAGAAAATCGCCTGGCAAGATTCCGAAACTATTCTGCAATTCGACGCGAACAACTAATTTCTTTGTAATTGGGAAAAAACAGCACAAGTCATCTGAGATCTGATTTGAGCGCTGAGTACAACAGCAGAAACCTTAAAGGTTTTTATATTTATGAATACGTGTGACCACTGATCATAGTATATTGTTCCGTTAAGCGATAGTAGATTTTGATTTATCGTCCTGATTCCTGACTCCTTTTTCAATTTTCTGAAAGAGTTGGAACATTTTATTTCAGTTTAGGCAAGTTGAGAAGTGAAGGTGTGAGATGAAGAGTATGGAGAGCACGTTCCCCGTCGCTTTCTGGCCGTCCGCATGGGTTCTCAGACCCTTGTGAAAGGGCACAGCACAGCACTGTCCAACATTTCAACTGACAAACAAGGAAAAAACACCAGTATACACTTTACCGGCCGGCACGCAACTGTAATTTTCTATTTAGTGACGAAATTTTCTCTCCCCTCCCCCTTTTTTTTAACATCGTCCCGTGAAACATTATTAATGAATTTATTGAATAAATTAACATGGAATGTATCGTTCTTCTTCTCAACAATTCATAAACCCATTTCATCATTCGTTACTGTTTCTGGGACTATCAGTCATAGTAATTAAATTAGCCTAAAACGTAGTATTCTCAATGATTAGCGAACGTTCACATTCTTTTTAGATAGATCTTCGCCTGCTCCTCTGGCGATGGCCTTTCTTCTGTCGCAACCTATTCGTCTATTCTGTACAGCTCCTTCAAACATAACCCACAGACAAAGAGGCCTCGTTACGTGAAGAGCCCGTCCGAGGCTCTTGTCAAACCTGACCTCGGAGATCAAGTGTACGAATGTACAGCATGCTTGTATAGATTATGTTCCGATAGACTCTTACGTTCTGCATGTGGTCGTGTGGTATTTGACGGAAACGTTTTTTCGATTCGTTCGTGAATCCTGTTTCTTTCATGTGAAAATCGTTATAACTGAAACCGGTAAAGAGTAAATATACAATTGTACGGCTGGTGGCGGAAATATGCCTTTTGGAAATACTTATCAGCCTTAGACGGTCACCTCAGAAAAGTTTCATTCTGAGCGTTGCTGCGCGACGCTGTTTCTTCTGAGAGTGGGCGCTAGGCACGTTCAGGTGGGCGCCCGCCACTGCCATACGTATAGGCCGTGATGCTGACTTTAGGTTATCTCTCCGTATAGCGGAGCTGCTGAGTCGCTATAGGCACAACAAAAAGATTCACACAATTGTAGCTTCCGTCCATTAAGGCCTTTGTCAGCAATACACACTCTCACACACACTCACGGAAACGCGAGTTGTCTGAGACCGCAGGCGTGTGTGCAAGTTGCGTTTGCGTGAGTGTGTGTGTATGTGTGTCTGTTGCTGAAAAAGGCCTCATTGGCCGAAAGCTTATATTGTGACAGCCTTTTTGTTGTCCCTATCGCGACTCAGCACCTCAGCATCTCCGCTATATGGTGAGTAGCAAACTTTGCTTCTCTAATATTGTTACATTCCATCCTGGATTTTTCATTGTTTGATTTAGGTTATCTCTGTTTGACTACGACCGATGTTTCTCACTCTGACGTGCGGCAGAGATATCAGATAGCACAGCTTGACAGTGAAAATGTCGCTCAGTTCAAAGCAGCTGTTTCTTACGCAGTTTGGGCTGCAAAACCGAATACGGCATCTGAAAAGCTTCGTTAGCTTTTATTTCCGAGATACAGTGCATAATGGTGTTTTAAAATATGTAATCGAGTCAGTCTGCATTACGTTAAAATACCGATGTACATCTTACTGAGTTCATTAGAGAGGATGATAAGAAACGGTCCTAAAAGCTTGCAGGTGTGGTTGAGCTGAGAAATAATAGCAACGAATAAAAATCGGCAAGTTGAGCCGCCTCCGAGTTATTTAGCACCGTAGTTAGCCAACCAGGGCGTCGTCCGCCACAGACAGAGTCACCAAACTTGTATTTCCTTTGGTTTCCTCGATGTAGATTAAATGTATCACTTCTGAAAAAGGCACATTTTAACTAGTAATGAGAATTTCAAAAAGTGGTAACTCACGGAGCCACAGATGTCGGTGCATTAGCACATTTTAGCAAATGTAAGTGCTTTAATTTGCGTGTGAAGCGATATGATCGACTAACTTCAATGCTAAATAATTCAGCAAAGGCGTAACGTATGGAATGTTTTGCCCAGCGCAACTCCCCCCCCCCCCCCCCCCCTGCAAGATTTTCACACTGTTTCTGACCGCCCTGTAAAGAACTTGTTTGATTTCTTATCTGTTTGGAGATTGTCTGCAGTGAAGGCAAATATGAACTGAATCACTTTAAAAAGCTATAATGCCACTTTAATATGTTAATCGTCCTGACTAATTCTACATTACCTGTAGAGACGTGATGTTTGCCAGCGAGAAACGCTACCACCGTTGTGTTGGTTTGAAGTTACGTCGTCAAGACAAACCACGTGTTTTCTACAATTTCGTATTTTGCAAACTGACATCGACGGATCAATGAAACCGGACGTTCCACGCCCTACGCCGTCCCTGTGTTCAGGAGGGAGCCGACAAGGCACGTATGTACTTGTTAATTCCGCGTGATTTGTGCTGTTCACAAGGATCTGTTAAGAAAGAAGAGTTTGAGTATTACATATACCAATGTCCCGTCAGCCATCCGCCCAGTTCTGCTTGGGGATCTGCCGAATCCACCAGGGCGCTATACTTTGGAGGCACGTGTTGATGGAACCAAAACGGAGCGAACATATGCTTCAAAATGATAGGGTCCTAATTTCGGAGCTGAATCGATAAATGAACCACACAGGCTAGCCCGAGGTGATGTGAGTGGTTTAATTCGAGACCTAGACCTACTGAAAACGAAACTGAATTTTAAAGCATTTAGGCTGATACAGTGGAAACCTGTAGAACTACATGCTAATATCTAAATGTGCTGGCCACAGAAGGTATTTTAAAAATGGGGAATGGACTGATGACAGCTTTGTATGAGGCGCAACGGCCAGAGGACTATTCACAGACGCCTCAAAGCTTAATTCGTAAGCCGTGTTGTTACGTAATGTGAGTTGTATGCTTTCGAATCCTACAGGCCATGCTGTCAATATGAAGAAAACATGTGCGAGGATGAAATTACTTCCGGAAGCAATTAAGTACAAAGTCTCAACTGGTACATTTGGCGACACCTCAATGTGTTTTCAATATTGCTATACATTCCGTCAGCACACTGTTTCCTATGCGAGTGAGACAGTCGGGGAAGATCTGCACGGAACATCAAAAAACACTGGTCTCAAAGATAAATCCTGCGACCGGGTTATAAGAATGTCCAGCTGGTAGGTCGAAATAAAATTATTCTCTTGCCTTTACACAACAAACTCGGCCTCACTAATAATTCTGTAAAGAAATTGAGCGAAGATGTAAATGCTTTCAAGTAACTGAGAGACAAACTAGCACTCGCGAATGAGGCGAAATCGAAGAAAGGGAGCTTCGCGGATCTTAAAGTTCGTAAAACTGTTGTGGATCAGAACTTTGACTTAGTTCACCAGATCAGTTAGAAGTAAACTTAGAAAGCGTTTAAAACTGAGCAATGTATCATAGCTTAAGCATCGGCGTGTCACTCAAACCGCACTTTCTCCACTCGCATTACAATTTTTATTTTTTTTTTAATTTTATTGTTTCAACAGAAAACTACGGTGCATTGAGTGATGAATAACGTGAACGCTTCCACCGTGACATGTAATGGCGGACCTGTTCTGCGTTTCCAGACTGCTCGCGTTGCACATTTGTTGCTGAAATAAGTGGTTCACCTGACGCTGATTTTCCTACTTCGGGTCTCGGAGTTCCGCCCAATCTAGAAAAGACAAAAACTGTGTGAATTCGATACGTACTCTGCCACCTCAATGGTATACAGTGGGCACGTGATTTATCCGGGGTGACTTTACACGCGTGCAGTGCGTAGAGTCGGCCGAGAACACTCGGACACCGTCACCGGACTGAGGGCTACGTAGGCCTGACTGCCTCCAGAGCCTCCAGCCGAGCAGTAGCCTCTCCCCACCGGAGACCTCCTCCTCCAGCAAAGGGCGTGCCCTCACCTACATACAGCCTTCGTTTCCCTGTAATTTCCTGGTCCTAAGCTAACTGAGTTCTGTACTCTGCGATTACTGCAAATAATGAAAGAGAAACCGCGTCCTCTCTACGGCGGCCACCGCTGCTGAGTACACAGAAAATGTGACTCGTATATGAACCGGCTGTGGATGAATTTCGAATGCAGTAAGTGCAGAGGACATTTAAAGATTGCAAATGGCGAAATCGTGGCAGAAGAGTAACATTCCTGCCCAACTGACGATGCAAGTGTACAGATTCAGGAACGAAGAAAACACAGTTCCCATATGGCAGATTTCTAAGAGGTGTGTCATTACTGTCACTTGTCGCTATGTGACATCAATTAATTTTACGGCCAGTATTTTGCTGTTAGGTTTACGGTCAGTCGGACCGTGTGCCGGAAGAGAGTTTCCCACCCAGCTGGCGTCTCAGGTTGTGTTCGGAGTTGTTTGGTCTGCAAAGAGTGCGCCGGTAAATGTGACGCCTCCTCGGAGGGTGGGATAGCATTGGCGTCAGTCAGGGTGTCACTGCGTCAGCGTAGGGCGGCGTCGCAGCCGCCTGCCACACACTGCCCGCAGACTGCAGGAGAGCGGTCCGTAATCGCAGCAGCTCGCTTCTCGTGTACTCTGGATGTGCAACCTAAATTGCTGACTTTATTCTAATACGAATTTTAGGTTCGTTAATGTTGCATCAGCGAGGTACGCGGCTGAGGATACCTCGATGCTGTGGCCTCCGCGCAGTCTTTCTTCCTCCCGCAGCTGTTAGTCTCACTCTGAGTAGCAGTCGTTTCCGCTCGAATGCGCCATTTTATTACTTTTTTTTAATACAGCAGTTTCTTTAGCGTGAAACAGTCGATGCTCTTGCAAGACAGATTAGTACACTGAACTACTTCTGCGAATGTAGCGCTTTGTAGCAGTTACCTGTGGGACTCAAAGTAACAGTCGGCGAAGAGATTTTGTAGGTGATTCTAGATGATTCTGATTGTGATTGTGACGAGTTCAGTGACAGTGAGAGAAAGTACATCCAAAGTTATTAGTGACTTCCATACGAATCCTATGCGGTAGTATACAGCTCTGATAGAAAATTTTTAAATTTTGGGACAATTTTCGCTAAATATTTAGGACTATAATATGTTTTAGGCTTATGTGTTCATGGAAGTTTCGAGATTTCAGATTGTGTCTAAGAACATTGCGAATTTCCTTTTAAATATATCACACGAAATTACGGGAGGTCGCAAGCTATATGTCCAAAGTGAAACACCGACATAAAACGACTGATTCTTTACTTTTTGAAAAGTCTTGTTTTTGTCGTTACTTACTATCACAATAAAGCTTAATCTTGCGAAAAATTTGTGAAATCACCTCCTTAAAACAGTTTCGCTTTTCCCAGTCTGTTCTTGTATTCTTCGTGGTAATGAACGTTAATTGTGTGAAAAGTTGATCGACCCTTGTTTCGTTTAAGAGTAAATGAAATTGTTGAGTCGTGCTCACTATCTATATATAATGGCAAACTCAAGTCAGCCCCTTTGCTCGCAGCTAGACAACCGGTACCGGAACCCCGCGCAGTCTGCCGCTTTCCCAGGTCGTCTGGGCCGCAGTCGTTTCCGACCAGTCACACGGGGACGGCCGTCCGGCGACGTGGACACTGCCAGCACCTGCTGGAACCTCAATGAACGTCGGTGTTGCCGGTCTGTTAGTTCACGTGCAAGACAAACCTGACACTCGAATCTGGAGGAAGACGATCTCGGTATTACGTCTGCTGCATCGCATCCACGGAAATTGCGCGCAAAGTGGTATGTACGGTTGAGCCATATGGACTTCATTGTTGAGCGTCTTATTATGTAGAGCGCGCGAGAAGCTACAGTAACCCGTTCAGTCGGGGTTTTCTTATGACGACAGAGGGATAGAGAAACAATTAAAATCGCTCAAAAGAGGAAAGGTCTCTGGACCTGATAGGATACCAGTTCAATTTTACACAGAGTACGCGAATGAACTTGCTCCCCTTCTTGCAGCGGTGTACCGTAGGTCTCTAGAAGAGCGTAGCGTTCCAAAGGATTGGAAAAGGGCACAGGTCATCCCCGATTTCAAGAAGGGACGTCGAACAGATGTGCAGAACTATAGACCTATATCTCTAACGTCGATCAGTTGTAGAATTTTGGAACACGTGTTGTGTTCGAGTATAATGACTTTTCTGGAGACTAGAAATCTACTCTGTAGGAATCAGCATGGGTTTCGAAAAAGACGGTCATGTGAAACCCAGCTCGCGCTATTCGTCCACGAGACTCAGAGGGCCATAGACACGGGTTCCCAGGTAGATGTCGTGTTTCTTGACTTCCGCAAGGCGTTCGATACAGTTCCCCACAGTCGTTTAATGAACAAAGTAAGAGCATATGGACTATCAGACCAATTGTGCGATTGGATTGAGGAGTTCCTAGATAACAGGACGCAGCATGTCATTCTCAATGGAGAGAAGTCTTCCGAAGTAAGAGTGATTTCAGGTGTGCCGCAGGGGAGTGTCATAGGACCGTTGCTATTCACAATATACATAAATGACCTGGTGGATGACATCGGAAGTTCACTGAGGCTTTTTGCAGATGATGCTGTGGTGTATCGAGAGGTTGTAACAATGGAAAATTGTACTGAAATGCAGGAGGATCTGCAGCGAATTGACGCATGGTACAGGGAATGGCAATTGAATCTCAATGTAGACAAGTGTAATGTGCTGCGAATACACAGAAAGATAGATCCTTTATCATTTAGCTACAAAATAGCAGGTCAGCAACTGGAAGCAGTTAATACCATAAATTATCTGGGAGTAGGCATTAGGAGTGATTTAAAATGGAATGATCATATAATGTTGATCGTCGGTAAAGCAGATGCCAGACTGAGATTCATTGGAAGAATCCTAAGGAAATGCAATCTGAAAACAAAGGAAGTAGGTTACAGTACGCTTGTTCGCCCACTGCTTGAATACTGCTCAGCAATGTGGGATCCGTACCAGATAGGGTTGATAGAAGATATAGAGAAGATCCAACGGAGAGCAGCGCGCTTCGTTACAGGATCACTTAGTAATCGCGAAAGCGTTACGGAGATGATAGATAAACTCCAGTGGAAGACTCTGAAGGACAGACGCTCAGTAGCTCGGTACGGGCTTTTGTCAAAGTTTCGAGAACATACCTTCACCGAAGACGCAAGCAGTATATTGCTCCCTCCTACGTATATCTCGCGAAGAGACCATGAGGATAAAATCAGAGAGATTAGAGCCCACACAGAGGCATACCGACAATCCTTCTTTCCACGAACAATACGAGACTGGAATAGAAGGGAGAACCGATAGAGGTACTCAAGGTACCCTCCGCCACACACCGTCAGGTGGCTTGCGGAGTATGGATGTAGATGTGGATGTAGATGTAGATGTAGATGTGTGTTCTATGTTGCCTTCAACCCCAGTATTGCTGTGAGGCATTTACTGTAGGTACATTTCTAAAGCTGCTTCACTTCGCGCTTATGGCTGTCTAGTGCCTTTTTGCTCTGAGGATAACATATGAATACTAAAGTTGCGGCTGTAATTTGTACTCACCATGAAGGCAATTTCAGTTTTCCTGTCTTAACTGAAGCCGTATGAGCGTTTTGGTTCAAATTATACAGGGTGGTCCATTGAACGTCAAACGAAAAAACTACAAAGAACGAAACGTGTCTAGCTTGAAGGGCGAAACAAGATGCCGCTATGGTTGGCCAGCTAGATGGCGCTGCCATAGGTCAAACGGATATCAATTGCGTTTTTTTAAATACGAAACCCTATTTTTTATTACATATTCGTGCAGTACGTAAAGAAATATGAATGTTTTAGTTGGACCACTTTTAACGCTTTGTCATAGATGGCGCTGTAATAGTCACAAAAAAATGGCTCACAATTTTTGACGAACAGTTGGTAACAGGTAGGTTGTTCAAATTAAAATACAGAACGTAGGTACGTTTGAACATTTTATTTCGGTTGTTCCAATGTGACACATGTACCTTTCTGAGAACGCATGCTGTTACAGCGTGATTACCTGTAAATACGACATTAATGCAATAAATGCTCAAAATGATGTCCGTCAACCTCAATGCATTTGGCAGTACGTGTAACGACATTCCTCTCGACAGCGAGTAGTTAGTCTTCCGTAATGTTCGCACATGCATTGACAGTGCGCTGACGCATGTTGTCAGGCGCTGTCGGTGTATCACGATAGCAAATATCCTTCAACTTCCCCCACGGAAAGAAATCCGGGGACTTCAGATCCGGTGAACGTGCGGCCCATGCTTCGTGCTTCGATGACCAATCCACCTGTCATGAAATATGCTGTTCAATACCGCTTCACCCGCACGCGAGCTGTGTGCCGGACATCCATCATGTTGGAAGTACATCGCCATTCTGTCATGCAGTGGAACATCTTGTAGTAACATCGGTAGAACATTAAGTAGGAAATCAGCATACATTGCACCATTTAGACTGCCATCGATAAAATGGGGGCCAATTATCCTTCCTCCCATAATGCCGCACCATACGTTAACCCGCCAAGGTCGCTGATGTTCCACTTGTCGCAGCCATCGTGGATTTGCCTTTGCCCAATAGTGCATATCATGCCGGTTTACCTTACCGCTGTTGGTGAATCACGCTTCGTCGCTAAATAGAACGCGTGCAAAGAATCTGTCATCCTCCCGTAATTTTTCTTGTGCCCAGTGGCAAAACTGTACACGACTTTCAAAGTCGTCGTGCAATTCCTGGTTCATAGAAATATGGTACGGGTGCACTCGATGTAGATGTAGCATTCTCAACACCGACGTTTTTGAGATTCCCAATTCTCGCGCAGTTTGTCTGCTACTGATGTGTGGATTAGCCGCGACAGCAGCTAAAAAACCTACTTGGGCATCATCATTTGTTGCAGGCCGTGGTTGACGTTGCACATGTGGCCGAACACTTCCTGCTTCCTTAAATAACGTAACTATCTGGTGAACGGTCCTGACACTTGGATGATGTCCAAGATACCGAGCAGCATACATAGCACACGCCAGTTGGGCATTTTGATCACAATAGCCATACATCAACACGATATCGACCTTTCCCTAATTGGTGAACGGTCCATTTTAACACGGGTAATGTATCACGAAGCAGATACCGTCCGCAATGGCGGAATATTACGTGATACCACGTACTTATACGTTTGCGACTATTACAGCGCCATCTATCACAAAGCGAAAAAAGTGGTCCAACTAAAACATTCATAATTCTCTATGTACTACACGAATATGTAATAAAAATGGGGGTTCCTATTAAAAAAAAACGCAGTTGATATCCGTTTGACCTATGGCAGCGCCATGTAGAGGGCCAACCATAGCGCCATCTGGTTTCCCCCTTCAAGCTAGATAAGTTTCGTTCTTTGTAGTTTTTTCGTTATTTCATGAGATATTTGGGCCGGTCACTATCAATGGACCATCCTGTATACACAAATGATATACATATGAATTTTAAACTTTTGATGTTACAGATATTCCTCTTTACTGGGTCAGAGGTCGATAACTTAGGAGTATTATTGTAATTGGTTTTGGTATGCAGTGTCAGAGATATTACTGTTAGTTGAACCCAGTTGTGCGTTGTTTGTTACATTTATTTGCACAGTCTTTATGGCTGCCATTTGATGGTGGTGGTAGTATGTATGGGTGGCTCAAGAGCGAGGTCATCAGCGCCTGTACTCAATTAAAAGAGCACGAGTGTGGTTATGAGTTGTTAGAAGCATGCAAGGAAATGTAAATTAAAAAATGGAATTCGCAACCATCCTGGGACTCTCTCACTCACATTGTAAGACAAAACAGCAAGAGGCGGGTGCCAAAGGAAGTGTGAGCATAATACACAGACTTTAACCACACAACGTCTAAAACAGTTGGACAAGGAACTGTGCGTGCACGATTGATTGTAAAATAAATATTGAAACAACCACCAGAAAAAAATGGTTCAAGTGGCTCTGAGAACTATGGGACTTAACATCTGTGGTCATGAGTCCCCTAGAATTTAGAACTACTTAAACCTAACTAACCTAAGGACTTCACACACATCCATGCCCGAGGCAGGATTCGAACCTGCGACCGTAGCGGTCACGCGGTTCCAGACTGAAGCGCCTAGAAACGCACGGCCACACCGGCCGGCTCAACCACCAGAGTAAGACGCTAAAAACTTCTGCCTAAGACACTGTTGAGAATACCAGATATAAGAGATAGTCTTAAAACACGAACCACATTCGATTCACCACTCTGACAAACTCTCTGAATGGAAGAGCCGGGCCTGTCTGTTTATTGCAACATTTCGGCTCGTGTTATTCCCAGTTGGCGGATTGCCGCCAGCTGCTTAGTCTTACGTGGTGGGCAGTCGATGGCGGAGACCACGGAGGTTTCCCACCGGGAATGCCTACCAGCAGTGGTAGCGCGAGTAAGCCGCTTCGGGTATCTCTTAAGCCAGAATACTTTTAAAGCGCCTTTCGAAACAGAGCAAACCACGTGAGCTCCCGAGAGATTTCAACAAAAGCCCACAGGCTGTCCTAAAATTGGAAGCAGAGAACAAAGACCCCGATACGTTTCTGTAAAAAGCGTGGGAAGCGAGCTGTATTCACACCCTCATACACTATTCTACCTACGGTAGTGCGAGGCCAGTGCACTGGCAGCTACTACTTTTCGAGAAGGAAGACGATTAGATTGGTTAAACGGATTAAAACGGTTGAAGAAGTAGTGTGACTTGTGTTACCAGCTCAGGGGAACGAGGCAGTGTCGTAAGTTGGTCGCTGACCTGCCGAGTCAGACAACGGGACGGCGAAAGGAAGGGGACGACAGGTGCCTTACATCGACGACACGGGGTGCAGTAACCGGGCCCCGACTACGTCAGCCGCGCTACAGCGTCCCGCCGCCCTACTGACCGGGGAAAAACAGCCGACGCCAGCGGGGGAAGGGGGAGGGGGGGAGGGGGGCAGCGCACGTACAGCGACGGCAGCGCGCGCGCCGCCACCCAGCCCCAGCCTCCAGCCCGGACACCGGCCTGTCCGCCGCACAGTGAGCAGCCGATGACGTCACATCTCGTCAAAATAAGTACTCGTGTTTCCCTTAGTGAAACTTGAAAAAAAAAATACAATTTTTTTTTAAAAAGTTGTAGTTTTAGGACGGGAAACTTGGGAAACCACAAACAGGGTTTTAAAAATACATATAATCATGAAAATTTGGGAACATACACATTTTATGTTCACAAAATAAATTCAGAGTTTGCTTCTAGTTTACGCTCTCAAAAGAATTACTAAATAATAAGAGAAAAAAATAATTTAATTCGATAACAAATCTGTTACGCTTATTAATTTGAAAAAAAATTTCTGAAACAGTTACTTGTTTATGTTGCGGATGTGATTCGTTTTACATTCATCTCTTTGCATGTTTAATCCGGAGCACCTGCACCGTCAAGGTGGGTATACGGAGTATTCTACATTGCCCAACTTGCCATCTCGAAGTTCAGAACATAACAACAGAACCAGCGGTATCCGTAGCCAAAATTCAAATAATAAATAACTTTCCACAACTCTTTTACTTGTAATGCCACTTCCTGGGACGAGAAATGAAAATCAAAAATTAGCTCCAAAATTCCCAAAGATTTCCCCAAAACAAGTTCCAAATTCCATGAAAAATCAACACGCAAACATATTTCCAATTAACACTGTTATTTGGATATTAACCAGTAATTGAATCAGTCATTGAATTAGTCACTTATTAACATACGAAAGAAAGATAGGAAACCAGTGAAATCAAGTTCAAAATCATAGTAAATCACAAAATCACTATAATTAAAATTCGCAAAGAAGAACCAACGTTCCCAAAGAATACTCCGTGTGAGTACTCTTTGAGATTCGTGAGTAGTGGGTAAGGATGATACAATCCGTTGCCACTACGTTACGAGAGTTAGCCGAAGCAGGTCGTACTTTTGAACGCTCGTATATGTAAGCGTAATTAGATTGTTTTTTTTTTTTCAGAACTGATTATTGCGATCTACTATGACGCAGTGAAGCGATACTTTGATTTCAAATATTACGTTATATAGAATTCAGATAGAGGACTTGCACATATTAGACAGAAGTGACTTTTAATTAGATAACCTGAAGTTAACACTATTTAGGAAGTGAACGCAGATAGACAATTTCATTCGTAATAACTTGGCGATAGTTACGAAGCATATAACTTCCCCCCAACACCTGGGAAAGCTTCCGCTACAGTCTGGAACCGCGCGGCCGCTACGGTCGCAGGTTCGAATCCTGCCTCGGGCATGGATGTGTGTGATGTCCTTAGGTTAGTTAGGTTTAAGTAGTTCTAAGTTCTAGGGGACTGATGACCTTATAAGTTAAGTCCCATAGTGCTCAGAGCCATTTGGACGCTTTGGATTTGGGAAAGCTTCTTCCTCACGGCTCTGGTAGTTGGTGGGCTTACTGGTAGTTGGGAGCTCCAACGTCAGGCGCGTAATGGGGCCCCTTAGGGATATGGCAGCAAGGGAGGGGAAGAAAACCAAAGTGCACTCCGTGTGCATACCGGGGGGAGTCATTCCAGATGTGGAAAGGGTCCTTCCGGATGCCATGAAGGGTACAGGGTGCACCCATCTGCAGGTGGTCGCTCATGTCGGCACCAATGATGTGTGTCGCTATGGATCGGAGGAAATCCTCTCTGGCTTCCGGCGGCTATCTGATTTGGTGAAGACTGCCAGTCTCGCTAGCGGCATGAAAGCAGAGCTCACCATCTGCAGCATCGTCGACAGGACTGACTGCGGACCTTTGGTACAGAGCCGAGTGGAGGGTCTGAATCAGAGGTTGAGACGGTTCTGCGACCATGTGGGCTGCAGATTCCTCGACTTGCGCCATAGGGTGGTGGGGTTTCGGGTTCCGCTGGATAGGTCAGGAGTCCACTACACGCAACAAGCGGCTACACGGGTAGCAGGGGTTGTGTGGCGTGGGCTGGGCGGTTTTTTAGGTTAGATGGCCTCGGGCAAGTGCAGAAAGGGCAACAGCCTCAACGGGTGCGGGGCAAAGTCAGGACATGCGGGGACCAAGCAGCAATCGGTATTGTAATTGTAAACTGTCGAAGCTGCGTTGGTAAAGTACCGGAACTTCAAGCGCTGATAGAAAGCACCGAAGCTGAAATCGTTATAGGTACAGAAAGCTGGCTGAAGCCAGAGATAAATTCTGCCGAAATTTTTACAAAGGCACAGACGGTGTTTAGAAAGGATAGATTGCATGCAACCGGTGGCGGAGTGTTCGTCGCTGTTAGTAGTAGTTTATCCTGTAGTGAAGTAGAAGTGGATAGTTCCTGTGAATTATTATGGGTGGAGGTTACACTCAACAACCGAGCAAGGTTAATAATTGGCTCCTTTTACCGACCCCCCAACTCAGCAGCATTAGTGGCAGAACAACTGAGAGAAAATTTGGAATACATTTCACATAAATTTTCTCAGCATGTTATGGTCTTAGGTGGAGATTTCAATTTACCAGATATAGACTGGGACACTCAGATGTTTAGGACGGGTGGTAGGGACAGAGCATCGAGTGACATTATACTGAGTGCACTATCCGAAAATTACCTCGAGCAATTAAACAGAGAACCGACTCGTGGAGATAACATCTTGGACCTACTGATAACAAACAGACCCGAACTTTTCGACTCTGTAAGTGCAGAACAGGGAATCAGTGATCATAAGGCCGTTGCAGCATCCCTGAATATGGAAGTTAATAGGAATATAAAAAAAGGGAGGAAGGTTTATCTGTTTAGCAAGAGTAATAGAAGGCAGATTTCAGACTACCTAACAGATCAAAACGAAAATTTCTGTTCCGACACTGACAATGTTGAGTGTTTATGGAAAAAGTTCAAGGCAACCGTTAAATGCGTTTTAGACAGGTACGTGCCGAGCAAAACTGTGAGGGACGGGAAAAACCCACCGTGGTACAACAACAAAGTTAGGAAACTACTGCGAAAGCAAAGAGAGCTTCACTCCAAGTTTAAACGCAGCCAAAACCTCTCAGACAAACAGAAGCTAAACGATGTCAAAGTTAGCGTAAGGAGGGCTATGCGTGAAGCGTTCAGTGAATTCGAAAGTAAAATACTAGGTACCGACTTGACAGAAAATCCTAGGAAGTTCTGGTCTTACGTTAAATCAGTAAGTGGCTCGAAACATCATGTCCAGACACTCTGGGATGATGATGGCATTGAAACAGAGGATGACAAGCGTAAAGCTGAAATACTAAACACCTTTTTCCAAAGCTGTTTCACAGAGGAAGACCGCACTGCAGTTCCTTCTCTAAATCCTCGCACCAACGAAAAAATGGCTGACATTGAAATAAGTGTCCAAGGAATAGAAAAGCAACTGGAATCACTCAACAGAGGAAAGTCCACTGGACCTGACGGGATACCAATTCGATTCTACACAGAGTACGCGAAAGAACTTGCCCCCCTTCTAACAGCCGTGTACCGCAAGTCTCTAGAGGAACAGAAGGTTCCAAATGATTGGAAAAGAGCACAGGTAGTCCCAGTCTTCAAGAAGGGTCGTCGAGCAGATGCGCAAAACTATAGACCTATCTCTCTGACGTCGATCTGTTGTAGAATTTTAGAACATGTCTTTTGCTCGAGTATCATGTCGTTTTTGGAAACTCAGAATCTACTATGTAGGAATCAACATGGATTCCGGAAACAGCGATCGTGTGAAACCCAACTCGCATTATTTGTTCATGAAACCCAGAAAATATTAGATACAGGCTCCCAGGTAGATGCCATTTTCCTTGACTTCCGGAAGGCGTTCGATACAGTTCCGCACTGTCGTCTGATAAACAAAGTAAGAGCCTACGGAATATCAGACCAGCTGTGTGGCTGGATTGAAGAGTTTTTAGCAAACAGAACACAGCATGTTGTTCTCAATGGAGAGACATCTACAGACGTTAAAGTAACCTCTGGCGTGCCACAGGGGAGTGTTATGGGACCATTGCTTTTCACAATATATATAAATGACCTAGTAGATAGTGTCGGAAGTTCCATGCGGCTTTTCGCGGATGATGCTGTAGTATACAGAGAAGTTGCAGCATTAGAAAATTGTAGCGAAATGCAGGAAGATCTGCAGCGGATAGGCACTTGGTGCAGGGAGTGGCAACTGACCCTTAACATAGACAAATGTAATGTATTGCGAATACATAGAAAGAAGGATCCTTTATTGTATGATTATATGATAGCGGAACAAACACTGGTAGCAGTTACTTCTGTAAAATATCTGGGAGTATGCGTGCGGAACGATTTGAAGTGGAATGATCATATAAAATTAATTGTTGGTAAGGCGGGTACCAGGTTGAGATTCATTGGGAGAGTCCTTAGAAAATGTAGTCCATCAACAAAGGAGGTGGCTTACAAAACACTCGTTCGACCTATACTTGAGTATTGCTCATCAGTGTGGGATCCGTACCAGATCGGGTTGACGGAGGAGATAGAGAAGATCCAAAGAAGAGCGGCGCGTTTCGTCACAGGGTTATTTGGTAACCGTGATAGCGTTACGGAGATGTTTAACAAACTCAAGTGGCAGACTCTGCAAGAGAGGCGCTCTGCATCGCGGTGTAGCTTGCTCGCCAGGTTT
The DNA here is from genome assembly GCF_023864275.1 of Schistocerca cancellata. Taxonomy (NCBI): domain Eukaryota; kingdom Metazoa; phylum Arthropoda; class Insecta; order Orthoptera; family Acrididae; genus Schistocerca; species Schistocerca cancellata. The sequence goes on from NC_064626.1 coordinate 8,941,032, forward strand.
CGAGAGGGTGCGTTTCTGGATGAGGTATCGAATATATTGCTTCCCCCTACTTATACCTCCCGAGGAGATCACGAATGTAAAATTAGAGAGATTAGAGCGCGCACAGAGGCTTTCAGACAGTCGTTCTTCCCGCGAACCATACGCGACTGGAACAGGAAAGGGAGATAATGACAGTGGCACGTAAAGTGCCCTCCGCCACACACCGTTGGGTGGCTTGCGGAGTATAAATGTAGATGTAGATGTAGATGTAGATGTAGACTACTATTGTGTAATAAACCAGCAAATCATGTCAATTCATGCATTTATCATTCAAGTTTTACAATATCATTTATAGAGATAACGTGCTGCGATGTTATTTGACTGAAGCGGTCGGCGCTTACATAGAAACTCCTTGACGTTAGGAATTAATAACGCTGTTAAGACTCCTCATAGATTTGAGATTACGATCAGTCTATAGGGAATTTGATGTCACTGGAACTAATTTGAACTTATCATTAATATTTAAATAGCAACTGATAAACCATCGATTACAAACGATTTAATTACGACATTTGGTGAAGTAAATATCTGGCACAAGTCGCGAGTTCAGTTCATCAATGTTCTGTTTGTAACGTCAATACCGATACATAAGAAATAACAATCTGATTGCTCTGCCGCTAAGTGTTAGCCAAGACCGAAAATCCGAAGATTACGTTAGACAAAAATGCCGCCCATAACGTGGGGCCCGATCAGGAAGAAACCGTTGCAATTGACGCGCTAAACGCGAGGCTAGATCAAGAAGACATCTACAAGCGTCCAGTTACAAAAACCTGACGTCTGAAGCAGATTAAATTACAATGCAAGACAGGCGTATGCGCTTATTTTGCGCCAAATTCTCTACCGACGCAGAACTTCGAGTCGACGTTGCAGGACGCAGCCCGCACCAACCTACAGCGACGCGCCGACTGTGAGAGCGACGACGTGCGACGCCGTGAAGAGTGGGGGGCGCTGAAGCTGCCTAAAGCTGACTGCCCCTGGAATTGAGTCAATAGCACGAATGAATGGACTGAACATGCGCACGACTTCCGACGATGAAATTGAGAAAATTCCCGACGTTGTTGAAGCGCAGGTAACAGTAATAAACGAACCGAGAGAAGCTTCTGGGGTGCAGATGCTTCTCCCGCGCAGCACTTCGATATGAATATATTATTTAGTTTCATGTCGAATATGGAGGAAGACATAAAACGGAGAGAATTATAAAGCGAGGAAAATAGGAAGTTTAGGCAAGACTTCAAGTTGCGGACCTATCAGAAAAGATGAACCAATTAGAACTAACTACTAATCAGAATGTTGATTCGTTCTAGCCAGTGGGAAAAGGAGATGTCCGACTTGATAGACGGTTAGATGATACGGTAGAACGTAGATTGACTTCTATCAGTAATTCTAAATTAAATGCCTCTAATGTTGAAGACTTAGAACAGCTCAAAGAGGAGTTTCGTATTATTAAGACCAATGTGGTCAACGAAATTGCAATAGAAATGGAGAGTACCGGTAGTTTTGGTGCCGTTCTGAAGGAAAGTGTTAAGGAGCGTAGTCAAAGCGAGCGGGAAATAACCAGTAAAAGTCAAAACCGTAACGTTTACCCTGAAAAAAATTACGTTACGAATCTAAAGCAGCGGAAATCGACAATGAGGAACGACCTTTGCCCGATACAGAATCGTTTAATCAACGAACTGCATTGTCTTCGATTAAAATTGAAAATAGTATCTTTCAAGGCAGACAATTCCCAATATTCCCATGTGAAAAGAATACTATTCATCCTAAGATCTTTATCAACAGTTTTAAGAGAATATTCCCGAATGTGTGAACGGAATATGATAAGATCCAGTTCATAATCTCTAAAATGGTCGCAGAGGCTTCACTATGGGCCAGCGAGATTAGTGAAACGTGTCAAACCTGTCATGAGTTTGAAAAACTGTTTTTAGCTAAGTATTGGTCCACTAGTACACAAGAATGTTTGCGTAAAGAAATATACAATCCCGAGTTTTACAATCCAAAAAGGGGAACATTACGTTCATATTTTGATAAATATATGAATAATACTCGGTATTGGACGGAGCCGATATCACGTCGCGAGGTTATTCGTATTTTGAAGACAAGACTTCCAATTAATATCCGTGAGATGTTAGTTCATGCTCCGGGTGATGACTCTGAACAACTTTTTAGGTACAATAGAATCTACTGACATTATACAGGAAGATTTCCGTCAGTTAAATAACAGAGAAATGTACTATGAGAAAGGTAACTGTAATAATTACAATAATGGTAATCATTCTCAGAATAATACCAACAATCGGTGAGAAACTGATAACAGAGATATACAGCGTAGACCTAACTTTAACGACCAAAATTTCCATGATCAAAATTGTAATAACCAATAGAAATAAGTATAATTAAGGACCGGCTTCAGCGGAGGTCAATGTTACACGTTTTAATGAATCTATTATACAGAATCGAAAAAGAAAATTTAATGGTAGTAGACCGTATACAAGTCAAGAGCCGAATAATCAGAATCAGTCGCTCCAACAGGTTCCGACTCATTCTCGTTGGGTTAACCAAATGAACTTAGGTAATATATCAAATTCTTCGTGTCAGAACGCTTCTCCGGCCATTCCCTTAGCAAATGGTGCAGCAGAGGTCCGAAATCCTGTGTATAATTCCCAAAACCATAATGTGCATGTTGTAGAGATTGATGAAGAATCGCGTAGTGAATATGTGAATCTAACAAACTAGGGCCAGCCAGTCCTAGACTTACGGGGGTGGCTGGTACGAGCAATGGAGGTCATGACAATCATTGTGTAGGTTTGCTAGATGTAATGCAGGGATAGATATCTGAGATGAATTGATGGGTGAGGCAACTACGCAACGTTTGGAACCGAAAGAACATGTTGAAGCTGTGATAGTTGGTAAGATAAATGGAATATCTGTAAATGTACTGATAGACACGGGGGCTACGACAAATGTGATGTCATTGGATTTATTCAATTGTATTAATAGAGTTGAGAAAGTGCCTACTTTTACAGTTACGGGATTTACTGTTTCCGGTGCTCTTGGCGCTTCTGTTAAACCCATTCAAGCTCAAGTGATGGCGGAACTACGTACTCAGGAGGAAAGACTTAAAAGCACCTATCTAATTATTGAGAATTTATCCGTACCATGCATTTGGGGGTGGGTTTATTAGCCGACTACCGGGCAGTCATCGACATAAAAAAGGAGTACGTACTTTACACACAGTCAACGGAATTGTTGAAATGTCTCTATTGAAAGAAATGAGGATTCCTGATAAATATTGTCAGAATCTATCAGTAGTATTTAATTATAGTAATTTAATATAGTGTGACACCGAGAACTTGTCAGTAGCTAATCCCAATCCAGATCTTGAACAGATTATACGTAATAAAATAAGTGAATCAGAATCTTTCTGTAGTGTACAACGACAGGAACTATCAGAGTTGTTACAATGAATCTTCTCCAGTTTTTGATAGTCACCCTCGTGTGATTAGAGGATTTAAATACAGAATGCCTGTGAGACCTCATGACACCTATTGTAAGACAAAATATTCTATACCCTGGTCAAAACGTGAAGTGGTTAGGATAGAAATTCAACGGATGTTGGAATGGGGCATCACTGAACCACCCAACTCGGAATACAGTAGTCCACTCTAAGCAGTAATTAAACCTAATGGAGACGTAAGATTGGTACTTGACGCTAGAAATATCAATAAAATCTTAATACCTGTCCAGACAAGGCCAGAAAATCTAGATGAATTGTTACAGCGTTTCTATGGTGTACAGTATCTATCCTCCATAGACCTCCGTAGTTCCTTTGGCAGGTCCCTTTAGATGAAGAATCTAGGCGGTAAACAGATTTTATTTTTATGGGTAACAGTTATCACTTTAAAGTTATGCCTTTTGGTTTGAATATCAGTCGAGGAGTTTTCATTTCCGCACTTGATGCTGTGTTGAGCCCGGATTTGGTTAATGAAGTGACATTGTATGTTGATTATCTCCTAGTAGCTACTGATACACGGGAGCGCCACTTGGAGTTGTTGCGACGATATTTTGTAGGTTTCAAAATTATGGAGTAACGGTAAACCTTTCCAAATTTTAGTTCGGGAACGAGAGAGTCAAATTTCTTGGTCATATTATTTCTCCCTTAGGCATAACTCAAAATCCTAAGAAATTAAAAGCCATAAGTGAATGCCTATACCCTGGTAATCTTAAGCAGTTACAATCATTTCTTGCACTAGTATCCTTCTTTAAAAAAATTTTGCCAGATCAGGTATTGAACCAGGATTGTTTGTTAAATTTGTTACGGAAAAACACTTCGTGACATTGGACACCTGAGCGTTGCGAAGCATATAAAAAAATACGACATGCATTATCAAATGCCCAAATACTACATCATCCTCACACGGATGTTGTTGTTGTTGATGTGGTCTTCAGTCCTGAGACTGGTTTGATGCAGCTCTCCATGCTACTCTATCCTGTGCAAACTGCTTCATCTCCCAGTACGTACTGCAGCCTACATCCTTCTGAATCTGCTTACTGTATTCATCTCTTGGTCTCCCTCTAAGATTTTTACCCTCCACGCTGCCCTCCAATACTAAATTGGTGATCCCTTGATGCCTCAGAATATGTCCTACCAACCGATCCCTTCTTCTAGTCAAGTTGTGCCACAAACTCCTCTTTTCCCCAATTCTATTCAATACCTCCTCATTAGTTATGTGATCTACCTATCTCATCTTCAGCATTCTTCTGTAGCACCACATTTCGAACAAACTATTTAACGTCCATGTTTCACTTCCATACATGGCCACACTCCATACAAATAACTTCATAAACGACCTCCTCACACTTAAATCTATACGATGTTAACAAATTTCTCCTCTTCAGAAACGCTTTCCTTGCCATTGCCAGACTATATTTTATACCCTCTCTACTTCGACCACCATCAGTTACTTTGCTCCCCAAATAATAAAACTCCTTTACTACTTTAAGTGTCTTATTTCCTACTCCAATTCCCTCAGTATCACCCGAGTTAACTCGACTACATTCCATTATCCTCGTTTTGCTTTTGTTGATGATCATCCTATACCCCCCTTTCAAGACACTGTCCATTCCGTTCAGTTGCTCTTCCAAGTCGTTTGCTGTCTCTGACAGAATTTCAATATAATAGGCGAACCTCAAAGTTTTTATTTCTTCTCCATGGATTTTAATTCCTAGTCAGAATTTTTCTTTTGTTTCCTTTACTGTTTGCTCAATATACAGCTTGAATAACATTGGGGAGAGGCTACAACCCTGTCTCACTCCCTTCCCAACCACTGCTTTCCTTTCGTGCCCCTAGACTCTGATAACTGCCATCTGGTTTCTGTACAAATTGTAAATAGCCTTTCGCTCCCTGTATTTTACCCCTGCCACCTTCAAAATTTGAAAGAGTGTATTCCAGTCAACATTGTCAAAAGCTTTCCCTATGTCTACAAATGCTATAAATACTTTTCTTAATCTAGCTTCTAAGGTAAGTCGTAGGGTCAGTATTGCCTCACGTGTTCCAATATTTCTACGGAATCCAAACTGATCTTCCCCGAGGTCGGCTTCTACTAGTTTTTCCATTCGTCTGTAGAGAATTCGCGTTAGTATTTTGCAGCTGTGACTTATTAAACTGATAGTTCGGTAATTTTCACATCTGTCAACACCTGCTTTTATTTGGGATTGGAATTATTATATTCTTCTTGAAGTCTGAGGGTGTTTCGCCTGTCTCATACATCTTGGTCACCAGATGGTAGAGTTTCGTCCAGACTGGCTCTCCCAAGGCTGTCAGTAGTTCTAATGGAATGTTGTCTGCTCTCGGGGCCTTGTTTCGACTCAGGTCTTACAGTGCTCTGTCAAACGTTTCATATCTCCCATTTCAACTTCATCTACATCCTCTTCCATTCCCATAATATTGCCCTCAAGAACATCGCCTTGTATAGACACTCTATATACTCCTTCCACTTTCTGCTTTATTTTCTTTGCTTAGAACTGGGTTTCCATATGAGCTCTTGTTATTCATGCAAGTGGTCCTCTTTTCTCCAAAGGTCCCTTTAATTTTCCTGTAGGCAGTATCTATCTTACCCCTCATGAGATAAACCTCTACATCCTTACATTCGTCCTCTAGCCATCACTGCTTAGCCATTTTGCACTTCCTCTCTATCTCATTTTTGAGACTTTTGTTTTCCTTTTTGCCTGCTTCACTTACTGCATTTTCTCCTTTCATCAATTAAATTCAGTATATCTTATGTTACACAAGGATTTCTACTAGCCCTCGTCTTTTTACCTACTTGATCCTCTGCTGCCTTCACTATTTCATTCCTCAAAGCTACCCATTCTTCTTCTACTGTATTTCTTTCCCCCATTCCTGTCAATTGTTCCCTTATGCTCTCCCTGAAACTCTGTACAACCTTTGGTTCTTTCAGATTATCCAGGTCCCATCTCCTTAAATTCCCACCTTTTTGCAGTTTCTTCAGTTTTAATCTACAGTTCATAACCAATAGATTGTGGTCAGAGTCCACATCTGCCCCTGAAAATGTCTTACAATTTAATACCTGGTTCCTAAATCTCTGTCTTACCATTATATAATCTATCTGATACCTTCTAGTATTTCCAGGATTCTTCCATGTGTACAACCTTCTTTTATGATTCTTGAACCAAGTGTTAGCTATGATTAAGTTATGCTCTGTGCAAAATTCTACCAGGCGGCTTCCTCTTTCATTTCTTAGCCCCAGTCCATATTCACCTACTACGTTTCCTTCTCTTCCTTTTCCTACTTTTGAATTCCAGTCACCCATGACTATTAAATTTTCGTCTGCCTTAACTATCTGAATAAATTCATTTATCTCATCATACATTTCTTCAATTTCTGCGTCATCTGCAGAGCTAGTTGGCACATAAACTTGTACTACTGTAGTGGGCGTGGGCTTCGTGTCTATCTTGGCCACAATAATGCGTTCACTACGCTGTTGCAGTAGCTTACCTGCACTCCTATTTTTTTATTCATTATTAAACCTACTCCTGCATTACCCCTATTTGATTTTGTATTTATAACCCTGTATTCACCTGACCAAAAGTTTTGTTCCTGCTGCCACCGAACTTCCCTAATTCCCACTATATCTAACTTTAACCTATCCATTTCCCTCTTTAAATTTTCTAACCTACCTGCCCGATTAAGGGATCTGACATTCCACGCTCCGATCCGTGGAAGAGGAAGTTGGAGGTCGCGGCCGCATGACAATCGAAGACCACGTAATGTGGTCCGCGGACAGCCAAATGATGGCCGAGAATATGTACAAATAGTTGAGCTGCGATCTCCAGACGCACGCCACAATGAGCGTGAACATCATACGGAACTCAACGCCAAGAATGACTGAGTCATAGCACGGAGGGTACCGAAACCCCTGACAGGACAGGACGTTACGAAATCAGTATATTATTAATTGACTTTGAAAAGAGTCGTGAAGAATTACTTGAAGAAGGAGATGAAATAATTTCGGAAAAATGCCCCGTAAGAAATTTAAGAATCAACGGCATGTTTGTGCCTTCTGGGCTGGACTCAGGCAGCGAAACATCTGTGATTAGGGAAGACGTTCTAAATCGTTGCAGTACGAACTGCGAGTGGCCATCTTTACCACTGCAGAAAAGGAAAGTTAGCGGGGCTGTCCAGAGCACGTGTGTTGATGTACGGAGACAAGTACACCTGGAGTTCACTTGCCAGTCACATGTATTTAGTGATGTATTTTTTGTCTTACCGTTTCTGGCAGTGAAAATAATTCTCGGGCGCGACTTTTTAAGCACATATCAAACTGTCCTTGATTTTAGACAGAGCTGTGTTTCATTATCACTGCAAGGGCGCACAGTGGAAATAAATTTTAACAACGAGACAGACTCCGACGAACTCGAATTCGAATTATTCAACATGAGACTAGAATCAGATGAACCTTTATGGGTTATTCGGTCTGCAAATAACACGCAAAACGAAAACCACGACGCAGACGTAAGTTACGAACGAATAGTGAGAAACAGAACAGAACATATGGAAACGGAAGAAGATAGGAGAGAGCTGGAGAAAATTCTGCAACACAATGCAGAAGTGTTTTCGGAAATTCCAGGAACAATCCGGGATTTTGGGTATGAATTCCGTGTAAAACAGCATCGCCCATTTTCTGTTCGTCCATATGGGATACCGTTAGCGTATCGAAATAAAGTTGAGGCTGAAATTCAATCTATGCTATCACAAGGGATCGTAGAAACAGCTGTCAGCGCCTACAGCAGCCCGTTGCTCTGTCCGGCTAAGAAGGACGGTTCTGTCCGACTCGTTCTCTATTCGAGACAGATTAATACAATATCCGAGCCGGAGACGGACCGCTCTGAAGCGTCAGATGAATTGTTACAACGATTTCACGGAGTAAAGGTACTGACCTCGCTCGACCACCGACGGAGTTTTGGCAGGTCGAACTCACACCCTCCTGCAGAAAATATACCGCCTTCTTATGCTACGGGAGATGTTATCAATTCCGAAGACTTTCGTCCTCTGCATTTATACGGGCGCTGTACACCGTAATACCGAGGGAAATTAGGAACAGGACAACATTATATGTGGACGATGTGCTCACTGCAGAGAGATCGTGGTCGGAGCACAACAATTTGCTCGACGTATTGTTAAATGCATTCAGAAACAAAGACGTCACGGTGAATCTAAATAAATCCGAATTTGACAAAAGGGAAGTGAAATTCCTGGGACACACTGTATCATCAGACGGAATCCGCCCTGATCCCGAAAAACTCCGTGCAACACAGGACTTTCCCGTACCTAAAACAAGACCACAACTGCGCAGTTTTTTAGGAATAATTAATTTTTATAAACGTTTTGTAAAACTAGCTTGTGTGACGACTCCGCGTCTATGTACTCCAACCGGTAAGAAAACCGTTTGGAAGTGGGATGAGAAGGCACAAGTCGAATTCGACGAATTACAGAAGGCACTTCTTGCTGCTCCTCTGCTTGCACATCCTGATTTGAACAAGGAGTTCTGCCTGTGGACAGATGGTTCACGAGCTGGATTGGGAGTGATCCTGTTACAAAACTTTGAACAAAACGGAAAGGTAGAACTGAAACCCATAGCATTTGCTAGCCGTGTATTAAAGAAACCTGAGAGAAACTATACCGTCACGGAATTGGAGGCTTTAGCAATCATTTGGGCCTTTACCAAATTTAGATACTATCTGTTCGGTCGAAAGACAAAAATATATACCGATCACAAGGCCCTCCAGTTTCTCATGAAGGCAAAATTAAATCACGGTTGACTTAAACGGTGGGCGGTATACGTGCAAGAATTCCAGTTCTCAGTTATCCATGTTCCCGGATCACAAAACATCGTGGCTGATGCCTTATTGCGATGTCCCATTGCGATGAAGGCGCAGATATGGAACAAAATGAAATGCGGTTTGACGTTTTGTACATGAAACAGGTGCCATTTGAGAATTATATAACGGTAACACTTGCAGGGATGGGAAAAGAACAAGATAAAGATCCTACAAAGTCTCTAATAAAAAATGAGCTAAAGGAAGAAAGAACTTCATCTTTGAGCAAATATTGTACTATTGAAAATGATGTTCCTTTCTTCCGAAAGTGCGCCAGTCAAACAAACTGGCGCCTGTGCATTCCAGATGAGCTCATCAACAAACTAGTATTGTATTGTCATCTAAGCTATGGACATTTTGGGACACAAAATGTTGCAAAAAGTTACGATAGTCAGTCTACTTTAACAATAATGCCAGGCGCATTAGAAGTGTCCTCAGTATATGTAAAAGTTGCCAAAAGGCAAAACCACCAACCGTGTCGTTCAAAGCACCCCGTTGTATCCCATAGTATCCACTCAATTAAAGGAAGTGGCAGCAACTGACTTTTTCGGACCTTTACCCAAGACAATAAATGGGTTTCGATATGTTCTAATAGCGGTAGAGCTGGTATCAAAGTATGTTACAGTCTCTCCACTACGCAGCGCGACCGCCAAAGCGGTGTGCACGGCGTTCGTGCGAGACTTTCTCGCCGAGGTCGGACACGTAAAAACGATCATTTCCGACGACGGACCACAATTTAGGTCCAAAAAGCGGAAATCGCTGTTAAATAGACGACAGATGACGCCTATCTTTATATCCAGATATAGCGCACATGCGAATGCCGCTGAACGAACAATAAAAGAACTAGGCAAAATCTGTAGAATTTATTGTCACAAACAACACAGGAATTGGGGTCTTTACATCGAGGAATTCCAAAGAATATTGAACATCATGTCCCACGGAACAACAGGAATCTGTCCGATAACTGTATGAAAGAATAAACCGGCACCTGACCGGATCAGAGATATCGTGAACTTTCCGGCATCACAGAAACCAAGACAATCCGATGTTGTACACCGCGCCATAAAACGTATCACAGAGGAAGCTGAAAACAGAAAACGAAGGCAGAAAGGTCCATTGCGACAGATACATCTGCAGCAAGGAGATAAAGTCCTAGCACGTTCTCACCGGTTGTCTAAGAAACCTAGGTATCTGTGTAGTACAGGGCTTAACAACTGGTCGGTTTTGAGCGCGAGTACTCGCGTCTGCTCAGGCACGTGCTCGCGAGCAGGTGCAAGGTCGCGGAGCAGGGAAGGAGGGGAGGGAGGGGAAATGCGCGCGCACGTATGAATTGGACCGCAGCGTGCCTATTGAATTCGCGCCGACTGTGTAACGTTAAAAATACCACGATCAGCTCTAACAGTCACTTCGTTGGTTAAGAATCATGTGAAGTCGCCATTGTGTAACCCCAACCATGCTTTCGCAATTCAACCCCCATTGGGAATAATTGTATCTGTTTACAGAAAAAGATGGTGTTGCAAAATGTTTAGTTTGTCACATAACGCTGAATTCTTTTAGGAAATTTAATTTGCAGCGACATTATACGTCGTACCACGCGAAAGACTACGGAAGTGGAAAATGTGATGGCCCAGATCGTGCACAGGAAGTTATTAAACTTAAAAGGAAGCTATCCGAAGAAGATCTGGATGACGAAGAAAAATCAACTGAGGCAGCTCTCAGAGTGAGCTACAAAATTGCTTTGTTTTTAGCAAAATCCCTGCGCCCCTTCACTGATGGCGATTTAATAAAAGATGTTTGGTAGTTGCAGCGGAACATTTGTGTCCATCTCAAGTTGAACAGTTTCGGATTGTGCCATTATCTAACATGACCATTATGCGTCGCATACAGGACATGGCAGTCGACGTCCAGAGCCAGCTTGCAAATATCTATAAAGATTTTATGGCGTATTCTCTAACTCTCGACGAAAGTGTTGATATCACTGGAACAGCGCAGCTTTCCATATTTATTAGAGGTGTTAATAGAAATCTTCAGGTGAGGAAGGAGCTCCTCGATGTAGTAGCCATGAAGAACACTCAACCGGAGGTGATATTTCAAGTAATGTTGAAGAAAGTGTTGAAAATATAGGATTGTCGGGGAATTCTTTAGTTTCAGTGTCTACAGACAGTGCACCAGCGATGACAGGGAAAAAATTAGGTTTCGTTGCGCTGTTGAAGGAGAAAATGCAAAAACTGACCGTGCTGAATGAAATAAGGGGCGTTCACTGTGTGATCCACCAGGAAAACTTATGTGCAAAGAGTATCACTCTAAAAAATGTGATGAGTGTTGTTGTTCGTACAACCAATTATATAAGGAAGCATGGCAATTTAAAAGCTTTCTTGAGGATGTAGAAAGCCAGTATGGTAGCCTGCCTTTTTACAGCGAGGTCCGCTGGCTTAGTCGTGGCGAATTATTAAATCGAATTTTCGCCTATTAGATGAGATAAGTATGTTCATGGAAATAAATAACATGTGTGTTCCTGAATTGAAAGAGCCTTCATGGAAATGTGATCTCGCGTTCTTAGCAGATTTAACTAGCCATCTGAATGATTTGAACATTTCACTACAAGGTAAAGATCTGCTAATCACTCATTTCATAGATCGAATACGAGATTTTAAAATGAAATTGACACTTTGGGTGAGTCAGCTGGAAACAGGAAATCTAGCTCATTTTCCTAAATTATCATCCATGCAAGATGTTCACAAAGACTGTGAACGTTATTCACATAGTTTAGTTGCCCTTAAGGAAGAATTTGATCAACGCTTTCAAGATCTGACAGCACTAGACAGTGATTCTGATCTGTTCTCCTCTCCATATTCAGCGAATATTGAAGAGATTCGTCCTGAGCTGCAACTAGAAATTATTGACCTGCAGTGTGACAGAGAATACAGAGACAAATTTCAGAACAAGAAAAACATTTTGGAATTTTACAGACACTTCCCTAAGGATAGATTTCCTCATTTGCACAAACTGGCGGCTACAATGTTCGGTTCCATGTATGTTTGTGAATAACTGTTCTCTGCAATGAAATGTAACAAGACGCGCCTGAGAAACGCATTGTCTGATCGAAATTTAAACTGCACGCTGCGCCTACGATGCACAAGAACATTTACTCCGAACATAGACGCAATTGTAAAGGGCAAAAAGTACAAGGTAACACTTCAGTGACACCTTTTATTGTGTAACAGTTCACAAATTAATATGAATGTAGAGGCATACGCTAAGCTAATAAAATTATGTGACACGTGTACATTCTCCTTTATTTGTTTCATTTGTCACAGTAATAATTCGTGAGTGATATCCCTGCAGGTGGCCGCGGATTTACATTGACTGGCGGCAGCTGTTGTGTGCCCCACGTGACTCTCCCCTCTCTCCGCTCTGGTCTGGTAGTGGGGGTAGCGTGCTCGCGCTGCTCCGTGCTCGCGCCTTGCTGCTCACAGCTTACTCCGCGAGCACGTATGTTGTGAAGCCCTGGTGTAGTAAATTGTTTTAATCTCTATAAGGGACCATTTGGTGTGAAAAGAGTGGCACACGAAAACGCGTTTGAAATACAAACTCTTAGGACGAGAAAATCCAGGGGTTTACACCATATCAGCAGCCTAAAACTGTGGGAGGAATAGGATACTAAAAAGAGGATCGATTGTGTTTCTGATGTAATAGTCATAATAATGAAGGTTAATGTAATTCTATTTTTTTAACTCACAAGTATATGTTAAGATAGTTCTGATGAGCACGTATCGTGTCCATAGTAGGGAGATTTGCGCCATATAGGAGCGCATTAAGTCATGGTAAAGCGGAATGCGCCACGTACATAATGAATGTTGAGAAGCCTATTGAGGCGAAATGTTATGTGCCGTAATGGAGCACGTACGTTATGGATATATAGTGCAAGACAACAAAGGGAACCGGATAGAGGGAAGAGCCCGAGAATTCTGTGTTTCAGGATGACGAAGTATCGCTGCGACTGTTGCGACGGAAACCATGACAAGAACACATCAGGAAAGAGATCTACTTGCAGCGACAAAGTTTCACTACCCCCAAAATGAGATGAAAGTGCGTAAGAAGAGAACAGGGAGTACATTATCAAAACATAAGTATTTGAATAATTATTAACAGAAGGAACTGTTACCTGAAGTATCATTAATCTTAATTCGTCTGAGACATGAAGTTACTAGATAAATTTGTTGACAACCTCAGCCATAAACACAATCACCAAGTATCTGTAAGGAATTTATACCCATGAGTAAATATCATAGTCAATGCTATTCATATGTTAACAGATTAATGCTGAACTAGCGAATGGTGCCTCAACGAAGGGTAAAAGCCTTAAATAAATAAAACTTGGGTACAGAGCAGGTATAGAAGGAAGACATCCCTTCAACACCGAATCAGGAGTAACAGCCTGGAGAGAAGGACGCCACTGTGGTAATCGTATTGGTAACATTTCCTAGAACAAAGATTCACTAGGTAAAATATGAAACTGAACAATTAACTCATTGAGGATGAATGACTGAATGATAACTTTATCTATATGAAACGAATGAACTTACACAAACTTTAACCTAAGTGATTTAAGTGACAGAATTACATTTACAATAATGGGTCATTTAGCTGCTTTACAGTGTTTACTATTTGGAATATTAGTCCTTTCTGAGTGAATTTTGCATGCATAAAAAAAAAAATGGAAGGTGTGAGTGCATCTAAACCTCAATGACATGAATGAAGAGTTCCATGTAATGGTACTAAGATTTTCAAAGTGTCTTAATTTCTCCATCTATGATATTACTAATTCATGGAGTATTTCCAGTAGTTAAGAAAGGTAATAAGCCAGAGGTATAAATGGGTAACCTAGGCTCGGACTTTCGGGATACTAACTCGTTTAATCTCTTTGCCAGTGCATGCTACACAAAACTAAAGCACAATGTAATAAAGTGACGTATTAAACTCGAGTAATTGCATGATTGGGAGAGTAGATTTGGTAGAAGAGGCCTCATCCTCAAATACCTCAACCTCACCAACAAACCTTTACCTACAATGTCAGATTTAGCAACAAATTTTCTGTTATCAAAATGATGTGCCATATGTAAAACCCACATGGCACATTCTATTCTAGAATAAATTAGATGTTAGCGTATGACCTTCTGTCATCAAACCATGTGCCATACGTAAAGCAATCACGGCACATGTTAGAATAAAATAAGTGTTAGACTACGACTTTCTGTTATCAAACCTTGTGCCGCATGTAAAGTTATTGACGCACACTTTAGATTAAATATTCGTAGTTTTAAGTATATTTTCTTGGGAACGATATGCCACTTGCAAAGAACTTGTGGCAAATGTAATATTGTAAATTTAGGATGTAAGTTTTTTGCTGAGGGAACTCTGCGATGTAATGTGCTGTTGCAAGGAACGTAAAATAATATAAACCATACTCAAATATAACTTCGGTTGTGTACCAACACCTTTGAACATGTAATCTGTGTTGCCTCTGGATTGTGTTGAAGCAGAATCGTCGCCGGCGGCGACGATGACGGCTCACTACAGTTCGGCAGCGAGCGGCAACGAGGTGGCAACCCGAGGAGAACAACAGCGGGCCAGGGTGTCCAAGGTCGCGACAGCAGACCCCTCCGCTCAGAGCTGTGGCGACCGAGGGAAAGTGGAGCCGGCCCTGCCGCTGCCCCTGCCCCTGCGTTCACAGCTGATGCGACTGAATGGACCGAGTCTCGGGCGGCTGGGCGGTCAGTGGTCCCAGGGTGGGCCACGCCACACACACACGGACTGCCGGCACACGTCAGGGAGAGAACCGCGTGCTCCAGCAAACAATATGCTCGACATACTTGCACCACTACTGTCAGCAAAAGAAATGCCGCGTATGGGGCGAACCTTGCCCCACATTGAATGTCATGTACAGCATGCAAGGAACCACAGACTGTTAGCTCATTGCAAGCGCGTGACAGCTACTAAGAAACTGATTGAAATTTTGCATCAAAGACACAAACACATGACTGCCATTGTAGTAGCACAGACATGTTAGTTACACAGAATTTATAACTGGTGAGATTATGGGAATTCTGGAATGGTATTCAGAACGCAAAATGTCAAATAAAGGGCACTGTCATTTAAGGATGTCAGACTCGGACAATAATGAAGCAGTCGTGACAAACTCTATATTCGATGTTAATGCCAGATATGGAGACTTGGTAGACAATGGGACAATCTCAAGTGGGCGCCATCATAGACACTGCCACAACCCAGTGAAGTGCTCCCTTGTAGTTAATCCTCCAAGTCGCTTTTAGAAGAGATGTGAATGGCCACCCCAGCACCGCTAGGACACCCTGTGATATCAATTTGCGTGTGATGCAAACAAGTAGGAGAGTGTTTCTGAAGTGACCACTGGTCATATTTCACATGTGAAGATATTTCCCACATAAATGCAGGTTGTTAATGCCAAATATGGAGACTTGGTAGACAATGGGACAATCTCAATGTATTTGTTTTTCTTTTAGAGGCTGATAAATGTCTAAGATTTACACATAAATGTAGGTTATCTCTTGACTATTCTGTTGTATATGTATTTGTTTTTCTTTTGTCAGCTCATATATGTCTACTGAATTTTGTTGTTAGTCATGTATCTTTATGTACACCTGATCTCTGTAAACAGCACGAGGATGTTCAATTCTGCAAATGAACGAATCACTGTAGTTCTAATGCATAGAGCAGAAAGTTTTTTCTATAACTTTGTGCTCATAATTTTGACATCTTTGTTTTACTAGGCTACTAAATAAGTTCAGCAATATCATTTATTGTAACGGCCACATAATAGTGTTTGATGGTAACTTTCCAAATCAATGTTTACATTCAATTTTAACTGGAAGTAAAACAAACTATGTAATGTTCTATATGTGGTACGTGTCAAAGTAAGTTCCTAATAAAGATAGGGGATCATGCCACAGGAAGCTGTGGTACAGAATAATTAAATTTTACCTTAGTGAAGAAACAAATTCATCTATTTAACAAAAAAATCATACCTCAGTGGAGGTACGCTGTACGATTTTGTCTACTCTATATTTTACTTTAATTTTGCTTTAGGATAAACATTGATAGATAATAGAATCAATTCGACGCATATTCGTTAACTCGGGTATTGAGACCTCTTTAGAGAGATAGCTCCTAACTTAGGGTCGTGTCATTCATTTTAAAACCTTGGCAAATTCTTACTAGTTATTCTCACATCGTAAGACGCATTCTATATTTGTAGAATTTAACTTGATCTGAGGACGTTTTGATTCTATGTACAGCACAACTGCAAGTCACAAGACTGATTGTAGTGCTTATTCTGCGACTGAAAAAAAATAGGTTCAAAAAATATTTAGTAACGAGTGTAGCTTTTCTAAGATGAATCGTTTCGTATTCAAGGACTTCGCGCTGGAGATACCAGCCACGAGTCCTGCTCGATGCCAGCCACTGTACATAGAAAATCTCCATAGAGAAATAGTTACGATATTTGCATTTCAGTGATAACTTAGTGCATGTGTATGTATCAGCATAGTAGTGTAGTGACCGCGTGCTCTTCAAGATTTTCCTTACCCCCACAGACGATGCAAATGAAAGACAACACAGCTTGTAATTCAAAGGAGAAATAATCTATGTGCACAGTTAAATAATCTTTGCCCCTAGTTAAATGAAAATGCAAAGCAGAATTAGTGAAATGGGTATTCAAAAGATTGTTAAGAAGTAACTTCATTAATTTTTGTCTAATGTTGGTTACCATAAAACTAACTTTGTTTTTCGAAGTAATTTCCGTTCTCGGCTTGCTCATTTAAACCATACCTAAGAAAAGAGAATCATATTAATCACGCTGCCCCTTTACTAAAATTATTGGCACAAGACTAGATTCGTGCAGGACGTAGTTTTCTCTGACCACCCCCAAAATTACAATTGCGTTATCCGTTGCGACCTCAAATTCAATCGATAAGATTGTACTCTGAACTTTGATGGGCCTAAACATCAATTCTAAAGCAGGCAGAATGGTCAGGGAAGGTTATGCTGCCGAGAGAGAAAAAGTGAGCATAAGGTCGTTCCCCACAGCAGGCTTATATAAAAATGAATAAAAGTAACCCCTGATGATAAAATTAAGCAAACTCCCTTCTCAGCCTCCCACAGACAGGGAGAATTAACGACATTTACGATCTAAATACCAGTCGTTGGGAGCTTGCACGTGGTCGACCCTTATGCAGAATTAACGTTCGAACACCAGTTTCTTCCGATCATGTGGTCAGTAGCGATATGATGTACAAATTAAACCTCTTTTTCAGGCATCCACAATTCTGTTTCATGTCATGAGATCCTTCCTCTCCGCCACAGAGACACCAATTTCCAGTTAGGTGTGGGGAGAGGCAGGGGAGATGGGGAGGGGTCTGGGGTTTACCAAAGGGGGAGGGGTTAGTTAATTGATCAATTTAATGAAGTAGTCAATCGAATTGATAAGAGTGAGAGGGGGATACCTGTATTATCTCAGACCTGAAACTATACCTGTAGCAGCGAGGAGAGGGGGTAGGGTTGGAGGTTTGATTTTGGGTTTGGTTGGAGGACTGGGAGGGATAAGGGTGGGGGGAACATTAGTTTAAACACCTGTCAGTCAAAAGAAAGGATTTTGCCCTGGGAGTCTTAATCCTCTTTGCAGAACAATAGGTTAATGTCCTCTCAATGAAAGCAGTGCATTAGGTTTGCCCCTCAGTGCACACCTGCCCCTGATGCAGGCAACCCTCATTAACAACATGGGCCGATGCCAGCCTTGTCTCACTACAAGCAAACTGCTACACATTGATTTATTACAGAACATCATCTACAATGCAGCCAGGGCAGATTCCAGTTATCTGTTGCTAGGTAAGAATTTATTCTAGGGCCTATGTGACTATTTCTGACAGAATATGGAAAACAATTTTTGGTTATCGGAAATTAAACAAGTCTGTGTTTGTAACAGGGCACATTTAAATTATGTAACAGCTAATTGTTCTGAGCAGTCTTGTGAATTGCAGTTGTATGCTGTCTAATTTATCGATTGTCAGAAGCATTTCAGATTAATTAAAATCATTTTCTTAAAAATTAATTTGCATAAATAAGTACATTTTCAAAAGTATGGTGGGTACACTTATTCCAGTTCTGAACATGTAATCGGAATATAGATATCAGACAGTTTTAGTATAGTTAGTGAGAAATTCAGTTAAACACCGATTCAGCATACAATCCACATATGTATGTATAGCTTTCAAGCTACCAGCATGACAGTGCAATGTGTTCATATAGCTCACAGAGATGTGCACGGTTTGAGAGCACCAGGAAACTTTACCATTCTGCTCTGGCCGTCCGACTCCTCGGATTTAAACACAATCGAGAATCTGTGAGACCAAGTTGACTGATGTCTTCGTGCCACGGATCCCCAACCGAGCAGTGTAGCGCAGCTGGCCACGGCCCTGAAGTCGCTGTGTCCCTGGCGGCACCTTCCAGAACCCAAAGGACTCCCTTGCTGCACGTCTCCCAACGTTCTCATTCAGGCTTTTGATAGGTGGTCACATTAGTGTGAACGGACAGTGTATGAGGTACAGGGTACAACACTACTGCGGTCTTTGTGTGGATGGGGAGGTTACAGCAGCCAGAATACTCTGTGATACAGTACTCACACACTGGACATGCTAGATACGTCGAGACTCAGAGTGCCCTCACAAGGTCACATCAAGTTTATGAACGACAAGTTCCAGAAGACGTGAAATGTGCCAGACGCAGCCAGTAGCGTTCGACTCAAAGTTCTAACGTCAGTTAAGTCAACTTGATGATTTACCGAACGTCTACTATTTGTGCATTCAGCTGATAATCTTGTTACTCCTATACTGGCCTAAATTGGAGATGTCAGCTGCGAAATATGTTATTGCAGAAAAGAAAGGCTTTTCTCTTACCACTTTTCTCAGAATCAGTTGTATTTAGTGTTTTCATTTATTCAATTTCGATTTCCAAGCAACTAGGACTCATATGTTATAACATGGCAACTACGGTCCTGTTAACGTAACCAAGCATCCTCTAATGCTGTAACTGTTAGGAGGTCGTGCAGCTGATGTGGGTTTTCCGTACAGGACAAATCCTGTGTGATGACTGTCTGGCAGATCTGTTTAATACGTTGGTAGTGTCCACAGGGCATTTGCTCAAGTGTTGAAAGGTGTATCTATGCAGAACTGCTGATGCTCACAACTTGTTACCCGAAGAGAGGCAATGGAAGACACGTGACTTTCTGTCATCCGTAACGCCAGATCGGGACGAGGCGAGGCCGATCTGATGTGGCACGGTTGCACTACATTAATATGTGACTGCACAGAATTCACGCATTTGGCCTACGAAACATCCATGTTAGCGGGACGAATACCCTCAACACTCACTGAAGTTGGTGTATGTTGTGTAGAACCTTAGGCAACACCTCTCACACTCTCAAGTGACACAGTCTACATCGATCAGTACAGCCTTGCAACAGTTTGTAAAAATTGTGCCTGAGAACCCACTACAGTACACTTAGTTTCTCCAGGACAAATCTGTGGTTTGCTCAGTCAAACACGGTGTCTTTCTTGCTTCAGTGTTTTCGTGGACAAGTGGTTTCGAAGTGTTTTTGCTCCCTACAATCTTGTGATTTGTCCCCATCTGACTTGTTTCTCAAGGGGATAGCTTAAAGGTGCTGCTTCTGAACCTCGACGCCACACTGTTCTCGAACTGCACAACTATGTTACTGCAATTTCTCAAGAAATTTTGTAGCATGTGTTTAAGAAAATGCAACGTCGTATTCAGTTGCTAAGATAGCGTAATAGAAACCACATTCAACAACTTCTGTAACTTCAGACAATTTTCCATAAGACTGCTTTACTTTTGTTAACACACTTTACTTAACTATTAGTCATGTTTTATGGTAGGTCGTCAGTATATATTTTATCAGGTAGAATGAAAATGGCTCTGAGCACTATGGGACTCAACTGCTGTGGTCATAAGTCCCCTAGAACTTAGAACTACTTAAACCTAACTAACCTAAGGACATCACACACATCCATGCCCGAGGCAGGATTCGAACCTGCGACCGTAGCGGTCGTGCGGTTTCAGACTGTAGCGCCTTTAACCGCTCGGCCACTCCGGCCGGCCAGGTAGAATGATGGTCCAAAAACAGAAATCTGCTTTACTAAATCTCTCGTCGTTCCTTCCATACTAAAACGTTCATCATGATATTGTAAGTGACTCCTTTATCTCTATACCTATTGTCTTTTTATGTCTTGAGGTGTACGTCTGTTCGCTTTTCTGTCGGTATTTTGAATTAGAGTAACATCGTCCATTGATTTCAGAATATTTTAATTAAACTGAAAATATGAGAGCTTTAGTGGCGAAGACCCAATAGGCAGCCAACTAAGATTGCTATTAGAACACTTGTTTTAGATGTAACGTACACGGTGTAATATGGTTAAGAATACAAAAAGCGGCTTCATTCTTTCAATTAGGTTCACGACAAAGGTTCTCTGGCATTTAGTCCATAATGAGCACATCTGTGGATGACCGTACGAGACGTAAAACTCTGAAACACAACCGATAAAAAAACAGTGTTTTACTTCCACCCGCTTCTATACAGAATTCAGGCCGGAGACTGCACAAAGGATTTTCCCGAACCTTAATAAAAGACACATGTTTACACATTGGGGAACATCGTTAGCATTCCAAAACGCTATGTGCCAATTTCTTAGAGATGATTAGTTACCATTACTAACAATTCTGCATGATATCTGCTATTCCGATTCTTTCATGGTTCTATGTATAGGGTTTAAATTACGACGCATTTTCACCGATAATACACAGACTATTTAACAAGCCACATTTCGTTAACTGTAAGCTAACGTAATTTTAGTTAATATAATATTCACACATTTAACATAATTAACACACATTTTCTTACAACTCTCAAAACTGATATGTCGGCTGAAATATCAATAACGTGCAGATATTCTGGGTCGGATTTCAAACAGAGTCAATAGCCACGTTAGTATAAAACAAAATTTTTAATTTAACATCAGTTCCAAATTACTGAATGTTGTGTAAATTCAAATAACTCTATAATCAGTAAATTTAATACACTAAATCAGTTTAGATAAATGTTCTAGCAAAGCTAGAGCGTATTCTAGTATGAAACTTTAAACATCACGTTCATTTGCGAAAATGAAAAACAAGCGAGGATATGGTTAATAAGAGGGCATGCACTAATGTCGAACATAGAAAGGATCAGGCTCGTTTTGCATAGTCAGTCCTGGCTTGCGAGAGAAATTACAATTACAGAGATCGTCCTGAGTGTCCCAGTACATACCACTAGGTGACAAAATTCGCGAGTGTTTTAACTTTGATGGTATCGAGTCCCCCATAAAGATACAGGACATATCTTAATTTCAGGCTCAGAATTCTGCAATATCAGTTCATATTTATGGCCTGGAGAATAAAAACAGAGGAGAACAAGCATATTATCGTCGTCCCCAGGAATTTCTCAAAATTTGCTGGTGAGTGTGAGATGCATGTCAACATGCTGCCCTTCTCTGAAGATGATAATTATCAAAGACATGTCCCATCTCTCTGCTGAGTAAACATGTACATAAAAAGCATATTCGCTTAAGATACCTCAGTGCGTTTTCCTCAGGCAAGCAGGCAAAATTAGAAGAGCACTTGTATACGTGTTATTACGCCTACTGACGAAAACAAATTTATTAAGTTTAAAAATGCTCACCATCAGGTGCGATGACCGTTTGTAGTGTATGCCGACTTTGAATGACTCTTCTCTCCTGTGACCCGCTGTGAATTTAACCCTACGAACTCAATACCACTATTACAGGAAAACACATATCATTTCGGCACTGTACCAAATTATGTCGTCATATGATTCGAGTCTTTAACACTACAAATCTTATATCGGGGATAATGAAGAGTTTTGAATGCTCACTGCGCTCGAAAAACTTTGATAAGCTTTACAGCGACATCATTCCCATGACCAAATTGTGTAAAAATGAAGATCTGTACAATAACGCGGTTGACTGTCATATTTATGGGCTGCAGTTAGATAGGAAAGCGGAAAATCCTCGTAGGGACGACTGTCATCTTATAGGCAACTTCTGTGGCGCTGCTCACAATGCGTTCAATTTTAAGTACCAGCATCCAAGGCACATACCCGTTTCCTTACATAATTTAAGCGGGTATGACGCTCATTTTCTAGTTGAGCATTTGGCTGATTTCTGTTGGGAGAAAAATCAGGTCAGGATTCTACCCAAGAGCATCGATAAATACATTTGGCTCTACAAATGAATGCCGCCAAGAATTACGCTCTGCTTCCTTGACACATTACGTTTTATGCACGCGCGACTCCAGAAACTTGTTGAAACTCCACCTCGGGAGAATATGCATATCACTTGAACGGCATTTTCTGACGAGGAAAAGTTTCACCTTGTGACTGGGAAGGGAGTTTGCCATACGAGTATGTGTTAGTATGGTAAAAGGCAACGAAACCAGCCTACCCAACATAACTGCATTCTCCAGCAACCTTACAGGCGATTCCATAACGAATGCCGTGAACATCTGATGGGAATTCAACATCTCTACTTTAGAGGTGTATGTACGGCTTTACATAGCCACAGACGTGCACTCGCTTGCGGACGTTTACGAGAAAGTCCGGAGTCTCTGCATGACCACACATTCTCTGGATCTCACCTTTTATTACATGGCATCTGGTTGCCATGGGAAGCAATGCTCAAGAAACCGAAGTGAAGCATCGAATTATTGACCAATGCTGACATGCTTCTTTTCTTTGAGCGAGGGATCCATGGGGCTTTGCCAATGTGTCCATAGGCAGGCAAAGGCAAATAACCTATGAATGGGTGAAGGATTCAACGTATCGCTTCATTCAAGTAACACAATATACTTGGATGAAAACAACTTGGCACGCCATACAACAATCACTGCCGATGGGAGACTGAAGAAGAATGCAAGGGATTAGGTGGAAAAACCATTTGAGGTATGGGAACTGGTGTAGGGTACGTGGTGGAGACAAAACTCATATACCCTGTTAGTTCGCATGATGCTCAAGCCGATTTGCTGCTGTGTCCATAGCAACTACTTCCATGAGGAGGCTCCACCACAAAACTAATGAAAATGTTGGGGAATAAGTGGAGATACATTATTCATACTCGTAATCTCCAATAGTGTCTCATCTTGGAGATGGAGTTGATTAGAATCAAGCAGGCTGTCTCATACAAGTGGTCCCCTAGGTTGAAGAGTGTATTGATTTGAATACGAGACAGACAGCTACCACGACATTTTGAGAAAGATTTTTATAAATTAAGGAATAATTCAATCTTCAGCAGCCGGCCGGTGTGGCCTAGCGGTTCTGGGCGCTGCAGTTTGGAACCGCGAGACCGATACGGTCGTAGGTTCGAATCCTGCCTCGGGCATGGATGTGTGTGATGTCCTTAGGTTAGTTAGGTTTAAGTAGTTCTAAGTTCTAGGGGACTGATGACCTCAGATGTTAAGTCCCACAGTGCTCAGAGCCATTTGTGCCAATCTTCAGCAAAACAATGGAGAATTAGAGGGAACGACGTGAAATTTTTGACTATGACTGAATGGGATGGGCGTTACGGCGTAATGAAATGCAGTGCAAGACGAAATTTTAAGCAGGTCACCATATTCAATAAGAACTTGGTTTCTATGGAGATTGCGAAGACTGCAGTAGAGTTTATGAAACCCATTTATGTGGAGATGTGCATAATAGACCTATCCAAACTTCACATATACCCCTTTCATTATAAGTTTTCATAAACTCATTTTGCAGATCATAAATTACTTCATATGGATACAGATTGCTTCATCTACTGGGTTAAGTATCCATATGATGTAATGAGGTGCCATTGTAATGAATTCGACACACATACACGGCTGATAATCGTTATGGTATTGTTCCACAGAAAAATGTTATTGGCCTTATGAAAGATGAGGTGAACAGATTGTCGACTGTGGAGTTTGTAGGTCTGCGGTCAAAACCGTATGTGTATCACACACTGGAATGTGCCACGCAGAGGCGATCTAAGGGTGTGCGTCGTATGGCATCGAGAGCCCTCTCTATTGCGATGCCCATACAGTGGTGTTCGTGGTGCTGCATCTGGCATGGCAGGACTGAAACTCTCCCATACTCACGGTAGTCACTTGTAGCTAGAGAAGAGGTGGGGGACTGTCACTGAGTGAGAGGGCGAGAAGGAGTGAGAGAGAGAGAGAGAGAGAGAGAGAGAGAGTGAGAGAGCGGGGGGGGGGGGGGGGGAGTGTATACAGAGTAGCTGTATGACCCTTTTATCATAGCATAAGTGATTGTATGCGTGCGAGTGTGCGTGTGCGTGTGTGTGTGTGTGTGTGTGTGTGTGTGTGTGTGAGTGTGGTGTTTGTGTGTGTGTGTGTGTGTGTGTGTGAGAGAGAGAGAGAGAGAGAGAGAGAGAGTATGTGAGATGTAAATATTTATTTATTTATGTGCATTATGTAGGCGTGTGCATACACCATGTGTGTGAAAAAATAGATAAAAGGAACGTATGTACCGTGAGTGATAAAAAAGGTCAAATAAGCGCAAACGAAAGAAATATGTTTATTTTTATTAAAAACGCATAACCAGAAGAAAATATACTTGCATATTTATTTATTCATATGCAACATATGTCTACCCTGTAACTACACTATGTAATCAAAATTAGGTGCATTGTGCTGCCACCTACCGCCAAGTACTCTATATTAGCGTCCTCAGTAGTCATTTGACATCTCAAGAGAGCAGAACTCATGGACGTCGAACGTAGTCAGGTGACTGGATGGCACTTGTAACACACTTCTGTAAGGGAGATTTCCACACTTCTAAACATCAGAAGGTCCACTGTTTCCAATGTGATAGGGAAGTGGAAACGTGAAGGGACACGTACACCACAAAAGCGTTCGTCTGTTGACTGACGGAGACCGCCAACAGTTGAAGAGGGTCGCAATGTGTAATAGGCAGACATCTATCCAGTCCATCACATAGGAATTCCAAACTGCATCAGGATTTACTGCAGCTACTAAGACAGTTAGACCGGAGGTGAGAAAACTAGGATTTCGTCATAGAGCGGCAGCCACACATCACGCCAGCAAATGCCAAACGACGCCTCGCTTGGTGTAAGGAGCGTAAACATTGGACAATTGAACAGTGAAAAAACTTTGTGTGGAGTGACGATTCACGGTTCACAATATGGCGATCCGATGGCAGGGTGTGGGTATGATTAATGCCTGGTGAACGTCATCTGGCAGTGTGTGTAGTGGCAACAGTAAAATTCAGAGGCGGTGGTGTTATGGTGTGGTCGTGTTTTTCATGGAAGAGGCTTGCACCCCTTGTTGGTTTTCTTGGCAGTATCACAGCACAGTTTTAAGCACCTTCTTGCTTCCCACTGTTGAAGAACAATTCGGGGATGGTGATTGCATCTTTCAACACCTGTTCATAATGCACGGCCTGTGGCGGAGTGTTTACACGACAATGACTTCCCTGTAATGGACTGACCAGGACAGTCCTGACCAGAATCCTATAGAACACCACTGGGTTGTTTTGGAACTCCGACTTCGTGACAGGCCTCACTGACATCGATACCACTCCTCAGTGCAGCACTCCGTGAAGAATGGTCTGCCATTCCCCAACAAACCTTCCAGCACCTGATTGAACGTATGCCTGCGAGAGTGAAAGCTGTCATCAAGGCCAAGGGTGGGTCAGCATCATATTGAATTCCAGCATTACCGATGGAGGGCGCTACGGGCTTGTTAGTCATTTTCAGCCATGTGTCCGAATACTTTTGTTCACATAGTGTATGTACACTCCTGGAAATTGAAATAAGAACACCGTGAATTCATTGTCCCAGGAAGGGGAAACTTTATTGACACATTCCTGGGGTCAGATACATCACATGATCACACTGACAGAACCACAGGCACATAGACACAGGCAACAGAGCATGCACAATGTCGGCACTAGTACAGTGTATATCCACCTTTCGCAGCAATGCAGGCTGCTATTCTCCCATGGAGACGATCGTAGAGATGCTGGATGTAGTCCTGTGGAACGGCTTGCCATGCCATTTCCACCTGGCACCTCAGTTGGACCAGCGTTCGTGCTGGACGTGCAGACCGCGTGAGACGACGCTTCATCCAGTCCCAAACATGCTCAATGGGGGACAGATCCGGAGATCTTGCTGGCCAGGGTAGTTGACTTACACCTTCTAGAGCACGTTGGGTGGCACGGGATACATGCGGACATGCATTGTCCTGTTGGAACAGCAAGTTCCCTTGCCGGTCTAGGAATGGTAGAACGATGGGTTCGATGATGGTTTGGATGTACCGTGCACTATTCAGTGTCCCCTCGACGATCACCAGTGGTGTACGGCCAGTGTAGGAGATCGCTCCCCACACCATGATGCCGGGTGTTGGCCCTGTGTGCCTCGGTCGTATGCAGTCCTGATTGTGGCGCTCACCTGCATGGCGCCAAACACGCATACGACCATCATTGGCACCAAGGCAGAAGCGACTCTCATCGCTGAAGACGACGCGTCTCCATTCGTCCCTCCATTCACGCCTGTCGCGACACCACTGGAGGCGGGCTGCACGATGTTGGGGCGTGAGCGGAAGACGGCCTAACGGTGTGCGGGACCGTAGCCCAGCTTCATGGAGACGGTTGCGAATGGTCCTCGCCGATACCCCAGGAGCAACAGTGTCCTTAATTTGCTGGGAAGTGGCGGTGCGGTCCCCTACGGCACTGCGTAGGATCCTACGGTCTTGGCATGCATCCGTGCGTCGCTGCGGTCCGGTCCCAGGTCGACGGGCACGTGCACCTTCCGCCGACCACTGGCGACAACATCGATGTACTGTGGAGACCTCACGCCCCACGTGTTGAGCAATTCGGCGGTACGTCCACCCGGTCTCCCGCATGCCCACTATACGCCCTCGCTCAAAGTCCGTCAACTGCACATACGGTTCACGTCCACGCTGTCGCGGCATGCTACCAGTGTTAAAGACTGCGATGGAGCTCCGTATGCCACGGCAAACTGGCTGACACTGACGGCGGTGGTGCACAAATGCTGTGCAGCTAGCGCCATTCGACGGCCAACACCGCGGTTCCTGGTATGTCCGCTGTGCCGTGCGTGTGATCATTGCTTGTACAGCCCTCTCGCAGTGTCCGGAGCAAGTATGGTGGGTCTGACACACCGGTGTCAATGTTTTCTTTTTTCCATTTCCAGGAGTGTATATCTACGCACTATGCGCATCTTGTAAATAGAATATTTTCAAGTTTTTCACCTGCAGTTAGCCATTCAAGTCAGATTAGTTTTTAAGTATATATATATCCAGATAGCTCACAGTCCATATAAATTGTAGTGAAAACCTTTGCTGTTGAGGCTGCAGAAATTAGTTCTGAAGTGTGTACAGTCCATCACAACGATCGTAAAAGCTAGGCTAGTGGGACTGTGGAATTTAGTAGTAAAAAAAAGTTTCTCCAAATCAGTTTTCAGCGTAGATTTATATACCTGACAAAAATTGAAATTATCATCTAGCACTACTGGAAAGAAATTGTGAAAAAAGTATTCTCAACCAGTGTTAGTGTTCTAACATTAAGTATCTCTGCGTTGGAATAGTAGAGTCAAACCGTACCTCAAGAACTATATAGAACCTCAAGAACGATATTGAATCTCAACAATAGTACTGAACATCTAGAATTAAATGAACACTAATCTCAAGAACTGTATTGTATTCGTATGAACCGGTAAACGAAAAAAATTGTTTACCATATGTCTCTGCTGTTGGTATTTACAGATAACCTATCCCCTATTGCCCCCCCCCCCCCCACCCATGAACCATGGACCTTGCCGTTGGTGGGGAGGCTTGCGTGCCTCAACGAAACAGATAGCCATACCGTAGGTTCAGTAGGTCCAACCACAACGGAGGGGTATCTGTTGAGAGGCCAGACAAACGTGTGGTTCCTGGAGAGGGGCAGCAGCCTTTTCAGTAGTTGCAGGGGCAACAGTCTGGATGATTGACTGATCTGGCCCTGTAACACTAACCAAAACGGCCTTGCTGTTTTGGTACTGCGAACGGCTGAAAGCAAGGGGAAACTACAGCCGTAATTTTTCCCGAGGGCATGCAGCTTTACTGTATGGTTAAACGATGATGGCGTCCTCTTGGGTAAAATATTCCGGAGGTAAAATAGACCCCCATTCGGATCTCCGGGCGGGGACTACTCAGGAGGACGTCGTTATCAGGAGAAAGAAAACTGGCGTTCTACGGATCGGAGCGTGGAACGTCAGGTCCCTTAATCGATCAGGTAGTTTAGAAAATTTAAAAAGGGAAATCGATAGATTAAAGTTAGATATAGTAGGAATCAGTGAAGTTCGGTGATAGCAGCAACAAGACTTTTGGTCAGGCGAATACAGGGTTATAAATACAAAATCAAATAGGGGTATGCAGGAGTAGGTTTAATAATGAATAAAAAAATAGGAGTGCGGGTAAGCTACTACAAACAGCATACTGAACGAATTATTGTGGCCAAGATAGACACGAAGCCCACGCCTACTACAATAGTACAAGTTTATATGCCAACTAGCTCTGCAGATGATGAAGAAGTTGATGAAATGTGTGATGATAAAAGAAATTATTCAGATAGTGAAGGGAGATGAAAATTTAATAGTCATGGGTGACTGGAATTCGACAGTAGGAAAAGGAAGAGAAGGAAACGTAGTAGGTGAATATGGATTGGGGCTAAGAAATGAAAGAGGAAGCCGCCTGGTAGAATTTTGCACAGAGCATAACTTAATCATAGCTAACACTTGGTTCCAGAATCATGAAAGAAGGTTGTATACATGGAAGAACCCTGGAGATACTAAAAGGTTTCGGATAGATTATATAATGGTAAGACAGACATTTAGGAACCAGATGTTAAATTGTAAGACATTTCCAGGGGCAGATGAGGACTCTGGTTATGAACTGTAGATTAAAACTGAAGAAACTGCAGATAGGTGGGAATTTAAGGAGATGGGACCTGGATAAACTGAAAGAACCAGAGGTTGTAGAGAGTTTCAGGGAGAGCATAAGGGAACAATTGACAGGAATGGGGGAAAGAAATACAGTAGAAGAAGAATGGGTAGCTTTGAGGAATGAAATAGTGAAGGCGGCAGAGGATCACGTAGGTAAAAAGACGAGGGGAGGGCTAGTAGAAATCCTTGGGTAACTGAAGAGATACTGAATTTAATTGATGAAAGGATAAAATACAAAAATGCAGCAAGTGAAGCAGGCAAAAAGGAATACAAACGTCTCAAAAATGATATCGACAGGAAGTGCAAAATGGCTAAGCAGGAATGGCTAGAGGATAAATGTAAGGATGTAGAGGCTTATCTCATGAGGGGTAAGATAGATACTGCCTACAGGAAAATTAAAGAGACCTTTGGAGAAAAGAGAGCCACTTGCATGAATATCAAGACCTCAGATGGAAACCAAGTTCTAAGCAAAGAAAGGAAAGCAGAAAGGTAGAAGGAGTATATAGAGGGTCTTTACAGGGGCGATGTTCTTGAGGACAATATTATGGAAATGGAAGAGGAGGTAGATGAAGATGAAATGGGAGGTACAATACTGCGTGAAGAGTTTGACAGAGCATTGAAAGACCTAAGTCGAAACAAGGCCCCAAGAGTAGACAACATTCCATTAGAACTACTGACGGCCTTGGGAGAGCCAGTCTGGACGAAACTCTACCATCTGGTGACCAAGATGTATGAGACAGGCGAAACACCCTCAGACTTCAAGAAGAATAGAATAACAAACTGCCTATTGGCTTCTGTCTCGGGTTGTTCGGCCGACGTTCATCTAATGATTTTTCTGACGTTTCGCCAGCACGAGTGGCTGGCGTTGTCAAAGCTTCACCCTCCATTGCCGGTGGTGAAAAATCGTTAGATGAACGTCGGCCGAAGAACCCGAGAGAGAAGCCAATAGGCAGTTTGTCAACAAGTGGCCACGAAAGCCTTAACAATTTTGTAAGAATATAATATTTCCAATCCCAAAGAAAGCAGGTGTAGACAGATGTGAAAATTACCGAACTATCAGTTTAATAAGTCACAGCTGTAAAATACTAACGCGAATTCTTTACAGACGAATGGAAAAACTGGTAGAAGCCGACCTCGGGGAAGATCAGTTTGGATTCCGCAGAAATGTTGGAACACGTGAGGCAATACTGACCCTACGACTTATCTAAGAAGAAAGATTAAGGAAAGGCAAACCTACGTTTCTAGCATTTGTAGACTTAGAGAAAGCTTTTGACAATGTTGACTGGTATACTCTCTTTGAAATTCTGAAGGTGGCAGGGGTAAAATAGAGGGAGCGAAAGGCTATTTACAATTTGTACAGAAACCAGATGGCAGTTATAAGAGTCGAGGGACATGAAAGGGAAGCAGTGGTTGGGAAGGGAGTGAGACAGGGTTGTAGCCTCTCCCCGATGCTATTCAATCTGTATATTGAGCAAGCAGTAAAGGAAATTAAAGAAAATTTCGGAGTAGGTATTAAAATCCATGGAGAAGGAATAAAAACTTTGAGGTTCGCCGATGACATTGTAATTCTGTCAGAGACAGCAAAGGACTTGAAAGAGCAGTTGAACGGAATGGATAGTGTCTTGAAAAGAGGGTATAAGATGAACATCAACAAAAGCAAAACGAGGATAATGGAATATAATCGAATTAAAGCAGGTGATGCTGAGGTAATTAGATTAGGAAATGAGACACTTAAAGTAGTATAGGAGTTGTATTATTTGAGGAGCAAAATAACTGATGATGGTCGAAGTAGAGAGGATATAAAATGTAGACTGGCAATGGCAAGGAAAGCGTTTCTGAGGAAGAGAAATTTGTTAACATCGAGTATAGATTTAAGTGTCAGGAAGTCGTTTCTGAAAGTATTCGTATGGAGTGTAGCCATGTATGGAAGTGAAACATGGACGATAAGTAGTTTAGACAAGAAGAGAATAGAAGCTTTCGAAATGTGGTGCTACAGAAGAATGCTGAACATTAGATGGGTAGATCACATAACTAATGAGGAGGTATTGAATAGAATTGGGGAGAAGAGGAGTTTGTGGCACAACTTGACTAGAAGAAGGGATCGATTGGTAGGACATGTTCTGAGACATCGAGGGATCACCAATTTAGCATTGGAGGGTAGCGTGGAGGGTAAAAATCATAGAGGGAGACCAAGAGATGAATACACTAAGGAGATTCAGAAGGATGTAGGCTGTAGTAGGTACTGGGAGATGAAGAGGCTTGCACAAGATTGAGTAGCATGGAGAGCTGCATCAAACCAGTCTCAGGACTGAAGACCACAACAACAACATCTCCTATTGCATTATATATATACACTCCTGGAAATTGAAATAAGAACACCGTGAATTCATTGTCCCAGGAAGGGGAAACTTTATTGACACATTCCTGGGGTCAGATACATCACATGATCACACTGACAGAACCACAGGCACATAGACACAGGCAACAGAGCATGCACAATGTCGGCACTAGTACAGTGTATATCCGCCTTTCGCAGCAATGCAGGCTGCTGTTCTCCCATGGAGACGATCGTAGAGATGCTGGATGTAGTCCTGTGGAACGGCTTGCCATGCCATTTCCACCTGGCGCCTCAGTTGGACCAGCGTTCGTGCTGGACGTGCAGACCGCGTGAGACGACGCTTCATCCAGTCCCAAACATGCTCAATGGGGGACAGATCCGGAGATCTTGCTGGCCAGGGTAGTTGACTTACACCTTCTAGAGCACGTTGGGTGGCACGGGATACATGCGGACGTGCATTGTCCTGTTGGAACAGCAAGTTCCCTTGCCGGTCTAGGAATGGTAGAACGATGGGTTCGATGACGGTTTGGATGTACCGTGCACTATTCAGTGTCCCCTCGACGATCACCAGTGGTGTACGGCCAGTGTAGGAGATCGCTCCCCACACCATGATGCCGGGTGTTGGCCCTGTGTGCCTCGGTCGTATGCAGTCCTGATTGTGGCGCTCACCTGCACGGCGCCAAACACGCATACGACCATCATTGGCACCAAGGCAGAAGCGACTCTCATCGCTGAAGACGACACGTCTCCATTCGTCCCTCCATTCACGCCTGTCGCGACACCACTGGAGGCGGGCTGCACGATGTTGGGGCGTGAGCGAAAGACTGCCTAACGGTGTGCGGGACCGTAGCCCAGCTTCATGGAGACGGTTGCGAATGGTCCTCGCCGATACCCCAGGAGCAACAGTGTCCTTAATTTGCTGGGAAGTGGCGGTGCGGTCCCCTACGGCACTGCGTAGGATCCTACGGTCTTGGCGTGCATCCGTGCGTCGCTGCTGTCCGGTCCCAGGTCGTCGGGCACGTGCACCTTCCGCCGACCACTGGCGACAACATCGATGTACTGTGGAGACCTCACGCCCCACGTGTTGAGCAATTCGGCGGTACGTCCACCCGGCCTCCCGCATGCCCACTATACGCCCTCGCTCAAAGTCCGTCAACTGCACATACGGTTCACGTCCACGCTGTCGCGGCATGCTACCAGTGTTAAAGACTGCGATGGAGCTCCGTATGCCACGGCAAACTGGCTGACACTGACGGCGGCGGTGCACAAATGCTGCGCAGCTAGCGCCATTCGACGGCCAACACCGCGGTTCCTGGTGTGTCCGCTGTGCCGTGCGTGTGATCATTGCTTGTACAGCCCTCTCGCAGTGTCCGGAGCAAGTATGGTGGGTCTGACATACCGGTGTCAATGTGTTCTTTTTTCCATTTCCAGGAATATATATATATATATATATATATATATATATATATATATATATAATAGAGGGAAACATTCCACGTGGGAAAAATATATCTAAAAAGAAAGATGATGAGACTTACCAAACAAAAGCGCTGGCAGGTCGATAGACACACAAACAAACACAAACATACACACAAAGTTCTAGCTTTCGCAACCAACGGTTGCCTCGTCAGGAAAGAGGGAAGGAGAGGGAAAGACAAAAGGATTTGGGTTTTAAGGGAGAGGGTAAGGAGTCATCCCACCGGGAGCGGAAAGACTTACCTTAGGGGGAAAAAAGGACAGGTATACACTCGCACACACACACATATCCATCCGCATATACACAGACACAAGCAGACATTTGTAAAGGCAAAGAGTTAGCACAACACCGGTGAGCGGGCAGTAGTGAATGACACGGTCATGTAGAACTAAAGCATCCCCTGCAGTATGTTCTCGGAAATTTGATGAAGACTCAAATTAGTTCATACAAATATAGGTGCAGACTTAATTATCTCATTCCGTTTCATCAGTCTATTACGATGATCGGCGATATCTCCTTGTTTTCCGTGGACTGAGCAGACACCTCCTTCCTACTTATTCAGCACTTTAATAGTAAGTAGCATGAAATCTCGCATACATGCCATATGACAGACTGTATGCATTTTCAGCCCACTGTAAGTATAAATTGTCATACAGACAGAATTCTGAATTCAGGTAGACTCTGGCATTAGTTAACTTCTAGTTGTCGAATACTATATTCCCCCTTCTATCAGTCAGAAACACAAGTGTGATGAATCTATGGGTGTGTAGCTGCGAAGAAGCTTCAATAGCCCATGTTTATCCGCTTGCATTCGGTAGCACTGGGTACTCGAAAACCTCCCAAGAGAGAAACGTTAGGGATATATATGTACCGGAATTCAGGACTTTTAAAAGAGTCAAACGTTCCTCGTCTGGTACACTGATGTGATGCATTTTCCATATTATATTGCTGATTGTGACCATATTCTCCTCTTGAGCTCATTGAATGTATGAGTTATTACGCATCGCACTCCGTACCAGAATGAATTTCTTTTGAGCATTCATAATAATCTGCTTCATGTCCTCAAAGTAGCCCATAAGCATTTATAGAGGTATGCATGAAGTAAATCGCTTGTACTCTGCAACTGTTCTATTCAACTGATCATCTATGAACCATCCTGAATTTTTTAAATCATTCAAAACCATGGGTCATGCAGAGACTTATGTATTGTTATGTTGACATTGCGTGTACAGTGGCTCTCAGATCCACTGAGTTCATTGTCTATCTCTGGAAATAGGAATTATCAACCATTATGTATAAGCTTGGATACCACTGTAACGTTGCAATCAGTTTTCTTGATCGATCCCTCCAAATATATGAAACTCTTGCATGCATGTCTTGATGCTGGATAACAATCCTAATTTCATCCTTCTTGTTAAATGTCCTTGAAGCATAAGTTTTATGCGAGAAGTATTCCTGACATATAATTCGATCGTCATATTCTGCGGGACTGGTTATATTGATTGAGGACGTCACTGCAAGATTTCAAGCCAACTGGTTAAGAAACTCGTAGTTCATACGTGTTGTCGCTTTGCGGTTCGGCAGTGAAGTGACATGCTGTGGACTGCGTAGACTGGTTTTACACCGTACGCCCATCCTGCCTTAGATGTAATTGTACAATGATTTCCTCACTGCGAAAGTTAACAAATTGATTATTCTGGTTCACACTACGCACCTCCAAAGAGTCCAATGTCTGAACTGTCATGGTGGGTATATTGCATTGGTGGGAGTCTGAACAACCTTATACCCTGTTGCAACTGCGGGTAGGAATCTGTAAATGGTACGAATCGGGCTGTCGCTGAGGTAGGAGTTCGTAACACTCGAATCGGATTGTGCTGACAGCCAGTATGTCCACAGTCTGATCCGACATGCAAAATTTACTGGGATCCTTCTTCAAAACCTGTCCTTTCGTGAAACCCAGTAGGCCCCCTATTGAACGTTTCTGGTTAAAGTCAATGGCTGATTCACAGTGCTTATTTCAGATATAAGTGTATTGATGTTTGCACGTAGCTCACATTCTTAAACCATTCAGTTCTTCGAACTGGTGTAGTTGTGTGCAAACATCAGTTGGAAGAAGTGAATGGTTTAAGAACGTTACGTGACGAAGACGAGTAAGTGTGATATCACCACTAGTATTTATAATGGTGACGTATGAAATAGCCAAGGAGACGAAAGAAGCCCATGGAGGAAGGGGGATGAAGCTGTTACTATTTTCTGATGATATTGTTGTGTCGGGAACAAGCAGTAAGGAGGTGCAAAAACAAAGAGATATCTTAAATGATAAGGTCGAGAAGTATGGAATGAAATTTAATGTGGAGAAAAGCAAGAGCAAGGTGGTAACCAGAAGGGATGGAGAGGGCAAGGGACAAATTCATATTAAAGGAAATAGTGGACAACTTTAAATATTTGGGAAGTGTATTAATGGGGAATGCTCGTTTGGAAACAGAAATTAGCATAAGAATACAACAGAGTAGTACAATTTACCTGTGTGTGAGGGGCTTGGTGTGGGGTAGCTGGTGCTGTACAAGACTTACTTCACACCCATACTAATTTATGGCTCAGAGACTTGGACTATGACTACAAGAGAGGAGAAAAGGATACAATCCAGTGAAATGAAGTTTCTGAGAAATATGCTAGGGAAGACGAGGGGAGACAGAGTGAAAAATGATGGTGTTAGGAAGGAAACTGGAGTGGAGAAGTTGACTGCGAAAATTGAAGAGAATAGATGAAAATGGTTTGGGCATGTGAAGAGGATGGGAGAGGGAAGAATACCAAGAAGAATGATGGAGTTCAAGATTGAGGGCAAGAGACCAAGAGGAAGACCGAGAACAAGACGCACTGATACAATAAAGATGAGTTTAAGGAGGAGAAACCTGCTATGGAACCAAATTGGGAAAGAAGAATGGTGGAAAGACAGAGTAAAGTGGCGAAGTACCACTGATATCCCAATCCGACCAGATGCTGTATAGAGGGGAAACGAAGATGATGATGACGTAGCTCAAGACCTTTCCCAGGCTGTTTTATCTCTTCGTTTTAATCTTCGATTCGTACGCAGCAGTTTATATTTCCACAATATCTTTCTCACCATTAATATCCAGATGCAGTTTGTTGTTGCGCTCGGTAATGTTTGGCATGCTGCTGTACGTCTCCAGTCCAATCAAAGGAATACTCCATTCACCAATGCTCCAATCAGTCGGTTTTTGGGGTGCCGTCACGGAATTTGATTCGCTTTAGCAAATTAACTAAGCGGCTGGCAAGTAATAAATACGTAATGAATAGTTATAAATGTATGTATGTTCTGCAACTAAAGTCCTTATGTGCGCAAATGTAGAAAAGCAAGTTTTCGACTGCGCTTGACAGGAAGAACAAGTTGCGGCAAAGAATTTCCTCGCGCCGGCAGCAGCAGGTTCAAATGGCTCTGAGCACTATGCGACTTAACTTCTAAGGTCATCAGTCGCCTAGAACTTAGAACTAATTAAACCTAACTAACCTAAGGACATCACACACATCCATACCCGGGGCAGGATTCGAACCTGCGACCGTAGCGGTCACGCGGTTCCAGACTGAAGCGCCTAGAACCGCACGGCCACACCGGCAGGCTGGCAGCAGCAGGCATAAGCTGCCCGAGCCAGAGATATCATCACATCGAGCTGACCGCTATTCAACGAGACGAAGGCCGCCGAAGAACTTACATTTAATTGATAAAAGCGATGGAATTGTGAAGTGATTGTCTACATTGGCTCCCCTGTGGTTTTTGGGATTCAGAATTTCAGTTGTTGGGGAAACCTACACTAGACCTGGTAGGTGCAACCTCCAATTAATTATCACTTCTAACAGTCACCGGGGAAAGACAATATATGGCGGACCTATCTCGGATCGCGACTAATAAATTGTGTGAGAATTTCGTCAAGAGGGTTTCTTGAAGATTTGAGTTGGTATTCGGTCGGTATTGTCGATCAGAACTTAGTGTGACCGATTTATTAAACATATTTAGCTGTGTATCTGCTTCACTTTATATTTTTCCGCGAGAGAAAATAGGGTACGTTAAACTAATTGATCTGGAGTTTATTTTGGGTAGTAGTACTGGAAAGACTTTTACTACGATCGTATCAATTGGTTGGCTGACGCTGCAATTCCGTGGATAAAATTTGTTAGTGATCACGTTGTGTAGGAAGTAACGGGCTAGGGTGCTGTTGTAATATTTCGGTCTTGTTTTGCGGAAACTGTGTTCCATATTTGGAGAAGTTGACGCCTGGCGGTGTTACTCAGTGATTGGAGTGTACTTTGAGCGCAATTCGTGGTGTTCCTGGTGCGCACAAGACTATAGAAGCCGTTGTGGCCTACGTTGGTGGAATCTGTATTCACTCACGCTCTAAGATAATTGAGCGGTTGCAGTATTGTGTGATTTTGGGAC
Organism: Schistocerca cancellata; assembly: GCF_023864275.1. Classification (NCBI taxonomy): domain Eukaryota; kingdom Metazoa; phylum Arthropoda; class Insecta; order Orthoptera; family Acrididae; genus Schistocerca; species Schistocerca cancellata. The sequence goes on from NC_064626.1 coordinate 8,978,888, forward strand.
GCCTGCTCTAATATAGTAGAGTGTTGAGCGGTTTATGTTGATGTATGTATTTCAGTACGCACTACAGTGTTAGTGGCGTAACAATTGTGATTTTGTGTATCATTGACTTTATGTCTCAATTGGCCTTTTACAAAGCCAGGAACCAGGGTCGGCACGACTTACGAAAAAGAAGACACAGTTATTGTAGCCTGTAAAATTTGTGACACTAATCTCTGAAAACAGACTTCGTAACCTAGAAGAATCCATAAATATTTTTGACGATACTGAATTCCATCGCTCGGTACGGTGACGAGTGGCAAATTTAACTTAGGGACTGTTAGACGGAACGATATTCCAACACCTTAAGTGGATGAGCTTAGATCGTTGTATTAATGTTAGTACAAAAATGATGGTGGCACATTTGATGTTCGTTTTTGTTTTGTCTTTTCTATGCCGATTTGTGTGGGGTTTAGCTTTTCTGAATGTCACTCGTTCACATGACAGACCCTAATAAAGACAAGTTAAACTGAATTCTAAGTTCGGACTGTAATTCTACAGAAGAAAATATTCAATCCCTACTGAAAAATACGCAAATGGCGTAAAGAATAAAGAGCTATACTGGTGTAAAGTAGTTACAAGTTATTCTTGCGGAGATAAGTCAGTTATTCCAGGTCAAAGAACTAGACTCAAAGAATCAATGTTGTGGCGATACTGCATTTTCATCATTTTAGACAATGAAAACACTCTTGAGGATATTATACCGAAATCTTGTTCTTTTATTTCTACGTAACTCTCTATTACAAACTGTCCGACTCCAAACAGTAACCGCAGTGTCAACAGCGTCCGTTTCAGACACGTAAAATAGACTGTGTGCGAACTATTCTGTGTGCGGCGATTCCCACACAGCTCCCCTGCGGTAGAGCGGAGCTCCTGGAACGTATGGTTACGTGCACTGCACGCATCGACCGGCCCTAGAATCTGCGTGACTGTGCCACTCACTCGTTGGGGTTCTCTCAGGTCGCCGACTGTCTCAGTAGGGCGCTTCTTTTGAGCTCCGCTACGTGCCGCGTCTTCTGCCGACCGCTGGCACCGTTTTGAGTACGAACATTTCACTTCGTGGCCCGCTCCACAAAACGCCGATGATACCAACATGCTCTCTTCTTGACATATACTTGACTCTTACCTTCAGTGTCTCGTCGGTGTGTATCATTTGTATGTTCTACGAGTGCCGCCGCCCGTTTCTGCTAGGCTACTGTCTGCTATTTCAAGTGTTCAGTCTGCCTAATAACGTGTGTGTGTCGCTCTTTCCGTATAGCCGCAGTTCCTTGTGTATTGCTTCCCTTATGGAATTTAATTGCGCTCGATGCGTTTGCCTTGTCTAACGTTGCATACACTTTGTCTGCCGTCCACACGTGTCGCAGCGTGGCGGCTGAAAACTCTCTCCACTGACGATACTTCGTAAATGTCGCGAGAATTCTGCTGGTGTTCCGTCAGTTGTCTGCTCGCTGCGCAGTATTTGCTGCACTCGTTGCTCTACTGACGTACACAACCGATAAATTAGCGTTTCCGTTAGCTGTGTGTACTGTTGTTTTGCAATGGTTCCAATATGACGTCTGCGACCATAGCGGCAGCTGTAGCGTCAAAGCTGTTTACTGCATTTGTCAGTCATTTTTTTCTGGACAAATGCCAGGACTAACACTGCAAACCGTAATTCCGGTTTTTCGACAAGAACCGAGGAGTTTGCACTTTCATTATAGGCTTGACTCATATGACTTGTCGACCTGTATGTGTATTGAATGTTTCCTCTCAGCGATTGTGGGCACGTTTCTCCTCTATCTTGCGTGTCTGTCTTCGAGATCATTGATCTGCTTCTGGAAGTCGTCTTGTACCTTTGACAGCTGCAGTGCAGCTTGAGCTCGATCGACTTCTCGATACGACGATATCGCATGACTGTGTAGTCTCTGCCGCCTGCGACATTTTATGTCTTATTGAGGTCACTGGTTTGTAGCGATCCTGCACGTTCATAATTTTAGACGATGAAAACACTCTTGGGGATGCTACAACGAAAACTTATATTTTTACGTAACTCGCTGTTACAAACTGTCAAAGTGAACTTAACTAGTCTAAGAGCAGTGTCCAGTTCCAAAGTGTAGACGTACTGTCAACAGCGTCCGTTTCAGACACGTAAAACAGACTGTGTGCGATCTATTCTTTGTGCGGCGACTGCCACAATGTCATATTGAAATTTTATTACGATTTAAAAATCAGTAATTAGAGAAAAAACCTACTTAGATTTCATTAAAGAAAAGACAAGGGTGGTAACTTCTTTTTTCACGTAACGGTTATTTCAAAGATCAAAAAAGAAAGAAATAAGGGGAAGGGACAACGAGAAATAACGTTTACAGGTCGTAAGAGAATTGAGAATATCGCAAAGATAGCTATCGCTATATCCCTGGTTTGCAATAAAATTATAACTTTGATTCTTTGATTGCTACGTTCGGAATTACCGTAAGAAGAAAGTATTTATTTAATTTGATTGAATAAGCGTGTACGAAATTGAGATTTGACGTAAGAAAGTGAAACGTTGACCACGGTAAATATTTATTATATTTTTAGGTGATTTAGGTGATTTCGTTTTATACTAGTGAGTGAAAGATCGCGTGGTTTCGTTTTATGGTAGTGAGTGAAAGATGGCGCAGTAAACTGCATCGATCGTTAGCGTGAATTACATAGATAACCAGCGATAGCGGTAGTTATTTCGTGTTATAAAGTTGTTTGATGTCAGTAAGACATTTTAATCATTTAAATAATTAATAATACACCATAATCGGTGCAGGTTACGAATTATAACGTACGCAATTTTACTGAGAGTTGTTGAACTGTTTTTGTCAGTAGCAACTCACGTTACAGCTCACTGAACGAGCGTACTTAGGTTTCAGATAATGTGCAGTGTGCACAAGGTTTAATCAAATAATAGTTATAGTAACGATAAGTACCGATACTAAAGTGTGTTTAACTTTCACCACTTCAACGCACTACAACACTATTGACGAGTGTAATATTGGCAGAGTGTGTACGACGTAATAGGGGCATGTAACCTGTGCACTTGTGTTTTAGTCGCATGCGTAGTTTGTGAGCAGTCCCTACTACTTTCAGTCAGATGATCATCTTGAGTTAAAAATTTAACGACTTACACTAGTGCTTGTAGGAGGAGTGTATAATCTTGAAGGCAGGGCTGTTGTCAGCATCGTCGCGCCGCTGTGCACAGATCAACGTGGCATGACTGTCACCGCTGCTGCTGTTGTTGTTTTCACCATCAGCTATTGGTTTTACAATCGTTTTATATTTCTTCTTGCTCTGGCTTTTCCGATCTTATGTACATCAATCAAATGCAGTATTTCACGGTACATATATCTATCATTAACTGAATAGTTTATGGTTTTTCCGTGGGTCTTAGGAAAATAAGATTCATTCAGCCAGGAGGTGTCTCAAAATGCCTATTACTAATCTGTATTGTGTCATCAGTTACATTTTTGGGTGCGTACCCAGCACGTACGATGTTCCCCTGCTGTCGCCAAATGTTCTGTAAGTCTGGCCTGGGGCGTGACGTCAACGGCACCACCATCGCTATCCTGTGGTGTTGTTTCTGCTGGGAGCTGCCTACGTGATTGAGTAACCGGCTTAAAGACATCTCTTAGTGTTTGCTGTCGATCCATATGTCCTAATCTTAGCAACCGTCGATCCTAAATGACTTGCCGCTTCTTCGACATCACGTTATATACTAATCGGACGCCTCTGCAGCGTGAGGCTTTATGTATCAGGTCTCCTTCCTCTTATTACGTGCCTGCTCCCCTTTCTCAATAACGACGGCCTCTTTATCTATTTTACCCTCAGTAGCCTCAACCTTTTCAGTTAGGTCGGTTATTTTCTTACCGAATTCATTAACTAACACACTTAATCCGTTGATCATTCTCAGAAGAGTCCGGTAATACGTCTCCAGCTACCTGCGCACACCTCCAGCTTTATGGACGATAGTCTGAATTTTTGCATCCATACACAAACGAATGCCCTGTCAATGTGAATCCATTCTCTCGGGTCCCATCTCTCTTACTGGGCTATGTATACAGAAACTCTTGAAGTTTCGCCTACATCTACCATCATTCCGTTTTCTTGTTTGATCAGTAACGAGAAACCCATACTGTGAATGATACCAACAATCGTTGTATATCCTTATAAAAACGTTGAACGACATATCAGTTCCTACATGTGCTTCGTAAATGTGTTTTGAATTCAAATTCTCCTGTTTGAAGGTTATAATGAGGTTTGCATTATCCCTAACCAACTGTCCTGGGATTCTGGAATATGTCTGCCTGAGATAAAATACATCGGCACCCGTACGAGGGCCGAAACAGAAATATTTTCCAAGTGGTCTCGATTTTCCACACCAACATCGTCAAATATGAAAACGGTATTTGACTTTACTTTTTCAGTTGGGGTGAGCCCCAGTCATAACGTGCTTCTATATCCACATTTAAACATTTCGTTCCACTACGAGCTAAATTGTATGTAGAACTGAAAATCGTGGGTACACTTGATACCTTCTTATCCACAGCATCTGCGCTCTGTTCCTGTGCTGGTACACGGATGTTGTGCTGGGATGGGTCGTATGTCAGTGACCAGTACAGTCCTCCACCTTGATGTTGTTTAGGACGACCAGCAGCATTCGAGGCACTGGGAGCAGACCGCATGTCCTCATCACACATATAAATGGGTGGAACAGACAACAACAGCTCCATGTCCCACACCAGCAAGTGGGCTAGGTCCTCCTAATCCACAACATCTGCACTCCGTCCCTGCACTACCACAGGCATGTTCTAATGGGATGGGTCATGTGTCGGTGACCAGTACTGACCTCCATCTTGTGTTGTTTAGGATCACCAGCAGCGTTCGAAACGTTAGGAACAGACCAGGCGTCTTCATCTCCTAAGTCGATAGGTGGAATAGACAATAACAGCTGCTTGTCACGCTCCAGCAAGTGGGATATGTGCGCTACAGGATCCCAGGTTCAGTCATTCTGGAGGTTGTTGCTGCTGTAGGTGTAGAGGTCAAAGCAGGTCTCCACTAGATGGCTGCTGAGGTTGTTGCAGGTCCGGCTGTAGCCGATGTCGATCCTGTAGGCCTTAACATGTCGACGCCGACTGCTCAACAAGCAGAAAGAAGCGTTACATACAGACCGAGACACGAAAACAACCTATAATAATACATTTAGCTGCAGACAAGGGTATGACACTGGATACTTATTTTCAGATTTCTTCATCTTCTACTGGGCTGTGCCGGATCTCGACTGCTGCTGCTGACGCTTCATTAGTCTTCTTCTTCTTCTGTTGCTGCTGCTGGTTGACTGAGTGAGGCTACTGAGCAGTTCATCCCACCGTACATCTCCTCTGATGGTGTCACCAGATACTGCCAGCCTGTCACATGACCAGATTCGCCCTTCCTATTGGTCCTCAAATATTCACCAAATATCATTGCTTTCCTAGCATCGTGCAGCTGCGTGATTACAGCTAATATACCCATTAAACTCCTCCTCCTCCTCCTCCTCCAGCACAGACATCTTATTCACTGTACGCATAGTACACAGTAAACAATTACATCTGTCCTACCACTCCAACAGCTAGACACAGACTGAGCGAATTTCCCGCCACTTTTCCCTGGACCGCCATCTTGGATTACATCACAAGAGGCTGGAGGGTGGTGGTGTTGTGAGCTAGATCAGTTGGATTACAGGCCTCAAGATGAACACACTCGATGGAGCTACTGTTGATGAAAATTCAAATTCAGTGCAATGAAAAACCAGTCCAAAATTGCAAATTTTACTTTTTTTATTGACTTGATGAGTAATTCCGGGGTCAGACCCATTTTGAGATCAGCATAACACATTCAAAAAAGGTATTTCTAAGGATGTGAAAACCATGTCAAAATGTGCAACGAACAGTTACAGCACATAGAAATAACTGTATGTGCTGTAACTATTTATTGCACATTTTTGGGTTTTGACATCTTCAAAAATATTATTTTTTGCTAGGTTACAATGATCTGAAAATGAGTGTCAGCCCAAAAGTAGTCATCACATGAATGAAAAATGTAAAATTTGCAACTTTGGACAGGTTTTTCGTTGTACTGATTGACGGAAGTTGCTGACCTGCATCTTGTCCTGCATGCTGGAAGTTTGTACACCTCAAATTGTTTAAATAAACAATATAGACGCGACATACAAAATAAATACTTATGTCCATCCTATCCAGCAGCTCAGCATACACTGGATCCTTTTCCCACCAATTTCCAGCTGGGGGGAGGGGAGAGTAGGGGAGGGGGAGGTGAAGGGAGGGGAAGACGGTGGAGTTGGGTTAGTGGAGGTAGCCCAACTGACCTATTTTCGCGCCAAAATTTGAATTTCCCGCCATGACGTTACTGCGACATTTTCACATCTATGGCCGCCATGTTGGAATCGCCATTTTGAATAAATTTGGCAACAATTGAGAGTGGGGTGACGACGTCGTTGCCCTACTACTACTTATTATTTCATTTACAAACGTAGTAAGTGCCTGGTGAGTTCTGTTATAGTTCAAAGTTCGACACTTCATGGTAATCTGTGGCAAGTCAAGAGAAAGCCACTGTTCACATACCGTGAGGCACCAAACGCCTACACACACGTCGTGCACTTCTCGTAAATTTCGTGCCCGTGGTTCGTAGGTGCGGAGGTGGCGAATCAGGTGTGTTCCAATGGGTTGAGATCAGGAAAATTTGGTGGCCAATACATCAATGTCATTTAACTAACAAGGTGCTCAAGCCACTTGACCTCCTAACAAGGACAGTTATCCTGCAGGAGAGGAAGACCTCAAGCATACACGGTTGCCCGTGGTTCGTAATTATGTCCCTGGAATCCACAGCTGTCGCGGTGCCTTCGATTATTACCACAGGTTCCGTAGAAGCCGATGTGAATGGCCCCCATAGCCCAACGCCCTGCTTCCGAGGTGCGGTGCACGCTTATTACATGTGCTCTCCTAGATGACACGACCACCTACCTGATGTAAGGAGCAAACCGGGTGACACGTATACATTGATTCACGGTCCATTCTCGATTATGTATTGCGTACCACAGTCGTAACTGATGTTGTCGTCGGGAAACACATTCGGGTCATCTTCTGTGGAGCCTCGTGTTGGGCAAAGTGCGCTGGACGGTGTGCTGTGAAAGCTTGTGCCTACACGCCGTCGTCATATCTGCCACAGATTTCCACGTATCCTGCATTACAAGCGCCTCCGACCTGTAGTTCGTGTAATGAGGCGTCGGCGTTCAACGTGTTGTCGCCTACTCGTGGTTTCAGCGTTCCTTCGACCGTATTTCGTACATGCCCGCGACAGCAGCGCGCCAACACTTTCGTCGTTAAGTGATGCTCATTTGCAGGCGGCTGAGCGTAACAGTCTGTCCTTTAACGTCAGTGGACTTGCACGCTTGAGGCCAATATCGCTCGAATGACTGCCTCACATACACTCTCTGAAAAGCAAAAACCGACTGCTCACGAAGGAATAGGAACGGGGCGGAAATCGTTAGATCTAATGTACACGTAATGACAAACGCATCACAGCACGATAGCTTTGCTTGTCAACGCGGCGCCCTTACAGCACACCAGTATACCGACGGTATTCTGCGCCCCGCTTTGTTGCCCTTCGTGGCGTGCCTTCGTGGACAAACATTTCAGCAAGAGAATGTCCACTTGCACGCAGCAAGAATTTCTACTGCTCTTCTTCGTGCTTGCCGTACCATACCTTGGCCAACAAGGTCCCCGGATATGTCGCAACTCAGAACGTTTACAGACAGGGTCCTCCAACCGGCCCGAAATTCTGACACGCCAATTGGACGGAAGTTGGCACAATGTTGCTCGAGGGGACATCCAGCAACTCTGTCGGTCAATACCGAGCCGAATAACCGCTTGCACAAGGCCCAGAGATCGACCAACGCGTTATAAACTTTCTCCAATTCTGAAGCTCTTTCTCTCGGATAAATAATCCGTGTTTTTTTTTTTTTTACGAAACTGCGATCATTTGTTTGTCTGTACATGTACATAACATCTAAATATTTCAGTTCGATTCGGATAATTCCTTCGCAATGCAATGCATCTTTTTTTCTTTCTTTTTTTTGTAAAAAAAAAAACATACCTAGAGTGCACTTTCCTTTCCGTGTCAAGTGCACACAGCGCCACTAAAGGGATATTCAGCCATGGTACAGTGCCCATTACGTTTTGGTTCGTCAGTGTAAATAAGCTTTTTTCTTCCTTTGGGATCGTTTCGAGTTTGTATGATAGCAACGTCCGTTTTCGTCGATGCTATGCAAAGAGGAAATTCGGTCCCAGTAGACATGACCGAGGTACTCAATTACCAGTTGCTGTGGCATAACGTCATGTCAGATGATACGTGTGTGTTTCAGAGGATAGGGACGTCACGACCCTGCTGCCAGGAATTTCTGGCGACGTAAGAGAGAGTGAAAGAGCGGACAGTGGGGGCGGGGCAGGGCAGTGGGGGCAGGGCAGCCGTGAGTCAGCAGCCTCGTTGACCCGTGGCCGCAGCCGCAGCCGCAGCCGGCGGCTCCTCCCAGTGTGTGACGACGGTTTCCAGTTTTCGGTTTGAATGCGGTTGTTTGGCGACACGGTGCGTACCATCGGCGGGGAAGGGGAAATTAGGCTAAATTATACAGTCGGGAATCTTCTCCTAGTGTGCGAGAGTGACTTAAACTGAAACTGTTGCCACTAAATCGTTGAATAGTCCACTTCGTTACCGCCCAGGTCCACAGCCACTCACATATGTTTTAAAGTTAGCGTATACTGAGAATCCTCAGCTGCAACCTTACATTACATTAACACGCATTTTATCTATTTTTAATACGTAAATTAAAATTATAAATAGGTAAATTAAAATAAATTAAGAGTACTTAAAGAAAAACAAAAGACGGAATTACTGGGAAGAGTATCGTGCTCGTCACACTAACACGCGAGACAGACGGACGTGTTTCGGCACTGCCAAGTGCTGCGTGGAGGTTCGCCTTCTCGGCCTAGGAGGGTCAGTCGCAGAATCGTGCAAGAAGAATGGCGTGTGTTCACGGTCGGCACAGCGTGAGTAAAAATCGGAGAGTAAAGGAGCGTGTGGAAAACACTGCTAAGGAGAAGGGACAGCATGATAGGACATCTGTTAAGACATGAGGGAGCTGTAGAAGGCAAGAACTCTAGAGGAAGACAAGATTGGAATACATCTAGCAAATAATAGGGGTCGTTCAAGAGTGTACAATAGAAACAACTTTGTTATTTTCAATTTCCGCAGTAGATTTACAAATATAGATTACAAATATAACACACACAAATATAGTCCAATTGACTTCCTTTCGTTATATAACTCTGTGCATCAACAACTAGTATGGAGAATTTAAGTGATTAATAATAAGCCGTAATGAAAAAGTAATAGTGTGTTTCGTAGTTAACATAAACAACTTCCCACAAATACCACGTTAAATATCTACAATGAAATCGTCATGATGGTAGGAACGCACTCGACATCGTTCTCCACTATTATTGGTATGTTTGAGCGTAAAGGAGTGACTGAGACGTCCTGTCAGCATGAAGACAATGAGGTTCAGTACTGCATTTCGTACATTGTTTTATAGGTATTACACAAGGAGATTACAGCAGGAATACAACTGTTGTCCGACAAACAATTAAATGGCAATTACGTGGCTATGAACGAAATAGGGGCACTTTTAGACTACAGTCTTTGTTCTTGTGCCACAATAAAACCAGCAATTTAACTTCAGCGCTATTACAGTGACCAACTTCTTAATCCGGTAAAAACAGTTCCATTACAATATGTAGGATAGGATGAAGGTCAACGTGAGACTGTGATGTGATACGCCTGTAGGAACGCCAATTCACACAATATTACAGTGCCGTGTGTATGAAAAAGTGGACTTTGACCGAAGAGAGCCACTCATAAGCAGAAACTCGAGTGAGGCAAAGGGACTATACTTAATAGAACTGCTGATGCGTTGTCAGGATGACCGTGCGAGGGAGTGAACTTGAGCAGCGCACGGCGAGGCGGCCTGCAGCTTCCAGCCGCTGCTGGTACGGTTTGCCACCGAGAGCGCCAGTCTCCGCTGGGTGCTAACGCTTTGTTGTCCCGCACAAGATTTAAACTGGTGGTGGGTTTCGGGTCGGATGCAGCAGTAGGTGCGGAAGCACAGCAGAGAGCCTCTGTCGGGCGGGAACAACTCCTAGTGTGCGGCAGCGAGAAACTAGGAGTGGAGCGAGCGTTTCGAGTGCCATTTTCTCTCAAAACGCGTTTTCATTGCTGTTGTTTCCTCACTACTCTGTTGTACTTGTTCCAAGTGCCAAATCGTGGAGAAAATGTTTCAAATAGTCATTACTGGTTTACACATGTTGTCCGTGCCAAGTAGTGCTTTCTTCGAAGCATCGACGCTGTTATATGCGAGACTGTCGTAGTAATAACTTTGTCAAAATAAAATGAAATACAATATTATGTTGCAAGGTTTCAGCAGGATGAAATTATATATTTTCTGGCCATACAGAACCCTCGTCCACTTTATTCTACAAAATGAAGACACATTGGCACTATACTATTCAGGCCTACTTCAGTAAGGTGACAAGAACTTGAGTATGACAAATGGATTTCTTGCAGAATGTAAACACATACGTCTTTTGGACTTACAGCACCTCAAATACTCAAATAACTGACTTTTTCTCTTGTCCAATTGACTTCCTTTCGTTATACAACACTGTTAACGTAAGCTGTCGAAACCCATTTTAAGTACCACATAATTTAACAATGACAATAAATGAACAAACGATCTGAAAATGAAATAACCATTACAGAAATTTATGAACCATTGTTACCAAATACGGTGAAACTTTGGCAAAACGTAACCTATGCAGTCTGAAATTTACACTACGGTCAGATGATACGGACGGTTCCAGCAACACTTTGGCAAACTAGTTTACTTCAAGATAATCGGCCAATTCCGAGCGATTTTTCCTTTTCAGTGCCACATGATTCTTTCCCGAGCCATCCTTCCCAATTCCCGCATTTGTTCTGAGATGAAATATTACATGTTTTAAAGGTACGATATACACTATGTGATCAAAAGTATCCGGACACTCCCCAAAAAATACGTTTTTCATATTAGGTATGTTGCGCTGCCACCGACTGCCAGGTACTCCACATCAGCGACCTCAGTAGTCATTAGAGAGCAGAATGGGGAGCTCCGCGGAACTGGCGGACTTGGAACGCGGTCAGGTGGCTGGGTGTCACTTGTGTCATACGTCTGTACGCGAGATTTCCACACACCTAAACATCACTAGGTCCACCGTTTCCGATGTGATAGTGGAGTGGAAACGTGAAGGCACGCGTACAGCACAAAAGCGTTCAAGCCGACCTCGTCTGTTAACTGACAGACACCGCCGACATTTGAAGATCATCGCAATGTGTAATAGGCATACATCTATCCAGAGCATCACACAGAAATTCCAAACTGCATCAGGATCCTCTGCAAGTACTATGACAGTTAGGCGGAAGGTGAGAAAACTTGGATTTCATGGTCAAGCGGTTGCTCATAAGCCACACATCACGCCAGCAAATGCCAAACGACGCCTCGCTTGGTGTAAGGAGCGTAAACATTGGACGATTGAACAGCGAAAAAACTTTGTGCGGAGTGACGAATCACGGTTCACAGTGTGGCGATCCGATGGCAGGGTGTAGGTATGACGAATGCCTGGTGAACGTCATCTGGCAGTGTGTGTAGTGCCAACAGTAAAAATCGGAGGAAGTGGTGTTATGGTATGGTCGTGTTTTTCATGGAAGGGGCTTGCACCCCTTATTGTTTTTCTTGGCACTATCACACCACAGTTTTAAGCACCTTCTTGCTTCCCACTGTTGAATAACAATTCGGGGATGGCGATTGCATCTTTGAACACTATCGAGCACCTGTTAATAATGCACAGCCTGTGCCGGTTACACGACAATAACTTCCCTGTAATGGGCAGATCAGCACAGAGTCCTGACCTGAATCCTGCAGAACACCTTCGAGATGTTTTGGAACGCCGACTTCGTGCCAGGTCCTACCGGCCGACATCGATACATCTCTTCAGTGCAGCACTCCGTGAAGAATAGTCTGCCGTTTCCCAAGAAACCTTCGAGAACCTGACTGAATGTATGCCTACGAGAGAGGAAGCTGTCATTAAGGCTAAGGCTGGGCCAACACCATATTGAATTCCAACATTACCGTTGGACGGCGCCACGAAATTTTAAGTCATCTTCAGCCAGATACTTTTGATAACATAGTGTAGCAGCCACCTTGTCATCTGAGTGAGGCACATGAACTGTCGTGGCATATAAGTGAGTAAAAATACCAAAATAAGTAAAAAAAGAGAAACAACCATTGAAACTGAGCATTTGGCACGTAGTGTCGAAATTTCCTTTTTAAATTTCAGGCGTTACATTATGTAGTCTATTTGAAAGTTTTGTGTGACTCCATATTTCTTCATCGAACACCATCATTTTTGAGGATTTTTAAACTAGAAATTAGCAATGGTTAACTGATGATGTGTGGAAAATTCTGTCATTCCTTCCCCCCAGATCATGTTCTCCTATTACTTTTCTTCTTCCTCTTTTTCCTACTATCGAATTCTCTTCCCATCACAATTATATGTTGGTCCAGCTTAACTATCTAAATAGTTTCTTTTCCCTTATTACATATTCTTCCCTTTTTTAATTATTTGCTGGGGTTGTTGGCATATAAACTAATATTATTTCAGTGGGCATTGGCTTCATGTCTGTCTTTGCTACAATAATGCATTCACTGTGCCATTCTGTTCACAGAAATGAACCTGCATTCCTGTTATTCCATTCATTATTAGACCTGTTCATGCTTTACCCCCATCTGATTTTGTATTTATAACCCTGTATTCATCTGATTAGAAGTTCTGTTCTTTCTGCTACCACGCATCATTAACTCCCGATATATCTAACTCCCACCTGTGTGTTTCCCTGTTTAAGTTCTCTAGCCTTCCTAACCTATACAGAAATCTAATATTCCACGCTCCAGCCCGTAGACTTGTTTTTCCTGATAATGACAGCCGTGTCAGTAGCGGTCTTTTTTACTCAAGGGAATCTCATTATTATTTCGTTACACGTTAGAGCTGCATGTTCCTTAAATACAACGGCTGTAGTTTCACCTTACTTTCAGCTGTTCATAGTACCAGCATAACAAGACCAGTCATTTGTTGAGACATCTGCCCCTGCAGCTACTGAATAGCCTGCTGGCTCTCTTCAGCAACTGAAAGTTAGTGTGGTCTCTCGAGAGACACCCTCCCCCGTTGCGGTTGCCCTTACAGTACGGCTGTCTGTATCACTGAGACACGAAACTCACTCCACCTCGCCTATGTCTGTGATTTATGGGGGCAGGCATATACTGTCCGCGAAAGGCTGCATTGTATGATAAATCTGTTAGTAAATTGTTTCTGAAGTTATTTTTGTGGTAAGTAACATTCATGAGTGATAGACGATAGAGGCAAGAAGAGATCAGAGCCTTTTGATACGTGGTTCCATGGAAGAATGATAAAAGTCTAGACGGGTAGTCCGAAAAACCAATGAAGAGGTACTGAATGGAGTCGTGGAGAAAAGACCATTACGATGCTACTTGACTGATAGAAGAGTTTTGTTGATGCGACACATCTTTGAGGCATTATGTAACTGTCAATTCAGTAATAGAGGAAGTGTGTAGAGACTGAAGTCGTAGAGGTAGGCCAAAGCTTAGAGTAGAGTAAGCAAGTTCGTGCAGACTTAGACTGAAGAAGTTGGGCAGAGATGAAGAGACTTTCACAGGATACATTCGTATGGAGATATGCATTAAATAAATCCTCGATCTGAGAACCACATAAAAAAAAGAAGCACAAGAAAGCCGCTGCCAGGTGTTGGAAATATGCAAGGCATAAGAGAGGCAGGCCGTCGAGCGTGGTACTACGGTGAGAGGGACATTCACGTGGCACTCCATGTAGTCGAAGGCATCATGACACTTGTGGCGTCTTGTAGAAGATTAACTGTCCATCACAAAGCCACACTCGTGCTACAATAGTTTTAGTAGCAAGATTGTGAACTCACGTTGGCCACCTAAATCAGATGATGTGCACCCATCGGAAAACCAAAAGCCTGTAATTTGCGGGGAACTGTATAGCCTGTGGGTAGACATCTGGTGTCAGGTAGACTGTCTGATCAAAAGTACGCGAATAAGCCTGTGTGATGCAGAACTGTCCGCTACATATCTGACAAAAGACGCAGCCGTTAGCGTAAAAGGAGGTGGGGGGGGGGAGGATGTTGTTGTCGGCAGAGGAGGAGCAGCAGAGAGGTGCGTGTGTCGGGAGGGCTCGGTGACTTCAAGTGTGGGCAAGCAGTGAGCGGTGTGGCCGTGGAGTGGAGCATCAGCCACGGGTATGCCGAGCCCGGGCAGGCTTCGTGTACTGGTGGTGTGGCAGTGTACAGTTGTCACGTAGCTTCTCATTAGCCATATTTCTGTAGCGATGCCTGAGCCGATGTCGAGAGTGACGCCATAGCTGGAAAGGAATGATCTGGAGCGATCAAATCCTGTGGCACTCCGACGGAAGACTTTGGGTTTGGAACATGCGCGGGCAAATCACACCTTCTGCGACGGAAACATCCCGCCACATGTGCAGATCAGTAATGACACTCCCATTTAATCGGAATACTTAATTTACGTCGGTAAAATTGATAAACCACATTACCAGTGATTGTCAGTAGATAACTGATCCAGTCTCGGTGTGCTCATACGTTTAATTCATATTCGTGCGGTGTAGCATTGGGAAATGTTGGAAGCAGGGATGCGTAGCGGACGAGGCTGTAAGGGGTTGGTGGGGGGTGGGGGGGGGGGGTGGGGGGGCGCCGCAGGCACGAGTTCTCGGAAAGGCTGGTAGAGCTGGTCCGACGAGTCACCCGACACCCGGCGGACAAAGGTTGTCGGCACGTACAGGCACTGCAGGAAGTTGGACCATTTTATAAACGCGCAGATGGCATCTTCTGTAGAGAAACACCTGACGAAAACGTTTTCGACCAGAAAATGGAGAGAGAACGCGCCCTCTTTAGCTGGAATGCATCTTTCTACGCAAGATGGCGAAAGCTGGCCACTTCCCAAGAAGAGCACAGAAGACTAAAGATCTCAGAGATGGATAAGTGACATTCAGTTCTCGGCCAATGAAACTGCGGGATACCATCGAACGCTCTGACATTGCGGAAGAACAACGTTATTTGAAGTGTGACGCGCCGCCATTGGCAAACTTCTGAGTTAGAGACTCTGGGAGGTGGCGAGACAGAGCACCTCATTGGCCAAACAAACAGACAGACAGAGCACGACGCCATTTTAACGGTACAGTACAGCAGGACACAAATCATTGGCTAACCAGTGGGGGAAAGGAGACGAGTTTTTGTAACGATCAGTTTGCGCTGCCAGTTCTCGGAAGGTTCAGGGCCGAGACAGTCAAACACTGTGAGAGGTGGAAAACGCGGCAATGCAAGGTTTCCCCTTACTTCACCGTGAATTGGAAATCAGATGGCAAAGTAGCATTCTCAGATGGAGATCAAGCTCCTGAGCCTCCACCGTCCCTTGATGCTGAAACCTGCTGCAGACCCACCTGACTGATGGTTGGGGCTTGGAAACATTTTGGGCTAATTTGACCTCAGCTGCTGGCGAGAGTCGTTGGTTCCACCAGTGACACATTCTACAGCCAGGTAAACCATCTCCTGCACTACTGTGGTGGGGTAATGCTGCAGCTGCGAGACGAGGTGTAGAGTTGGGATGACGGGACGAACCAGTGAGGTCACCAGTCCCATTAGGTTAGGGAAGGACGGGGAAGGAAGTCGGCCGTGCCCTTTCAAAGGAACCATCCCGGCATTTGCTTGCAGAGATTTAGGGAAATCACAGAAACCTAAATCAGAATGGCCGGAAGCGGGTTCGAGCCGTCGTCCTCCCGAATGTGAGTCCACCGTGCTAACCACTGCGCGACCCCGTTCGGTGAGGCGTAAACAAATTAGACTCACTTTTTCGTAATCCGATTATTTCAAGCTTCACTGCGAAGACATTTTGTCAGTAGTCAGCTTCCAAATCGGTCACTTTTCCTTTCTGTTGTAAGAGTTTCTTCTATTAACTTTACGACAATTACAACGGATTCCGCGATTATTATGTCAGCTATGCCAACGATATCATGTTAATGCTGCCACAGGTTACCATTCATTTGTTTGTTTACCTACGATTTAGCATGTTAATGTTGCCACACGTTACCTGTTTAACACAGACTTTATAGCAATAAATCGAAGACATAATATTGCGTCATTTAATATCCACACGTTCCCCCTGTCACAATTTTGAAGGGTACATTTGCATACGTTTTATTTACACCTACCACAGCTCCTGGAGCATCAGCCACCCTCCGAGTTCAGAGAATAGTAAAATATAAAACAACGTCTCATACCCACAGAGTGGGTGATGTTGCAGTGCGGTTGTGGCCACCTTATCGCATTGAAATAGTCGCTAAATGTGGAAGCCTGCGAACACAGTTTACAGCGCTGTGCACTGCGGAGGCGACGACTGTTTGTCTCGGTGTGATCGTGGGCCCTGCCATAAAGCACAGTTTGTGTGGCAATGATTTCTGGACGATGGCATTCCCGAAATGGATGGCCTGCTCAATGTTGCGACCTGAAACAAATGGAATATCTTTCAGACATGGAGTTCGCTCCAGACCTATCTCCTATACAGACATCTCCGATACAAGCACACTATACCATGCAACACTAAGAGAAAACCTACACACACCACACAACATTGCAACTGTCATCTGTCCTTTTACGCAAGAAGAGGTTGCGCTAGCAATCTCAGAGCTCAAAAAAAGTAGATCACCTGGATCAGATGCTATCCACTCGGAAACACTGAAAAAACTAGCACTGCAGATCACCCCGTTCCTAACAACGTTACTGAACGATGCCCTACGGCTGGGCAGGGTAGCTACAGTATGGAAAACCTCCAAAGCACTCATTATTAAGAAATCAGCGGACAGGGATCCTTCAGATCCGGAGACTTACAGGCCAACATGCCTAATAGACACTCTAGCAAAGATTGAGGAGAAGCTACTGTGTAAGCGCCTGCGAACACACAGAGCTCTCAGGGGTACGAGCCAACACCGGCCCGGCCTCAGAACTGGCAGATCAGTAGATGATGCCATCGACCAGGCCCTGCACATAGTTAATACTACAAAACACAAATACGACATGGCAATAATGATTGACACTGCCGGAGCATTCGATAATCTCTGGTGGCCCGCACTGTTTCAGAGGCTAAGACATCTGGAGGTACCGCAATTACTGTACAACAGTTTTGTAGACTACTGTGAAGACCGAGTAGTCGAATGGCAGACGGACAGCCGGAAAGTAATTAAAAAATTACTAAAGGCTGTCCTCAACGGTCGATCGAACCCCTCCTACAACTTCTGGATGGGGATGGACAGGTCAGACGGAATTGTCGCCTACGGTCATGGCCTGCAAACAACAGAGCCCAGATAGAAGAGAAAGCCGGTGGAATACTACAAACAATTACACAATGGTGTCACAACAACAAACTCAGGACAGCCGAAAGCAAAACAACATACACATTACTGAAAGGATCGCTCCAAAGGAATCGTTAAAATTGGGGACAGAAACATCAAACGAGCACACGTTACGCGCAATCTTGGGGTACACATGGATGAAAAATTGAATTTCCACGAATACATACGGCTAAGAACAGTCAAAGCAGAAAAGATACTACACAAACTGATGAGGCTAAATTCAAAATAGTACAGATTACCTCTACCAGTCATAGGAACATACCACTGTGCGCTCTTCGAATCAGTACTCAGCTTCGCAACTAACACGTGGGCACGTCACGTAGACTGAACGTGGTCACTAACAAAGCATCGGTCAGACGAGGGCAGAGAAGTGTCCTACTTAGGCTACTGGAGCCTTCGGTACCACCTCAGTGGATGCACTGCGTGTGGTGCTCGGAATATGACCCATAGATGTGACGATCAAATACAGAGCTGCAAGGTACTGGTTAAAGGTGGGGAGACTAGATAAGGTACACACAATAACTGGTGTGCCATTGAGACGATACGTCACCTTAAAGGTTGGCATTTGGATACATGACAAGGTGAGTGGGATGTAAGTGATAAGGGACGTAGACTGCACGACTTCCTCCCGGACGTAAGGGAGCGGTTGAGAATGAGACATACCGATCCCAGCCGCGGTATGGTACATTTCTTAACCGGACACGGACTTCATCCCACGCACTTAAACCGCGTGAGTCTGAGGTAGACACCTACATGCATATGTTCCCCAGAAAACACTGTCTTTTGTGCGGGCAATACGGAACAATATACATAAGCTACACTTAGACTACACAGATACAGACATAGATATATACACAGCAATAAGAGATAAAGAACAATGGGCACAATTAAACGTACTGACAAACAGTATTTCAAAAACAACAATGAAGAGTTGATGCGGACACGACATAACAGACATGCCTATGTGCAACGTAACAACAATCTTCAGAGGGTGGACTGCGATAGCCACAGTGACAGCGAAAACAGTGACAATGAGGAGGAACAGGAGGAGGAAGCGGAGACGTGACAGTAAATAAGCGTCAGGTGCTTCTCTCCTCTATCCAATCATCTTTTTATACTCTTCTTAAAAAGCAACAAAATCTTATTTGTATTTCAAACTTCAGTTATTGATAATTTTAAAAGTATTATTCTTTGTAAATGTTGTAGATAAAACAAAGGAAAAGAAAACTAATAAGATGAAAAACGAAAATACTTGACCTGTTTTAAAACATCAGGTAACAGATCTATAATTTGGCAATAAATATATAAATAACAATCACTATCTCCTCTGGTGTCGACTCTACAGACGTCCAGTCACCTCACTGCAAGTGTCCCTAACAGCGTTCGAGTCGTCATTGAGGCGAAAGCTGGACGCACCCCACATTGATGTGATGTCCCGGTACATCTGACGAGACAGTGCACCCTCTGAAACGTGCCGAAAACTTGTCGAAACCGTGTCACGCACAATCATTGCTGTAGTGCTTTCCAAAGCTGGGCCGAGGCGCTGTCGCCATCGCTCTGCAGCCGATCAGTGTAAACCGTGGTGGGCAGTGAACGCGACGCCCTCAGAATGGCGGCGCTTTCTCCCTGCAGAGCTGCAGTCAGAAGCTGACCCGGGCGTAGGGCTCCTCTGTACGGCCGGTACGGAGGGAGGGAGACATGCGCAGCCCACATCGATTCCGAGAGGACACTTTGCTCGCCAAACAATGGCTGCTGCCAGATAAGATACGGCGAGATGGGCCGGGGCCCTTTACAAGCGAAACCAATTAGCGCTTATCGGCAACGGTGGGAGCCGGGCCGCCACTGTGCGCCGGACGGCTGCCTGCGCCGACGACCAGGGCGCCACCACTTTCAGCTCCGCACGTCCGACAAACTGCCTCGCCAAATTGCTGGTCCCAATATAGCGGCTGGGGACGACAATAAACGACACTGTTGGCAAGCCGATACAGTTTAACAGATGATGATGGTTCTGAGCACTACGGAACTGAACATCTGACATCATCAGTCCGCTAGAACTTACAACTACTTGAACCTAACTAGCCTAAGTACATCACACACATCCGTCCCCGAGGCAGAATTCGAACCTGCGACCGTAGCGGTCGCGCGGTTCCAGACTGAAACGCTTAGTACCGCTCGGCCACCCCGCCCGGCACAGTGGAACAAATGGAAAACTTAGCGACACCGTGTGTTGTGGCGTTTGATTTCGCTGTGTGTATATCTCAGGGACCGCTTCGTCATCAGCAAGATTTCTCTTGTTATGTGAGGACATTCTCTGCGATGCCATCACGGCAAAACCGCCACTCTGTGCTGTCTTAATTGCAATTTGTGAAACTCTGAATTTTGTCGAATTCCTTTGTGTACAACATTACAATGATGCGTTCTCCACATGTCCAACATAGACAGCACGGTACCTTCGTACTACATAGTACATACTTACCATGTCAAACTACACTAACCATACAATTACATACTCTCCAGAAAAATAGTAATAAGGACTACTTGTTAATCAATGCAGAATACACTTTTATTGCAATGATAAAATAGGAGACTTTGTTAACGGTGAAGTTGTACGCTTAGCCAAACTGGGCTAGTGATAGTGACTAAGGCCTGGGATTGGGGGTGCCGCTGTCCGGTCTCCCTGCAGAACACTGCCCGCGTGCCTGGCTCCACTGGATGCGCGGCTTGTGCCACTGTGCTGGCCGGCCTGCACTCGGCCTCGCACTCTTTATATCCCACTTCCGCTTCACTCAGTTTCAGCATAGAATGAATCTGAGTATCACTTACATTCATTCTACGCTGAAATTCTAGTTAAGTTTTGTACATTAAGTAGATATTACGAACCCTGTAGCGCTAAGATCAAAATCTAAGATTCACCTGTACTGTGGAAAAAATAACTGCGATACTCTGTATGAAATTAGGACCCACTAATGTACTCAGGTAGTGGGTTAATATTTATAATACAATAATTTGAATAAAGATTTTTTTTTAATCCAAGTATCACTTTTCTTTAAGATGTAATTTTCCTGTTATTGATGTTCCATTACCTGGATTTGAGCCTCCTATTACATATACGGTGCGATTAGTCTAGAAAACGTATCGCTGGGCGTGTTTATATGTGTTTTCAGAGACTTTTGATGTTGTTGCCGATGTAATGAAATTCGACCTGTAAATCACAAATTTAAGAAGGATAAGTAAGCTCGAAGTTAAATGTTTCTTTGAGTGCAAGTGGATATCCGCTAATGCCGATCCTCATCTCCTGTTTGACGCCTTAGTCAACCTCAAGACAATCTTCACTCCGAGGTTCCTGCACCACATTTTTATTGTAATACGATTAAGGACGGTGCTGCACGCTGTGTTCTTTAACTAGTGCACGTTACGCTATCACCTCTGTACGTTGCATCTGTCTTTAAAATCGAGTAGTTTTTACGGTCTAGATAAATAATAACTTAAAACGTAACTCGACCGAATACGTTACTCTGAATATCTCTGTGCGCAGTAACAAATAGCTCGAGTCCACCGACTTTATTTTGACGCTAAACACATTTTTAAATCGGAGCCAAATTTTAAAATAAAGGTACGAGAGCCTAGATAAAACCGACGATTTCATCTCGCCAAGTCGTCCACTTACTACTCTCAGTAGTAAAGCGAGGACAGGCGCCGTATTTGTGAGGACGAGTAGTGATGGAGAGCTGCCAGGCTGGGGCCGGGGCTGGGGCGGCTGCGCCAAGTACGGCCCGGCGGGACGCGTGCAGCGCCGGCGCGCCCGCCTTCCTTCCTTAAGGCGGCCGCTGCAGCCGCGGCTCGGCCTCTTTTGGAGCCGCGCCGTGCCAGGACCGTCCACCGAGGGAAAAACTGGCCGCTCTAGAGGCACTCCAGCGGCACCCTTCGCTACCGGCAGCCAGCACCGGCCTGCGGCGACTACAGCAAATCCCCGGAAACACCAGACACAAAGGCAAAACCAAAAACTCAAATAGAATCGGAACGCCTTAAGCGAAAAAAACAAATTCTGGATGGCTGAACTGGTTGCCACTGCACGCACTTTCAAAAAAGGACCTCCAGAAACATGAACTTGCGACACAGTTAAAATAAAGTGGGGAAAACCGATCCTTATGAGAAGGTGACGGAGAAGATCCTTTAAATGCTCTGCTAGGAAACCTGAAAAGAAAATTACTGAGGCTGAATCTAAATGTACTGGGCTTCAGTGAAGAGAAATGGAAACAACACAAGGATTTCTTGCCAGACGAGTGGAGGGTAATATCAACAACAATATCAACTGGCCTAATCGGGAATAGCATTCGTTATGAATAGGAATGTGTAGCAGAGAGTGTGTTACTGTGAATAGTTCAGTGATAGGGTTTTTCTCGTCAGAATTGACAGCAAAACAACACCGAAAACGGTATTTCAGCTATACGTGCCAATGTCGTAGGCTGAATATGAAGAGACAGAGAAATTATATTAGTGCGTTGAAGGGTTGTTCATTATGTGAAGGGAGATGAAAATCCAATAGTCGTGGAGCCCGGAAAGCAGTTGTAGGGGAAGGATTTGAAGAAAGGTTGACACGAGAATATGGGCTCGGTAGTAGGAATATGAGTGGAGAAAAACATTGAATTCTGCAATAAATTTCAGCTGGTATTAGCGAATGCTCTGTTCGAGAATCACAAGAGGAGGAGCTATACTTGGAAAAGGAGGGGAGGTGCGGGAAGATCTGACTTCGATTGCGTGATGGTCAGACAGAGATTCCGGAATCAGATACCGGAATATAAGGCGTATCCGGGAGCAGATATAGACCATATCACAGTTTAGTACTGAAGAGCAGTCTGAAGTTTAAGAGACTAGTCAGGAACAACCAATACGAAAAGAAGTGGGATGCAGATGTAATGAAGTTATGAAGAAGTGCACTTGAAGTTCTCTAAGGCTATACCTGCAGATACTGCGACAACGAGTAGCTCGGTACGCATTTCAGTTGAAGAGGGGTGGGCATCTGTAAAAAGAGCAATCACAGAAGTTGGAAACAAAAACACAGTACAATAGTTCAGCTATACGTGCCAATGTCGCAGGCAACCACGTGTAAGAGAAGAAATACTTCAGTTGATCCACGGAAGAAGGGATCATCATCATCATCATCTTGTCAGTCTTTTCCCACGTCATGTGGGGTCGGCGTTGCTTCGCTGGATCCTTCTCTTCCATAAAAGCCTATCGAGTGCTTCTTCTGTGGGCCACCCTTTCTCCCCTCGTCTTTCCATCTCAGTTTCGGTCTTCAACTCTTCTCCCCACGTACTCTGCACATGCCCATACGGTCTTAGCCTACTTTCTTGGGTCTCCTTCCCTATGGCCCCACTTTCGCTGTTCCCCTGATGTGCTCATTCCTTAGTCTATCCTTTCATGTCACCCCACTCATCCACTTCCATCTTTTTCTCTTGGGCTTTTGTAATTGTCCAAGTTTCTGCACTATACAGCATCGCGGGCCTCACCACAGACTTGTAAGGCTTTCCTTTCATTCTGCACCTAACTTTCTTATCACACAGTACTCCGCTCACTTTCCTCCAGTTCATCCATCCACTATTTCGGCCTGCAGTCCTCCATCACTTTGCATGTAAGAGCCTAGGTACTTAAATTTCTTGACCAGCGGCAGTTGTTCTCCTTGCAGGTTAATACATAGGTCTTTGGCATCCTTTGTACACATATGCTCTGTTTTCACCCTGTTAATTCTCATTCCCCTTTCCTCTAGAGCTTTTCTCCACTGTTCAAGCTTGTCCTGAATTGCCTCCTTGGTGGGTTCACAGAGAACATCGTCATCGGCAAACACCTTGCTCAAAGCTGCCTCTTTTTTCACATCTTTGACTACGTCCATGAGAGATATGGGCTGAGAGCCGATCCCTGATGTAGTCCTACTCTTCCTGGAAAATGCTTTGTTGCACCTGCACTGCTCCTGACTTGTGTCATTGCACCTTCATACGTGTCTTCTACCAAGCTGATATATTTTTTTAGTTGGGAATTTGTGGTAAATTCATATGGGACCAAACTGCTGAGGTCATCGGTCCCTAGGCTTACACACTACTTAACCTAATTTAAACTAACTTTCACTATGGACAACGAACCGAGGCAAGGCGCCCTAGACCGCACGGGATATATTTTTCTGGCAGGCATTTACTTCTCAGACATCTCCATATCTCTTGACTCGGCACTCTATCATATGCCTTCTCAAGATCGATAAAGGCCATATGCAGTTCGGCTTGTACTTTTCTGTGCCTCTCCATCAGTTGCCTTAGTGCAAATATTGCGTCGGTTGTTGTTCTTCCCGGCATAAATTCAAACTGATCTTCAAATACTTCAGTTTCTAGACGCAACCTCTTCTCAATTACCCTTTCCCAGATCATTGTGTGGGACATCAGTTTTATCCCTCCATAATTGCCACAGTTTTGGGTATCCCCTTTCCTCTTATATATGGAAACTAGTATACTGCTTCTCCACGCATGCGGCATTCTTTCTCCTTTCCAGATCTTCTGCATTAGATCCCAGAGAATATCAGTTCCTTGTTCTCCCAGAATTTTTCATGATTCCATTAATATTTCGTCTGCCCCTAGGGCCTTCTCATTTTTCATTTTCTTCATCGTGTGTTCGACTTCTTCCCTACTTTGGGTCATTCCTCCATTTATATCTCCGTCCTCATACTCCTCTTGTACATTTTCCTCATTCAATATCCTTTCAAAGTACTCCCACCACCTATTCAGGATTTACTCAAGGTCCTGTAATACTACACCTGATTCATCCTTTATCTGCCTCACTGATGTTACGTCCTTGGCCGCCTTATCTCTTGCTTTAGCAGTCCGTAGTTGCCTGTCTTCCTGTTTTCTTTCCAGCTCTTCATACGCCTCTTCCATTGCCTCAGCCTTTGCTTTTGCCACTGCTCTTTTTGCCATCTTTTTTGCTGGATTTCCTAGCTTCCTGTATTTCTGTTAAGTCCCATTTTTTTTCTTTTTTGCATCTTTCCTCACGTGTATCGCTTTCTGAACCTCCTCATGCCTCCTCGCCTACTGGTGGTCCCTTTCCTGCTGTTACATCCAGCATGTCTATTCCAGCTATTTAATTACATTGCTACTATAACTCCACCACTCCTGTACATCATCTGGTAATTTAACTTCTACTGTTTCACTTCTACTGTTTCCTTGAATTTTTCTCGCAACACCTCTTCTTTCAGTGTCCACCAGTTTATTCTATGTTCTTCTCGCCTGATACATTTACGTCTTTTGCCCACTACCATTTCATAATCGGCCACTACGAGTTTGTGTTGCGCAGCCACACTTTCACTGTATATAACCTTCATATTCTTTATTTCCCTTATGTGTTTCCTTCTGGACAACAAGTAGTCTAACTCACTTTTATGGCCGGCCGCGGTGACCATACGGTTCTAGCCACTTGAGTCCGGAACCGCGCTGCTGCTACGGTCGCAGGTTCGAATCCTGGCTCGCGCATGGATGTGTGTGATGTCCTTAGGTTAGTTAGGTTTAAGTAGTTCTAAGTTCTAGGGGACTGATGACCTCAGATGTTAAGTCCCATAGTTCTCGGAGCCATTTTTTTTTTTATGATCTCCGCTCCAGTACGTGATAAGTTGTTTTCTTCTACGATTGAAGAAGGTTTCGACAATCATTAGGTCAAAAGATACAGCGTATTTTGCAATCTTGTGCCCTGTTACATTTCTTTCACCATAACTCCATCCACCATGAATACTATCTTCCCCATCCCTCCTCTCACCAACGTGTCCATTTAAATCTCCCTCAATTATCACCCTTTCATTGTCTGGTATTTTCATTATTTATTTAGCGTATGGCTAATACAGACATATCATGAAATTACCTATACATATGTACATATTGACACACAAGAAACTTAAGGTTGTCTTTACAACTGAATATCCAGTCCTTCAATCCAGCGCACTGCATCTGGAGTTGCTAGCAGGAAGTCCTCTTTGGCGCCGTGATAGGCTCGAATCCTGCATTCACTGACAATGTGGTGAACAGTCTGGTATGGAGCCCCGCAGTCACAAGCTGGATCAGGCAGCTTCTTCCACTTAAAGAGAGCATCCCTGCATCGTCCATGGCTGGTACGGATTCTGTTGAGAGTAGACCAGGTCTTGCGTGGTAAGTCGAAGCCACTTGGAAGTTTAGCATCTGAGATGATGTTATGCAGGTGCACATCTGTCACTGCTTCCCACCGACCTTTCCATTCTTCAAGAGGTTTGAAATTCTTAGCAACCATGTCAGCAGCATCCCACAGAGTTGGATGACGTGATTTCAGTCTCTTGCGATTTAAAAGTGGCAGGTCGCTATGCACGGGTAGCTTAGAATTCCTGGAGATGTTGTGGAATTCTCTCATAAGGGCAGTACATCTGCGTAGATCAGGAGGCATTATACAGGTTAACAGTGGAAGCCAATAAACTGGAGTAGATCTGATTGTGCCAGATATTATGCGCATTGTCGTATTCAGCTGGGTATCAACAAGCCTTGTATGATGACTATTCATCCAAACAGATGCACAATACTCAGCACTTGAGTACACCAAGCCCAGCGCTGAAGTTCGCAGGGTGGTTGCTGAAGATCCCCAGGTAGTTCCGCATAGCTTATGGAGGATGTTGTTTCAAGTCCTCAGCCTTTGAGCTAAGTTAAGGTGTTGTCTGAAGCATAGTGTACGATCCAGGCTGACACCAAGATATTTTGGGTTCCAATTGTGACGAAGAATTCTGCCTCTGAAACTTACTTCCAGTTTTACGTTCGCCAACTGGTTATTTAGATTTTCATTGTTACTCCATCTAGGATTTTCCAAAATTCGTCCTTCTCTTCCTCCGAAAATCCTGTCTGGGGTGCATACACATTTAAAACTGTGATGACCATGTACTTTGAGAAGGGCCTGCAGCAGGTAGCGAGTGGACTGAGCGGCTCGTCAGCTGCTCTCGCCGGCCCCAAGCCCGGGCCGGCGTCAGGAAGGCCATGCGGCCACAAAAAACTCTGCCAAAACCAAAACAATGAAGGAAGTACAGAAATGTTCAGAGATATTCACGAATACGGAAATACAAGTCACTTAGGAATGAAATAAACGGAAAGTGCAGGGAAGCTAAGGCGACGTGATTGCTTGACAAAGGTAAAGAAATCGAAAAGAAAATTACTGTAGGAAGGACTGACTCAGCATGTAGAAAAGCCAAAATAAGCTTCGGTGAAATAAAAAGCAAAGTTGGTAACATTAAGAGTGCACTGTGAATACCACTATCAAATGCACAGGATAGAGCAGACACGTGGAAGACCTGTATGAGGGGAAGACTTGTCTGGTGACACGATAGAAGAAGAAACAGGAGTCAGTGTAGAAGAGATAGAGCATCCAGTATCATAAACAGAATTTAAGAGAGCCTTGGAGGACCTAAGATCAAATAAGGATAGATAACATTCCATCAGAATTTCTAAAATCATTGGTGGAAGTGGCAACAAAGTGGCTATTCAATTTCGTGTGTAGAATATATGAGTCTGGCGATACACCATTTGACTTTCTGAAAAATATTATTTAGACAATACCGACGATTGCAGGAACTGACAATTGTGAGAATTATCGCACAATCGTCTTAACAGTTCGTGCATCCAAGTTCTTGACAGGAATAATATACAGTAGAATGGAAAAGAAAATTGGGATGTGTCAGATGGCGATCAGTTGAACCCTCGAAGGAAAAGACACCACAGAGGCAGTTCTGGCGTTGCGGTTGATAATGGAAGCAAGACACAAGACTCATTTATAGTATTTTCGACTTGAAAAAAGCGTTCGAGAACGTAAAATGGTGCAAGGTGTACGAAATTCTGAGGAAAGTAGGGGTCAGCTATAGGGGAAGAGAGGTGATATTCAATGCTTCAGCATTTCCCAAAAGGGAACATTAAGAGTGGAAGACCAAGAACGAAATGCTCGGGCCGCTCGGTTAGAGGCGCCATGAAGCTGAAGGCGCGGCCCATCCCGCCGGAGGTTCGAGTCCTCCCTAGGGCATGGCTGTGTGTGTTGTTCCTAGCACACGTCAGTTTAAGTTACGTAGTGTGTAAGTCCCGGGACCGATGACCTCTGCAGTTTGGTCCCTTAAGAACTCACCATTTTTTGAAGTGAAACAGGGAGGTAGTCTTTCGCCTCTTCTGTTCAGTTTATTCATCGAAGAAGCAATGACGCAAATAAGGTTGAGGAGTGGAATTAAAATTCAAGGTGACATTGCTGTCCTCATTGGAAATGACTTAGAATTGCAGGATCTACTCAATGGAATGAACAGTCTAATGGGTACAGGACTGTGAGTAAATCAAAGAAAGGTGAAAGTAATGAGAATAGCAGACATGGGCACATCGGGAAACTTAACATAACTTGGTGATGACGAAGAAGATGAAGTTAAGGTGTTCTGTTACCCATGATGGCCAAAAGAAGACTACTAGTATCAAATATCGGGTTTAATTTGAGGAAACAAATTCTGAGAATGTACTTTTGGAGTGTTGTATATTGGTGAAACATGGTCTATTGGAAACCCGGAATATAAGAGAATCCAAGCAATTGGGACATCATGCTACAGAAGAATGTTGAAAAGTAGGTGGACTTATAAGGAATGAGAAAGTTCTCTGGAGAACCGACAAGGGAAGGAATATGTGGAAAACTCTGACAAAAGAAGGGATAGGATAGTAGAATACATCAGGGAAAAAAATGTGTGTGAATTCCTAAAGGACCAAACTGCTGAGTGATCGGTCGCTAAATTACTTTAACTGACTTATGCTAAGAACAACACGCTAACATGTCCGAGGGAGGACTGAAACCTCCGTAATCCATGACGTGGCGCCTCAAAGCGCGCGGCCACTCCGCGCAGGGTATGAGAAACTAACTTCCGTCGTACTAAAGGAGGCTGCAGAGTTTAAAGTCGTAGAGGAAGACAGAGATTGGAATACATACTTAGCTGGCAAGTGCTGCTGTGAGACGAAGAGGCTGGCACAGGAGTGGAATTCTTGGCGGGTCTCACCAAATCAGTCAGGAGACTGATGTCAAAAATAAATAAATAAAGATATATACATATATATACACATATGGTGAACTGATCAAAGGCTGTCGCTACTTTGTAGACACTTTCGACAAGATTTTCTTAGAGGTAATTTCGGTCTGAACACTTCTTTAGCTGACAGATTAGAGTTACCAAGAAGTGGGTTCCAAAACAGTGTTGCTAAATACAGCAGTAATTTTTCCATAATGAAGCTTCCCGATACAGTGACGTTCAAAACACTGTTTCAAATTCCTTATCACGTGGCTAGTGTGGGAACACACAGCCGCCAACTGCAGGCGATATTGCTACCGAGATTGCCAGCTATATATCAATTGTGGGTCTTAAATCGAAACCATAATCGATGGGACCACTTCATGTGTCGTTCCAGTAAGAGAAAGTCGTAAAACGTCATGAAAAGTGATGCTTACTGTTATAAACTATTTTTTTTTTGTCGAAGTGAATCGAAGCAGTAAGCCACGAAAAGCATTTTATCAGGTGTATTGCCCGCAGTGTCGTTTGATCACTTAACATGACAACGAGACAAGTCAAAATATTAGCAGCTCGAATACCAGCGACGTTTACCCGTTCAGCACCAGGGAGACGAGAAGCAATGTTCAGTGGTATTTAGGACACGAACTACATCGGCACACAGGCGATAAACTCGATCCACCTTACTCAGTTACACGTCTGCAGAAACAAGCATTTTAAATCGCATTTCATTCCGTTGATACCCACAGTTTTGAAGACGCCTATGACGCAAATAACAAATTACTTTTCTGACGCAAAATAAACAGATCAATGTATGAAATGTATCTACAATGCGGTACATATTCTCAAAAAATATGTTGTTTGTTTTAGTGCATGCTCGGAAGACGTGTGTTTCAAGTCACCATGCTGGAACACTCGACTAGTTGAACGCTACGTGTGAGCGAATGCGTAAGTGCCTTTTGCACGGAACCTGCTAAGAAAAATACATAATTTGTAGTATTCCTGTTTTCCTGTAATTAGTATATTGATAACACTGGGGCTTTCCGAACACAAACTGCTCCAAATGAGCTGTGGTGTATAGTGTGGATGATTACTCTGATGTAACTGCCAAGTCGATTGTCTCCATACACTTAACACATACATAAATATAGAGAATGTACGTTGTGACTGAAGAGAGGTGCAACTTATTTAACTCCTGTGTTTTGGTTGCCTTCTGCCACTGTTATTACATTCGACTACGGACGGGCACAATCACGCCTCACACCGATGCATTGCAAGGGCATGGCCCGTTGCACACACTCGTCTATTGCTGAGAATTTAAATAATCCCAGCACAATTATTAAAGTAACTACCCACCAATAAAGCAAGGGCATTACTAGGCTGCGACACCTGGGGAAATGCCGCGGGACCCCAGAGGACGAAGAGAACGAAAAAAAGAAAAGAAAGAAACATTAAAATGGAAAGGAAAAACGGAAAACCAGTGAAATCGATCGGTCGCGTGATCTCGCTCGCTGTGTTCAAATAACGGTGCAGAGGTAAAGATAGGCGAAAACAGTTGCATCATTCACCCTGGTAAAAGATCGATCTCAAACAGAATCGGAATATCAGTTTATTGAATCTGTACAACGAAAGCGCCTACAAGTCAACAAATGTTGCGACCAAGGCTACGGCAGACAATCCGTCAAGACTGGCATGAAAAATTGTTTTAAAAAAGGGACGAGTCACAGTTTCAATATAGTTCACGAAAGCACTGCAAAGTTAATCAAGAAACCGCTCTGTGTTTCGGAACAGCTGATATCTACAAATGCTTTGAGCTCACTGGTATCATTTAAAAACTTTTTTCGCAAGTACTTCCAAGGTAATGTTAAAGACATATATCTCAATCAACTGGGATGGCATCTGTGCACTTTAAGAGATATCCATTGACTTAATTCTTACGAGGTGTGCGTTTCACAAGTGAATACTATGTCCATTGCAGTGTTCGCTGAAGTGTCGAGAAGTTAGGTGCTTAATAATAATTAGTAAGTGAAAAAGTTGGATAAAATGGTGGGCTTCTTAATTAACACAATCACCTTCCCACGACTACCAGGTAAACAATTTACGGCGTCGTCTTCGTAGCAGGAGGGGCACACCAACAAGGGTTCGCCGCCATCATAGACGTAGAACAGTGCAAATTACCGGCGTACTGCGGAAACCACAGCTCTGGACATTCAAAAATGGACACTGAATGTCGCAGAATCTTTTAGCAACATCACACAGATAATAACAACGTATAGAGAGTGTTCAATAAAGGGTCAAATATGGATAATTACAAGTTTATAAACAGTATAAAAAGGAATATTTATACAACAGACTAGATATTCAACGCTATTGGATAGTGTATTCTTGACTTTCGGCGCTAGAATAAAACCAACAATTTAATATAAACAATAATCTTATAAAGTACGAAATCGAACGATTAATCTACAACATCCGCAAAACCCAAACGAGAGTAATAAATGTGCAAGGTCAAGGTGAGCAAATTAACGTTAAGTCCAGGGGTGCGGCTTATCAGCGTAACTTATGCTT
Organism: Schistocerca cancellata; assembly: GCF_023864275.1. NCBI lineage: Eukaryota > Metazoa > Arthropoda > Insecta > Orthoptera > Acrididae > Schistocerca > Schistocerca cancellata. Next base: position 9,010,220 of record NC_064626.1, read on the forward strand.
CGAGGAGCCAATGACGGAAGCGACGGAAAATTTCGGAAGCAGAACGAAACTCCGAAACGTTTCAGGCATGGTTGGCTCGCAGAGCGAATGGCGAGATGTAGGCAAGGCAGAGTGGTAAGACTCGTCGCGAGGGATGGACAGCGTGCTCTGAGCAGAGCTGGACACAGTTGGGGGAAAAGTGAAGCGGGATTACGCACCATAGCCGAAACATGGAAGCCACCACAAGCAGATCGGTACCAGTGAAGAAAGCTTACTGCTGTGGTCACATAGAGGTATGTAAATGACGAATGAGTAACAGCGAGAGTATATATAAGTGACTAGTGGACCGACAGAAATCCTGCCTATCGAAAAATGTTGACAATTGAGTTGTCAGATTAGGCCCGAAATGGACAAGTACTGAAAGGAACAGATAGGAAAGGAGTCTACAGAAGACCGTCGCCAGAAGAAGGGGGAGGTTAATGTGAGATGTGCTACGGCCTCCAGTAGCCTGTCTATGGAACCTACAGCAGTGGGAAGAAATGTGTAGCAGGACCGGGCGAAGACAAGGGCGGCAAAAGCTTCTCTACTAATGAACCCGGATTTAGAAAGCATCGTTCGTGCTAAATTTAACTTGCTCTTCTGTCGTAGGATATCCTGTGAACCATGGATGAAGGACAAAAGGCAGAGGAAAACATTTGACACAGTAGCATACTGCAGATTGATAACCAAGGTCGGATCATACGGAAGAAGGTTTCAGATATGTGAGCGACTCGAAGACCTCTTAAGTAACAAAAACCATTATTTTGTATTGGGCAGCCAGTGTTCGCCAGCGGTCTGCACCTTCTTTTCTCGGTGCACGATGTAATGTTGACGAACATTGTTTCTTCCCTCTTACCAGTTTCAGCAATCAACCAAACAAAAAATCTCCAATAGGCCCATCTTTTGCATATTACTCTTTTTACCTCATATTTTCATTAATTCCAGTGCTGAGATGTAATTTGCATGCTTGGCCTATATTTAGAGTCTTTCGCTAGTAATTGTGCCTCGTTGTGATGTATGCTATATAGCCCCCATAGTATCGCTCTTCGTGCTCACTTGTCAAGTAATGCAGGGTATTTCGAACTAACCATGTCCAAGTGCTTTTCTTGGTTGTGGGATGGCAGTTTTCATCTGGTTGTAGCACCAATGTTAGCGTCATGTACTGCCTTGCTTTTCCGCAGATCGTAACCAGATTCCTTTTACACAATTTTACATAACGTTGTTCTCTCGACTGACGTATCTGTTTGGTAGGCTGCCGACAAGATTACACTGCTCACTTTTGTCAGACCGCAATACATGTAGTCTGTGAAGTTTTTCTTTTGCTAGTATTGTTTCATTAGCTATTTTGTACCAGGTCGGTCTTAGATGGGTACCTAGGACTTTGTTGTGGGTTTTCTTCCAGATTATGTCGCTGTCGCTAGAGGGATACTTTGTTTGCATAGGTTGACTCTTTCATCGTTGTTCATTAGTTCGATCTCGTAGTGTTCTTCCTTTCGCCTGGAGGTAGCCAACTTGCAAAAAAACATGCTGATGTGACATGTTTCTCGCACATTTGGACGATTTCTGGCTTGTATTTACTCGTAGCCCCACTCGGCGTACTGTCTGGACATTAGTGACGCAGCTGCTTCACACTCCGTATCCAAAACACGTAGCATTTTATTCGGGCATGTTGGTAGTTATTAATGAGAATCAGAAGTGAAAAACAGTTTTTGTGCCATACGCATTTTGCCTTTATTCCTTCGAGGCCTGTTCGGTGGCCCGTAATATGTTCATATTTTTGTTTATACTATTTAGTTTACATTTAGGACGTTGTACCTATGGGTTATAAACAGTTCTGGCACCTTTTGCTTTCCACGATGAAGTAATAATTTAAAGTTTCACTTATAGATTTTGTGAATGCTTATGGACATGTGTTACAGCTGCTCCTCGTCTGACATCTGCCATTTGAAATTTCGGTTTCACACTTCATAGCATTAAGAATGTTGATGTGAAAGCAAAATTTCAGCAGCCTTACGCCCGTAGGTTTCTTATTGGCATTAAGTTTTTAATTGATCGAGGTTAAGCGTCAATTGACTATAGACGAGTGCTATGTGGAATTCGTGTCGTACATATGTACTCCACGGGCATCAGATGAAGCGACGGTCCCGAAACGCTTCGTGACAAGAAATTCACAAAAAACGGCGAATATTTTTAAACAACTTTACAGCGTTTTTGAAGACAGTTTCTTATTTACTGTGACAATAGCTCCATTTTCCTTTGAGAATTTTCAGTTATAGTTATTGCTCGAGTTATCATTTATAATTTCCAATTTGTTGAATTTTACCATAGTTGCACCACGTTATGTCACTATGTTCACCATTTTGTTGAAATAAAACTTGTTCGGATATTTTCCTATTCGGTAGCGAAGCCGATCGTACGCGTGCAGTACTCTGTCCGGAAGTGGTTACCTGCCTCAGTGGCTGCACGGGACACAGCTGTCACTCCTCCGCCGGCCGACCGCCCTGCGCCTCTGCAGTCTGCCACCACACGCTGTGCTTTCCGCCGATTGCACCACACGGCTCGACATAATTTCTTCGCACGGATTCAAACAATTTCCTGCTCTTCCGGGTGCTTTACTTATCGATGTTACTCATCAACTTCGGTGCGAGCAAAGGATGAGTGTAACTACTGATTTAGGTACACAACAGTTTTAACTGTTTCTGCTGAACAGTAACAGTGTGAGGCGACACGGGAGGGCGGGGCGGCAGGGCAGCGGCCCGGCTGGCTGGCTGGCGGTGATTCACTGCGCGCAGCCCGGCCCTGACTCACCCGCCGCGCATTCCACGGCTCCCCCCAGCTGCACGGCACGGGACTGGAATCGCGCATCCGGCCCGGCCCGGCTCGTACGGGGGCCGGCGTCTTACGTGGAAGCGCCCCCACAACGTGTCATAGCGAAATTCTTATAATGCACATTGATCGTTTGTTGTTGTTGTTGTTCTGGTCTTCAATCCTGAGACTGGTTTGATGCAGCTCTTCATGCTACTCTATCCTGTGCAAGCCTCTTCATCTCCCAGCACCTACTACAGCCTACATCCTTCTGAATCTGATTAGTGTATTCACCTCTTGGTCTCCCTCTACGATTTTTACCCTCCACGCTGCCCTCCAATGCTAAATTTGTGATCCCTTGATGCCTCAGAACATGTCCTACCAACCGATCCCTTCTTCTAGTCAAGTTGTGCCACAAACTCCTCTTCTACCCAATCCTATTCAATACCTCCTCATTAGTTATGTGATCTACCCATTTAATCTTCAGCATTCTTCTGTAGTACCACATTTCGTAAGCTTCTATTCTTTTCTTGTCCAAACTATTTATCGTCCATGTTCCACTTCCATTCACTCCATACAAATACTTTCAGAAACGACTTCCTGACACTTAAATCTATACTCGACGTTAACAAATTTCTCTTCTTCAGAAAAGCTTTCCTTACCATTGCCAGTATACATTTTATATCCTCTCTACTTCGACCATCATCAGTTAATTTGCTCCCCAAATAGCAAAACTCCTTTACTACTTTAAGTGTCTCATTTCCTGATCTAATACCCTCAACATCACCCGACATAATTCGACTACATTCCATTATCCTCGTTTTGCTTTTTTTTATGTTCATCTTATACCCCCCTTTCAAGACTGTCCATTCCGTTCACTGCTCTTCCAAGTCCTTTGCTGTCTCGGACAGAATTACAATGTCATCGGTGAAACTCAAAGTTTTTATTTCTTCTCCATGGATTTTAATACCTACTCCGAATTTTTCTTTTGTTTCCTTTACTGCTTGCTCACTATACAGATTGAATAACATCGGGGAGAGGCTACAACACTGTCTCACTCCCTTCCCAACCAATCCTTCCTTTTCATGCCTCTCGTCTCTTATAACTGCCATCTGGTTTCTGTACAAACTCAAAATAGCCTTTCGCTCCCTGCATTTTACCCCTGCCACCTTCAGAATTTGAAAGAGAGTATTCCAGTCAACATTGTCAAAAGCTTTCTCTCAGTCTAAAAATGCTTTCCTTTTCTTAATCTTTCTTCTAAGATAAGGCGTAAGGTCAGTATTGCCTCACGTGTTCCAACATTTCTACGGAATCCAAACTGATTTTCCCCGAGGTCTGCTTCTACTACTTTTTCCATTCGCCTGTAAAGAATTCGCGTCAGTATTTTGCAGCTGTGGCTTATTAAACTGATTGTTCGGTAATTTTCACACCTGTCAACACCTGCTTTCTTTGGGATTGGAACTATTATATTCTTCTTGAAGTCTGAGGGTATTTCGCCTGTCTCATTTCATCTTGCTCACCAGATGGTAGAGTTTTGTCAGGACTGGCTCTCCCAAGGCTATCACTAGTTCTAATGGAATGTTGTCTACTCCCGGGGCCTTGTTTGCACTCAGGTCTTACAGTACTCTGTCAAACTCCTCACGCAGTATCATATCTCCCATTTCATCTCCATCTACATCGTCTCCCATTTCCATAATGGTGTCCTCAAGTACATCCCCCTCGTATAGACCCTCTATATACTCCTTCCACCTTTCTGCTTTCCCTTCTTTGCTTAGAACTGGCTTTCCATCTGTGCTTTCTTTTCTCCAAAGGTCTCTTTAATTTTCCTGTAGGCAGTATCTATCTTATCCCTAGTGAGATAAGCCTCTACATCCTTACATTTGTACTCTAGCCATCCCTACTTACCCATTTTGCACTTTCTGTCGATCTCATTCTTCAGACGTTTGTATTCCTTTTTGCCTGCTTCATTTACTGCATTTAATATTTTCTCCTTTCATCAATTAAATTCAATATTTCTTCTGTTACCCAAGGATTTGTACTAGCCCTCGTCTTTTTACCTAGTTGCTCCTCTGCTGCCTTCACTACTTCATCCCTCAGAGCTACCCATTCTTCTTCTACTGTACTTCTTTCCCCCATTCCTGTCTTGTTCCCTTATGCTCTCCCTGAAACTTTGTACAACCTCTGGTTCTGATTATCCAGTTCCCATCTCCTTAAATTCCCACCTTTTTGCAGTTTCTTCACTTTTAATCTACAGTTCATAACCAATAGATTGTTGTCAGAGTCCACATCTGCCCCTGGAAATGTCTTACAATTTAAAACCTGGTTCCTAAATATCTGTCTTACCATTATATAATCTATCTGATACCCCTTTCATGTATTCAACCTTCTTTCATGATTCTTGAACCAAGTGTTAGCTATGATTAAGTTGTGCTGTGGGCAAAATTCCACCAGGCGGCTTCCTCTTTTATTTCTCACTCCCGTTCCATATTCACCTACTATGTTTCCTTCTCTCCCTTTTCCTACTCTCGAATTCCAGTCACCCATGACTATTAAATTTTCGTCCCCCTACACTACCTGAATAATTTGTTTTATCTCATCATACATTTCATCAATTTCTTCATCATCTGCAGAGCTAGTTGGCATGTAAACTTGTACTACTGTAGTAGGCGTGGGCTTCGTGTTTATCTTCGCCACAATAATGCGTTCACTATGCTGTTTGCAGTAGCTTACCCGCACTCCTATTTTTTTATTCATTATTAAACCTACTCCTGAATTACCCCTATTTGATTCTGTATTTATAACCCTGTATTCACCTGACTAAAAGTCTTGTTCCTCCTGCCACCGAACTTCACTAATTCCCATTATATCTAACTTTAACCTATCCATTTCCCTTTTTAAGTTTTCTAACCTACCTGTCTGATTAAGGGATCTGACATTCCACGCTCCGATCCGTCGAACGGCAATTTTCTTTCTCCTGATAATGACGTCCTCTTGAGTAGTCCCCGCCCGGAGATCCGAATGGGGGACTATTTTACCTCCGGAATATTTTACCCAAGAGGACGCCATCATCATTTAATCATACAGTAAAGCTGCATGCCCTCGGGAAAAATTACGGCTGTAGTTTCCCCTTGCTTTCAGCCGTTCGCAGTACCAGCACAGCAAGGCTGTTTCGGTTAGTGTTACAAGGCCAGATCACTCAATAATTCAGACTGTTGCCCCTGTAACTACTGAAAAAGCTGCTGCCACTGTTCAGGAACCACACGTTTGTCTGGCCTCTCAACAGATACCCCTCCGTTGAGGTTGCACCTACGGTACGGCCATCTGTATCGCTGAGGCACGCAAGCCTCCCCACCAACGGCAAGGTCCATGGTTCATAGGGGGGGGGGGGGGGGGGGGCACTGATCGTAGTTTACTTTATTTTGTCTAGAAGGCAATCGCAGAATTTTAACTGATGACCGCATCTTCTGAATGTACACTGGAGAACATAAATAGCAAACTGCGAATACGGAACTGAAAATTCTGCCGCTTGACAAGTCACAGTGTAATGTAAATGTAAAGTAAAATGTTGTAAATGCATTCGGTACACGGAGTACGTTCTCGTACGAACTACGAGGCCACGAATTTGTAGGTGCGTAGAACTCACAAGTTAGATCCCCGGTGAATCGTAGTACGATAACCTGTCACTTACCACCCGACGTCTTTTTTACGAGAATGCACGCGGGTGGGCTAAGCCAGGCCTCCTTACAGCTGCCTGCCTTACTCGGAATGAGGCGGAGGCATACCGCATCCGAGAGCACCGTGCCGGACAGGGCCTGCGCTCCTGGGCTGCTGACAGCCTCTGTCAGCTGCCTCGCCGAGTCGATGGTAATGTAGATGGGTCTCACTTTCTATGCTCAGAACACCCTCGGAAACAGCAGCGCGATGACGCACGCGTCGACCACGTCCGTACCTCGCCTGAAAGCACATCATTAACAATACTGAAACTGAAGTTACATACTACGAATACACGTGGTCTATCGATAACAGGCGCAGAGGCAACTCTTTCGTTTAAATTTTGCGACAAGAGCTCCAGTGCCACTCTTAGTTTCTGTGTTCAGAAGGCCAGCACTGCACGGAGCCACTGGGGCGCCGTCGGCGCGTGCCTCGCCGCGATTTTGTTTTCGAGAGACTTCTGGACGCAGCAGCAGAGAGCGGCGCTGCAGTCGCTGCCGCCAAAGCAAACTCAAACCTATACGCGGCTTCACGTCGCACTCGCGGCGCTCCACGTAGGCGCGTGATTTCAAAACACTGGAACCATTTTCTTTAACGGTACAATTCTTCACGACATTTTCACTAACGCAAACTCGAAGGACACAGGGATCATGCCATGTTGTTGTTGTGGTCTTCAGTCCTGAGACTGGTTTGATGCAGCTCTCCATGCTACTCTATCCTGTGCAAGCTTCTTCATCTCCCAGTATCTACTGCAGCCTACATCCTTCTGAATCTGCTTAGTGTAGTCCTCTCCCGGTCTCCCTCTGCGATTTTTACCCTCCACGCAACCCTCTAATACTAAATTGGTGATCCCTTGATGCCTCAGAACATGTCCTACCAACCGGTCCCTTCTTCTTGTCAAGTTGTGCCACAAACTCCTCTTCTCCCCAATTATATTCAATACCTCCTCATCAGTTATGTGATCTACCCATCTAACCTTCAGCATTCTTCCGTAGCACCAAATTTCGAAAGCTTCTATTCTCTTCTTGTTCAAACTATTTATTGTCCATGTTTCACTTCCATAAATGGCTACACTCCATACAAATACTTTCAGAAACGACTTCCTGACACTTAAATCTATACTCGATGTTAACAAATTTCTCTTCTTCGGAAACGCTTTCCTTGCCATTGCCAGTCTACAATTTGTATCCTCTCTACTTCGACCATCATCAGTTATTTTGCTCCCCAAATAGCAAAACTCCTTTTATACTTTAAGTGTCTCATTTCCTAATCTAATTCCGTCAGCATCACCCGACTTAATTCGACTACATTCCATTATCCTCGTTTTGCTTTTGTTGATGTTCATCTTATACCCTCCTTTCAAGACACTGTCCATTCCGTTCAACTGCTCTTCCAAGTCCTTTGCTGTCTCTGACAGAATTACAATGTCATCGGCGAACCTCAAAGTTTTTATTGCTTGTCCATGATGACATAGTAAGTTAATTTATTATTTAAAGCGCGGTTTGTGTATCGTAAATAACCTGTGTAATAACATTTTTTGAAAACCTGAATGCGAGTAACATTCTTTTCACATTAAGACAGACTATGACTCATGACTGATTTTAGAGGTGAAATAACCAGAACCACTCGATACGCGCGCCTAAGAGGGCCCACTGTTCGACGTTACGTGCCGACCACTGGCGGCGCTCGTCTTCCGGCTGCAGGTCGTTTACGTTGCTCGTCGTTTCCGTGCCGGCATCGGCGCAGCTCCGACACGCCGACTTAAAACCCTTGCTGCGGCCGAACAGAGCGTTTCAGGCGGACAAAGACTCCTGGGCCGCAAGTAAGCCGAGACTGAGTTGAGTACGTGGTTTCCAGCAGTACTGGTCACAAATTTCTGAGACTTTTGTTCGCGCACAGATTTCACTGGATACGGTTTCCTCACATCCCGGTCCCCCTGCCGTCGGGCAGCGCCACAGTACGACAGGGCGGCCGCGTGCGGCGCACCTCTTTAGCCCTTCCTGTGGCCGTCGTGTTCGCCTGGAAAGACGTCATATCCCGGCAGGGATCACCACCTTACAGGAGCGTTGCAAACGGCGCCAGCATGTGGTCACTTATAACGCTTACATTCTGCATCCGATTCTGAGTGTCTACAAGTGCCAAACGTTATCTCATTTCGTGGCGCGGTTTGCATCTCGTCGTGTCTAGGAGTCAGGCGGCAGCCCAGTGTGCCGTAGAATTCAGGTGTCCCCTGTTTCCGTACGTTTCTCAGATGTCGTGACGGATCAAGTTGTTTCTTACAGCAAGGAAAGTGTGGCAATCGCTTCACAGAGAAAGCTGTTTGGTGGTCTCACACCAACCTGGGCCACTGCTACAGTTTTAAAACTGTCCGAGTGAAGTTTTCGAGCCTCTCTGTACACCCCAACAGGCTGGCAGTTCAACAACAACAAGCCTTCCAGCACCTGATTGAACGTATGCCTGAAAGAGTGGAAGGTTGGGCCAACACCATATTGAATTATAGCATCACCGATGGACGGCGCCACCAACTTTTAGATCATTTTCAGCCAGGTTCCGGATACTTTTGATCGCATAGCGTACTTCTTTAGATCCTTGTGGGCGGAATGAGGTAAACCACAGTCGTACTGAAGGCGTCACGGAACGTATATTATATTTCTCACTTTCAGCCACTGAGCCTCGCTCCAACACATGGCCTTCCCGGTCACAAATGAAGTGACCGCCTGCAGTAGGAGGAAGGAGCTAGCCTTTCTGCCAGCCACGGCGAGTTCGTTTCCCCGAATCCATGTGTGCCCCGGAACCCAGCACAAAATGATTTCCTTGTCTTGCCTTTGTAGGAGAAGAAGAGCGTCCTGTACTTCTGATACCATCAAATTTGCTTTGTACATCTGAACAACACAGAAGAATCCGAGAAAATGAGGTATTTCTTGTCATGACACCATCTCATCTTCTCCACTGGCCTCAGGATATCTGGAAGCCCTATCCCGAGGACAATGTCCCGGAACACGACAGAACAACTGAGAAAATCTCCCTGCTTAGACCCATGTTAACAGCAATAAAGTCTGGGTGACGATGTAAAATCTCGCTAAATTCAATTGTAAAAATGTAGTCTGGGGTGTAATGCTTCCCATAAACAGGTAGTCATAAAGTAAACAAGGCTTCATTAGTAGCCAAGTGTATGATCTCGAAACAGGGCTCATGTGATAAGCACTTCTGACAGCCTAGCACCCTCGTGGTCAACCGCACCCAGCATTTTGACGTGTGAAGGCCTTGCTGACCCATAATCCTGGCGTCCGTATTAAGGGCGGGGTCGCATAAAGGCATTAAAAAGCTGGAGCAGACGTGCCCTGTCGGCTCGCCAAGAACTATGACTGACGCATTTAATCGTGTTCAAGGCCATGGGAGCTCTCAGTTTCAGTTCTTCAAGGTGTAGGAGCTATGTTAGCCTCTCCTCAAAAATAAGTAAGTCCCAGGTATTGCACTTTTTCGTTAAAAGTGAGAACGGTATCCTCCACTTATAAAATAGGTACATTAAAAAAAGAATGGGAGCGATTAAAATCAACATAAACAGTTTTCTCCTAAGAGAATTTAAAACATTTGCTGTAAGACCTTTCCTCGAACCGACTGGTCGTCAGTTACAATTACCGAGTAGGTTGGAAAATGCACAGAAAATGGAGAAGTTGTCCACAAATAAGGAACACGGTACACGATGTCGCACTGTGGATGTAATCCTGTTTACTGCAATGGCGAATGCCATGACACTTATTTCATTCCCTTGATAGACATCATTCTCGTGTGTGTGTGTGTGTGTTTGCGTGTGTGTACACATCTGGAGGTAACAGGCACTCAACACCGACGTCATCAGTGCGCATACAACTATTAAAAGAAACAAATGTGGATAAAATGCCAAACATAATTTCACACAGCGAGGAGGAAACATACGAGTATAAAATGACACTGATTCACTCAGTCCCACCAAACTCGCGTTCGTACACATAATCACCCTACCTCACAGGCCTTAATACAATAGAGAAGGTTGAAAGATGCTACAAATGGGATTAAAACAGAAGTAGAACCACAGAAGAGCTCAAAGAAAAGCACAGGGAAATGTGAGTGTATGACTACATACAAGACACGTGGGTGAGCCAGTCACCCCGTTAACACATTAAGAGCATCTCCACAAATTTGGCTGTGGCAAAGAGGCAACCACTTCAAACGCTGCTCTGTGGAGTACCGTTCACCTGCTCAAAATTATCTGACACCGACTTCGGACGTGAAAAACAAAGGAGCGACCGAATGAAGATGGGGATATGGCCACAAGAGCCCCATTGATGGAGTTGCATGAGAATACTGTGACTCCAATTGTGCCTTACTGATATCAAAGAATATAACCTGACAGTTAAGCTTACATAGAAAAGCCTGCTAACAGCCGTCCCTAGCAGCGTCAGGTTGTCGACAGAAAACCGAAATTTCTGGAATCGATACTGAGAGCAGCCGAGTAGTCGCCTGGTCTCTAACAACCAGAGCAGACGACGGTTAACCATTCGCTCCGGTGTCTTCCCTACACAGCTCGTTAAGGCTGCCTCTTCCGCCAGCTCCAGTAACTGCTGGTCCTTTCCAGGTATCAGAATTGCGTCTCCCCTGTTTCAGTGGTGCCTCTGCTCAGAATTACTTCTAGGCAGCAGGTGACAAAAATGCAACTTTCCGTCAGCCACCAAGTTTTGTTTCATGCGCTAAGCGATTCGATGTTCTACCGCCATCAGCAGCTAGCTGGGAGGTGTCTTTTACGTGGCTGTTCTTAGTGGTAAGCATTGATGATTTCTTGTAGGAACACGTGAGACGACCAATCCTGTGGCCTCCACTGCTGATAATTAAAGATACAGGTCAGAATTTTGGGAACATAAATGATGAACTCGGGGTACTATACGCAGTACATAAAGAGCAAAAATGAATCTGTATCAACTTCATACTTAGATCTATAGAAAGAACGAAAGCAAAAATTTACCCATTCACCATCCAGAAAACACAAGCAATTCCTTCACAAGTTTATGTATCCACACCTGTCGGCCACGAAACTTTTGTGTGCTCTGTATGACGGGGACGGGTTCAGCAGGTGTAACCGCACGCACGCTGCCTCCGCTAGCATTGGCTACCAGTGACTGAGGTGAGCGTGCCACACTGTGGTGCGAGAGGCTGTACGTCGCCTCTGTCTTCGTGGTCGCCAGTCTACCTCTTTCTACTGTTTTGGTTTGCATATGCTGAGATGACAGTTTTTACAATAAAGCCAGTGACCGGAGTTGAAGGAAAACATTGAGCACCTTTTGTTACGTGTGAGCAAAGTACTGGCTGTGACTCGCAAAATCCCTTCTCCTTTGTGCAAGGCTTTGTTATAGAGATTTAATTTGGACTCTCACGAGTAACACTATCTAACTATGATTACCGACCGTCAAATTGGTATTACTCCTCAACGTGGATCAGGATTTCGCTTTACCACTACATATCCTATCTATATTAAGCCTACTTGTCATAAAAAAACAGAATTTAAAATTTGATGTTGATTGCTTTATGGAAGTGTTTTTTTTTTTTTTGTCATATTGACCAACTAGGATTACGTTAACAACTTCAGTTGCTCTTTATTGCGACTTGAAGCTGTAAATTGTAAAGAGCAGGGAATCCAAGGTCATCCCGAATCCGCAAAGTAAGACCAAGTTGTTGGCCTGGAATATGACTTATTCGGCAGCCAGTAACATGTGGAACAGACGCAGTCGGGTTGCCGCCAGCAACATGCGGAACCGTCGTGCCCTCTGTCCATTTTGGCCTCGGACAAGAGGCTGCCTCTTCCGCCAGCTCCGCCGTACCGAAGTCCATCTTCTCCGCCTTCCCTGCCGTTGAGGTCTTCACCGTATCCCTGGCAAGGGGCCCTCACGAGGTACTGTCACCCGGGCCAGGTATTTATTTACTAAAAATCTAATCTTTTTGTGTGCCTCCTTTTAAAGGCACGTAAGTTGCAATTGTCATGGGAGCTCAGGGTGTTTGTTCTCTTTAAATACTCGTGTGTTAAGTCACCCTAGTTATTTTCAAGTTTGCTGAGTCACACTTAAATCCTGAATGGGTCCTACAAGATTTATCGCTGCGCGTTTTGTAAACAATTTTTGGTGTCGTCATCTTGTGGCTACATAGTTTCAAATATTGCCCTGCTTGTGTTTTAGACTAGCTAATCTGAGTTGAATGAAGGATCGGACGATGTCTCGGCCGAACTGAAGCTGGCCGCCTTAGGCCAGCGGCACATCAGTAACCGAGTGCGTTTGTTAAAGCTCTTTGAATTGTGATTTACAGTCGTTTTCGTTATTTAAGTTTTGATAACATTGATTGTCTCTGTGTTTACGGTATTCATAACTCGTATGTGCAAAAGTTTAAAATTTTATTTAAATATTTAATAGATGGAAGTGTCTTCACAGTACGATTTGTTGATGTCTGAGGGCGCCCACTTTGATGGAAAAAAAGGTATCCTGTCAGGATGGACGTGTGAATTCTACGATGGCACACACACATTGAAAGTAAAACAGAGCAGTGAATAGTAAAATATCTTACTAAACTTTTGTAACGATGGTTACAGCAATTGTCAATTCAGATTTAGCCTCTATCTCCTGCGTTTCTACAATTCCGTGAACACAAACTAAATAATGTTCCCTGAACTAAAGTCTGAAGGAACACAACTTCTATCTCGATGCGCTATTCTATGAACTGTCCCAAATTAACAGTGCTCAGTTAAATCTGTAGACAGGTGGTCTCCGTCGATACCCGATAATTCTTTTCACTGTTCTGTTTCTAATGAAGACTAACCACTGTCTACCTATCGGCCATTGTTTCCGTCTCAATGGATAAAGACGGGACGAACGTTGTGTAAGGGGTCCTCGGCAAGACGCGCAAGTGGCAACTTGTGCTGGTGCGCGCCTCTGTCCTGCTGGTGACGAGCTGCGCGGCTGGTCTGCGCACCAGCACTGGCAGACTCTTCTTGTGTGGCACGTTGCCACCCTACACGATTCATTAATAAATTTACGGTGGCTCTTATAACTACTGCTCTGAGATGTCCTTTTTGGTCAAAACAGACGAATTGGGCATATCGTATATGACGATAAACCACCTCCAGTATGACTCGGCTATAAGTGGTTTACTCGTAGAACGCAACGTCACGCAGTGAAGGCAGCATTTGCGTGGTGCGTAGGACTGCAGACACTGTGCAACGGCTGCCACCTGCCACCTGCCACGTGCACTGTACGCAGTAGTTTACTTTCTGGGTTGCAGGCGAACACTGAATTCTTGCAGGGAACCTCTCGTTCGAGTTTTCAGATCTCTAGAATTTAAATCAATTATGTAACCGTGTTCAGGACTTACGGGCAGTGAATAATAAACGCAATCAACCCCCGTTATTGACCAACTTTGCGATAAAGTTAATCAGTTGTGACTTGGTACTAATTTACTAAACTGGCAGGTTGCCTCCAGTCAGGGTAAAGTGGATTGCTTTCCTCTTTAACAACTGGAAAAAAAATTCAACAAATTACGCAATTCATCCTTGCAAACACAACAAAACACAATGAACTGTTGAGTGAAACAGGTTGCGAAATTATAGATCTTTTACGGTTATCTGTTCGATTACAAATGAGGCTGAGGTTCTTCACATTGACCATTTAGTAATATTTCAACTCATTTACCCAATGCAATATGGCAGATACAGCAGAATTGTAGCTTATACCGTTTGCAAGGGTGTGTAGTTGGTTAACTTCCATCAAAGATTGGCTTACGAAAATTTATCAAGTAGAATTAAAAGTTAACTGGCCAATCAACATTTTTAACGTTGTAAAAATCACTAGTCCAATGAACTGATGATATCCGGACTGACATATTAGCTCTTTGCCTTATGGTTTCTGTACAATAAGCGGTTAATAACGTCCTTGAGCCGTGGTAAAAATTGCTGTTTTGAAGAGCGCGTCGCAGCGCCTAGTGTGAAGCAGTCGCCCTCAGTTTCTGGCAGTGGCGCCTTGTGGCAATCGCAGCTTTGGTGTTTCCCTCTGGTGGGAAAGGGGAAAGGTTGCCTGTTCACGTGCATTTAAGGGGCGCTATTAACTTGCCAGTCGGTCAGTCTGGGTCTTTCTCTCGTCCCCAGGTTGCTAGTCTGTCTCTCGTCCGCGTTTGTTAGGGAGTTAGTGTCTGTCTCTCGTTCAGAGTGCTAGTATGTCTGTCATTCGGATCAACCTTTAAAGCCGGCAAAATGACAGTCTTTCCACTCCGCCAGTAAGAGAACTCAGCGAGTGGTCGCTCGGTCGGGGCTTAGCTCCTGCATCTGAGTCTGCGCGCTAGGCCGCCAGTCTGCTCGAGTTTGCTCAGGCAATGGTCATTGGTGGTTGGATCGATCGGTCGGTCGGTCGGTCGTGCACTGAGACACAAGATGACTCGTCCGTCTTGACCGTTGGCGCATGTGAGTTCGCCACGTGAGTCCAATGGGCCGCGGCGTATAGCGAGGGGTAGTGGCTTCGCGGTCGACACGAGAGCAACAGGAGTCAACCCACAACATCGGTCTGGCCGGTACGAGCTGCGACGCCGTGAGACGGGAGATCGGCGCGCCTTCCTGCGTCCGTTGAAGCGGCTGGCAGCGGACGGTTCGGGAGAGCGATTTGGGGGTGTTGCGCCAGGTCTTCTCGAGAAATCTTAGTGTATTAGAAGTTAAGTGATTGGTGATATCTTGTTTGATTTACTCTTGTTAAATTATACTTGTTTTCTTTGTGAGGTCACCCTCCCTTTTGCTTTGGGGTCATCCCACCATTTTTCTCCGTTTGCCCACCCGCGGGAAGATGGTTCTTTATAAATTGGGCGGTCCGTTTTTCCCTTGTGGAGTAGGGGCGGGTTAGAGCAATCTGCTGCGGTTCGGGTTGTTCGGTAATCTCCTTATCAATCTACGGTACGTTAGTAGCTGCCTCTGTTATGTTTGTCGGATTTGGTGTGTTAACGAATTTATTGCTTGGAGTGTAACGGCCTAATACCTGAAATATGTTTTGATCTTTGGAAACTTTAATATTATTGCCTAGGATCTTGAGAGGCGGTATCTGTGTACTGTAGAGAATCTTAACTATTGTTTGGCCAACCTAGTAGAATTTTATATAAGATTGCATTTCATGGGCTTTTATTTAAATGATCATTTTAGTATATAAATTGCCACCCTTTCACCGTAAGACTTATCTTAGAAGTTAAAATCAAGTTGCACCTTTGGTGGAAAGGTTAATATTTTAATTGTTAGTGTTTTGTACCATTTCCATCCTTCCTACGGGGGGTGCATAGTTTGTGTGCTTGTGTAAATTGTTAAAACTCTTAGTTTAAAGTTATCTGGTGTGTTGCAGATTTGCACCAGTGTAGTCTTTCAGAGGCTGCTGTGAGCGGTCGTGACTACGGACGTGTTAAATGGGAGGGGCAAGGTTCTCTGCCCGAAAGCTCATGGAGTCAAAATTCGTTTCTTTCTGCCTCTGAATAAATTGTAACTTTGATATTTACAGCTTTTGGATCATAATTTTAAATCTGTTTCTTTTAAAAATTGCTTTTAGGCACTATTAAAGTGAATAAAATTCCCATTTGTTAAAAGGAATTTGGTTATGGTTTCATCAGTTACTCCCTGGCAACTACTTCCATGCTTACATTATAGGATTATATGTGTTAATGTTCTTGATGAATCGCTAGTAAATAAAATAAATTCTTAAGAATATTCTTTGAAAATAAATCACGGTTCAGTCCTACAATGTACATACAGAGACTGAAGCGACGAATAAAAATTTGTACTAAGTCCGGGTTTCGAACCCGGATCTCCTGCTCACTCGCCAGATGCGGTAACCACTACGCCATCGTGCCACAGTGGATTTGCACAGCTGCGTGGTCTACCCTAACATACCCTCCACATGAATTCAGATTCCCATTGTCATAGAAGTCACGCACCTAGATGACCTTCTTGTATACTATTCACTAATAAACTGGACACTTTTCCCAAATTAGATAAGGTGGCTGCAGAACATCCGGTTTACTGATGAGAAGTGCAGGACGTTTCAGCCCTTTTCTGCTAAAAGCACATCATCTGATAACCAGGGAAACAGTTGACATCTGAAAGCAGAACTTGTTTCCGCTGCAGTCGGTAAGGCCATCTGGTGTAAGATTGTCCAGTACCACGAGTCAACGCTGGAATGAATGAGCCGATGCCACCGGCCGGCGTAACGCTGCGCCACCGAAAGGCTGTGATAAGGCACAGGCTGTTTCGGGTTTACCCTTTGTTTGCGCCGCCTTAAACCACGAACTGGTATGTACACTACCAGACTCCGGCAGCAGTATTTCTCTCCTTGATGATCTGTGGTATTACCAGCATGCACGCATTTATATATTTCAGTCGTTACAATTAGTTTTCAAGCAATGCCATATTGTCAATGGGAATTGCTCCCTATGTTATCGGAAGTCTGTGTCAGTTTAAATATTCATGGGTTGTCGTGGCCAATAAGTTCTACCTTTATGAAGGGATTCTCCACTGATGTATTGCTTGGCTGTGACTTCACAAAGAATACAGTAAAAATTGCTGTTTTGAAGAGCACACATATAAGCAACATTTTCTTGATGTCGAACCTAACAAAAGATATTTGTTGTGTAGTCGCAACTACATGCCTGGCATTTGTAATGTTCGAGATGAAGTCGTTCCGTTTAATGTGGCTCAACTGAACAAATTAGAGTCACAGCAATTGATTAAATTACTTGCTAAATTTACTTGATGTACATACTGACAAATTAGAGTTCACGAAGAAAACTAAGAATCAAATTCAACTTTCAGATCAAATTCCTGTCCATCAAGCTCCCTATCTCTTCTCTCCTCCCAAAATTAAGGAAATACTTAAGATCACAGACAAACTTTCGGCTAACAGGTTGATTAGGTCATCAGTTCCACCATACACATCGGCTATTTTCTTAGTGCAAATTATTGCTCACTGGTGGAATTGACCTGAATTGGTCTCCGTACCCGATTTCCATAACTGTTCCACTGGGTTTGTACCGTCCTGACTGAGGCCTGTCGTCAGATGTCACTGACTGCAGAGACTAAACCTCTTCCGACATTTTGACGAATTTAAATTTCTTAAAATACACTACTGGCCATTAAAATTGCTACACCAAGAAGAAATGCAGATGACAAATGGGTATTCATTGGACAAATATATTATACTAGAACTGACATGTGATTACATTTTCACGCAGTTTGGGTGCATAGTTCCTGAGAAATCAGTACCCAGAACAACCACCTCTGGCCGTAATAACGGCCTCGATACACCTGGGCATTGAGTCAAACAGAGCTCGGATGGCGTGTACAGGTACAGCTGCCCATGCAGCTTCAACACGATACCACAGTTCATCAAGAGTAGTGACTGGCGTATTGTGACGAGCCAGTTGCTCGGCCATCATTGACCAGACGCTTTCAGTTGGTGAGAGATCTGGAGAATGTGCTGGCCAGGGCAGCAGTCGAACATTTTCTGTATCCAGAAAGGCCCGTACAGGACCTGCAACTTGCGGTCGTGAATTATCCTGCTGAAATGTAGGGTTTCGCAGGGATCGAATGAAGGCTAGAGCCACGGGTCGCAACACATCTGAAATGTAACGTCCACTGTTCAAAGTTCCATCAATGCGAACAAGAGGCGACCGAGACGTGTAACCAATGGCACCCCATAATATCACGCCGTATGAAACGCCGTTATGGGTATGACGAATACACGCTTTCAATGTGCGTTCACAGCGATGTCGCCAGACACTGATGCGACCATCATGATGCTGTAAACAGAACCTGGATTCATACGAAAAAATGACGTTTTGCCATTAGTGCACCCAGGTTCGTCGTTGAGTACACCATCGCAGGCGCTGCTGTCTGCGATGCAGCGTCAAGGGTAACCGCAGCCATAGTCTCCGAGCTGATAGTCCATGCTGCTGCTGCTGCAAACGTCGTCGTCGTCGAACTGTTCGTGCACATGGTTATTGCCTTGCAAATGTCCCCATCTGTTGACTCAGGGATCGAGACGTGGCTGCAAGTTCCGTTACAGCCATGTGGATAAGATGCCTGTCATCTCGACTGCTAGTGATACGAGGCCGTTGGGATCCAGCACGGTGTTCCGTATTACCCTCCTGAACCCACCGATTCCATATTTTGCTAACAGTCATTGGATCTCGACCAACGCGAGCAGCAATGTCGCGATTCGATAAACCGCAATTGCGATAGGCTATAATCCGACCTTTATCAAAGTCGGAAACGTGATGGTACGCATTTCTCCTCCTTACATGAGGCATCACAACAACGTTTCACCAGGCAACGCCGGTCAACTGCTGTTTGTGTATGAGAAATCGGTTGGAAACTTTCCTCATGTCAGCACGTTGTAGGTGTCGCCACCGGCGCCAACCTTGTGTGAATGGTCTGAAAAGCTAATCATTTGCACATAACAGCATCTTCATCCTGTCGGTTAAATTTCGCGTCTGTAGCACGTCATCTTCGTGGTGTAGCAATTTTAATGGCCAGTAGTGTATAACGTGCCGCCTTTTGTTTGTCCACTGTGGCGGCGATGTTCTCGTGTTTACTGGAATCTGTTTCAGGTGAACTTAAATTTAGATCGTTAATAACTACCTAGATGACGTCGTGTACAGTAAAAATTTATCTGAACAGTTTGATCTTCCTGGCCAGGTTTTGTACTGTTTACGGAATGTCAAGTTAACTGTAACACCTTCTAACATTAATTTAGCCCGTCGAGAAATCTCCTTTTTGGGATCCGTTATCTTTGTTGTTGGTTTCAAGACAAATCAGAATCGCACTAAGGCTATCTACACGTATATATTTCCTCCACCGAAGCACAAGAAAGGTGTTGGTTGATTTATAGGCATAATGCACACTTTTCGGAAACCTATTTCTAATTACGCCCAATTGGCCTTGCCTTCAATTACGTTGGAAAGTGGAAAAGTTCGAGTGCGCTGACACACAAGAAGCTGGATTTTATGCCTTGAAAAGGGCTTTACGCAGAGGTCTTATCTTGGACGTTCCTGATTTTGAGAATGAGTTTACTTTCCGGACTGATGCGTCTAATCCCTGGACATCCGTGGCAGGATGTCCTACAAGTCTGTCAGGAATTCTGCTTTCCATTTTCAATTGAGACAGATTACGAACCAATAACCAAGTCACTGATGGTCTTAGCCGGAAACAACTCAGCCAGGAACCCGTGTGTGTTTCTCACTCCTGAGTGTAGTACGGACGTTAACTGTGTAAATATGCTCAGTTCAGTAACATCAAAAGGGGGTGGTTGTCAACAGATTCCGGAGCAAAGGTACTTTCTGTAACTGTACCCGCTATGGGGGTAAATTAAATATCTACCTTCCTAAGGAACTGATTCCCCCTGTCTTCAATTATTTTCACCAGTTACGCTGTGGGGGACATTTGGGCATGTACAAAATAATCACGAAAATTAAGGAGTATCTATATCTAACCAGGAGGAGTTTGAACACCGACTTAAAGAGATTATTCGGTTATTTCCAGGACTGTAGGATAGCTTAGCCTAATTCAAAGACCCATCAAAAATTTTGTATTCCAACCTGAGACCTCTCCCCAGTTACGGAGAAGCACGCTGCGCTGAGGAAAGAAGACAGCCACCGTGTGATAGATTTCAATTAAATCACAAAGGAGTGACGCGGAGATGCAGCAGCTGTGGATCTGTGTGTGCACGTAAACGCACTTTGTTCGAATGTGATCAATATTATAAATTTATGCCGTGAGTCGAGATAAGATCCCATACTGTTTATGGCACATTCCTTAATGAAGAGAAGTGTCAGATGATTGATATTCCAGTGAATAATATATCCTAAGTTGAACTAGATGAATATCGAAGCACATCGAGACTCGAGAGTGAAAATCAATTCAGCAGGAGTCACAGTAATTCATTACGAATTACAATTGTGGAAATTTTCACGACAATTGCAGGTGCAGAAACATCTATAGGACCCATGACAAGATCGAGGTGGCCTTTCCAGCCGTGTGAGTAGTCAAGAGTCTACAGAAGATCAGCGAAAATAAATAAACAAATAAAATAGACAGGGGACGCAGTATTGGACGCCGCCATAGCGCCAACGGTAAGCGATTGGAAAGCTATTCTCGTGAGCCGGTTGTCATCTCGAGATCAGAAAAGTAAAGCCATTTCGCGTACGAAACACTCGGAATGGAGTCGATAATGTGATTGTAGTAATGTAATGTGTACTTAGACTGAATAGTTACGCTTAGCTGTCCACGAACTGTGAACTGAGTGCATGGCTCGCACTCTTCCAGCCGTCAACACGCCTCGTCGGGTCGGGAACCGCGATCCAGCGGCACCTCTCCAAAACGCGCTCTGTGGTCGTTTCTGCAACGCGTCGCATGTATTCTTATTTGCTTTTTCAAGTTTCGTAAACGTCGAGGCAATAGCGTGAGTCTCCCAACACCGGACGTCCGACAGCCGGCGGATGGAAACTGCACGGGCACAGTAGCGGCGCACGGTGTTCGCCTGCGCCGGTAGGCAACCGGACACAACTCTAGCAGCTTTTCTACTGTCCGGAAGAGCGCCCCATCGCCACGGTTTACAACAACGATTCGCTCAAATGCAAACACTACAAACAAAATACAAGAAATTACAAATGTACTCCACTTAATTAAATGCACGATAGTTATCGCCACTACACTCCGTGGGGCTGAGTTTACTAGCGAGAAGTGTCTTGCGCACTGCGTACCTGCATCTTCAAAGGCAAACTTTTATGGCTCCTGCTTCTCACTGTGAACAAGCTGCAACAACACTGTTGTGAAGATTCGTAACGAAATCCAGAATAAAGAGGAATTAAGCAATATCTGCGACGGTATTCGGTATTTGCCTCGAAACGCCGCAACTTTCATCGTGAGCCAAGAGATTTGAGCAACGTGTTCACTCATATTTGACGCTCTCTTTGACTCATTCTGTTTAACATTTGTATTGACTATTCCATTAGAAAGACGGGAATTAGGTAATTACAATAATTTAAGTGGGCTACTATTTACAGATGATGCAGTAACATTTTTTGGCCTCTCTGTGCGACAGTTGGGCAACATGGAGCAGCCGGCCGGAGTGGCCGTGCGGTTCTAGGCGCTACAGTCTGGAGCCGAGCGACCGCTACGGTCGCAGGTTCGAATCCTGCCTCAGGCATGGATGTGTGTGATGTCCTTAGGTTACTTAGGTTTAATTAGTTCTAAGTTCTAGGCGACTGATGACCTCAGAAGTTAAGTCGCATAGTGCTCGGAGCCAGAGCCAACATGGAGACCAGGAAACATCTGTGGTTGACGGGGACCTGAAGTAATTGGACAGGAGAAGGACGCAGATTAATAAAAATGTAAGCAATTTGCATATACAATAGTTTATAGTGGGCAATCTCCGAGATATTTGCTTGTTTGAAATGTTTAATGCCACTACGCCACTACAATCGGTAGTTACGGGCTTGTAACTTGGCAGCTTTAAATATTTTAGCGTGAAAACCATCTCCGATTGCCATTTTCGTAGCTCTTGAATGTTTTTGACGTTATTATAAATTCTGCATTTATTCGTCGAAGAAAGTCAAAGTGTTGTCTATTAACTACTTGCTGAGTTTATTGCAAAGTGGAAATGTTTCAGCACGTGTTCTTGTAGTTAATTTTGGAAAACTGTAACGACTTGCAAGAATGTAAATTGCGTGTGCAGCAAAATTTTATTATGTGCTTTTAGAATGTTAGAGTTTTGAAATGGCATACGATTTTATTATTCCATAACAGTCATCAAACAATACGTAATGTGAGAATTACACGTTACGGGAAGCCCGTACTGTAGTCTTTCTGTTTTATGTCTTTTGTCCATCCCCTGTTAGGTTCTCTTCATCATGGGAACCTGTAGAGCTCTCCGCCGCTGATCCTTAGTTTGTCCGATCTGAGAAATCTCTTCAATTTAATCCAGCCCTTTCAATATGGTTTCTCATCTTACAGGTTCATTAGTCTATTGTCAGCTAAGTTAAATTTCATTTTGTCAGCCTCTTCAAATCCATCCTAAACATGTATCAGTAAAATTTTGGTCTCATTTTTCGATTGACTAGATCAGTCTTAAGTTGCTAGTACCTTTCTAACATTTCCCGTGATCTAGGCTATCCATCCGCGACATCTGGATGCATTGCCTTGTGAAGGGCCTTTCTCCGTCTCTAGAATTTACCGGCTTGTCTTCGTCGCGACATTCCTGCCGTTCGGAGGCATTCGCCTTACAGACCCTGTGTTGTTGTGTCGTATTTTGCTTGGATCGTCCTGAGAAGGGTTAGCTCTTATATACAACATGTGTCCTGCTGAAAGCAGTGGCCAAGATCTCGCCAATGACGCTGTTTACGTCTCTGTCGCTAATTTCCTAGAGATAATTGAAACTGTAGGCTCTTTCAGTCTTACCAAGCTCTATCTTCAAACTATGTATGTATCTCGTTTTGCGGAAGGAAATGTGCAATCTGGCTTTCTGTGGTTGTTATTTTACTATATTTATCTGCGCGGTAGCTGTCATTTACCCTTGACAGGAAAACAAAATCTTCAGCGAATGCGAGGCATTTGATTTTGGTACAGGTTCCAGATCCTCCTGTGCGTACTTGGTTGAGAAGACCTTCCCTGTCCTGTTGTTTCTTCGACATTCACCGACGACCGTCCCCAAATTTCAATCGAAAGGGAGAGAGCCCATCATAAGTCATGTCTTTCTCCTGTTTTAATATCGAATTGCAACGACAGCTCTCTCGTAAATTATACCTTCGAATGGATTCCCGTTAAAGTTTTTTGATACTTTTAATTCTTTTTTTCTGGCATCCACTTCCGACGGAACCGTATGCTTGTTGAAGGCTACTAACGCTATTACCAGATCTCTGAAGAGAGGATTTTCAGTACTACTTTCAGGCTGTCGATTTGCTACAAAGGTAATTTCCGTTTTCTGAAACTCATTTGATGTTGGAGTATCAATTTCAGAGGTAAGTAGTCCTCTATGCAGAAAACAATTGCCGCGTTGCAGCAGAGATTCAACTTGATGGGCAGGGTGTAGACACGTTCTGTGACAGTGAATGCGTTTTTATATCTGCTGGCTGTGGTCGCGGAAGCGGATAAGCGCGTTGTGGCTCGCTCGGCGTTCCAGTGAGCGTGTGACAGAGATTTCAGTTGAGAGGGGGCTGCTATTTGAGTTGAAAGAAGGCAGGACGTCCCCTTGAGATGCCGATACTGGAAAAAGCCTAGATTACATCACGTTTGGGTGTGTGTAGTTTTTGACACGGATGAATGCATCCGTGTGGAGCAGTGGGAGTGGGTTCCGAGTCCCAGTGGCCGTGAACGTGGCATATTGCTCCTGAACGTGATCGCTTCCTCATTCCTCGCTTGTAACTTTACTCGCTTGCCCGTGAATGTTTTCGTCCCCTCAGAACCGCCGTTACTTGTCCGCACAGGGCGTCCATAAACCACAACCACTGACAGGACTCGGGGCTGGCCGCCCGCTCTGAGAGCTGTGTACACGGCGGACTTGCCCGTGTGCCTGCGAGCCGGTGCCCGTGCCCCACTGCCCCGCTGTCGCAGCTGTCGAGACGGAGGAGGGCCGAGCTGCCGAGCACACCCGTCGAGGCATACAGACGGACGAGCACCGCCGACCAACCGAGTGTCCCTCTCGGCAGGCGTCTACTTTGGCGCCAATCTGTCGAAAAAATGAGCGATAAACGCGTCGCGAGGCTGCGCCGATACAGGCGTCGATCGCCTGCAGCGAGTGGCAAGACTCGCCTTCCACCTGCCTAGGAAGCACGTCCGGGAGAGGTTTCGGAGATCGGCTGACGACGACGTCGGAAACGTGGGTAGCAGAGCGTAGCCGCACGACGCTCCTGCTGTCAGGGGCTGGCAGCTGTGCCCCAGGGACACTGTGTAGGCAGAGGCCGGAGTGGGGGGTGTGCTGACGTCTGCTGCGGAGCTGGGCTGGCGCGTCCGCGGGTGGCGCTCGTCGCCGGAGCACGCACTCTCTCCAGCAGGCCGGGAGCTGGCAAATTCCAGCAAATGTGGCAGCCACTCACGACACGGAGAGATGTCGCAGTCAGGCAGCTAGGTACACGTGCCCGGGAAAACCGACGACTAGCGTTTCCTTGGCTGGCAATCCTGTTTCCGCACTGTGTGTTTAAACCACTTGTCATCGTGCTAGGGAAAGACAACAGGTGAATCCACCCTGTACTATGTGACAGGTCATCAACCGAAATGTGTATCTGCTTCGGAACCGAGGAATAGCACGATATATTCACTGAGCTATTTCAAATGTCAGTTAATTAATAGTTACTCATAAGGCTGGTGATGAGTCCCATACTTCTTTACAGAGCGTAGGGGAGCGACGCGGGAGATCCGCGCCGCCTTTCTAGGCAAGGTCCTAGTGGGGGTGGTTTGCCATTGCCTTCCTCCGACCGTAATGGCGATGAATGATGATGACACAACAATACCCAGTCATCTCGAGGCAGGAAAAATCCCTGACCCCGCCGGGAATCGAACCCGGAACCCCGTGCTCGGGAAGCGAGAGCGCTACCGCGAGACCACGAGCTGCGGACTACTCGTAAGGCTATCGAACGATAATTTCGTCTGCAGGATCGCCAATGCCGAGCATCAATGGACAAAGTTCTTGACCATCGTACGATATGCTTTAGACAGGTATGCGCCGAGCAAAGCTGTGACGGATGCAAAATAATCACCGTGGTTCGACAACTGTTACAAAGCTGCTACGAAAGCAAAGACAGATTCACTGCAAATGTAAACCTAGATAAACCCTCACAGATAAAATAGTAAAGGAATCAAAGATTAGAGTAAGGAAGGCTATGCGTGAAGGGTTCAACTAAACGAAACTAAAGTAAAATTCTATGTATAGACTTGACAGAAAATCCTGAGAAGTTTTGAAAAAAAAATTGAAATTTGTGGTAAGGTATTATGGGACCAACAGCTGGGGTCATCGGTCCCTAGGCCTACACACTACTTAATCTAACTTAAACTAACTTACGCGATGGACAACTCACACACACCCACGCCCGAGGGAGGACTCGAACCTCCGACGGGGGGAGCCACACGGACAGTGACAAGACGCCCTAGACCGCGCGGCTAAGAAGTTTTGATCCCATATTAAATCAGCAAGCGGATCGAAGCCATCTGTTCAGACACTCTGTGATCGTAGTGGCAACGAAGCAGAAACCTAAATACGAAGCGCCTTTTTCCAAATCTGTTTTGCAGAGGAATGTTGTTCCTGCTTCAAACCGTCACACGAACGAACAGACATCGAAATAAGTAACCGAGGGATACAAAACCGACTGAAATCGCTCAACAAAGGAAATCGCTCAACAAAGGAAACACCGCTGGACCTGACGGGATACCAGTTCGATTCTATACATAGTAAGTACGCGAAAGAACTTGGCCCTCTTGTAGCAGCAGTGTGGCGTAGGTGTACATAGGAACGAAGCGTTCCTAATAATTGGAATATAGAACATCTCAGTCCAGTTTCAAAAAGGGACGGCGAACAGATGCACAAAACCATAGGACCTATCTCTGACGTCAGTCTGTTGTAGAATTTAGTAACATGTATTATGCTCCCGTATGATGACATTTCAGGTGAGCGAAAGTCTGTGTAAAACCGAAACGGGCTCCGAAAACAGCGACCGTGTGAAAGCTGGTGCGCTCTGCTCGTCCACGAGAGCCAGAGAGCTGTCCGTCCGTGCAGGCAGCCAGCCCAACTAATGAGCCGGACACGACCGACTGGAGCCGCGGCGGCCTCTGTCGACCTACTGGCGTTCCATCGGTTGTGGACCTCGGCGTACCATCTTCGCTCGGTTGTGTGTTCCCTCTAGGCCGTGTGATAGTGAGTGCGGTGTGGGACACAGAGGTGGACGGGTGTATCCGAGCACTTGCCGTTCTGGCGCTTGCAGAGAGTTGAAATCACTGACCGTTGGGCTACGGGGAGCCGCGTTTTCTACGCGTTGGCCGTTGCTACCGGCGAGTTTAGCGGACAGAGAGCGGATCTCGTCGTGTGCAAACTGGTCACGGAGTGCACCTGCCAACTGTGGTGTGCTACATACGCAAACAACGTGTTTGCAACTACGAGCAGGAAGGCAGTATTATCCGGTCACTACTTCGAGTCACGGAGCTATTGGCTTACTTGGTATTTATTTGAAGATCGTTCAGTAAGTACTGTACTGAAAGACTGTTAATTTTGCCCCAGCGTGAGCTGGCCGTGAATCCAGTTCCTTTATGCCTTTCTGTGAAGACTTTTGGAGCTGTGTGTGTCAATCTGGAGATTTCTGTAAGTGCCAAGTATTTGGCAATGTTAATTAAGTGCTTAAAATCACAATTTGGTATCATTGAGTATTTGATACTGCTGATTGTAATTTCTGTTCGTTGTTGACCTTATGGCTCTTCCTGGGACGATTTACTGGTTTTGGCCCGTAACTAAAGTTGTGTGAGCTCAGCCTAAAGGTACGCACATGTGCTTCGCGCGCGCGCGCGCGTGTGTGTGTGTGTGTGTGTGTGTGTGTGTGTGTGTGTGTGCGCTCTTCTGCGGATCTTCTGTTCCTGCCCCACGTTGAGAAGTTTATTGCCATTTCTTGATATCGTGACGCGGCGGGGGTGTCGCCGGATTAGGTCTTGGCTTAAGTGATACTGGGGAAGTAATTTCCTCAGTGTTTCTGTTACTGCAAGGTCCTCCTGGGCGTGCGATGAAAGACTTTGTGTAAACTGAGCACTGAATTTCTTGGTTTATTTCAAAAATTAAGGGTTTTATAGTCATTATCATTTTAATAGCGTTTAAGGGGTCAGCAGTTTATTCAACCACTTACCTTGAATTGTATGTAACAGCCCTGTGGTCATTCAGTGAAGTATACTATCTGCTGTGGTTTTGACACGTGGTCAGAGTTGGCGAGCTTAGCCGTATCTTGTCTGTATGGCAGCAGAACATTGTCTTGTAGCACCAACGTGCCCTCATGTGCCTTACGCTCGATTGTTAGTAAAAGGAAAATTTAAAGTGATTTTGTGCCTCATAGTGGTGACAAGACTAATGGACTTCGGGTACCAACATTATATGTACCTTGTCTAATTTCTTGCCATCGAGTAGGCCTGTAGCGTAATGTTGCAGTTCAGAAGTATGCGTTTTAATGTATTTTATTAGACGTTTGTTGGACTGTGGGTTTGGCCGGCAGTTGTAATGCTAGTGGCGCGGACAGAGTGCCGCCGCAGTTTTATTTAATCAATTAACTGTTTGTACAATAATTCAAAAACAGTCTTAATCGCATTTATTATTGTTAAAATACCGCCAACCGGTTTCAACCGGACGTAGGGGTCATCTTCTGGGCATTTACATATATATACATATGGCTCTGAGCACTATGGGACTCAACATCTTAGGTCATAAGTCCCCTAGAACTTAGAACTACTTAAACCTAACTAACCTAAGGACATCACACACACCCATGCCCGAGGCAGGATTCGAACCTGCGACCGTAGCAGTCCCGCGATTCCGGACTGCAGCGCCAGAACCGCTAGACCACCGCGGCCGGCGGGCATTTACACCATTGGTCGACTGCAGGAAACTGTCTCACCGTTATGTAGACAGCAGTGACACCACCAGCAGTCGACCAATGGTGGGCCGAGCGGTTAAAGGCGCTACAGTCTGGAACCGCACGACCGCTACGGTCGCAGGTTCGAATCCTGCCTCGGGCATGGATGTGTGTGATGTCCTTAGGTTAGTTAGGTTTAAGTAGTTCTAAGTTCTTGGGAACTTATGACCACAGCAGTTGAGTCCCATAGTGCTCAGAGCCATTTGAACCATTTGACCAATGGTGTAAACGCCCAGAAGATGACCCCATACGTCGGGTTGAAACCGGTTGGCGGTATTTTAACAATAATAAATGCGATGAAGACTTCTTGAATTATTGATTAATCATACTAATCGTTGCTTCTCTCCACGACCATGTTGTCCAAATAAATAACTGTTTGTAATCGGGGAACCAGTATATTTCACGGTTGACATATTCCTCGAGCACCATTTGTAATTTTAAGTATAATGCAAATGTCCTTATGCTTTGTGATAATTGAAAAAGCTTAACTATTTGTACGAATTTGACAAGAATCTTGGTAAATGTTAGTTGCATTATGATAGAATTGTTATTAAATAAGAATGTTTGTTTGGGAATTACGAATGACGCAGGAAGTTAGGTCACCGTTCCACGCGTTTCCCTTGAATCAATCCCAATCCGTATTCTGGGTCTCACGATTGTGTTATTGCGTTCAATAGTTTGTAGCAAACAGAACACGACATGTCATTCGGGGGGAGGGGGGGGGGGGGGGAGGGCGCTTCACACGTAGATGGTAGAAGTAACTTCGGGTGTGCCCGAATGGTGATTATAAAACCGCTACTTTTCATAATATACTTAAATGTCCTAGTAGACAACGTAGGACATTCTATGAGGATTTTCGCAAATGATGGTGTTGCGTACAGAGAAGAGGCAGCGCTGGATTGCAGGGTGGGGCTGCTTCAGCTCAGCGCTGGCACACGTGGCGCGCACACACAGCGGCAGGTGTGTTACTGTGGCCAGTAACAAGTATAGGTACGAAGAGATCTGAAGTGGCACTACCACATAAAATTAATCCCGGGTAAGGCAGATGCCAGACTGAGATTAACTGGAACAACTGTCAGGAAATGTAGACCCTTAACAAAAGGAGTACTTCACAGAAACCCTCTGTACTTGAATAATACTATTCAGTATGGGTTGTTATTGTTTTTTGGGCGTACGAGCACTCGACGGTGAGGTTATCGCTGCCGTTACAAATTTTAAAGAAAATAATCCGGTTAAAAGGGCTGGAAACGTTGGCGCACTCCCTCACTCACCAACTCCCACTAACTGGCGTCGATGCACACCATCACTCCACGTCACACGGCGTGCAACAAAGGAGAAGTAATGAAAGGTGCTACGGCTGGGGAGAAAACAGCAGCAAGATGACAGAGGACATAAAACGACGACGCAGGAGTACGTGACCGGCTGACTACTTGCAGAAAACACGAGTGAGACAGTCACCCTGTTTACACATTAAGAACCCCAACGTTTTTGGAAACACGTTGGACAAATCACAAAACCTTAAAAGTCTCACCACATTCGTCTGAACATAAAACACAGTCTAATAAAATGCGGCGCAGAGTAATCTACACGCCACAAGCAGCGCACTTTAGAGGGTCGTCGTGCCGGAGCGAGAAGCCGTGCGTCAGGGGACTGTGAGTGAGAGGACCTCAGCCCGTCTCCGTGGTCGGAGGGAGGGGCACCACGGCCGCGTACCGGGCTTTGCTAGACGCAGCTTATTATGTGTCACTTCCAGCCACTCGTCTTCCCAAAGACGAATGGCTCTGTAGCTCAACAGCGATGCGGTAGTGTGCACAGGGTTGACGCACTGAAATAACCGGGCATCACGACGCGCCACCTCGGCTGATACATCTGCCCTTTCAATCCCCACAGTACCCACGTGCCCTGGTACTCGACAGAAGGACACCTCCTTCCTCAGCTGTTGTCGCTAGAGGAGGGTGTCCCGGATATTCTGAACTACTTCATCTGCTGGTACGAGTGTTGGAGAAAGTGAAGGGCACTCAGGGAATCGGAACAGTCAACGAATTTAGCGCTCGAAGTACATATCTGCTTCAGTGCCCGAAAGACCGCACATAAATGCACGTCGAAGACTGTGAAGTTTCGAGGTACTTGGACTTTCAGAAGATGATCAGGGAAAACAACAGTGCAACCGACGGAATTCCCCTGCTTCGACCCATCTGAAAGATAACTGAAAAGTACCAATGCTCAACGAAAATGTTGCAAAATCGTGTATTAAAGCATATGGATGAGTACAGTCGGTCTCGGACCTAATCAAATCTAAAATTACTCTGGACCTCTGCAGTAACCGGGGTGGCAGGTAGTTAAATCCTTGGATGTGGGGTGTTGCTGCACACAAATTGACTGCAGCCGATCCTAACTGTCATTGTTACTTGTGTACGAACCGTGAGGAGCCGCCTGTGCGTCGTGAGTGGCAAAAAAAAGTCTTTTAGCGCTACGGGACTTAACATCTATGGTCATCGGTCCCCTAGAACTTAGAACCACTTAAACCTAACTAACCTAAGGACATCACACAACACCCAGTCGGTGAATGGCAATTCCCCAGCCTCAGCACAGATACAACACGTCTCTGCCGCCCATTCCTCTAACCTCTGCACTGTCAGCTGCAGAAAACGGCAAAACCGTTCAGAAATAATAAGCGCTGCACACGATTCCTTACCTTGGACGTGATACTGTTTAAGGCTATGGCAACGAGCATAACACTTAAAACACTGCCCTGCAAAATACGATCCGACAGCACTTTACAAACTCACGATCTAAAAACCCGCTTAGCCAGAAAATATGGGAAGGTGCCACAAAGGCACCATTGATGGAGTTGCACGAGAATACTGTGTCCCCGAGTAGCGTCGTGCACTTTACTGATATCAATGAATATACCGGGACAATGATGTTTACTTATCAATGGCCAGCTCCAGTAGGATCAGGTTGTCTACAGGTCTCTAACAACCAGGCCACATGTCGGTTAACCATTTGCTGCAGGAACTTTCGTACTGGCCGCTACTGGGACGTGTGTGGTCCCTTCCTGGTTTGCGCAGGCATATCTAAACTGCCTCTCTCCACGAGTTTGAAAAGCGACTTGTCTGCCGTATCAAATTAAAATATTCGAGGACAATTTCCTTTGATGCTCCTGGCAAATGATGAAGCATGCAGTGCCGGATTTGGTCGTGACTGGACCCAGTATCACGAGATTCAGAAAGTGCTGAATCCAGCTCCCACATGGGGAAAGGGCAGTTATAAGACTTAGCTTTGTGGGATCTGAAGTGTAGCTTTTTTCCCCTCTCCAGTTGCACAGTAGCGACGAAAAGCTGGATCCTGGGAGGCATTTGCAGAAGTCGCTGCGAAATGCTTGCCATCGTCACGGCCACGTCTCTGGGCGTTGTTTGGAGACTCCTGTTTCAGCACTGCTGCTATTCATAAACGACGTTTTTACTGGAAATCCACATGATGGCTTCCCATACTTTCGTAGGACAAGTGGAGCTGTTAGTGGACTCCAGAAATGCTTGCCATTAACTTATCACGCTGTTCTTCATTATGTGTCGAGTCTTGGTTCTCGCGACTCGAACGTTAATTTCTCTACCGTTCGTGCTGGACGTGCAGACCGCGTGAGACGACGCTTCATCCAGTCCCAAACATGCTCAATGGGGGACAGATCCGGAGATCTTGCTGGCCAGGGTAGTTGACTTACACCTTCTAGAGCACGTTGGGTGGCACGGGATACATGCGGACGTGCATTGTCCTGTTGGAACAGCAAGTTCCCTTGCCGGTCTAGGAATGGTAGAACGATGGGTTCGATGACGGTTTGGATGTACCGTGCACTATTCAGTGTCCCCTCGACGATCACCAGTGGTGTATGGCCAGTGTAGGAGATCGCTCCCCACACCATGATGCCGGGTGTTGGCCCTGTGTGCCTCGGTCGTACGCAGTCCTGATTGTGGCGCTCACCTGCACGGTGCCAAACACGCATACGACCATCATTGGCACCAAGGCAGAAGCGACTCTCATCGCTGAAGACGACACGTCTCCATTCGTCCCTCCATTCACGCCTGCCGCGACACCACTGGAGGCGGGCTGCACGATGTTGGGGCGTGAGCGGAAGACGGCCTAACGGTGTGCGGGACCGTAGCCCAGCTTCATGGAGACGGTTGCGAATGGTCCTCGCCGATACCCCAGGAGCAACAGTGTCCCTAATTTGCTGGGAAGTGGCGGTGCGGTCCCCTACGGCACTGCATAGGATCCTACGGTCTTGGCGTGCATCCGTGCGTCTCTGCGGTCCGGTCCCAGGTCGACGGGCACGTGCACCTTCCGCCGACCACTGGCGACAACATCGATGTACTGTGGAGACCCCACGCCCCACGTGTTGAGCAATTCGGCGGTACGTCCACCCGGCCTCCCGCATGCCCACTATACGCCCTCGCTCAAAGTCCGTCAACTGCACATACGGTTCACGTCCACGCTGTCGCGGCATGCTACCAGTGTTAAAGACTGCGATGGAGCTCCGTATGCCACGGCAGACTGGCTGACACTGACGGCGGCGGTGCACAAATGGTGCGCAGCTAGCGCCATTCGACGGCCAACACCGCGGTTCCTGGTGTGTCCGCTGTGCCGTGCGTGTGATCATTGCTTGTACAGCCCTCTCGCAGTGTCCGGAGCTAGTATGGTGGGTCTGACACACCGGTGTCAATGTGTTCTTTTTTCCATTTCCAGGAGTGTACAATAGGGGACCGGAGAGAAATACATTCACCACCACAGTCTACCATTAGGCATCATGGAAGAAATAAAGCCCATTTTCAGAGACTTGGCTGACATAAGTCTTCTGATGAAATGTCTTCATGGAAAAATGTAGAACCCCAGCGAGTGCTTGAATAGTGTGATATAGCATCGTCTCCCAAAAACAGTGTTTGTCGGAACTAATACACTACATTTTGGTGTGTATGATGCTGTGGCAACCTTCAGTCTTGGGAATAAAACTAAACGCCAGGTCCTTCAAAAGTTGGGTTTGCGTATTGGTTCCCTCACAGTACGTGCTATGTTGACTTTAGATCAGCACAGACTAAGGCATGCTGACAATATAATCAAGACATTAGTGAAAAAAGAGAGACAGGTGCACAGGGGTGCCAAAAGAAGGCTTGAAGATGATTATGAAGACTGTGAAGGGGGTATTAACTATGGATCAGGAATGTTTTAATCTTCTTTCTCCGTTTCCCGTAAGTTTGCTTTTTACTTCTTCTAGGAGCATTATCTCAGGTACTGGTGAACCTAAAAGTCTGAAATTTGTATACCTTTATCACCTGGGTTTCTTTTACACGTTGACAAACGATTTTTCATTTACTTGATTTACAAAAGACTTTGGGGTGATAATCTAGTAGAAAGTGATGGAAAAAAATTACTTAAAAATAGATGCAAAGTTGTTTCAGTGTTGTTATAACATATCAATCCACATAATGCACATACAGTAAAAATTTTATCTCTCTGCCTCCAGTAGTTTGTGAGAAAATGTTCCCTTTAGTTGGCATATTTTAACATTGCGGGTTTAGGCGATTCCGTATACCCTTAACGCGGATTTTTAATATAAGAGGCCCTTCCACACGATTACTAAGATGGAGACAAACGAGATTAATATTAATAGCAACCAGCCCGACTGAAAACCACTGCAGATGCTGTAAGTGGAATGCGACAAATTTACGCAAAGACAAATGTAAGAGAAAACAAGGAGCGTATCAGGTTGATAACAGAGACTAATGAGTCAAGTGAAGACACGGCAGAGCTAAGTGAGGAACAGTAGACCAAAATTATGAAGAAAGTACATGACAATCCATTAGGTGGATTCAGCAAATGCTGGATCGTTTAAAGAGAAACTGCTCATGGAAGGGAATGAAAAGACATGTTGAGGAATACATCAGAACATGTCATGAATGTCAACAAAAGGAATTTACTCAAAGTGAGACCAAAATGCCATTGGAGGTATGAATTAAACAACGCCTTCAGTCACAACTTTTTCGTGTTTTATTAACTACACGATGCATTTCGGACCCTGTGAGTCCATCGTCAGGTGAAATTTGTCTTAATACATGTTTTATTTCTTCTCTTGAATGAGGTGAATTGCATATTTCTGTCACGAAAAGGTTTAATGTTAGGTTATGAATTTGGAAAATGAACAGTGTAAACTTACCACTTATATGGTAAGCTTACACTGTTCATTTTCCACTATTTTGCACATATTTTCCGCGTTCGACTTACGAAATTCATAACCTAACAGTAAACCTTTTCGTGTCAGGAATATGCATTTCACTTCATTCAAGAGAAGAACGAAAACATATATTAAGACAAATTACATCTGACGATGGACCCACAGGGTCCGAAATGCATCGTGTAGTTAATAAAACACGAAAAAGTTGTGACTGAAGGCGTTGTTTAGTTCACACCTCCAATGTTTTGGATACAGTCACGTTTTAAGCTGCAAAATATGGATAAAATTAAATAAAAATGCCATTAGTTATTACAGACACAGCACAAACAGTTTCTGACAAATGTTATATGGTCAGTCTGTTGATCGGTCCATTACACGTAACTGCAAAAGGTAACAATACATTTTAGCTTTTCGGGATGATTTGAGCAAGTTTACTATAGCAGTTACATTAGCGAGACAAGATGCTCACACCGAAGCAGAAAAGTTCATAGAACAAGTCATATTAAAATATGGCAGTCCTTCGAATTTGTTTTGATAGACCAATATTCGAATTTTTAAATCAACTGTTTAAGAGAGTGTACAGATTATTAAGAATAAAGAAGATTCAGGCAACTGCTTTTCATCTCTAGACAAATGGAGCATTGGAAAGGACACACCGGACGCTAGTGGAGTACCTGATGTATTTTACAAATGAAAATCATAACAATTTGTTGTAAGCGGATTTCCTACAGCAACTTTGTTTCCAATACTACACCACCAAGGTATACCCCATTTGAACTAATATTCAGAAGAAACGTTAATTTGCTGGGAGTATTACAAAGGGAGGCAGTCCCAATAGGATATAATTATTATGATTATGTATATCAGTTCAGAGCTAGGATGCTAGGTGCATATCGGGTATTGACATCCAAAACGAAAGAGGCCAAAGAAGTGAGCAGGGTCCATTATGAAAAAACTGAACATTATAGTACATTTCAGCTAAGGGAAAATGTGTTACTGCATGATGAGACAGTAAGACACGGGAGATCAGAGAAGTTGGATTTCCACTTTAGAACTGCCTTATGTAATAATGAAGATTAATAGGGGACAGAAATGAAAAGCGCCTTGCGATAGATTGAAGCCTTATTACGAAGATGAAGTTAAAAATATAAGGGAGTAAAATCAAGTTTCACTTACACACCCATCACGGTTTCGTCGACCACCACAACAGAGTGTCACCGGCAGACGGTAGACCTATACAGTTGTCAAGTGTATGGAGAGATGTATAGGATTGCACAGATTCTCATGATTAAGACATCCCCAAGAATCTATTACCACCATAAAGCCGACGTCAACATAACCAGTACAACATCGAAATTGGTAACTTGTGTGAATCTGAGAACAGTAGATGAAAAATTTTAATGCTGTAAGAAGGATGTAAATATAGACTGGAGAAATTAAATATTAGCTAGGTAGAATATAATATGCTAGTTAGGGGAATTATGCACAACGTAGAATGACTGCAAGACACCGAGTCCCTGAGACATCAGTTAACAATACCAGTAACGAGACAAAAGGGGGGAATTCACAACTTTGGAGGATAAATCAATGAATTTTTATTTGGAACCTTGGACAAGGTTGCTTATTACAAAATACACGTCCAACGTATGGAGTCTTTATCAGAATAATTGTTGAAATTATCCAAAGAGCAAGCGGCTGTTGTAAGGACAACGTTGTCAGATCTGAATAGAAACGTAGAACTGATCGCCAGAAATGAGCAGTTGTTGAAAAAAGGAATGACTAAACTAAAAAAATTTATTACATGCTCTCCGATTGCTACAGATCATGAGCTAAGGACGATTTATATACTCATGATTAATTAGGAATTGGACCAATTAGTAAAGGTTATAATACACGAACAAAAGGGCATTCTTGCGCCTCACACTGTGAATCCAGTTGAAATTGTCAAATATCTAAGACTAATTCAAAATGTATTAAGAGAAGTAAAGTTTCCAATCACTAATAGAAGAATATCGGCACATACTGAGAAATAGGATTTGAATTTGTACAAAATGTTACCATTACCGCTTAAATTGACTTCTAGTAAAGATCAGTATGCTTACATAGAACCAAGGAAAGAATAATTGTTGATTAACACCTATAAGAAACGGTACGCTGAACTATCACCTGCTCACTTAGATTGTAAAGAAATGGACAAACAAAGAAGTATATGTAAACAAATATTTGGGTTCATTTCAATGTCAAGAAAATTATTTCGTTCGAAAGATGTGTACGGACTAGTTTAAGTACTAATGAGTGGTTACATGTAATACCTTAGGAGGGAAACATGACCAATTTGTGTAGCATGTATCTGTCTAAGGACATTAAATTAAAGACAATAGGAATATTATAATTTCGGAAAAACAGAAAAGAATGGCTCTGAGCACTATGGGATTTAACTGCTGTGGTCATCAGTCCCATAGAACTTAGAACTACTTAGACCTAATTAACCTAAGGGCATCACAGACATCCATGCCCGAGGCTGGATTCGAACCTGAGACCGTAGCGGTCGCGCGGTTCCAGACTGAAGCGCCTAGAACCGCTCGGCCACACCGGCCCGTGAGAGGGTTTACTCCTTCCCATCTTCTCTACAAAGATCTACAAATAATCATGCTTAATTCACGTTGCCGTTAACGTCCTGATTGCAGCATGCATGCCACACCGAGAACAGTTTGGAGTAATGGCGGGTGCAACAGGTGCATGTGGGTTGTATTTATTGAATTACAGTTGCCACATGTTCGGTACTTCACGGTTAATGGTTA
Organism: Schistocerca cancellata; assembly: GCF_023864275.1. NCBI lineage: Eukaryota > Metazoa > Arthropoda > Insecta > Orthoptera > Acrididae > Schistocerca > Schistocerca cancellata. Next base: position 9,047,462 of record NC_064626.1, read on the forward strand.
GAGCTCTTAAATCGCTCTGAAATGTTCAATAAACAGGTCGTGAAATATGTCCGAACGAGGAGGGTAACACGAATGGAAAAACTTGTCAGAGATAAAAAAAAATGGTTCTAGCGGCTCTGAGCACTATGGGGCAACATCTGAGGTCATCAGTCCCCTAGAACTTAGAACTACTTAAACATAACTAACCTAAGTACATCAGAAAAATCCATCCCCGAGGCAGGATTCTAACCTGCGACCGTAGAAGACGCGCGGTTCCGGACTGAAGCGCCTAGAACCGCTCGGCCACCGGGGCCGGCTGTCAGAGATCACTCTGCGAACTATTTCTATTGTAGTTAGGGATATGTAGCTTGACAGAACTGGTGTAAGGAGTAAATCAAGAACGGTTATCCTAAGCGTAGTGTGAAGAAGAAACAGCTTACAGATCACTGCCACCACCCTGCCGCAAGTCTACAGCGGTGCGTGGGAACGCATCCGGTGACACGCCGAACGTTGACGATACACGCTGAAGCGTTCATTCACAGGTCAAGTGCTGAAGTTGGCTATAGGTTCGAGCTTTATACAGCACCCGCGACTATGTGGTTTCGAGAAGAAGAAAGGTAGACTGTAGCAACTGGTTGCAAAGAGCGCGACTGTGCTTTAAGGGGCTCCGGAACGTCCTATACTTGCAATGTTAAAATAACGCTTATAAATTACATCTTTCCTCACAAAGTATTTGAGGTAGGAAGTTGAACTTTTTACAGATTATTTATTGGAATATGGGCTACAACTTAACACAGGGATTTTACAAAATTTTAGTTCAGTTATTAAAGATGATTTTTTTTCAATTGTAATGAAAAATGCACAACATTTTTTTGCAATTTTTTATTTATATATTCAAAAATATACAGTTTTTTGGAAAAAAGGCTGTGTTAAATTATGCAGAAGGTACTGTGTAACATTTACTGAAAGTTTGAAACAAATATGTTTGGAAGATCCTTAGAAAACATGTAATTAGTATGAGAAAATAAAAGTTTTGGGAATCGAGCGACAAAGATTGGATTAACTTTTTAGTGCATTCCAGGTCCATAGGATGGATTATCTTCATCCTCTGCAAACTCCTCCTCCAGCTTCCTCTTGTTCCTCCTCCTGTTTACTCTTGCTTGTATTTCTAGACTCTTTACAGCCCTGTCTGCAGCCCGAAGGCGTTCCTTGTCTAAAGCAAGCATCGCTCGTGCCATGTTAGAACCTATCTTCATTCCCATAATAACTTATACCTTTGGCTTTCCAACATTTCTCCTTTTCTTAAAAGCCTTCAGAGGATTTCTAATAACTTTACTTTTACTCATTATTATACTTCAACAAAACAGAGACTCAAGAAACAGAATTAATTACGAATATTTTCGAGATAACGACAGAGTAAAGAAACATGAAACAATCGAGAATCACACCAGCGATGTATATTGAACCATCACAGGTTAGCCACAACACATACTTCATCTCACATCACTAAAATGTACCTGATGAACACGGACGTTAATAATAACACCATTTGACAGCAGTTTAACAGCGCCACAGTGGGTCACGCCCATGTAGAACACATTTCAAAAAAAATTTAAAAATAGTTGTAGTCTTCGGAATTGAATAAATTATATATCTATTAAAAATTGAACTTTTCATGATTTTGAGCCTTTCCGGAGCCCCTTAACTGAACAGTACGACGCGAAGCCGTGTCTTTTTGCAATCACAGGTAAACATTATCACAACAAGAACAAACGTGATACAGCATTAAACTAAAGCATAAGTTTTCACAACATAGTCTACGGAGAGCAGCGACCTGATGCTACATTTAAGTTAAAATGAAAAGTCGAGATCGCAATAACACTGCTTTGTACTATCGTGGTATCACGATAAATCCGAGCAGCCAAAACATTCTAGTACATAAGCCGAATCCGGTTAATAAAGAAGTATTATTTCGATCTCGACTGTTCATTTTAACTTAAATTAAACCAATTATACAGTATGAGAAAAGACTGTATGCTGCAGACAGCACTGAACGAAATTAAAAATAAATAAAAGGCTCTGAGCACTATGGGACTTAACATCTGTGGTCATCAGTCCCCTAGAACTTAGAACTACTTAAACCTAACTAACCTAAGGACAGCACACAACACCCAGCCATCACGAGGCAGAGAAAATCCCTGACCCCGCCGGGAATCGAACCCGGGAACCCGGGCGTGGGAAGCGAGAACGCTACCGCATGACCACGAGGTGCGGGCTAAAAATAAATAAAAACTGCGCGTTCACAGTATTGAGGAGAAAGAAGAGAAAAAAAAAGAAAACTGTGTCGTTCAGGCCTCAAACAGAAGTGGTTAAGGCGGTAAGAATGTTTATGTACCAAAAGTACAATTTTTGACATGCTTCATTTCATCAGTTGGATTGAATTTTAGAGTAGCCGGTAACTTCTCGGAAGACGTGACTGCTTTTCTCGTGGCAGTGTGCTGCTAATGTAGTTTTTGCCGCACAAGGTCCAACAGGAATCTGTTATTATCCTTGCTCATCAATTAACAGCTCTCTACGAGACAAAATGTCAAGTTTTCTCTCTCCTCCCGTGGGCTCATCCATTTTTTCACACGTAACGGCTGTTCCCTTATTTTCGTGTTGTTAATTGTCTCAGAACATAATGCAGTGGCTGCAGAGAAAACGAGAATTCCTGATTTCCTTTTAGTACTCGACGCCACGACAGCCCGCGCTCCGTACACACAGCTAGGTTTTCCTGGCACGCACCTCCTTGCGCTACTGACCACTGTAGTTTCCGCCGTTCGCTGTGGCGCGCCCTTCGTCGTGTGCGTCCGGGAACGAGCGCTGAAGCGAGCAGAGCCCTCAGCCAGGGTTGTTTCGACTGAGCAGTGACAGAAGCAGTTGCTGTGCCTTTGCATTTCTCCGAACTTACTAACCCAGGCAGTTAGGGGTGCACACGTTTTATGGGCTTCGAACCACGGTGAAACGGGGCAGTTCGCAGTTACATCTAGTACCACCAGGTGTGAAGGAGAGGTAACTGACTTACCCCTCACCCCACCAACTGTACGCCATTGGTTTAGAATACTCATACACTAGTTTACTAGTGGGAGAAACTACTTACCTTTATCAATTTATGTAAGTCACGAGAATGAACTTGGTTCTGAGTTACGAAGTAAGTAAAGGACGCAACAGCTTCTGAAGTTACCACGACAGCGCCGTTCGAAGACCTAAGGAGCCGGTGCTTTACTGGGTCCGCCAGAGCGGCTACTATCGTGCAGGGTGACTGGCTGCACCGTGGCCGCGCAAGTGCCTACTGGGGTACGCTGCGTTTCTTATGACGTCACAAATGTTGGCCAGTTGGCAGGCTCGGTGGCTGGCTGCGTCAGTTCGGCTGCTGGAGTGGGCAGCACGAGAGTGCAGTGCTGCCGCCAGCAGGGGCTGCGGGCTGTGATTCGCCCGCCTCTCGGCTTTGTTGCCACGTAGTGTACCTGTGCGGGACGTCAGAGCAGCTGAAAGCTCAGTGTTACCGTGCTATATCGAGTGTTCACATCTGATCTCAGTGTCTTACTGTCTTTAGAAACGTGTTTTGACGTGTCTTTGGTGGTGACGTGTGTTCGGTGTGTGCTTTGACGTGCAGGAACAAAGGCCTACTTGTAGTACTCCTCCAGTCGGTGTGCGTAAAGGGTGGAAATGAAGAAGCGAGGAATTACTTCAATTTTGCGCAAATTCATAAACTCACTGCTAAACCGTGTGGTGTCTCCAGATCAACTGCAGGCCATATTAGGAAATCTGTGTCATTGGCAGAATCTCCAGACATGAATGAGTGTTTCGATTCTCCAGAAAGGGATAAAAACGTGAATGGAAACCAACCGACTTTGACGATTTTAACAAAAAGCTCCTACTTAGAAATGTACTTGGATATTTCGACAGAGGAGAGTATCCAACAGCTAAAAAAATGCAGGCTGACCTCCACGAAAAAATTAATTACTCGTGCTCAGAGACTTCCGTTCTTCTTCTTCTCCGCTTCCTTGGTTGCCGATACAAGAAGTGTAATGACGGACGGAAATCCTGAATGGAACGCAGAGACAACGCAGTAGAAAATGCAAAGTTTTTCCGTGCAATGCACTTCTTGCATGGTGAAGACACCAGCGCTGTAGCGTCCCTTCACAGAACTACACCAGTAAGTACGTGTGGTACGAGTCCAGAGGAAACGGCCGTTTCAAAGTGTGTGCTGGTAGGGGTGGCTGATTGATCATCGCCCACGCTGGTTAGTTAACCACAGGCTTCATACCAGAGGCCAGACTTGTTTTTCGTGGTGGGAAAAGTTCTTGCCAATCCGAGAAGTTTTTAAGAATTGGTTTATTCGACTGTTGGATGCGCTGGAAGAAGCGTCAAGTATCGTGATGGATAACGCCAGCTACCACTCCGTTCAGGTAGAAAAGCTGCCACATTCAAATTGGGGCAAGGCAGATATTACGGAGTGGTCAAAAAGAAAGAATGTTTCATTTTCAGTCGATAAAACGAAGGCTGAACCCCTATCTAAGGAAGAAATCCTAAGTGCCAAAAAAGACTTACGAATTAGATCAACTCGCAAACGAAATGGGACACCAGGTGGTACGTCTACCACCGTATCACTGCCAGTACAATTCCCATTGAATTGATATGGGCCCAAGAAAGTGAAAAGTAGCGAAAAGAAACACTACTTTCAAACTTGCTGATGTCGAGAGGCTAACACACGAAGCTCTTCACAATGTTACTCATCATGACTGGGAGAGGTGCGTAAAACACGCAGAAGCATTGCAAGAAACTGATTTCTTGAACCGGGGTTTAAGGGACACCACAGTCGAATCTGCAATGACACACTTGGCGGAAACAAGTCACAGTGAATCTGAAGACACGGAGCCGGAAGATCCTTCAGTTTAGATAAGTACCGTCTATGTAAAAAGCTGACTTGATTTAAATGTTTGTCTATTCATTTCAGTTACAAAATAACTACAATTACTTTTGGTAGCATATATTTGCGTTTTGAGTGATGGATGCAATGGCAAAGGATATGCATTAGCAGCGAGTAAAATATTTTCGGGAAGTAGGGAATATTCTTGGTTATATTAAAGTGAGCCATCTGAACAAAATTCTTGACGACGGCCTATTTTTAATCACTCGCGCACTGCTGCGCACGGAGTATCGCCGAAGTACGTGATACGATACAGCGACGATGTCTGAAATGTTATTAAAAATAATTTTGTAGTTTTCTTAACAATTTTCTTGTGGTAAGTTTCTTCGCAGTCGTACAGAACGAAAATTCATAAGCGACTACATTTTTCACTATGCAATCGGCATGGTTTCACACCCCTTGTAATATTTTATTTTTTGTCTCAGAATACTTTCAGGTTTCTGAAATAAAAGATGCAGCATATGCATTTGCAAACTTTGAGGATGTTCAAATATTTTTTTCGCTCCAATTACATTAGTGATTCTGTTACTTCCACAGGCTGAAGTAAAAAATTATTTTCCTCCAAAATTTCTTGTAACGTTAGTTTTAATTTTTTTTCCCTTGCAGCTAGTGAGAATTTTGTTTTGGAAAGTACTCATGATATTCTAGACTAAAAATAGAGTTGCCCAATATTTTTTTAAAATTTTTACGAACATTTGACATTATCACTATAAAAAAACTGGCAATGCTGTAAGACAGCGAGATGACCTTGAAGCCTTATTTTCGTGCCGGTCACTATAGATGCGGCCGGCCGCGGTGGCCGAGCGGTTCTAGGCGCGAAGTCCGGAACCGCGGGACTGCTACGGTCGCAGGTTCGAATTCTGCCTGGGGCATGGATGTGTGTGATGTCCTTAGGTTAGTTATGTTTAAGTAGTTCTAAGTTCTAGGGGACTGATGACCTCAGATGTTAAGTCCCACAGTGCGCAGAGCCATTTGAACCGTTTCGAACTATAGCTGCTGGCCGCTGACAGCTCCCCTGCTGCAGACACACACTGCTGCCGGCTGCCTGGCAGGCCTTGACTGCACAAGCTGTTTCCCCTCCAGTGGAAACCTAGGTAGCTGAATAACAAAGCTTCTTAGTGGTACTCCGCTGCGTGGACGATAAATAGTGTTTGTGGTCAGAACAATTTTCAGCCTCAATATTGGTGGGCAATATTGGTGCGTTAAACTCTACAGCTGGCTCTCACACGACTTCCCCTAGGCCAGTAATGTAGTCAGCCGGGGAGGGACTGCGTGGCTCCGCTAAACGAAAAGAGGGCCAGCAGGTGGGTGGGTGGGTGAGGGCGTGAGCCCAGGCGCTGCCCTGGTGGTTGGCCAGCCAGTCCTGTGGGCGCCGGCGACTACGAACTTCACCAAAAAATAAAAAACTGCCCCACTTGCTCAAAAGTTCTTTACTTAACTCCACCCCGGTATCGGCTTTTCTATTGAACCTATTTTCTAGCAGAGTACGAAACTGACGTTATAAATACAACCAAACGTTGTGCATAATGAAATAATGAATACTTCACGTCAGAGGAATGTAGGTGTTTCAAGATGAGAAAACCTTTGCATATGTACAGCGTAAGCAAAGAAATGGAGTAGAAAGAAGGCATACCTGTCGTGTTGTGGTGAAACGAATTGAAATGATTACGGATGTGAAAGTAGGATACCTTTAAAATGTGGCCCATTGAGAGGTAGCAAATATAGGCGTGTCGTAAGTATCACTTGCTGAAGGCAAAAATGGTTCAAATGGCTCTGAGCACTATGGGACTCAACTTCTGAGGTCATTAGTCCCCTAGAACTTAGAACTAGTTAAACCTAACTAACCTAAGGACATCACAAACATCCATGCCCGAGGCAGGATTCGAATCTCCGACCATAGCGGCCTTGCGGTTCCAGACTGCAGCGCCTTTAACCGCACGGCCACTTCGGCCGGCTGCTGAAGGCAAGGGGTATTTACACCTGCGGGCTAGAAGCTATTCGACCGGTGAAGACCTCGCCTTCCGAATCACACCCACTACACGGTTCCGCTGCTTCGCTACACGTTGTCGCCCACTCACGTTTAGTCACTACGTATTTCGCCGCTCGACTCGCTTAATGGCCTAGTGCGAGCGAGTCTACTGTTCCTCGGACCATCGAATGTTGTTTTAGTTTGGGCACCCCGTATCGTGGGGCAGTGCCTGCTATCTGCTGACGTCGCACGGGGGACTAAGGAACCAGAGTGACTCAATTAACTGGGCGCTGGCAGGAGGCGAGCTGATGACAGGCACTTCATTAAGCCAGGGGCACTGCGGGGGGCGGGGCGGGGGGCTTTGGCGGACAGCTGGTAACAGGCGACACTCGTGAGCTGTCACTCACTGTGAGCCAACTATGAGTTTAATAAGACTTAGTTTCAAAATACTGACACCAATCATTTACCAAAGAATGGAAAAAACTACCGGGAGCCAACTGGGGGACGATCGTTCCGCGTTCTGGAGAAATACAGGAACACTGGTGGCAATATTGTCCCTACGCCTCACGTTCAAAGTTGGGTTGAGGAAAGACAGACATAAGGTTTTGACAACGTCGACTGAAATACGCTGTCTTAAATTCTCAAGGCGGAGTTCTGGCAGGATACGGTGGCCGATGCGCAGCGATCAGTCGCCGTCCAGAGTGCTGGGTGAGTTCAGAAGGGAAGGGAATGTCGGCAGTGTACCTTCCGGCAGATCGGTGAGGACAGAATCGATGCGAAGGCCATTGAACCTTTCTCAAACGAGTTTATAGAAACTATTGGGTAAAAAATTTAGTTTTTGCTTTACGTGTAACTTTATATGTCAGGTTCACGATAATGTACCCATCATTTTGTTAATGATCATAGTTACTGTGATATTTACGTGGAAGTAAGACACTGCGAGAAATTCGAAAAAGTTTGCGATGAAAAATAGGGATCGCTATGATTTTCTGTTTGGTGCATATTACATAATATGTTGCTGCATACAAAATTTAGCAAACATACTGAATTTTTCTTTACACTCAATCACAAATATCGATAAAACTCATCCGGTGTAGCACACTCATTTGCGATCGCGCCGCGGCAGCGATAAAGCCAGAGTCAAATATCCACAACATTCCTCATATTTCATAAGAGAATCGAGGTAGCCAAGTGAGATTTTGGCAAATGATAGCACGCAAAGAGGAGAGTATTTTTTCATATGGTTATGATGCAAAACTTCATTAGCTACTGCGTTATTTTGACTTTTTCGATGAAAGAATGTAATTTTTAAGGGCCATCGTTAGCTGGTGAAGTGCGGAGTGCTATGGGTTTTTGAACAGCGTAAGTGAATACATTACACGTTTATTTTTCATGATACTGACCTAACATTTTCTCACTTCCTCACTTAATAAACTTAATAAAGCACTGTTTTAGAATTCTCTCGCTATTGCGTCTGCATAACATTTTAGTGAGGTGCTTTGGCAAAAGAAGGAAATTTTAACACGACAACAAAAGGAATGTGTAGGTTTTAATCGAAATTCGCCACTCGTAAAGCTTCTCTGAAAGTTACAAATGGGTAACATGCGGGGCAAAAATAAGTCGCTACATTTTCTGCGGAATTCTTTTTAGAGACTAATCGAAGCAGAGGCGACAGTTGATTTTGGATGGTCACCATGCAACTGCGCGCGTGGAAGGGCTCTATCAGGCATAAACTACTGGTACCCGAAGGTTATCTACACCCTCTACACAAATGTGACTGCAGTTGTAAGAGACGAAGCACAATAAAAGGTAACCGTTAGTTCAGAAGCGAGTAAAGACAGGGCAGCAGCCTACCCCCGATGCTGATGAGTCTGTGCACTGAGGAAGCAGTAACGGAAACCGAGGTAGTTGAAATCAGGGATAAGAAACACAAATTTTGGGATTTACCGATGACATTTTTCCAGACGATAAAGAATGTGAAAGGCCATCTGAACTGAATTGAGAGTCTCTTGAGAAGAGATTATAAAATGAACGTCAACAAAAAGTAAAATAAGGGTATCGGTGTATAGTAAGATTAAGTTTGGTGATTCTGAGCGTACTGGATAATTGGATTAGGCAAACAAACAGTGAAAAAGAGGACAAGTTTTGATATTTTAGAAACACGATGATCAAAGTAGCTAGTATATAAAATGCAGACTGGAAGTCCCCGAAAATGAAAAGTGGGTTGGACTGAAATCCGACGCTTTTCAGGGTTGTCTCACAGTCCAACAACGCAACTAGCTGGTCGCCGCACAACGGAACAGAAGAGGCCGCTTGTCCCTTACAGTCGGCAAACGTGCAGCCCCGACTAACCGACCGTCAATCCACTCCCGTACCTATCCTAATTCTCAAGTCAAGACTGCAGTACCTGTGTGTAATTTGGAGACGTACTGCAGTGCAGTAGCAAAATCCTCATCCTTCTTGCAGTTCGTGTACGATATGGAGTCTTCCTTATTTTTTCGATAAGAGACACCATCGTAACAACTTGTACTGTCTCTTCTACTACCTCATGCTGCAGGGGAAAGCTTCGTTCGGCTCTGGTTTCAGAAACTGCCCATGGCTGGAGGAGCTGCGCCAACAAGTTCCCATTTCCAGCGAGTGCTCAAAACACGGTCCTGTCGCATTAACTCAGCTTACCCTGTTTCTCCGTGTGATGCAGAAGGTCTTAGATACAGTATTCTCTGACTTACGTCCAGTTACAACTTAAATGTTGACGATAACATTGACAAACGTGCAGGGAGGGTGGGGTAGAGACTGAGGAACAATTACAAGATGCAGAGGGACTGTCTACAAACCACTCTGGATTTTTTTCTGTATGGGATCCTTAGGAGATGCGTTAGAAAAAGGTGACTCGTTTCGCGATGTAAGAGTGGAACGAATATGATTCATCAGTGGCTGTAATCACTAAAAGACATCTTCATAGGATCCAACGCAACTGAGAGATTAAATCGATAGATCTGATTCCAAATCGCACACTGCATTTCTACCAGAAAGCGTAACTTTATCATTGAGTCTTGTGTCTGCCTGTAGAACTAAGACCGATTTTTATGCAGGGTGACGTTTTTAGTAGCGTAGTCCTTACGCGGAATGTACGTTGCCAGCGGTAAAATCATTCTCCGGTTAACTTCAAATGTCAGTTCTCTATAGTGTTCCTCGAAAAGAACATCGTCTTCCCTCCAGGGATTCCCATTTGAGCTACCTGGTGAGTGTAATCCGACTGCTCAAAGAAAAGAAAAATTACTCTGCATGCAAAGTGACTCTCTAGATGAATGGCTCAAGTAGCCCCTATCAATTTTATGGCGGATGGAAGCGACGGCTGTGATACCAAGGCTATGATTCTAGACTTGGAGCAATAATCAGTTGTTTTCTTTTTCCGATACGGCGATACCTTTTAATGAAATTTCAGTCTGCCACCTATACAGGGAGAGAAGACCATCGTAATAAAATCGTATATATTACCTAATTGATACCTAGTATGAACGTTATAATTACAACTTCTCTGTGCCGTTACCGCTCGGAGTGGCCGCGCGGTTAGAGGCGCCATGTCACTAATCGTGCGGCCCCTCCCGCAGGAGGTTCGAGTCCTCCCTCGCGCGTGGGTGAGTGTGTTGTCATCAGCATAAGTTAGTTTAAGTAGTGTGTAAGTCTAGGGACCGATGACAGTTTGGTCCCTTAGGAATTCACACACATTTGAACATCCTGTGCTGTTACCTGTTACGACTTCGTATGTGGCGAGGCAATTGGTTACTTTAAGAGAATTCGCACTCTGTAATGAGCCAAAAATCAATTTAATATTCTAGTTCTTCACGTATGACGTAACAGACATTAAGGTGATTAGAACAGATTTTTATCCTATGAGATGAAAAATATTTAAGAGGAAATGTAGCCTATGGCGTAGTTACAGGATTTTCAAAAGTAACGATACTTCAGCGGTGTGAAAATATATGTACGCCCCCAATTCTTGTCTTCGAAAATAGCTTGTATTAAAGACAGAAATCTACATTTCGCAAGACAAATTCGAGATGTTTGGTCAACAACATCGGTGTCACTCATCTGGTAAAGTAGATGTTTTAAACTAGACGGCTGTGTTGAGGCAGAACTTGTCAGAGCTCCTGCTGTATACATCCGAGTCGCTGCCGACGGCGGAGGGCGCGACCGCAGCTCCTGGCAGTCGGCGGGCGGCGCTCCCTTTGCGAAGTTTATGTGGCCGGTCGGATCTTCTTTTCTGGCGTGTTCAATTGAAACGTTGTGGTGGAGAAGAAGGGTGTCTGTGCCCTCAAACGTCAGTGCTTACAAGACCTCGCACATATATATATATATATATATATATATATATATATATATATATATATATATATATATATATATAGCGCCACGATCCATTTGTGGTGGCAATTTCATTACTTGATTTACATCGTTTTTTGCATGTGATACTCAAACGTTGAAAATATGTTTTATCACGAAGAAGGATCATCGTAAGGTGGAGGTTAGGGTTTTAAACGATCTACTTGTCTCTTGTAAATTTTTAAACAATTAATTTGATAGCGTAGTGCAAATTGATAATTTCACTTTATTTTTGATATCGAAATTGTGTCTGCTCTTCCTTGAGGTGAAAACCTCCTTCTTCGTGTTTCGAGACGTCGGTTCACACAGACAAACAGAGAATGGCCTCTTGAGAGAGACAGAGGTAGGACGCGACTGTGGAATTTCCCGATCGACAGAAAGCCGCCACTTGAAACTTTGTTAGACGGCCGCGATAGCAAAGGAGGCCGATATCCGGTCCGTGGTCGGTGGTGTTTAGTAACGTGATCTGTAATTGGGACACTGGACGTCGTCGCGGCCTGGTGGGAGAGCCCACACCGTGGCTGCTGTACCGCTCTTCATTCCATTCTCGATTGTAGACCACTTTTGCAGGGCCTCATTGTCCGTGCAATATGATTGGTGTGTGTTTCCCGATCTGTACAAAATAGTTTTCCGCTGAAATTCTCGCAATTTGTGCATCTGCGAAAAGTGGAGGGCAGTGCACCGATACCAACAGCAAAAATTTGGCGCATAAATTCAGTGAGGACCGACCAGAGGAAGTTCCGTGACGTCAGAGAGACACAAGACAGACTGATTTGAACAAGATGGGGCAGAGCAGTGTACCTACAGAATGTTCCGTGACGTCAGACAGTCACGTGAGGTCTTCTTTGTTCGAGTGTTCGGCATGTGGAATGCCGTCCCCCAACCACCTTTGCGGATTTAGAGCCTCTCCAGACTAGCAGTTGTAGGACATCGAAAATTCCAGCCATTTTTGTCTTCTGTAGACCAGTGCTTCGAATTACGTTTTTTTTTTTTCATGATACGTGGTGGGTTTCGAAACATCCCATAAACTCTTTGATATGAGTTTGTACTCATTTTCTTGTCAATGTCCAGACACCAGTTTGCTTCGAAAACTGAAGAAAATAAAAAAATAAGTGTTTATCATCACTGATTCCAACAGCAAATATAAACTAAGCCCACTCAGCGTTTCCCTGCGTCATCGGAATGAGAAGCACCACAATTGTTTAAATATTCCATACTGCCTTGTTAGCTAGAAATTGTTTAAAGAAACGATATTCCTTACGTTAAAGTGAATTTCCCGACAAATTCTTCGAATAAATATACTATATTCCATACACCGCCTTGTATCCCATAAATTGTTAAAATAAACAGTATTCCACACATTCAGTATTCCACACATTGCTATATCTACCATACATTGTTTGAACAATATTCCACATACTGCGATCGATTTCCCGCCAAATATCCATTCAAGTGAGTCTTTTTCCCGCCAGTTTCCGGGTGGAGGTAGGGGGAAGGGTGGGGTTTCCCGGAGAGGGAGGGGTTAATTAATTATTCGATTTCATTAATTAGTCAATTAACTTGATATGAAAAGTATCCTTGTATCGGTGAGGGAGATCACAGACGGGGAGGATGGGATGGTCATAAATCACTTAGCAGGACCATAGGTCAATTGCCTGTCAATGAAAAGAGAACGATAGGCTTACCCCTGATTGTATGCTGCTGCTGAATGTAGACAACACGCAACAGTATCCCCCTACTGATGACAGCTGCGCCCCACCCGCATCACTTAGTGCTCGCGGCGGCGACATCATGCTTCGTCATTTGTGGAGATGGTGTCTGTTCTTTCAGACACTACGAATGTAGTGTGTGGACATTAAGTTGGGATGTGCGTCTCAAGGGGAGCGTGCAAGGGATAAATCCCTGTAGTCGCACTATCCTCTGTGCCCTCGGTGGCTCATATGGATAGAGCGTGTCCGAAAGAACAGATACCATCTCCATATAGTTAAGGCTAACCGGCCGTTGACCTTCTTCTGTGTATATGCACAAGCACTGTCCAAACTCTTATGGGACTCGGTAAGATTGTATGCCGCGAGTAATGAGTGTAGTGGACAGGGGCACTACGAATGTAGCGTGCGGACATTAAGATGGGAATGTGCGTCTCAAGGGGAGCGTGCGAGGGATAAATCCCTCCAGTCGCACTATGCTCTGTGCCCTCGGTGGCTCATATAGATAGAGCGTCCGCCATGTAAGCAGGAGATCCCGGGTTCGAGTCCCGGTCGGGCCACACATTTTCAGCTGTCCCCGTTGTTGTACATCAACGGCTGTCGGCAGCTTAGGGTATTGATTTAATTATCATTTCATGCTTCATCAGAGCCAGAACCGTGCTACAGTGGTTTGAAGCGCATTATAGTGAACTCGTGCTGATGTCTTCGCAACCCAGTTCGTCTGATACGTAAGCCACCTGGGTCGCTATCTGGGTCCGTCAACGTGTACGCAAATCAACAGCCCTGTGTTATTTATTTATTTACATGTCAAGTTCCGTAGGTTCAAATTGAGGAGGAAATCTCCAAGGTCATGGGACGTGTCAGTACATGAAATTACAACATAAAAGTCATAACAGATAAAAATAAAATGTTTATGAATCCAAAAAAAGTCACTCCATAAGTTTAAGGAAACGTAATCAACAACCCAACAAGAATCAGCTTCATTTTTCAAGGAACTCCTTGACAGAATAGGAGTGACCCATAATGAAACTCTTCTGTTTCGATTTGAAAGCACGTGGATCACTGCTAAAATTTTTGAATTCAAGTGGTAGCTTATTGAAAATGGACGCAGCAGTATACTGCACACCTTTCTGCACAAGAGTTAAGGAAGTCCGATCCAAATGCAGGTTTGATTTCTGCAGCGTATTAACTAAGTGAAAGCTGATTATTCTTGGAATAAGCTAATATTGTTAACATGAAATGACAGCAAAATACCCAGACTCGAGAACAGGGGTGGACAAGAGGTTCGTGAACTTACACCACTTATTGCCGAACCGCCCGTTTCTGAGCCAAAAATATCCTTTCAGAATGAGAAGCCAAAGTATAATACCATACGACATATGCGAATGAAAATAAGCAAAGTAGACTAATTTGTGTGTCGAACAATCACTCACTTCAGATACCTTTCGAATAGTAAAAATGGCAGTATTAAATCTTCGGACAAGATCCTGAAAGTGGACTTTCCACGACAGTTTACGATCTATCTAGAAATTTGAACTGTTCAGTTTCACTAATCATATGGCCATTCTGTGAAATTAAAACGTCAGGTTTTGTTGAATTGTGTGTTAGAAACTGTAAAAACTGAGTCTCATTGTGATTTAGCATTAGTTTATTTTCTACAAACCACAAACTTACGTCATGAACTGCAGTATTTGAAACCGAGCCAATGTTGCACACAACATCCTTTACTACCAAGCTAGGTGTCATCAGCAAACTGAAGAGTTACTAGGGGGCATAACATATACTGTATATATAAGTAAGGAACAGGAGAGGCCCGAACACTGCTCCCTGGGGCACCCCCCACTTGACTGTACCCCACTCAGACGCCACATCACAGCCATTCTCAACACTGTTTGCTAAAGTAAGAGGTGAAACAATTGTGAGCTACTCACGATATTGCCTAATGGTCCAACTTCTGGAGCAATATTTTGTCTTCAACACAATCAAACGCCTTAATTAAATCAAGAAATATGCCTAGTGTTCTAAACCTTTTGTTTAACAAATACAATACCTCACAGAACAAAGAGAATATAGCATTGTCAGTCGTTAAACGACTTCTAAAGGCGAACTGTATATTTAATAGCAAATCATGTGATATAAAATGATCAATTATCCTTACATACACAGACTTTTCAATAACTTCGGAAAACACTGATGGCATAGATATAGGTCTAAAATTGTCTACATTATCCCTTTTTCACTTTTTATAAAGCGGTTTTGCTACTGAGTACTTCAATCCTTCAGGAAACTGGCCATTCCTAAAGAAAAAATTACAAATATGACTAAATACAGACCTAACATGAGCAGCACAGTACTTAAATATTCTGCTAGCCACTGCATCATAACCGTGAGAGTCCTTAGGCTTCAGTGATTTAATTACTGAGTCAGTCTCCCTCTTGTCTGTATCACAGAGGAGTATTTCCGACATCAATCTCAGAAAGACATTTGCCAAGAAAGGTATATGATTCCCTGTAGAAACTAAATTTTTATCTGATTCACTAGCAATGCTGAGAAAATGATTGTTAAATACTGTACATATATCTGATTTATCAGTAGTACAAAATTTGTTCCCACGAACTGACTTCATATCGGAGACGTTGTGCTACTGAGCAGGCACTTCCTTCACAAATGATAATATGGTTTCAATTTTATCCTGTGAATTAGCAATTCTATTTGCTTAGCACATACTCTTTGCCTTCTTAATAACATTTTTAATCACCTTACACTACTCTTTGTAATGGGCTACTGTAGCTTGACTGTCACTACTTGCAACATTCTGATGTAATTCCCGCTTTGTTCTACCTGATATCCTTATCCCACTAGTCAGCCACCCGGGCTATCTACTACTGCTAGTATCCGGTTTAGAACGTTCTAATGGAAAGCAACTGTCAAAGAGCATGAGAAATGTGTTAAGGAAAGCATTATATTTATCATGTATGTTATCGGCACTGTAAACATCCTGCCACTCTTGTTCCTTGACGAGATTTAAAAAACTCTCTATTGCTGTTGGATTAACTTTCCTATATAGTTTGTAATTATACGTGACATTTGACGAAATAAATCTTGCGTGAACAGCCTGGTGTGATTGATTTATTTCGTCATGAAATACGCCTGGAGAAATTGAAGAATCATATGTGACATTTGTTTGAGTACAAAAGCCTTTTAGTGTTAAAATTTATGCATCATGGTGTGAAAGGCCATTCACCCTTTTACTAACAGAATGCCCATCTAGTCATGAAGAATGAATAAAAATATCGTCTATGGCTGTGCTACTGTTCCCCTGCACCCTAGTTGGAAAAAACACAGTCTAAATTAGATCATATGAATTTAGGAGATCTACCAACATCCTTTTTCTTGCACCATCATATACAAAATTTATATTGAAGTCACTATGTATAACTAACTCCCTACAAAGTGAATCAAAAACCCTCTCTAACTTGAGCAGAAGTTAGGGGACCTACGAACAACAACAATTAGAAGTTTAGTTTCACTAAATTCAACTGATCCACACAACATTGAAATATCTGTTCAGTGCAGTGCCATCAAATGGATACATTTTTCTAGGTATATAGCCACTCCCCCACCTCGCAAGGAACTCCTCGGCAAACAGCCAGCTAATCTGTATCCTGTTATTATGTGAATTACGTGACCTGTGCGTATACATCTAACGCCACGTACCTCCACAAACCTACAAACAAACTGTCGGATCCATGATATGCAGACTGAGTGAGTGACGTATTTCATTCCAAAGATGGACAAACAAGCTATTATGCAAGTGGTCATAATGTGGTGGCTCATCAGGGTAGTTGGGAGCAACGGATAATTAGATTAGAGTCTTTTCTGGTATCGGCAAGTACGCCTGGGGTGAGGGACTATCGCGCTGTGCGACGGGGCCCGCGGCCGAGGCGGTGAGCAGCGGCTGTGGGGCGCAGGGGCGGGGCGGGGGTGGGAGCGCCAGCTCCCTGGGAGGCACACAGGAGTGGAGTGTGAGCGCTGTCCGGCTCCGGGTGGCGCCAGCGTAGCGCTGGAACCGTACGCCCGCTACGACGTTTCTCGCACGGCACGGTCTCCGCCCGCATGAGGCCGTATCGCGGTTCTCTTAGAGGATCGTCGTTGACGTCACAACTTCTTGCAGGCTGTGTCCGTTTTCCTGAGGCGAGCTTTCCCGGCTTGAGAATACAATAGGCCGTGTCTACGAGGCACCTTGGACGCAGTGTTTGGACTGCGCCATTGGCGCCAACTACGCGAGCCGCTTGTCAATTACAGACGACAATTTTTGGCTTTGCTTGCCCCGAAAGTCGATAGTATTTCTCTTTTTCTTTTGTGCATTACCTTGTCATAGTACGTATGTACCATTTATTTCAACTGTTCTTTATTTGTCTATACGTCACATTGTTACTTCATTCATATTGCTACTGTTTTATATTTTATATTGTACGAATATGAATGTTCTGGATTTATATGCTTTGTAAATCTTTTGTTAGGCTAGGAGAAGTGCTGAGTCAGAGAGGGAGCGAACGACTATCGATAGAGAGCGTGCGAGTTGTGGTATCGCGGCCGGTTCGCGGGTGGAGAAACGTTGCAAAGTTCGGCGTGAAAGACGGTGATACGCGGAGGAACAATTAATTACAGTGCGTCCGCTGTGTTAATAGGAGATCGTGCATTATTAAGTGAACAGTAAAACCTGAAAAGTATATCCAGTGTATGCGGTGACGATTTTACATACTGTGTGAACTTGTGACAATTAGCCGTGAACCAGACACCATTGTCGTTTGGAGACACTAACTGTTAGAATTGCGTGAAAGTGGAACAAACCAAAACGTTAAGTAAAAGAACAGTGCTGTGATTTGATCAAGAAACATTTATTATCCAAACTGTCTTAAAGACGACGACGTAAATTGAACTGATGTTTAACGGACTGTTATAGTGATAAACGCATGTGACTGTTTTCCTGTGGCAACGTGGTGAAAGAACTGTGCAAAGTATTGGCATTAACCGGCTATATATCGTAAATACTAAAGACATTGCATAATTCCGACCTACCCGCACCGCGTGATTAATAAACTTTTAATAATAAAACGTCGCCCGCGTAACGACAACGCACACACTGGAACTATTATTATCGCGCCAGTGTTGCCAGCTGATTCGA
Organism: Schistocerca cancellata; assembly: GCF_023864275.1. Lineage (NCBI taxonomy): Eukaryota > Metazoa > Arthropoda > Insecta > Orthoptera > Acrididae > Schistocerca > Schistocerca cancellata. Next base: position 9,065,659 of record NC_064626.1, read on the forward strand.
CTACAACGGAGACGTGGACCACCGCCGTAATTGGAATATTAATGAAACACGAGGATCCAGCATTATCTTCACGCCACGAACCAGAATTAACTTCACACATCGTCCGCGCGGACCACAGCTGACGTCATCGCACTGCCTGAAGCAACAGTTAAGACATTAAAAGAAAATTATTACGCTCTCTCTCATTTCAAAATTAAAGACAATTGCAGTTATATTATCTATTTTAAAAATACTGTCACAGTATCAAGGTTCAAATTTTTTTAGTTCCAATAAATATTCTTTCCATTATTTCGTCTTGTTGACAGTGTTGAAAACCCGCCAAATTAAAGTTCAATTAATAATTTTCTTTCAAAATTCTTCTCAGACATTTTGCTGCTCATCATAATTTCATTTAATGTTTGTGTGTAACTTGCTGTCCGCCATTACTGCTTGAAAACTGACAAATAGTATTTTCGCACCTATTTTCTCATTGGCTGTCAGCTCCAAAACAAAATTACGTATTTCGTGGGCACCTAGCAGATGCGCGATGTCTATGTAGGCCCCTACAATAATTTTCTTTTTTACTTTTGCAGGTTTACTGGAATTATATTGACTTTAATTGTTCATTTGTCCCCCGTTAAAGTGATTTATTGCATCTATATAATAATTGTACTGAATTACCTAATTTATCTTTTTATTACGTAAACATTGGCATACCATATTTAGATTAAAATTGACGTCTTATTAGCCCCACATAATATTCTGCACTTTCTGACAAAGACTATGCCAAATTTCTTTTTTCGTCCATGACTAACAGGGGTAGTCAGATTCCTTGTATAGGTCATGTATTATTATTTAAAAGGTTTTTTTTTTTTCAGAAGTAGAGAACCAGTTTCTTTACACACTCCACGACGTGCAGTGCTGTTTACAGCGGAAGGAGAGAATATCTGTCTGGCATTTGGTGGAGGTCCTTGGTGGAGGTCCACTGGAGAGGAAAGTCTTCGTTTTTTTCTCCACTCATCTTGGTGCAAGGGAGCGCTGGTTCTGGTCTTAGCAGTTGCGCACCTTCGAGCAGACTCCACATCACTCGTTGAGGAGTATGTTGGTGAATATATGTGCACCCGCGCATATTAGGAATCTTTCTGTGACGAGTTTAATCTTCACTGCAGCGAGTCTATCTGACCTGCGGCATCTGTATTTCAGCCAGCGTACGTCGTTTCGAACGTCTAGCTAGAAATCTGCCATCACTGTCCATCCAATCTACGTAGGTTGGAACTTAAATAGTGGCAACACTACTGTGGAGACACTATGCAATGGAATCTACTATTGTCGCTGGTAGCACACGTTGTTGACATACCTACCTCACCTCCGAGCAAATGGACTCGCCCGTCCCACATCACCGGCAAGCGCACAATCGAGGGAAACAGTCACTTGTGAGCCAGCGGTCTCACGTAACGGTGTCACTATGGTTTCGAAACAGGAACAATGGAGTTGCATCAAGTTTTAATGTGCCAGAGGTCGTACAGCACGACAGTGTCATCAAGGTCTTCATGAGGCGGGCTGGGAATCGCCACTGCCGGACAGAACAGTGGCACGATTGGTAAAAGCCTTCAACGGTCGGCAAACTGTGGCAGACGTGCATCGCGCAGGTCGTGCTAGCGTCTCTGAAGAAGAAGTGCATGCTCTTGCCACGTTAGTGAACAGTGATCGACGCCATACGATTCCTGAAGTCGCCCACGAAACCGGATTAGCGCATACGATTGTGCTTCGCATCCTGAAGGAACGCCTGGGCATGCGAAAAATTGCATCACGATGGGTTCCACATGACTTAACGGAAATGCAGAAATGGCTGCCTTACGATGCTGCTCAGACGCACTTGTAGCGCTATGAGCGCGAAGGAGAGGCTTTCTTACACTGGATCATAACGCTGGATGAGACATGGGCCACATCACACGAGCCAAAATTGAAACGCCAGTCCAACGAATGGCGTCATTATGGGTCGCCGCAGAACTCGAAAGTGCGTCAGAGTCCCAGTATGGTGAAAGTTATGGTGATTCTCCTGTGCGACAGTGATGGTGTTATCCTAACGCATTACGTTCCTCCAAGGCAGACCGTCAATGCACAGTAATACTGTTCGTTTTTTGAGCAGCTTTCCGAAAGAAGCAGCGACAGTTTCTGCGTAACCCACCCATCATTTTGCACGACAATGCGCGGGCGCATACAGGGCAAGCTGTGGCTGCTCTGTTCGGTCGATGGGACTAGGAAATACTGTACTCCGCGGACTTACGTCCTTGTGACGTTGATTTGATTCCGAAGATGAAGGAACCACTTCGTGGCATTCGCTTCAGAACTGTTCCGGAGATTCGACAGGCAGTACACCGCTCCATTCGCACCACCAACAGAACAGGCTCTGCTAACGGTATACTACGCCTTCCACATCGCTGGCAACGGGTTCTACACAACGCTGGTGACTACTCTGAAGGACAGTAACAGGTGCAAACATGTAACTCTTTTGTATCGGTTGTGAATAAATGGTTGCCACTATATAAGTTCCAAGCCTCATATATTACTCAGACAGCGTCTGTTGCGATTACTTTGTGGGGGCACCGTGTTAACTTGACCGCCTTTTCCCTTTAATAACTTTGTCAACCGTCGGTATCTTCTGTGATAGTGAATATGCTTTGTGTCTGTCATTTCAGTTTTGACCTGTGTTCTGTGTACTTAATTTATTACACTACAATGAACGAAGTCTGAGGAAAACAATATTTCATTTCAGTAGCTTTATCCTTCCTAATCATTTACGAATTAATTAATTTTCTTGTGAATTGAGGATACGTTCGGAGGCCAGTGTTCATATAATAAATTACCCAGCGTAAGGGCACTGGTGGGGGCGACAGTTTGTTTGTTAGTATTGTTTAGTCCATTGAGCGAGAGTGTTAACGGTTGTTCTGACGTGGGCAGGAAATATCAGTGTTCTGCCAAAAGGCCGGTTTTCACATGGTAGTTCTCCGGGCTGTCCAGTCTTCTGCCCTCCTCTTCAGGTCTGAACAATTTCCTCTTCCCTTTATGTCGTCTATCATCTTGTATCTCCTTCTTCCTCTGAGTCTTCTTCCACAAACCAATCCTTCCAAAGCATCTGCTAGCAAGCAATCCCTTCTCAATGAATGTCCCAACCAGTTCTTTTTCCTTTCTCTTACAACCTTCAGCAGACATCTTCTCTCACCAACCCTTTCCAATACTCTTTCATTACTCACTCTTTCGGTCCAGCTTATTCTCTCCATTCTCCTCCACATCCACATCTCAAATGCCTCTAACCTTTTTTGATCCTCTCGTCTCAGCGTCCATGTTTCTGCCCCATGTAGTGCCACACTCCAGACGTTTGCCAAGCCTTTTCCTTACACCGTTACCTAATCTGCCCATAAGACTCTCCTCTTTCCGCTGAATGCCTCCTTCGCTATGGCAATTCGAGTTTTCACCTCCTGGTGACATCTCAAGTCTTCACTGACTGAGTTTCCAAGATATTTAAATGCCCTTACTTGGCTAGTGGAAGATTGTCCTATTTTAATATTGGACAGTCTGCTTCTTGTACTGATGACCATACTCTTTGTTTTGGTGTGTTTATTTGCATACAATAATCCAAACAAGCTTCATTCATTATTTCACATCTTTGAGCATGTTATTCACTGTTCTCTCACTTTCTGCCACTAAGACCATGTCATCAGCAAATGTTATACATTCTCTTTCCAGCAATACAATTTCGTCTTTTCCCACCTAAGCCTTTCGGAATAATCTCTTCAAGGTATGCGTTAAACGCCGAGCGGTTGTAGGCGCTTCAGTCTGGAGCCACGCGACCGCTACGGTCGCAGGTTCGAATCCTGCCTCCTGCACGGATGTGTGTGCTGTCCTTAGGTTAGTTAGGTTTAAGTAGTTCTAAGTTCTAGGGGACTAATGACCTCAGATGTTAAGTCCCATAGTGCTCAGAGCCATTTGAACGATTTTTTTTTAATGCGTTAAACAACAGTGGGGAAAGGCACCAACCTTGTCCAACACCTCGTCCAATGCTGCCTCCCTCTGACATTTCATTTCCTGTCCTCGAAATGTATCGCAGGTATGTAAATTGCATTTTACGTCATACAATTTGCGAACCACTGTGGTACTTTGAACATTTGACGAATCTTACGTTTTGAATAATTCAACCTTAGTGACACGATGTACCGATTTTTACAAATCATCCTAACTTTCCTCATAAAATAGCCACCTTTTTTCTATCTGGAGACCAGTGGGGCATCTACTGGCTTACCGCGTAAAATAATTGTAAAACTGAAAGTAGTTGCGGACACTTTGGAAACATTGGCTCACTTAGCATGCATTCAAGAAACAGTCCAATAATTACGACACGATATGAGATATGAAAATTAATTTAGTGTAAGGAGGGTTAACTACGATAGTACCTTTTACTTTGATAGCTAGATGTTGCAAGAATGTACTGTATGAACAGCGCATATTAATCGTCGATTCCTCAGTTCTGAGGAACTCGGGTGTATATGTACAGCTACTTGCCAGACGAATGTATTAGCGTTCGTGAAGTGACTTGCTCCACGGTATTGCACTGTACGCTATACGGTCAAAAGTATCCTGGGGGGTGTACACCCTTCCCCTGTTCGGCGGCTGTTGCTGTGACAGGGAGCGACACATTTAGAGTGGAGGAGTGGCGGCCGTCTCTTCCTCCGTAGGCGGAGCTGGGACACTGCGACTCGGCTCATCCCTAAGGAGTTAACGCTGGATTCAGGTCGCGACTTTGCGCACGCGAGTCCATTCCAGGAATGTGATTGCCTGCAGACCGTTGCTTTATGACAGGCTGTGTTGTCGGTCCGATACAAACTGTCCCTTCACTGTACGCAGCACACAGTGCTGTAAAACGTGTTGACACAGCAGGGAGGCCGCACCCTCACCGTAGCACCAGCCGGTGCGTACTCGACACACGGTGACAGATAACGTCCTCCAGGCGTCCGCCAACCGCAAACCCTTCCATCGGAATCTCACAGGGTGTAGCGCGATTCGTCACTCCCAAACACTCGTTCCCAGCGACCCAGTATTGAGTGGTATGTCTCTTTACAACACATCGAGCGTAGCTTAACACTGACTACAGAAATGTGTAGCTCACGAGAAGCTGTCCTACCATTGTCCCCATGTTTTTTTTAATTCCCTACGCACAGTCATTGTGCCAGCTGAAATGCACGCACGCTCTCTTCTGCTGACTCGGTGTGATTTTTTGGGCCCTTCCTGAGGAACGCTCGACGGTCCCTGTCCGCCAGCGCAACATCGCGGTTTGGCCGTGGTTCGTCCTTCACGTTTGCCCTCCATAGTAACGCATCGCAAACAGTCGCCTCGGGCAGCTTTGGAAGAGACGCAGTCCACCTGACGGATTCGTGAGACCGAATGAGTGGCGCGCGTCGAAAGTCATTAAGCTCACTCGACCGACTTACCCTGCCGTTACTGCCTCTCTGCTGACAACACAGTACTTCCCACCTCGTTCTGTACTGCTTCTCGTGACAACTCGGTGGTGCATTACCTAGTGGCGTCCAGGAGCTTCTGATCAAATACTGTACAACTGACGGTTGCCATACGTAGCGCGCTGCGGGGCCTCTCGGGTAGCCTGCGGTAAGAGCTGGTGGAGTGTGCCCGCGGACGGCACAGGAGGCCGCGCAGCGACGAACCTGGGCTCCGGAAATGCCTGCGCTCTGAAGTAAGCGCGGGCAGCCTCGCCAGGCGAGTTGCTCGGCGCTCGCTCGCCCGCCCCCCGCCGCCTCCTGCCACGTCCCGGCGCGGCTTTCTTTTCTTTGTCCATTCTCATTTCATCCCCCGCGCTCCGTATGGGTGTGTGTGTGTGTTTGTGTGTAAGGGGGGGTGATGCCTTCCAGCGGTACAATCAACCTGCTCTTCAGCAAATGGACAATAAAAATAGTAAAAGCGATAAATACAACAAAAAACTGTAGCGGAAATATATACAATGAATATAAAACTTTTTTAAGGCGAAAAATAAAATGCTGGTTTTGACATACATGATAGGTAACTTAAAATCAAATATTTACGTGCACATTTAAAACATTCAAAATACGTTGCCGAAAACTAATATGTAAAATAAGCACTTTCCTGCACTAGAAATTGAAAGGACCTGCCGCAGGATAGGAAGTTATCTGTCGAAGGGTAAAAGATTGGCCGGTGAAGAGGGTAGAAATGTGGTTATATGAGGATGGAGGACTGCTGCATAGAAGCGATGGGGCAGGACAGGCTGTTGCCACAGAAGAGGGGGTGGAGAAGATAGTGGAGTGGTCACACTAATAGTTGTTGGGAAAAGGGGAGGAAGAAAGGTAGAAGGGAAAAGAAAAGGGGTAAGGATATGTGGGAAGGAGGAGGGCAGGAAGCCCTGGCTGGGTGGGGCTGACCTATAGCTGGTAGGATGGGTAAATGCTGGGGTGAAGTTCATGTTCTCAGAGGAAGAGGTGGTTGATGGTTCTTTGTGAGAGCATGTGGAGGGTGTGTAAGTGGCGGGTTGACAGTTTGTGCTGGTAAAGGGGCATCAGTGTACGAGGATTGGAAAGTAGAGGGGACACGATAGGATTATTGGAGTCGAGTTTGCAGACGGTGTAGGTTGTTCGGAGGTGTTCGGCGTTAGTGAGGAGAGGTGAGAATGTGATGAGACGATAAAAGGATCCCTGTTGGGGAAGGTAAACGAATGTGGAAAGTGACGCAGAGTGCACGATGTTCGAGTATCTGGAAGGACTTGTAGAACTTGGGACCGGTGGGTATCTGTTCGACATTTGCATAGCAAAGGATGAACCAGATTAGAAATTTGGATGTGTGATGGATAGTGGAAGGGTGAAGTTCCTAGTTTTAGTAGTTTTAGTCTATCGTGGTCTTTCTGTTGGACAGTTAGTAGGTGGGGTTTCCATGTCACTTACCAGTCGAAGGTTAGTCTAAGGTATTGTAGTATGTTACTTAGCTGGATGGGATGGCCATGAACAAGAAGGTTGGGAGATGTGTGGATGTAATCTGGAATGGTGTCACTTTCAGGACAGATGTGCTGTGTTTGTGTTATGGGGACGATGTCACGTTGCAGGGAGTCTGTAAACTGACAACACCGCCAGAGTTCTGCAGCGGATCTACTTTGGGTGTTAAGGTCTGCAGTAATATTAGCGACGGAAAAGGTACTACTGAAGTGGGTGAGGAAATCGTAGGGGATGGGAGTATTAGGTCAGATGTAGATACAAGCACAGGTAAAGAGTTAGTGTTTTTAAGTAGAGGTTAAGGATAAGATGTTCAGTGGGATTACTGAGTAAGGGTTGTGGCTGAACAGGGATGTTTTTATGGTGACCAGTTGCAGTTTCCCCTCTGGCTAGGGTGAGGGGTAATCTGTACAATGGCAGAGTGTGTGCGTGAAATGGGATTTGTTCAAGGGAAGGGAGCAAATGTTTTGAATGAGAGGGTTGAGAGTTTTAAATGAGGGTGTTAAGATGAGTGAAAATGTAGTGGACTCGGTTTTGGGAGTAAGTGGCCTTGGTGCTGGGGTGGAAAACAGAGCAGGTGGCGAGAGAAATTTGCTGTAGGGTAAGCAGTCGTTGGAAGAGGTAGATATTTTGGAAGACGATGATGAGCAATTTGATGATGTCCGCAGCATTGGGAGTTGGGCAGAGTTAATTCCTGGGATGGATAAGAGGATCGACAGGCTGGGCAGGTATTGTTAATTCTGGTTTGACACGTGAGGTATAGCCCTGTACTTGGTGGAGTGGTTGGGGTGGGTATCACTGCAGGTGTTGCAGGTGGCGAGGTCGAGATAGTGTTTGAGGAAGTGGGAACACAGGTGGGGTTTTTTGCAGTCAGAAGTATCCATTATAAACGAGGCGTATTTGGCAACCCCAATACTGTGCACTGGGCTGCACTCCACTGCCACGCAGTGTCCAGGGGTAATGGTGCACGTGGCGAGCGAGCAGCTCCGCGCTCTCACAACACTGAATGAGAGTCCTCAGGTTTTCAGCCCCTGACGGTCACGCCAGTCACCAAATACGCCCCACTGGGCGCCGTCCTGTGGTGTGTGATGCTCATGTCGTCTTTCAGACGCACATTTTACATCCGAGGAATACCGACGGTGTCACTGCGTACAACAGTACCAGTGCAAAAGACCAATGCCCCCCCTCCCCCCCCAAAAAAAACAAGAAAAAGTCATGCTGACGAGTCTTCCTTCCTACCAACTGAGATTGCACTGTAATCAGCACATTAGAGCCGTGTAATTTTGAAATGAATGAGTGGAAAGGCAGGGACAAAATTTGAAAAACTGAAATCTGTTACAACTGGGATCTAATTTGGGCACTAACTGAGGAAATAAATAGCAATAAGAAATGAAATAACTATAGGCAGGATGACAGGACGAATTTAAGTAAGGGAATATTTTGTAAGGAATCAACAAATCATAGGGATGATATTAAAACTGCAGGTGTCTCAAATGATGAAGACAGTAAGATTGAAAGTGTTGAAGAGGTAGTATGGATTTAGCATCATCAATATACAGTAAGAAGTCAGAAGATGATTCACGTGTGGCACTTAAAAAAATAAATGTATGCTATGATGGGATGAATGTATGTGTCTTTGGCAACGTGAATAAACTGAATTCTTCATTTGTGTAGCCTTAGTGTCTGTAGCTGTTTTTACAAGTCTTGAGGATATTGTTCTGTCAATGTAGCGATACAACAAATTTCACCTGGAATTAAAAAATTGTTTTGGGTGAAGTGAAATCTAAGCAAGTGGAGTTTCATGTTATTTGTGGGCAAGCAGCAGGGTCTGTGGTTGAAGTTATTTTGTGAATCGCAACATACGTGGAAGGTGTAAGCTCCAGCTATTGAGGGGTGTGCAGACAGTAGGGCTTATGATAACCGACGGTAACTATGAGCAGGCACTTGTTTTTTGTGATGATGTTTCTGCTGTGGAGATAATGTTTGGTGGTGGAAGCTAAGGACGATACATTGCATGCTAACGAAGTGAAATTATAATGCTAATTGTATGAGTGAAGAGACTGTGCAGGTACATTTCTTTCATAATGGTGATCAGCAATTATACGTTGGTAACGAGATATTTGCTGGGGACAACGATTTTAATTTGTTGGGGGAAAGTAGGGGAAGGCGGGGCAAGACGGGGAGGTGGGGTAAGACGGGAAAGGGCCATAAGCTACAGTTAGAGTGCTGCCATTTGTGGATAGCTACGTCAAAATCATCAACACACAGGTCCCGGTGTGTTGACATTGCCGAACCTTAGTTTTGCGGCGGTCTCTGTGAGCTTTGCAAGGTACGTACAATTATTATACTGATTTGCAAAGTTTTACACCTTTCGAGGTCCTAAAACATGTGTTTCGTGAACATTTGTACAGACTGTATGTATAGCACTGAATAGTACCTCTTGTTAACAGTAAACTGCTGTGTCAGTAGTCAATGTTCACTAAATAGTGTTCATGTGGGCGTAACATATCCTGACAGCATGGTACGGGGCAAGACGGGGTGGGGCAAGATGGGGAGCTTTCCCGTCTTGCCTCTAGTATTTGTCCAACCATTACGTTCTTATCGTCTCATGTGTTTACCTCGCTGCGGGTTTTCAACACGTACATCATACGTTAAATACAATTGTAAATAGAACGATATTCGTTATTCCAACGTTTCCTAATTAATTACAAAGTATGCCTTAGGCTATATGGTGAATAAAAATACACAAAACGCGCAAATTCAGTATTCTTGCTATGCTTTAACGACTGACTATTGGAAATATGGTATTTACTATACAATATGGATTACCAGGAATGATCTGACTCAATAGTACGTTCCACGTGTTTTATTTCAGATGGTTCGCAAGTATCGGCGACAAACGTCTAGGCAAGATTGGTCATTGGAGTCAATGGAAGGCGCTGTAAATGCTGTTATAGAAGGTCATATGGGTTCTTTCAGGGCTCCTCGACAGTTCAACGTGCCACAGACAACGATTGAACGACATGTGGCAAAGGAACGTGCTAATCCTGGCTATACAGCTGTGAAAAGGTTAGGACCAATCACTAGTGTGTTTACCCCAGACCAAGAGGCAGAACTTAAAGACTACTTAACGCAGATGGAAGGACAATATTTTGGCCTAACACTTAAAGAACTTTGTGAACTTGTTTTTCAGCTAGCTGAACGAAACAACATCAAACATCCATTTAATACTGCAGCCATATCTGCTGGAAGAGATTGATTAAATGGGTTTCTTGCACGAAATCCTACCTTAACGATACGAAAACCAGAGGCCACATCAATCGCACGAGCAATGGGGTTTAATCGAGTTGCTGTAGATCGGTTTTCGATCTGTTAGAAAGTCAGTTAGACACATTCAAGTTTACGGGAGACAGAATTTTCAATTGCCATGAGACTGGTTTAACAGTCGTTCCAAAAGGTCACACAAAGGTGGCTGCTTTGAAAGGGCGCAGACAGGTGGGAGCAGTCACTTCAGCAGAAAGAGGCGGCCAGACTGTGACTGCAGGAATCTGTGTTTCAGCGTCGGGGCGCTACGTACCACCTATGTTAATTTATCCTCGAAAACGAGTGCAACAAGCATTTGAGACTGGCCTGCCCCCTGGTGCCTGGGCAGAAGTCCAAGAAACTGGTTGGATGACGAAAGAACTATTTTTGACTTGGTTTAAGAAGTTTATTGCATTTACTGGAGCGTCAAAGAAAAGACCAATACTTCTCATATTCGACGGCCACAAAACGCACACCAAGAATTTAGAACCGATAGATGTGGCCCGCGAAAATGGGGTTGTCTTTCTGTGTTTGCCACCACACTGCTCACACCGTCTTCAACCATTGGACGTGGCATTTATGAAATCTCTCAGTAAATTTTACGAAGATGAAGTAAGATCGTGGTTTCGCACCCATCCTGGAAAAGTTGTTAAGCTGCATCAGATAGCAAGTTTATTCGGCAAAGCCTTCATTCATTCAGCTACATTGTTCACAGAAGTGAACGGGTTTCGGAAAACAGGCATTTGGCCTGTAAACAGAAATGTGTTTCAAGAAAGTGATTACCTTCCCTGTTCAACTACAGACATTCATCAAGCTCACACATCTGAAGTTACCGAAAAGGAAGACCAAATACCAGAGATGTTATTAAGACGTAAAACACCTGAACAATTAACAACTGACGATCAAGCCTCTGTTTCGCCTAACTTTCAGGTTACAAACCCTGAAATGGTGTTAGCTATTCCAAAGGTGGATAAAAAAACCAAAAGGAAACCATCTAACAGGCGTGGAAAACCCGTTGTTTTAACCGAATCTCCTTATAGGAGTGAACTATCTGAAAAAATTAAACGAAAAGGAGTCCCCAAGCGTGCTGCATGTAAACGTAAACTCTTCTCAAAGACGTTTAATAAACCTGGGATACCACCAAAAGGACATAATGACAACGAAAAAGTGACGAACGTTATTGACGTCTTAACCACTCCTTCATGCTCAAGAGATAATAAACTGAGGTCGAATGACAACGAGGAAGAGAGTGAAGAATGTTTATACTGCTAAGACTTCTCTGAAGGAGGCTGGATACGGTGTATTAGCTGCGGACGCCAGGCCCACGACACTTGTGCAGGGACAGAAAGTGATGATGACGAGGCTGTCCACACTTGTGTACTGTGTGAAAGTAAGAGGCCTAAATAAAACGTAATACCTGATTTTAAAATTCGCAGAACCATGTTTCGAAACCTTATCGTCACATGATTTCGTTACTCCAGTCCTTATTTAGGCTTTAGAGATGAATTCATGCTAGTTCCCCATATTACCTCACAAATGGGACAAGACGGGGAATTTATGTTTCAAATCGAGATATTTCTAGCTAAATGTAACAAGTTTGCAGGTTTCTTTGCATGCTATTGTAATTAAATGGTTAAGTAAACAAATGATAATCAAACCTACTTGAATTTGTTTATTTTTGTCCCTTTTGTAAGGGTTTAAAGTTAGCTTCCCCATCTTGACCCGGCCTTCCCCTAGATGTAGGACTTGAAAACTTTTTACATGGGTAGTAAAGTGGGTAATGTTATGGAGGACATCATCTTCACGCCAGTGACTCTTATAAGTTTTTATTACACTACTGCAATTTCGGCCTTAGGCCATTATCAAGTGCTGCTGAAAAATACAGAATGGTTAAAAAATTATTTTACAGATTCATTATGTATCTCGACATTCTGCCGATTACCAAGACATTTTAAATATGTAGCCATGTAACTTACATATTGTGGCTTTAAGACATGTCAACGTAATGTAAGCTGACACATTTGTATGTTGTCTTTGTCTTTATTGCATTTCAGTTTCCCATCAGGGCGGGCTGGCAGCAGCATATGCTCTGCTCTTAAGCCAAAAGACATTGAACATACAATAGAAGACATTTAAAAATAACATAAAGGAGAAAATATGGTGTACATACTCGTAGGTATAACAAAGGGGGGAACTTTATGGAAGACAATAGACAAATAGGGGGTGACTGTAAAATGGAGATAAAAAACTATAAAAAAGTAGCTCACACAAAAAACCACACACTAGGACACTTAAAAGAACACACGGCGAAGTACGACCAGAGCATAAAAGTATCGACGGACGGCGTAGCACATAACAATCACTGACCGTAACACTATGTAGAAGTCCAGCACACAATTAAAACCACAGCTCCTGATGCACAGGAGAACAGCACCAAATACATCGCTGACGTAGCAAACTGATGAAGACGAGCAAAACACAGGATCGGCCAGGGGCATGGAGATGAGGGAGAAGGGAAGGGGGGGGGTGGTAGAGGGGGGATGAGCAGGAGCGCGTCGAAGAGGGCTGGGGAGGGAAGGACGTGGGAGGGACACAATTGATGAGATGGTGCAGGGACTCAGGGGAGGGGGAAGGAGAAAAAGCCTCTCTGGGAGAAGGAGGGGAGAGGTCCCCTGGGGAGGGGAGGGAGCAAGGCCAGGCTACAGTTGAAAGGAAGAGTAGATGTCATGGCGAAGTTCAACGTCCAGGAGGGGCAGGTGCTGGAAATTGCCCCGATGAAGGACACGGAGGGCGCGGAGGTGGAGAGAGGGAGGGATACAGCAATAGAGGCGCGGCAACGGGTGGGGGTTGGTGAGGAAGGAGCAAACCAGGAGGTGGGAGAGATCAAGCCAATGGACAGTTTAAGGATACGGAGATGTGGGAGGAGAAGGAGGAGATGGGGGAAGAGGATGAGGTGATGCAGGAGCCATGTGGGGGAAGGAAAGCAGAGTGCACGGCGCTCGAGGATTAGGAGGGCCTCGCAAAAGCGGCTGGGTGTGGAGTTCCAGGCAACGCTGGCATAACGTAGGACAGGACGGATGAGGGATTCCTAGGAGTGGAGGATGGTGGAAGGATGTAATCCCCATGTCCGGTCAGACAGGAGTTTCAGGAGGCAGAGGCGGGAATGGGCCTTCTGCTGGACGGTCAGGAAGTGACGGGTCCAGGTGAGGTGAGGGTCGAGGGTGAGGCCGAGGTATCTCAGGGTGGGGGTGAGCTGGATGGGACGACCATAAAGGGTGAGTAGAAGTCGTGGAGGCGGAAAGAGCGGCTGGTGTGGCCTATGATGATTGCCACGGTTTTTGGAGGGGTTAATTTGTATGTCGTTGTCAATACTGCTAAATAAATTCGTGACGTTGTTACACAGTGCGAGCACACGTATTCATACATAGTAAAATACCATAATTCGTTAACCCATCACTAGTCACAAATGAATTGGACCACAGCTACAGACTACTGTTTGCAGGCTACAAATAACTGTTTTGGCGTATAAACGGATTACAGATATTGTTTTGACATGTGTGGAGCGCCATTTAGTCCAACGACTACTAGGAAGCAAAGAGTATGCTCTCGTTGCACAATTATGAAGCCTGCTATAAACTCTTACGTGGCTTATTCTTAAGCAATCATAGATAAACGTTTGGATTACACATCGAATTACGTACACAAGGGTTATACTTCGTTATACACAAAATCTTACGTGACTTATTTTTAAAACATCATGAATAAACGTGAGGATTATACGTCGAATTACACACAAAAGGGTTAAACATCGTTATACGTAACTGTAGGTATTCTTTTTTGCCCACTCTTGCTGTTAAATTTGTACAGGAATGTATATTATTACGTCGTAGGTTAATCGTATTAACACTGTATAACCAAACTGACATAGACAGTGAGATGTCACACAGTACATCATGTGCTATCAAATCAGTATCACGCTCCCATGGAACCACCCTCGCCCTAATCCAACACTGCTGGCGTAACATTTTGTCAGCTTTACATGCATTATCAATACATGAATTGATCATCGACATAGCAAACGACAGTAAAATGAAAATACAATACAATACGTCTTCTCTAGGTCGTCATATGAAACGTGCTAGCGGCAACGAAGAGTAAAACAATAAATCGTAAAATAGTGTACAATATCGTTTTGACGGGAGTTTGTCATTTTATAAAATTCATACCACACTGCATTAATATTTGTCGTTGTATAAAATTCATAATACACTGAATTAATATGTTTACCAGAGTAAGAATTATCTATGAACTGTTTGTTTCTCAAGTCAGTTCGCTCATTTAGAAGATTATCACGATCATTTTTGAGATGCTTGTATATTTCCACGTCTTCAAGCACGCTCATAACTCTTCCTTTAGGTACAGCATGTAATATTGTCAGGCCTGTATCGATGTTAATAACATTATGTTTGTTTTCACTTAAGTGTTTGATAAACGTAGAGGTGTCATTTTCTGTTTGTCTAACACGTTCTTTTAAGCTGTCTGTAAATGTTCTCCCTGTTTGTCCGATGTAATATGTGTCACAAGTGTGACATTCTACTTTATAAACCCCCGATTTTTTGAACTGGCTAGTATTATTGTAATTGTGTATTAATCTGTTAGCTAGGGTGTTATTGGTGTGGAAGCTAAATTTAGAGAGGCTCTCTTAAAAGCCTGCGCAGTTCTATCTGATATCGTGCCTACGTATGGTAAGGTAGCATATTTATTCTTTTTGCGCGAATTGTACTCTCTTTCTAACATAATTTCACTATTTAGGCATGTATTTCCTCTTTTAAGTTTGCGTCCATATAGGTCCTTCACTAATTTGGGTTCGAACTCGTTGTTAATAGCCACTTCTTGAAGTATCCTTAGTTCTTTTTGTTTTTCGTCCAGTGGTAGGGTACATAATTTATGTGTCATACGGTTGAAGTATGCTAGCTTATGTTGTTTTGGATGGCACAAGTCAATACTTCTAACACAGTCTGTTGTCGTGGGTTTTCGGAAGATTCCAAATTGATCATTTACATTTGTACATAGTTAAAATGTCTTCTATAAGCTGCACAACTTCGAGATATATAATGAATCCGTAAAATTATTTTCAAAACATTCTGTATTTTTCAGCAGCACTTGATAATGGCCTAAGGCCGCAATTGCAACAGTGTAATAAAAACTTATAACAGTCACTGGTGTGAAGATGATGTCCTTAAAAAAAAAATTTATGACGGTGAATCCCAGCTAGAACAAATTTATTCATTGTCTGCCTAGCCACGCATACGGGTTGTTGCTGAACTTTCACGAACGAAGATAAAATTATTAAAGACAACAGAATACATAAAGTTCAATAAACAGTGTGGGAATAATGAAGTTTTTCCTAAATACACGTGAAAATTGAAGCCACCTCCAAAGCAGCAAGACGAGCTAAAAAGGTATGTGAAGAAGTATAGTTCAAAGAACAAATTAGAGACAGCTTTAAACATTAAAAGTCGTTAGGTCAAAAGTTGTATTTAGCACATCCACAATTAGCTAAGAGTGTCTCTCCGTTGCAATTTGATTACCTTATAAGAATTGTAAATGATTATACTCATTATGTTAATGAACAAGTTAGAACAAGGTATTCAAAGAAAATAACTAATTTGATAGCTAAACAACGTAGAATCAAATGTCAAAACCTTGGTGACAGTGAACATAGTAACTTGCAATTTTTCAAAAGAATCGAGAATCTTACCGATATAGTCTTCACGGCTAAATAATTAAATGTTTTAAATGAGGGATTGAAATTTAACGTCACCAACAGACTATGTACTATCTTGTACGATAGAAAACCTTATAGCAAATACCGAAGTAACGTTAGATACGGCTAAACTACCTGTAGAAGAAGAAGATAGAACGTGTAAAGTAGCGAAGATTATACAAAATCAGTTACATAAAGAAGATAATGGTGTCTACTTAAAACATGACATCAACAGGGTTATTAGGAATATTAATGATAAACTTAAAAAATGCATAATGCATAAAATTGGTTCAGTGTTGTTTTGTTTTCAACTCGTGGCATCAAGCTTGTGGTAAACCTGTAAGGGGAAAAAAACTCAAATCTGTTTTTTTTTCTAAAAACGGAGTTTTACTTCATTTTGCTTAAGTTTGTTGATGACAGGGATCAATTAATTAAAATTATCTGCATTATTTACGTCACAGTTTGACTTCATTTTTGGTTGAAGACCTATAGTCTCCCATTATAGTTCTGTCTACATAAATGGAAGTCTGCACTTAGCTTGCATTCCTGGCGAACAGTATCATCTTTTTGTTTAGTCCTCAATTGAGTCAAGACTGGATAGCAGAGGAGACAGGTTTAGATCTGAGATATCCTTAGCACTCGGACGCATTTAACTTTGTGATTCTTGTTTCTTTCTATCGTCATATCAACTGGTTGTCAGGAGAGTTTGGAACAGCGGCAATGATCTGAGCTTCGTCATTGCAACGAGCCTGGGAGCAAAGATGCTGTGCACAGTGATTTTGTTTGTGCTACGAATAATGTAGCAAAATGCGACGATATAAGTGACTGAATTGATAAGTTATTATAAAACGACTACATTGAGAGCATAAATATTTTTAAGAATTTGATTGTGAGGCTGTGGTCACGTAATCTTTTTGTTTTCATTTACCAGACCAGTTGTGCGCCTGCACATGCAAAAAATAGGAAATGTTAGTAGTATTAGTTTATTAGGATTGAATTTATTCTTCACGGTTTTGTTTGCAGATGTGCACTTTGTTTTTGGGATACACAGAGACACACATGTTCAGTTATGTTTGGATAACAGAGTAAAAAATGCCACCCCGTAAGTTAGCTGGGTTACAGTGTGGTAAGATCATTTGAAGTTTTAACTTTTTGTTTAAATATGTTGGAGACATTTATCACTGTGTTTGGTGCTACGTGTCAGGAGTAGCAAATGTCAGTGTTATTAGGGTAGGCGCTATACAATAGAATGTAAACTTTATAGGTAGGCAGGCAGGCAGGTAGAGGCCAGCCGGCTGCGGTGGGCACGACTCGCTCACAACAGAATTACATCGCCTGCATAAGGGCTGCGGCTGCGGCTGCGGCTGCACCCGGCCTCGGGGACGGACACCTGATAGCCGGTGGAGCTACTCTTGCGAGCGATTTGAACTTCCGGTTTCAATTGGTTAGCCAATACTTACACTGAGTGAACTTTCAGTTAATTTCCGAGATTCTACGCCTTAGGTCACGCGAGGTACCGGTCTGGTTTTCGTCTTTTAAGCGCTCACACAGTCGTTACGTTGATTCGACTTAAAAAATAGAACGACAGGACAGTTCTACGTAATTTAAAAATGGTCCGAGTTGTGAAATGTAATTATTTGTCGCTAAATAATCATTCCTCCATATTTTGATTACTGAACATTTGTGACAAATTGTCGACAAGTGTATTTGGTTGACCCCTAAACAGTAGCGTAGCCAAATCGTAAAAACCTGAGAGCACTGTTTTGACAATTTCGATTTAGAATTCATGCAGTCCCATGTGGAGGCTCGAGAGTAAAGTATCAACAAAATTGTAGCATTTTTCTGCAAAAAGCAGCACCGTCGGAAACGGACAGTAAAAGTGCGACCAAATGCTGTATACAATGATTTAATGAATATATAAATAATTTAAATTATTGGAAAGTAGGAGTTCCGACACGATTAATCAGTGCAGGGAAGAGACGGACGCACTGTCTACCCAAAAGTATCCGAACACTTACTAGCAGGCAGATACCAGTATGGGATGCGCCCGCCCCCCCTCCTCCCACCTTTGTGATGGCTTTACGTCTGCTGGGGAGAGTTTCAGTGAGTTGTCTGAATCTGTGTGGTGGGAGGGCGGACCATTCTCGTCGTTGTTCCGCAGGTGCCGCCATATTGGCAGAAACAGTCACCGCTCCCGCACCGATTCTCTGCTCTGAGCAGTACGCAAAGCTGTAAACTGTACGGATCTCCTTCCGCATTGGACGCACAATGAGGAGACGAGACCCTAACTGCGAAGACTCCCCCATACTGGGACACCACCCCCTCCCTACGTGGTTGTTGGCATTACACGTAATTGCAGGTACGAGGTCACAGGTTCGTTTAATCCGTGCGATTGTGTCACAGAGACACTGAAGGGACTGAACTGGAAGACTCTTGAAGATACATGTAAACTACCCCGAGAAATTTACCAAATTTTCAAGAACTGGCTTCAAATGGTGACTCTAGGAATGTACTACAATCCCGTACGCATCGCTCACACAGGGATCGTGAAGATAATATTGGAACAATTACTGCACGGACAGAGGCGTTCATACAATCATTCCTGCTGCGCTCCATAAGTGAATGGAACAGGAAGAAACCCTTAATAAGTGGCACTATGGGACGTATAGAGGATACGTGCACCTCACAGCGGTATACAGATGTAGACGTAAATGTAAGTTTGTCGAGGCTTTCACCAAACCCAAACCCTACCAGCGGACTGCCACAGGACGGATCCCTCGTCTGCAGCCGCCGGCAGCCGAGTGACGTCGCTCAGGCGCCGCTTACGTCCACCACACCGTTGTGTGGCTTACGAGGAACTGCTCCCTCACTGCACGCTACTCTTTTTTACCCCATACGCACAATATTGTGCTACACGGTCTCCTGGTGGCATATCGGAGCTCACAACTGATTCTTTCCGCCGATTTCGCGCGACTTTTTTTTTTTTTTTTTTTTTTTTAAATACCTGCCCTCCGCAATTCTCGACGGCCCGTGTCCGTTATTTGATGAGGTCGTGGTCTCGGTCTAGCTGTGCCTTCCTTCGCGTGTACACTTGACCACGAGACGTGTCTAGGAGCTGGCTCAGAAGCATGGAAATGTCCCCGCCGGATGTGTGGGCCGTCGCCGTGAGAGAAGCAGCGGAGCTGGGGCGGTAAGTGGGGTGAGCGGGCGGGACGGCTCCACAGGGGGCGCCGGCGCAGAACGCGGGAGAAACGGCCGGCTCACCACAAACTGTACGTTTTGCTGCATTCGAAGTATCGGCTCGCTTTTTATACGTAACTCGTGAAATGTAAAATTTCTAACACGTGAAAATGCGAATACTTTTAATGCTAAGGCACAACTAGAGCATGTTGTAATAGTGTACACGAGTGGCAAGCGCGTGCCTCTCTCACCTGCTGCTGGTTGCCCCGCGCTGCTGCAGACGCCTTGGCGCTCGGCCCGCACGGCAGCGACGTCTGGCTGGCCTGCAACACAACAGGTTCTATCACTTACAAAAATTGGTTATAAAAATTAGAAAATAGCTCACCAAAATCTCACACTTTTTGCCTACACAGATAAATAAATTGACAAGAATCCGCATTATATTATTGCCCGTGTCCATAATTACAGTCACAGTAAATAACTAACACTTTCTCAAGACTTTTCATCGGGAAACTGCATCTCTTTTCTCTTAATAACATCTTCTATGCCGAGAATGAACGTTCCACGTCAACCAGTGCTAATAATAGGAACCAAAATTGCATATCGAGATATTATGTATGAAATGCCGTTGGAAACTGTTGGGTTCTTTAGAAGATCTTTAGCCGAAGTAATGCTCACTACCTCCTCCCGTAGTTTAAGTACAATGTTCTTAATGTCTTCCAATGCAATCTGTAATCTTCCACAGCCTCTAGCCCCGTTCCCCAGCGAGTAAGTATGGGTTCTAGTCGAAGTGGTACCTTCGAAAGTTCCTCTCGAAATAACTGGATTTTTGTAGGTACTTTAATAAAAACCTTTTTGGTGGTTGAAACTAGCTTCATGTGGAAATTCGAGACGTCTCAGCTACACGATTCGTGCCACGGGCAAGAGATATGATATGGAGCAAGGCTGGGTAAAATACTTTCAACAATTTAACAGCACCAATCACGTATGCGGCTGCATCAGTGTAGAATACAAGTACTTTATTTGCATCTAGACTGTTGGGGGGAAAAGTAATTCGAGGGCTTCATTAAGAAAGTGAGCAATTGTTTCCTGGTTAGTCTTTTTGAGCTCCTTGCTGCAGATCAGATGAGGTACAGAGCGAGTGTCAGGATCTGACTTCCCAACAATCAAATTAGCCACATATCGACATTGTCTATCAGCTGTCTCATCGACAGAGATCCACATGTATGAATCGCCTATATCTCCCCTCATCCTCCTCAATGTATTTTCATACGAGGGCAGTTCAATGAGTAATGCAACACATTTTTTTTCTCGGCCAATTTTGGTTGAAAAAACCGGAAATTTCTTGTGGAATATTTTCACACATTCCCGCTTCGTCTCGTATAGTTTCATTGACTTCCGACAGGTGGCAGCGCTGTACGGAGCTGTTAAAATGGCGTCTGTAACGGATGTGCGTTGCAAACAACGGGCAGTGATCGAGTTTCTCTTGGCGGAAAACCAGGGCATCTAAGATATTCATAGGCGCTTGCAGAATGTCTACGGTGATCTGGCAGTGGACAAAAGCACGGTGAGTCGTTGGGCAAAGCGTGTGTCATCATCGCCGCGAGGTAAAGCAAGACTGTCTGATCTCCCGCGTGCGGGCCGGTCGTGCACAGCTGTGACTCCTGCAATGGCGGAGCGTGCAAACACACTCGTTCGAGATGATCGACGGCTCACCATCAAACAACTCAGTGCTCAACTTGATATCTCTGTTGTTAGTGCTGTCACAATTGTTCACCAGTTGGGATATTCAAAGGCGATGAAACATGGGTTCATCACTTCGAACCTGAAACAAAACGGCAATCAATGGAGTGGCGCCACACCCACTCCCCTACCAAGAAAAAGTTTAAAGCCATACCCTCAGCCGGTAAAGTCACGGTTACAGTCTTCTGGGACGCTGAATGGGTTATTCTGGTCGATGTCCTTCCCCATTACACGATCAACTCTGAAGTGTATTGTGCTACTCTTCAGAAATTGAAGAAACGACTTCAGCGTGTTCGTAGGCACAAAAATCTGAACGAACTTCTCCTTCTTCATGACAACGCAAGACCTCACACAAGTCTTCGCACCCGAGAGGAGCTCACAAAACTTCAGTGGACTGTTCTTCCTCATGCACCCTACAGCCCCGATCTCGCACCGTCGGATTTCCATATGTTTGGCCCAATGAAGGACGCAATCTGTGGGAGGCACTACGCGGATGATGAAGAAGTTATTGATGCAGTACGACGTTGGCTCCGACATCGACCAGTGGAATGGTACCGTGCAGGCATACAGGCCCTCATTTCAAGGTGGCGTAAGGCCGTAGCACTGAATGGATATTACGTTGAAAAATAGTGTTGTGTAGCTAAAAGATTGGGGAATAACCTGATGTATTTCAATGCTGAATAAAACAACCCTTGTTTCAGAAAAAAAATGTGTTGCATTACTTATTGAACTGCCCTCGTATAAAGTATCTACATAGTCCTTTATCAGTGTGGAGTCTGATGGGATGCTGCGGTAACAATATTTCTCTAGAAAACTATTGAAGTGGCTATTTTCAATTGCATGGGATGGTATGTTCGCTGCAACAGTCCCTCGACACAGGTCAAAATGAAATTCGTCTTTGTTTGTTGCACTTCGTTTAGTTACAAACGTTTGTTCGAAGTTTCATTTATTTTTTAAATTTGCCTTAAATTTGTGAACAGAGAGTTGTCGTAGCGAGATTGCATATTGTAATCCCCAAATCCCCGGAAAATAAGCGAAAAATATATCTATTGCAAAAAGCAGATAAAAATCCACTTGACGTCTTCCTGAGAGACAATCTGCACTCATTCCAAATTAATAATATAAGTGTAGACCAGATGTGACTTAAATTCAAAGAAATAGTATCCCCAGCAATTGAGAGATTTATAGCAAATAAATTAACAAATGACGGAGCTGATCCTCCTTGGTACACAAAACGGGTTAGGACACTGTTGCAGAAACAACGAACAAACATGCCAAACTTAAACAGACGCAAAATCCCCAAGATTTGCGATCTTTTACAGAAGCTCGAAATTTAGCGCGGACTTCAATGCGAGATGCCTATGAAAGTTTCCACAACGAAACGTTGTCTCGAAACTTGGCAGGAAATCCAAAGAAATTCTGGTCATATGTGAAGTATGTTAGCGGCAAGAAACAATCAATGCCTTCTGTGTGCGATAGCAATGGAGATACTATCGAAGACAGTGCTGCCAAAGCGGAGTTACTAAACACACCTTTCCGAAATGCCTTCGCAAAAGAAGACGAAGTAAATATTCCAGAATTCGAATCGAGAACAGCTGCCAACATGAGTAACGTAGAAGTAAATATCCTCGCAGTAGTGAAGCAACAATGAAGTCAAGTCTTGTCGTGCAGGTATACCAATTAGGTTCCGTTCCGAGTATGCTGGTGCGTTAGCTCCATACTTAACAATCGTATACAACCGTTCGCTCGACGAAAGATCCGTAACCAAAGACTGGAAAGTTGCACAGGTCACACAAATATTGAAGAAAGGTAGTATGAGTAATCCACTAAATTACAGGCCCACATCGTTAACGTCGATATGTAGCAGGATTTTAGAACATATATTGTGTTCTAACATTATCAACTACCTCGAAGAACACTGTCTATTGACACACAGTCAACACGGATATAGAAAAGATCGTTCCTGTGAAACACAACTAGCTCTTTATTCACATGAAGTGTTGAGTGCTATTAACAAGGGATTTCAGATCGATTCCGTATTTCTGGGTTTTCGGAAGGCTTTTGACACTGTACCACACAAGCTGCTCGTATTGAAATTGCGTACTTATGGTATATCGTCTCAGTTATATGACTAGATTTGTGATTTCCTGTCACAGAGGTCACAGTTCGTAGTAATTGACGCAAAGTCATCGAGTAAAACAGAAGTGATTCCGGCGTTCCCCAAGCTAGTGGTACAGGCCCTCTGCTGTTCCTTATCTGTATAAACGACTTGGGAGACAATCTGAGCAGCCGTGTTCGGTTGTTTGCAGATGACGCTGTCGTTTACCGACTAATAAAGTCATCATAAGATCAAAACAAACTGCAAAACGATTTAGAAAAAAATATCTGAATGGTGCGAAAAGTGGTAGTTTTCCCTGAATAACGAAAAGTGTGAGGTCATCCACATGAGTGCTAAAAGGAACTCGTTAAACTTCGGTTACACGATAAATCAGTCTAATCTAAAAGCCGTAAATTCAACTAAATACCTATGTATTACAATCACGAACAACTTAAATTGGAAGGAACACATAGAAAATGTTGTGGGGAAGGCTAACCAAAAACTGCGTTTTATTGGCAGGACACTTAGAAAACGTAACAGATCTACTAAGGAGACTGCCTACACTACGCTTGTCCGTCCGCTTTTAGAATACTGCTGCGCGGTGTGGGATCATTACCAGATAGGGCTGACGTAGTACATCGAAAAAGTTCAAAGAAAGGCAGCACGTTTTGTTGTTGTTGTTGTGGTCTTCAGTCCTGAGACTGGTTTGATGCAGCTCTCCATGCTACTCTATCCTGTGCAAGCTTCTTCATCTCCCAGTACCTACTGCAACCTACATCCTTCTGAATCTGCTTGATGTATTCATCTCTTGGTCTCCCTCTACGATTTTTACCCTCCACGCTGCCCTCCAATGCTAAATTGATGATCCTTTCATGATTCAGATGTCCTACCAATCGATCTAACCATACAGTAAAGCTGCATGCACGTTTTGTATTATTGCGAAATATGGGAGAGAGTGTGACAGAAATGATACACGATTTGGGCTGGAAATCGGTAAAAGAAAGGCGTTTTTCGTTGCGACGGAATGTTCTCACGAAATTCCAATCACCAACTTTCTCCTCCGAATGCGAAAATATTTTGTTGACACCGACGATCAAATGGTTCAAATGGCTCTGAGCACTATGCGACTTAACTTCTGAGGTCATCAGTCGCCTACAACTTAGAACTAATTAAACCTAACTAACCTAAGGACATCACACACATCCATGACCGAGGCAGGATTCGAACCTGAGACCGTAGCGGTCGTTCGGCTCCAGACTGTAGCGCCTAGAACTGCACGGCTACTCCGGCCGGCAGGAACGATCACCACGATAAAATAAGGGAAATCCGAGCTCGTACGGAAAGATATATGTGTTCATTCTTTCCGCGCGCTATATGAGATTGGAATAATAGAGAATTGTGAAGGTGGTTCGATGGCTCTGCCAGGCACTTAAACGTGATTTGCAGAGCTTCCATGTAGGTGTAGGCCTGGTGTTTAACCCCTACAGCATGCTGACTTGAGGCTAGGCGCAAATTGAGACACGTATAGCACGTGTGACATGTCACGGCACTACAGCTCGACACACACATGCCGCACGGGTCGCGCGGGTGCAGCGCATATTGCGACGCGTACGACTGGCGACGCTCTGCGCTGACAGACCCGATGCGCGCAACCTATTATCTTTCTCAAACGATTTTACAGAAACTGTTCACTGAAAATATTTTATTTTTCCCTTACGTGTATCGTTATATGTCAGCTTCGTGGCGAACTGTCCATCATCTCTCTAATGGCCATTCTTATTGTGATGTACACATTTTAGTAAGACACTACGCAATACTCAGAAAGTTGGCAACGAAAATTAGGGTTCGCTATGATTTTGCGTTTGGTGCGTATTACACCATATGTTGCTGCGTATGAAATTTAGATAACATGTTGAATTTTTCTTTAGACTTGGGAGGAGGTCTTTATCTGCCTCCGATCTCGAGAAAATGGAACCTATGTAGCGCGCTCACTTCCGATCTCACGCCCGCGAGAATGAAATACTCGCAACATCTCTCATATCTCCTAAACCGCTCGAGACATCGAAACGAAAGTTTGGGGAATGATAGCACACAAGGAGGAGAGTATTTTGCCAATTCGTAAACACACGGAACTTTCTTATTTATGGCGACATAACAGTACTTATACTTCCCGTTTTAGTTTTTTCACTCCAGTGACAAATTTTTTAAGAATTATCGACAGCTAGCGACGCAAGAGTTTCCTAGTATGAAAATAAATATGAAATTTCTTATTTTATGTTACTGCAAACCGACACTATGAGGTTTCTCGTAAGCTATTGAGCTCTGTGATTGCCAGTTACTTGTTTAATGAGGCACTCGGTTTCAGAATTCTGCCGCAATAGCTGCTGTGAGATGAGTTTGGCAAATTACACTGTCACAAAGGAAGTAGAATTAAACCTGTTACCAAGAGAAATGTGGCCGTTACTCATAAATGGTGATGCTTCTTCGAATGGGAAAAGGTTAACCACTAACACACAAATAGATGCCAATTCTGTTGGAATTTTGGTGGAATCCCCGTAACCCATCGTATTTTTAACACTGAGCGACTGGATTGGAAACTTACCAAAGGATTTTATTCCTTCTCCTGATCTGAGCAGTATCAAAATAATGTCGAGCGTTCCTTCAGGCGGAATGATAGGCGCATGCCAGATACTGGTTACTCACCTACAGCTTGCCAAACTGACAATGTGTGATCGCGAATGAAATAGTTGCTATTGAGAAAAATAAAGAATTGATCTGTCGCACAACACAATGGTCAGTGTATTGTCAGCAGCGGAGGAAATGCGCGCAACAAGAATTCAGAAGCTAGCCATGTGTGCCTTGTGGCGTCCGAAAAATATTGTCATGAAAGTAGATCTGCCTTTGTCAGCAGTACATTTCAACATATTAAATATATCTAATCAAGACAGTCTTTAGGATATTCCTACTTTCGTAATAATACCGATCATTTTCTTCATTTGTATTGCCTGTTGAGTAATTAGTTAATTGGCGCTGATAATGTGCATGCAACAATTGAAATGCTTTTTCACATCATGGCGAACCAATTAAAACGTTATTTGTGACTGCTTTTCGACTGTTTCTAGTTTGTAGTGAAAATGTTATATTCACATGCGTGTAGTACAGTGTGTTGTCGTATTACATTATTACATCCATATCCAAGTAATCACAGTGAGCCTTCTATACTTCAGATCTTGGACGCTTTTTACCAGGAGATTACCCCTTTCCAAACTTTTCAAACAGATCGTACAGATACGCCAACATACTATGCAGTGAGAAGATAACCTTGTTTTACTTTCCTGCCTTTCTTCTCAATCACATGATTTTATATTATTCCTTGCTTTCTTATTCCCTGCCCTCTGTCCCTTCTTGCGATCTGAAAACATCGCGGAGGCATATGATACGATGGCAGCGGCCAATGGCTCACCGGTTACTGAAGTATGTATATTTCTTGACAGAAGAAAAACAAAACAAAACAAAAACAATACAGATATAAACAACAGAAAAGAATAATGTATTAACGAAGAAAGCTGGAGCGTTTAATTGGCGAAAAACGAAACACTACCCAAAGGCAATAAAGTTTAGTACACAGTGAGGCAATATTTATCATATAGGCAATACTACCACTGCTCATACGCGCCTTGCCGATGTGAGCACATGGCCGGGCTACTTTTCCGCTCCCCGCCTCAAATTTCCCACGGTGCTAGTGAGGCGCGAGAAACTGTGCCTCAACCACAACGCCGCGCGACCTGGCGCAGGCGCGTGTCGCGTCCCAGTCGCGTCGCGTCGCAATTTGCGCGGTCCCAATTGAATCAGAAATCCAGCCACATAACTGAGACGATATTCCATAGGTACGCAATTTCAGTACAAGACACTCGTCTGCTACAGTGTCAAAAGCCTTCCGGAAATCCAGAAATACGGAATCAATTTGAAATCCCTTTGTCATAGCACTCGACTCTTCATATATGAGTAAAGAGTTAATGAATGACCGCAGTGATCGGTCGACTGTATGCACATTTAGCAAGTCTGTAAACCTTGACACTAATTTCTCCCAATAACTTAATTATGCGCGAAATTCAGAAACTCACGATATTTTGTGGAAGGATAGGACTATCAGACAGTGATGTCAGAATAATTGTGTGATTACCAAAAGTAACTTGTATTAAGCAGCCCAACATGGCGTTGGGCGTTAGGAAACTCTGTTTCCGTCCATATTTCGTTAGAGGCCCTCTCGCTCGCGGAGGGTTGTTTAACTCCGTGACCGCGGACTGGCGCTGCCGCCATTAGGACGTAATGGAGGTGCGCCAGTGCAGCCTCCCTGCAGGGCTGGCAACGGGGTCCATTGTTTGAGCTGTGGCTCGTAGTGGCCGCGTTACAGAGCAGCGCGGACGCACCCGGCCGTTTACCGGGGCTCCACCTTGTTCTCTTTAAGTGAACACTGGCGCAGGAATCCTCTATACAGCACTCGACTCGCGTCGTAAGCAGGGCTGTCGGAATATATCGATGTATTCGTATACCGATTTTTTCTTCCAAAGTGTATCTGTATAACTGACGAACGTCTTCCTCCAGTATACCGATATATCAATATCAAATTAGCAATATCGAGCCCCGATATATTATTTTACATCACAATTTTCGGTACATATTTAAATTTGTTCCTTGGAAATTGTAGTACAGCATAATTTCACTTTCACTGTATGAAGCAGGTACAGGTGGCACAAGAGAAGACGTCTTATTGCACTGGGGACAGCGTTAGAAAACCATTTTTAACGAAACTAGTGTGGTATTTCTTCACACCGGCAGTCCTCAAAAATAGTTGCTGGAAATGATGAACAAAAATATAAATGACGAGATAGGTCTCTGCGATGGATGAACAGGTGTGAGAGGAAATGCCGATGTAATCGACGCTCGCCGCTATCAACAGAAATAGCAACATTTAGCTTCACCACGTCATTTTGACACTACAACAGCTAGGTCGCAGGCGTTGTCAGAAATGCAGAAAACTGAAAAGTGTTGCAAGGAAGTGGAGTGTGTGAGGAAACCGAACGACGTACCCGCCGAACACCTTTTACTGGGCCACTTACATGCAGTTACAAGTGGTTATCGCCAAGGGTGAACGTGCATCGTTTTTCTTTCAATTCTTGTACTGAGGGTGCTAGGCAACCTGCCAAGTTGATGATGTACAGAATATCTAGTAATGCATCAATACTTAAATATACAGCTCCAAAAGCGACACTATATTCGGAATGTGCACCCGATATTTTAACTGACCGGCACGTTCATTTTTCTTCCGTGTGTATATCGACGGCCGATAACGATTGTTTTGAACATAGATGTATCGAACTGCGTACGTCTTTAGAACTACCGGCAGTCAGCTGGTACCGGCGGACGCCACCACTTGCTCTTCCCCCTGGCCTGCCGGGCCAGCCCTCGCGACAAACGTCTGCGACTCCCACGGTTAGTCAACAACTCTGTACCTCCCTTCGCGCCATTTTCCCCCGCGTACAGTTGACATTCGAATGTTAGTTACTTTCGCTGCTACCATCGCGTCCTTTTTTTTTTAACATTGTATGGGTTATATTGGCAACTTACCTGTGTGTTTAATACTACTTCAATTTAAATATTTTCCTTTGTGTAACACGGCTGTTTCCACTGATATTCCGGCTTTGTGGAGTAGCTGCGTCTGTAACGGAAAGGCTGCCTCATATTCTTTATATCTGAAGAATATATCTCAAGCACGTTGAAGTTCACCCAAGCCGTTTCTAGCCTATAATCGTCTCGCCTGCTCCAACTGTATTCGTACAGCACGTTTCAGCGGCTGCACCTACAGCATAACGACAAGTTCGACGCTGCCACGGCGTTGGTGATAAGAAAACATCTGTGGAGCAAGAAACTGCTTATATGAGAGTTGGGAAGAAAGCGACAGTTTAGCAATCAGACAAAGTCAGATTGATATCTCTAATATTCCACCAGTAGGATTTCGCTAATTATTTCGTCAGATTGAGTTTATAAAATTCTACTAAATCTAATTCATAGTTCGCAGACTAAAGCCTAAGTCTATGAGTTAGGGGAGTCGGTTGTTCAACAGCAAACCCTTAACAATGGTTCAAATGGCTCTCAGCACTACGGGACTTAACATCTATGGTCATTAGTCCCCTAGAACTACTTAAACCTAAGTAACCCAAGGACATCACACAACACCCAGTCATAATGAGGCAGAGAAAATCCCTGACCCCTTAACAATGTTAATATGACGCAATCAGAGCGGAAGAGTACACTACATAAAAAGTAGGAAGGGGAAAACGAATATCGAGTATAGGAAAATATTACGAACAAATACAGTCCGACTGGTGGTCCAACTTTCGTTCGGCACAGTAAAAGTCCCAAAGTTCCACAATCTTCTCAATAGTTAATGATAGATCATTCTACACTCATCTCCATACAATATATGTACGGAACAATTACTAACTTAGGACTTAGTCATTTGTATACAGCAGGGATGCACAGACTGCCGTCTGCCGTAGCTCGGGCCCGCCATGCTACTGACAGCAGCGCGCACCGCCCCTCGCCGCGCCTTCTAATTTTTTTTTTTTTTTCCCCTCTACTCATCTTTCGTCTCACAGCACGTTATTTCTCAACTTGCGGCCCTTACGTAATCACAGAGCGGAATTTGCGGCTCGCAGTACTAGCAAATCTGTACATTACTGAGACCTACGGATGGTTCCTTTCATAATGATTACTATCGACTATTACGCACTAAAACAGCAATGCTCCTTCAAATTTCAAAACTATAACAGACGCTGTAATTAAATGTCCTCATTGAGCTAAGACCCATAAAATCGACAGAACACCAAAAGATGGCAATATGGCCTACTGACACACACACGCACACACACACATACACACACACACACACACACACACACAAAATAAATATGTTGATGAAAACGATGGACTAAATTTCAGCACTTACATTTACGTTGTTTTAAGGTACGTCGCTCTGTTCAATGAATACGATGCCTATGCTGCAGAGTAGTGGCCTGAGAAAGACAAGGCGGTAATGCCCGGCGCCAGGCCGCCAACACGGCTCAGGGCGGCCCCGCACCAGCCGTGCAGCCGCCTCTCCTATTAGAGGACTCTTGTCAGTCGTTTCACGTCATACGCCTTCCTAGCGTCTTTCTTTCTTTTTTTTTATGGCTCTATACTGAATTTCATCTGAATGCCGATCGATTGTTAAATACCTGTCACAGAGAATTATTCTAAATGTAATGGAGAGTCAAATAGGAACACATTCAAACTAATATACCAGGAAAATAAGAGAAGCATTTACTTCTACTTTGAAGAAATATACCAGACAATCGAAACCAGTGGAATTTAAAAATGACGACCAAAATTAAACCCACTGAATATTAATATTATGAAACATTATAATAATCATAAGCTGATAAGTAACAAAGAATACGAAGAACGATCACGGAATATAAAAATAACACATGATCTAGAAGAAGTAGTTCCCCAGTTTAAACAAACAGCTGAACAGGTAGCCCCAATAAATCCGAGGAAAAACACCACTGGTGGAACGATGGGTGTGATAAAACAGTGCTAGATAGACACCAAGCCTGGTTAATGTATTGCGGTCATAAAAGGGAAGACAACAAAGAAAGATAACCAAAAAAATAATAACAAGTGCTAAGCGCCAGTATCAAAAACACATACTTCTAATGATATAAAAGAAATAGCGAAAACAAATTCGAGGGATTACAAAAAGATATATACCGATAGTTACAAAAATGTGACCCTCCAGCTCTCGTGTTAAAGCATAAAAATAATAAGATGGCCCACAGCAATAGAAAAAATACGCACATTTTAGCAGAAATATTTAAAAAAATTCTAAATTGCGAAATCACCCAGATAAGCTTAAAATAAACACAGATTCCACTTTTAAAACACCAACAGAAAATGTAAACCTACCCACAATCCATGAAGTCTACAAAGCCTCGAAAGAGCTCAAAACCTACAAACCAAGTAGAGAATTAAATATGTGCGGAACTTTGGAAATGTGTAGCAGAACCAGTGAAGAAATCATTACACCAATTCACAGTGAAAATCTGGAGCATAGAAGAACTACCAGAACATTGGACTACAGGTATAATCCTTCATTACATAAAAAAGGACACGAATCAAACCAAGACAATAACACAGGAATTTCCGTTTTGGAAATCACATTTGTAAGGATCAACTTGCAGTGGAACTGGATAAGTTGCCCAGAACAGTCTTAAGACGGGGGAAGGGGGGGGGTGCTTTACCGCCATTGTTTTCGACTGCACTATGGAGTATGTGATGTGGGAAGGGGAAAAGGATAATCGTAAAAACATAAAAATTGGAACCAAGAAAGGTGAAATAAACTTAAATTGCTCGGTAATCGCAGATGACATAGCATTATTAGCTTATAAAATTCAAGAAGCCAGAAATCAAGTAACGGTTCTACAAAATATTGCACAAAAAATAGAATTCGAGATATCATTCGAAAAGACTGAGATAATGGTAGCAGATCAACTAGTAATCGAACATATAATAATAAATAACAAGAAAGTAAAAATAATGAAACAACTGAAATAATTAGGAGAAAATATAACATACAGCTTGGACGAGAAACCTGCATGCAGAAAAAGAACTAATAAAAAACTTTTTTTCTTGTTTTATTTACTGAGATTTTCCTGTGTACAAAGGTGTACAAAGGTTTTTCTCCAACGTAAAAAATACTCGGAAATTATTATATCTGTTACATAAAATCTTAATTTATCTCCTCAAGATGTCCCTCCAGGTGTTCCGATCTTGCGTATTTTCTTTCTATGCGCGAAGTCTGGTCATTGTTAGTGGTACATTTTGGAGCCAGGTGGTCGCTGCGAGACCTCTCCTCTTTTTTCCCTCTGGCCCCATTCCAGAATCATTCTCGGTATTCTGGCTACCTTCATTCTTCCTACATGCATGTGCATTCTATTCATTGTGTCATGTGTTCTTTCTCTTACTTCCATTCTCTTCATTATTTCGCCGTATATTATTTTCTCTTTTGTAGAAAGTATACGAACATTCTTTGCTGCTAGAATGGAAACAACACTGGAAGAATCATTTGAAGGAAGTAATGAGGAAATATATGAATACATTAAATCCAGCGTTATAAATATAGCAACAGAGGCGCTGTAGATAAGGGGAAACAGCCACATCTGTACAGCACAAGGGAACAGAGGTGGCAGTTAAAGAAAAGAGGAACAGATTGAAGCAGTGGTTAAATGATAAATCTGAAGTAACAAGAACAGTCTACAAGGAAAAGAAGAACGAAGTGATAAAAAAATAAGGATAGCACGGGAAAGGACATGTTCTATTGTCGATAGCAAACTAGGATTTGGGAGAGCGAACGATGCGTGGTCAGTATTAAAAGGACTTCGACAAGAGACGAAAGCCGAAATCAATCCTCGGTTGATAATACCGAAAGAAAGGGAAAAATATTTTCGGAAATTATTAAATGAATGGAGAAGAGAATCTGGAGGAAGGAACAGTGGAAGAAAATGAACAGGAAGGGGATGAGATCCACATTTTAAAAAAACAAGGTAAGGTATGAAGAACAGGCGAGAATAGTAAATCGCCTGGACCAAGCAGTATTAATCTGGAGTTCTTAAAATATAGTCGTGACAAAATTGTGAGACTACTAACACAGTTATACCCAATAAAATGTTAAATGGAGATTCAGTGTCCAAGCAAATAAAGCTGGGATGTATTAACAATATATTTAACAAAAGGGATCACAAAAGCTGCTGGATCTGTCGAGAAATTAAACACATTAATGAGAATTTTTGGGAAAATAATTAAAAATAAGCTGGAAATAAATTTTAAAGCCCCAGAAGAACTCTATGGCTCCACAGCTGGTAGCTCACGCGCCGACCATATTATCACATTATGACAGATCTTACCTATGCCTATCCCTATACCTATGCCTATCTTGGCACAGTGGATAGGCCTTGAAAAACTGAACACACATCAATCGATAAAACAGGAAGTTGTGTGGAACTATGAAAAAAATAAGCAAAATATACAAACTGAATAATCCATTTGGAAGATAGGCAACATCAAGGACAACGTAAGTTGCGGAGTACCGTGGTCCTGTGGTTAGCGTGAGCAAATGGGGAACGGAAAGTCATTCGTTCAATTCTTCCCTGGAGTGAAATTTTTTTTTTCAGACAATTATCAAAGTTCAAGCACTCACACATAATCAACTTCGCTCTCCAAAATTCCAAGACATGTTCATATTTGCTTGGACATATGCAGGATTTGACAGTCTACACACGGAAAAATTTGAAAACGTTAAAAACATAATTTGACAGAGCACAGAAAAACTGTCCGACTGTGAAACTGTTGCATTCATTTGTTGCAGTTTATGTGACAAACTCTTACGTTTTCATCACTTTCTTGGGAGTGATTATCACATCCACGAGAAAACCTAAATCGGGCGAGGTAGAAGAATCTTTTTACCCATTCGCCAAGTGTACAAGTTAGGTGGGTCGACAACATATTCTTGTCATGTGACGCACATGCCGTCACCAGTGTCGTATAGAATATATCTGACGTGTTTTCCTGTGGAGGAATCGGTTGACCTATGACTTTGCGATCAAATGTTTTCGGTTCCCATTGGAGAGGCACGTCCTTTCGTCTGCTAATCGCGCGGTTTTGCGGTGCGGCCGCAAAACACAGACACTAAACTTATTACAGTGAACAGAGACGTCAATGAACGAACGACAGATCATAGCTTTGCCAAAATAAAGAAAGTAAAATTTACACTCGAGGGAAGACTTGAACCAAGGACCTCTCGTTCCGCAGCTGGTGACGCTAACCACGGATCCACGGCACTCCGAAGAGCAAATTATCCCTGATGTTCCTATCTTGCTCATGGACTACTCAGTTTGTATATTTTGTTTATTTTTTTCATAGTTCCACACAACTTCTTCCTGTTTTCTCGATTGACGTGTGTTCAGTTTTTCAAGGCCTATCCACTGTGCCAACATAACTAAATCTAAGGGGGGTGCGATGGGGAGGTTCCCTTGTTAGAAATGGAAATGTCGTGTGGCTAGGGCCTCCCGTCGGGTAGACCGTTTGCCTGGTGCAGGTCTTTCGATTTGACGCCACTTCGGCGACCTGCGCGTCGATGGGGATGAAATGATGATGATTAGGACAACACAACACCCAGTCCCTGAGCGGAGAAAATCTCCGACCCAGCCGGGAATCGAACCCGGGCCCTTAGGATTGACAGTCTGTCACGCTGACCACTCAGCTACCGGGGCGGACTCCCTTGTTAGAGAAACACAGGGGAAAAAAAACAACATAGGATCGCTTTTTATAGGTATAAAGAAAGCATATACTCTCCCGAGAAAATTACTTTGGAGAGCATTTCACATGGCCAACATAAACGGTCCTTTAATTAAAATAATACAAGAAGATAACATATGTCGAGTGAGAATTGGTAGTGCACTTTCACACAAATTTAAGACAAGCAAGAGTCTGTTACAAGGCCGTCCCATGTCACCAACATTATTTAAAATCTATATATACATAAGTTTTAAGATATTGTCTCGTAAATGTAATGTGATGGGGCTAGAAACTAAAGATAGAATTTATTTACATCACCTATTATTTGCTGATGATCAAGTAGTTATAGCACAAGATGGGGAGGATACAAATTATATATGTAACCAATTAGCAATGGAATACAGAAACTGGGGATTGATGATTAATTATCAGAAAATACAATACCTCACTAAAAATCCAGATGGGTCATACACAGAGGGAAGAAATTAAGAAGTTAATACTTTCTGTTATTTAGGATCCATTTTAGAGGTGGAGGGGAAAATCAGGAGTAGAAATTAATAAAAGGAATTAGAGGTGGAACGAAGGTCATTTGGATGCTTAAATAAATATTATGGAGCAGAAATGTAATAAACCGAATCAAAAGAATCATATATAAATCACTACTAGAAAGCATAGTTATGTATGGAGTGGAGACTTGGACTACTAAGAAAACTGTAAGCAGAAGAAATGGACTTCTGGAGAAGATCAGCAAGAATTTCTAGAAAAGACAAAACTAATAAAATTATAAATGTTCAAAAATTAACCTGCTCTACATACAATAAAAATGTCTACTAGTCAAAACTAAACTGAAACATTACAAGGCGGTGGTTCAACCAGATGTGACATACGGAAGTGAAATTCTCTTCAAAGTAACACTGAAAAACAGAATCGACAAAATCCTAAAAGCAGAAGAGGAATAGCGAGAAGATACATAAATAAGAAATATCAAAAAGATGGGCAATGCCGGATACTGCCAAATGAAGTGGCGCACAGCCAACTGGAGCCCATCACAGCATACGGTCACGTTATGAGGACACCAGAATCCAGGTTACCAAGAACAAATATAGAGAAACTCTGGAACATGAAGCAGTAAGTAGGATGGATAAAGAAAATCAGCCGGCATATGAAAGGGCTAGAATTAACCCTGGCCGATATGTAAAACAAAATACAAAATTTAAAGAAACTGGAAAACATAAAAATAAGATTTAAACCTAAAAATAGGCAAACGAAAAGCAATAAAACGAACGAATGAATAGATACTGGGCAGTTCGGAAAGAATGCTATATGTACAGAGAAAAAAATTTACTCATGTGTAAGAATACATTAATCCTGAATAGGTAAAAAGAAAGAAAGAATGCTACATGTACAGAGAAAAAAAATTACTCTTGTGTAAGAATACATTAATCCTGAATAGGTAATGACGACTGATTACGTAAATGGTTTTACGAGTGATCTTTACTGAATGTTACGTTTGGAAATTTCTAATTACTTTAGGAATCTATTTCGTGGTTGATATAATTAATGTAGTTTCTAGTTTATTATTTACTGTCATGAAAATTGGACAAATTATGTCCTTTTATTTCAACTCAGTGACAAGATTTTCAATTTTATGCTAACAAAAAGGAAATTCGGTTTATTGATAAAAGAAAGATACAGTAACTGCCACTTTACCATATTAGCTAGGAAAAGAACATTTTTGTATCTTGTCAAAGGAAGTTAGTTATAGAAAAGGTACCAGTCCATTCTGTTCCTAAATGAGCGAATATTCATCTTTTGTTTGATCTCAAATAACTATACCTCAATGCTATTATTGCATTTTCATCATTTTCACTTCAAATTTTTTCGACGCTGGGAGAGCAGATTATTTTAGGGTTAGTAAAATATGTTTCCACTCAGCTACAATAATTTGAAATGAGCGATTTGACTAAGTGAGACGACTGCAATTTTTTTTAAGAAGTACTGAAAGACGTAAAGCCATACCGGCGATTTACTCAGAAGATAACGAAGTCATAATAAGTTAATGAGGCAAATGCCTAGAACACAGGAGGCTGTTACGATCTTTTCTCTATCTCAAGAAATTTCTCTCTCTGCATCGAACTGATGCAGATCCCATGAAGATGTTCTAGCTCCGGCCTGATGTTCACCGCGTAAGGCGCTGTGAGAATTTTGAGTAAGTGTAACGCAGATACAATTTTCTCTAACGTCCTCCCTGCCGTGCAGCATTCTTTCAAACTGTGCTATTACTAATTCTTCGAAAGCAAATGGAATACAGTGATCGCTATGGCGAAAGTTGGTAAATAGACTCGTTCTTGTATGGGGCCGGCCGCGGTGACCTTGCGGTTCTAGGCACTTCAGTCCGAAAACGCGCGACTCCTACGGTCGCAGGTTCGAATCCTGCCTCGGGCACGGATGTGTGCGATGTCCTTAGGTTAGTTAGGTTCAAGTAGTTCTGGGGGACTGATGACCTCAGATGTTAAGTCCCATAGTGCTCAGAGCCATTTGCACCATCATGTGTGGGACCATAAAAGCAAACTGTCGTTTCACAGTGACAGCAAACAATACCTCGATTTACCTTTTCTTGCTCTGGAGCAGTAAGTGTTGTTTCAATCAGTTCGTTGCCAAGCGATGTAGGTCCTGCTGGGTTCTGTGCTTTTCTTTCGTTTAAATTAGACTTTAGGTGTACATGGGTCATTTATTAATAACAAAACACGCCCGAAGTCTTACATGGATAAATTTTAAATAGATTGCAAGAAAGAGTAATGGCAAATAGTGCACCACCTACACTGAAAAAATGCATTATTATGTCATCAGTGACAGACGAGGGGCACAATAGTGTCCGATGTACAGTACGCGTGGGGTCCAGGTGGACACTGAACCCCCTAGTCTACAGTGCCGCAGCACGCCGGCAGAAGAGCCCAGACGCAACGGCGCAACAGACTGATAAAGTGGAGATTCGCGCTATGATTCATTTTCTGCGCCTGAAGAAGAGCAGCGCTGCCAGAACGCACGCTCAGTCGCCAACGTGAATGGCGCCACCCTGCGACTCACTGACGAGGTGGTGGCGGTTCCTGCGTTTTCTGTCTGAAAGACGAAGAACCGACCGGCGGACCACCTGTCCGTGAAGAACCGGGAGGTCCTGGAGTATCACAATCAAGGTCAAAGTGGAAAAAGTGAATAAGTTCTCAGCATCATGCACTCCAATTAGAACGTAACACAGGCCACCGCCCGCTGCTCACAGCCACTCAAATAGCCCGACACGAAATGAAGTGCTGCAACAGCGGTGACCACTGAAACCAGGCGACCGTGCCGTGGACGAGCGCTGCGTCTCGCAAACATGTCGACTCACCACTGCAAAAAGGGCCGTAGCCCAACACGACTGTTACTGTTTTCGTGAGACTTTTGTGATTTGGTGGAGCAGATCATTCTCGTTGCGGCCCAACCGTTACAGGAGCATACGGGCAGACATTCTGACGGGTCTAAGGCAGGCTGTCACAGGAAGCCGGCGTTTCGGGGATGGAGGTGCGCTGATTTTCGAGTGCACTGTTTGCCGAACAGCTACAGTGCAGACTCCTCCAAAAAGGTCATCGTGGTATCCGAGGGTTAATATGCAGCGAAGCAACAACATCAACAAGTTTCATTGTCGCAGCACGGTTTCTTTCGAGGTGATAATTAAAGCTGCTGACAAGAATAATACGCAGAAGAATGGAAAATAAAATTTTGTATCTGTTATATGACGATGAGCTTGGCTTTAGGACAGGTAAAGGCACCACAGAGGCATTTGTCATTTTGCGACTGATAATGGAAACAAGTTTTAAGAAAAAACCTTGACGTGTTCGTAGAAACTGTTCGATAACGTAATGTGGTGAAAGATGCTTCACATTCTTAGAAAAAGAGGAGAAAGCTGTAGGGAAAGACGGATAATACATAATAAGCACAAGAACAAGGAGGCAACAATAAGAACGGAAGATCAAGAACGAACTATTCGGATTACGAAAGGTGTAAGACAGTAATGCAGTCTTTCACGAAAACTATTCAGTGTATCCATCGAAGAAAGAATGACAGAAATAAAAGAAAGATTCGAGAGGGCTCAAAATTCAGGGTCAAAATATATCAATCATAAGATCCGCCGATGTAGTTGGTATCCTCGGTGAAAATGAAGAAGAACTGTAGAACTTGTTGAATCGAATGAGCAGTCTAATCGTCTATTGATTGCAGAATATGGACTGAGAGTGACCTGAAGAAAGACAAAGCGATAAAGAATAGCAGGTATGAGGCTAACCACAAATTCAACAGTAAAACTGGGCAGCAAGAAGCAGATAAAGTTATGGAATTTTGCTATCTTCGAAGCGAAGGAAGACATTTCAACAGGCAAAGATGGTATGTCCAGCCAAAAGAAGTCACTAGCATCATAGGTCTCAGTTTGAGAAAGGAATTTCACAAAATGTATGTTTTGAGGCCACCAGTATATGTTAGTGAATCATGTACTGTGGGCAAGGGGAAGATATATATGCATATAAAAAAAAAGGTCGAAGCGTTTCAGATGTGTAACTGTAATCTAGTAGTCGTGATGGCTACAGGAGTGATACACAAATGAAATGAGCGTATGGCAACTTTGGCCGGGAGGCCTCGTTCCGGGAAATTCGGCCACCAAGTGCAAGTCTTATTTCATTCGACGCCACATTGGGCGACTTGCGCGCCGGTGATGAGAATGAAACACAACACTCAGTCCACAGGCAGAGAATATCCCCAACGCGGCCGAGAATCGAACCCGGGCCCACTTGCATGGCAGGCGAGCACGTTACCTCACAGCTAAGCTGGCTGATACACAAAGTAGGTGTAATACTTTCCTAGAATCAGCATTTAATGCCAATTTTTTAAATTTTACACTTACGTTTTCTTTGGATTGTTTGTATCAGTAGCAAAGTGAGTATCATCCCACTTTGTTAGTGTGGGTTGCATACATTCGGGGGCACCACCACCCCCTGATGACCTCATGGGTCTACCAAAGCCGGCAAATGGTTCCCTTCCTCCACCCCACACATCTCGTCTCCTTTCCTCCTTTCCCCTCGAAATGGCAGGAAACTGAAATTTTGGCAGGAAATTCAAATTTATTCGTGAAATATCAATTTTGTATGTTCAACATCAGGTCTGGAGACCAACAAACCTAGTTAAGAATCCACCACCAGAGGGCATCGTTGGCCCTCCCCATCGCCACCACCACCCTTCTCCCATGACCCCACATCCACTCCCTCATACAGAAGTTGGTGGAAAAAAGGACTCAGCTGCTGGATAGGATTGATGTAAGTATTTATTATTTTGTACACAGTGCAGGACATTGTTTATTTAAGCATATATCTGAGTGACTAATTAATTAGATCAGTTAATTAATGAACCCCTCCCATTCAGGGAGATTCCCCAGCCCTCCCCTACCCAACTGGAAACTGGCGAGTCTGTGCTGGAGATAAGTGATATCATGACATGAAATTCAATCACAGAGTAATAGGTATATTGGTCATTTTTAAAATTCAATTTTATACAGGTTAGATCGGTGTTGCTCATCATTTTCTACTGTTTGGGAAGATGCAGGTGCTGTAAAATACATCGAAAAGAAACAATAAAATCGATCACTTTTTTTAATTCTGATCTCACAAGGAATACCATCATGTAAAACTCATCACATGTAAATTACCCCATTAAAAAATCTTTCTATCAAGAAGCATGCATCATTCACCATCCACTCGACTGCAACACTCGCTAGCCATCTCGCATATTCCCACGACCATTGTCGACAGCCACAAAGCCAGCTATCCCATTAGGTAAAGTGTTTGACACCTCAATACACTTGCAAATGTTGCTTTAACAATTTGTTTCAAATACTATTGCACATAAAACACTGCACTGCAGTTGTGATGTGTTATAAACCTGTGCTGGAAGTTGTACTACACCAAGCTATGACCGGACATCTCAGAATGTGTGGTGGCCCTCTCAAGTGCTTAGTTCCAGTACCCACTTCGACTAAAGAGAATAGCAGTCTTCCCAGGTGCATGTAGAATGGAATTAAATCGGTAAAAATAAATGACTGCAAATAGACTCCAAAATGAGAATTAAATCGGTAAAAATAAATGACTGCAAATAGACTCCAAAATGGGAATATTGTTTATAAGCTGAAACTAAAATAAATGTGCGCAAATACATCTCAATTAAACCCTAAAGACAATCACATACATCATGTAACAATAGTGTTAAATACACTAGCACGGTAGTTTGCTACATGAGGCACTGTTGTAACCTATGACCCATGAAGTGATACATCTATCAGTAGACGCAACGACACAGGGTGAAACAGTGACTGGAAGTGGGCTCTCCAGCTGGATCGACGAATGCATCCAGCACAAAGAATGGGACAGTGTAACTACTGGATATTTCCAGAGCACTCCAGAACCTACTACACACAAAAGCTTGTGGAATCTGTGGCCGGCAGACGAGCACCAAGTTGTCCTGTGTAGTTAGACCAGCATTTATCTGCAGGTGAGGCTCCATTGGTGAAATGGTGGGTGGAAGGGATAGAGATTATGTAAATGCTCTCATACTGCTACTGTCGGTTAAACTGTGTGTTCTTGTGTCA
Source organism: Schistocerca cancellata (assembly GCF_023864275.1). NCBI lineage: Eukaryota > Metazoa > Arthropoda > Insecta > Orthoptera > Acrididae > Schistocerca > Schistocerca cancellata. The sequence goes on from NC_064626.1 coordinate 9,106,794, forward strand.
GTTCTTTCTTTGGAAAATTCCAGCGACAGCATCAGCATCTGTAGCAGCAAATGCCTTTTCCAGGACAGTCTGCCATGTAAGTTAATTGTTCTATTGATTCACTGAATCTGTGTGCCCTGTAATTTTAATATCCCTCATGGCATCTCTTTAGGAGTAGTCATTAGAGGCATACCTCTGTACCGCCAAGCTTTTCAACGGCTTGCTGCTGTAATTTTAAAGTGTGACGAATTTTTGTTCTGTAAAGGGTATTACAGTCCTGCTCTTTGTTTCTTGTTGTTGCAGCATTCATCTCTGAGACCAACAACTACAGGCAGAGATGGTGCTGCATTAGCAGCCTCCAGCAATAATATTTCATACCGATCAACAAGAGTGTAAGAGTATTTATTTATTTTTTTGGAACATGTAGCTGTTAGAGAACATGTATTTTTTGCTCACGTAATGTACTAAGGTTCTAATGATATGTTCTCGGGAATGTATATACAATTATTTTTCGTAATATGTTGCATTCATTGTCTGAGATATATTCTTTGCTTTTCTAGGTGTCTCTGTGGACGATGAAGTAGGGGTATGTTTGGAGGCCGAAAGCCAGGAGCCATCAATTCAATCTTGTAAGTAACAGACAAATGAAATTTATTACTAAACGCAAATTTATGAAAACGAAATACAAATGAAAATGAAAATCCATTTCGATATAAATAGTGGTATCTTTCAAGAGTAACATTACTCGATATAGCCCCCACGATTATGATTAATGATGTTGAGTACGATTTTGTGTGTGTGTGTCTCTGACATTTTGAAGACATGACCGCCTCCAATCTTGTCCTGAAAAGATCGCACACACTCTTTTAACACAATGTTGTCCATATTCTGGATTGTTGCTTTTATAGCAGTGTGTAGAGATCCGAAATTAGGGTGCCCCGTCTTACTGGTAACTCTTTCAACTACGCTCAAACATAGTAGGTGAGGGGGTTCAAATACAGGCTATTCAGCAGCCAGAACTCCTTTGACCAGAACATATCAACGTTAACCGAGTGCAAGTTTTGAATTAAATGGCTCGTATCAGATGGTGCATTGTCCTGTTGAAAGACGTATTGTCTCCCCGAGGCCACAGTTACATCCACAGTTTCACGCTATTCGTCAAAATTTGCAGATAAACTTCTGTTGTAACAATTTGTCGATTTTCAAAGAAATGAGGTGAAATGATATCACCCTCACTGGATAAACACACATTTCTTTAAATAATTATACTTGTCCACAATATCGTAAAACTATTTCTGTGGGCGAATGCCCAACGTGAAGACATTTGACAATCTCCGGTGGAACTAAGATATGGCGGAAATTTCAAATTGAAATTTGCACTGTGTAAGTAATTTCAGTGAACTAAAGAATAGAATTTTCTGTTTCTATTTTAGTGAGCTAAGAAATAAGATCTTCTGTTTATATTTCAAAGAGCTAATGAATGCGATTTTGAGTACGATTTTGTGTGTGTGTGTGTGTGTGACATTCTCAAGACATAATTACCCTCAGTATCTTACTGATGTCGTTGTAGACAGCGTCGACGAGCTGAATAGATGGCTTCAAGGCGAGCGTGAAGTACTCCTGAGGAAGATGAAAGGGTGTGTGATCTCGCCCGTTTGGATGAGGAGGCGCTCAAAACTGGACTGGGTGGAAGCCTGCCTGAACTGCTCAGTCCTTGAACCCAGAGTGTAAAAGGTGCAACCGCCGTCGCTGCAGAACACATTTACTCTGGAAAGTTGTTATTCGTTTACAGCATATATTTAAATGACCTTGAGCGTTGTACTTAACTTTCTTCGTTACTCGCCTGTTACAGAGGCGTCAACAACACCACCACCAAAACAGCTAGACCATTGGATGCAAGGGCAGTAATTGTACACGAGCCCCAGTGGCGTGCACTGCTTGTGGCTGCACGAGAAGCGACGGCGGCCTCCCCCCAGCAGACACACGGGCGCCTGTGGGTGGTTTAGCTGGAGGAAGAGGACCAATGACCTGACTGCCGCCACCTGCTGCTGCTCTGGCTCCGACTATTCGCCCTCACCAGCAACGAAAGGTATTTGTGCATGTGCACACCCCTCCCCCCCACAGGCGCCTCCTCCCCCTCGCCGTCATCCACAAGGTGGACGCAGTAGTCTGCTTCATCACTTAGAAACATTATTAACGATAGTGTTAATGACAATGATTCTGTGGCAGGCGGCTGTTCTCTCTCCTATCCTTTTAGTGAAGGACATCAGGTCAGTGATACCATACTGCAGTTAGAATACTGAGTGATTGCGGACGGCTTTGAGTAGCGAATCAAGCTACAAGAATCGATAATGAGGCAGGCGTGTACCGCGACCCGCGACCTCCTAAGAATGTGCCTTCCTGTCACGGACACACAGCTCCTCGAGGCCGTGCCGTCCCACCACTAAACGCGCTGCTGTTATGTGCAACGAACTGCCGCACCCACCCCAAAGTTGCCTCTGTGACTCAACAGACAAGTCTTCATTATCTTTGAGAGGGAAAACATTTGATAACGCGGAGCACTTCAGTTATCGACTGGTTTCGTGAATCCACCTTGAGAGCTATCTGGCACAGTATTCCCAGATGGAAGTGAGAGGGTCAGCTAAAGCACTCAGCCAAACACTACAGCTGGACATCCATAAACATGTCTATGATCCGATAAGTGAAGGGTCTAGCTATATCAATCTCCCTAAGGATACAGCTGATACGAGGACATGTATTAATGACGAAAATGAAAAAGATTAGGCTTGTATTGCAAGGTCAGTCCAGGCTTACGAAAGAAACTACAATCCACAGCGCACATCTCGATATGGAAGACATTCGTAAGTGTTGTAACTTTTATGTTATCGAGTTCGCTGCCAAGATCCAGGACAGTGAGCATATGATGCATATAAAAATGCTCTTTTATTCCGGCGACAAAAAAAAAAGAAAATAAGGAAACAGGCAATTATCGCTATGTTTGGATCAAAATCATGTCCTGGCTTCTTCCCTCACAATTGACTAGGCATAATTGTGAACAACATATTTGCTTAAGTTGCCTCAATGCCTTTTCCTCAGGAAAGTTATTGGCAATGTATCTAGTAGATTGCGCTTCCCAGGATCATGTACGTGTTGTTGTGGCTACTGAGGAAGTAATGTACTCCGACTTGGCTTATATGACCCGCTGTGAAGGCGACCCTATGGCTGCACATATAACCTTTATGGTATTGTTTCCACAGGACAAGAAGGTTACCAGCATTATAAGAGACATTAAATTCTTCATTTGTGTGGCCATAGTGTTCATAGTTGCTTTACAATAATCAGTGATCTGTAATTAAGTTATTTACATTTAAATTTGCTTTTAGAGCGAAGAACAGCTCGTTAAGAATACGTTGATTTGTACTTACGGTGATTTTCATTTCTCACTTAAATCATGAAAGGCCGTCTGCTAGCACAGCGTCACTTCTCTGCGTCGGACATTGATAATTTTGGTCTAATTTTTAGTTGTTCTGCAGCACTGTGCATTTCTTATTTTTCCCACCGCACACTTTTGTGCACATCTCTGTATTCTGTTTGTTTTTGTACTTCTGAGTATATTTTGTGGTTTGTGATTTGTACACACAAATACAAACCAAAACACATACTAAGCGACACAGACATCTCGTCCATTGAACACATAGTACAGAGTAAAAATGTATGCCAGTCCTGTGTGATGGTTCATCACACACTGTAGCTCCCTCACAAGTGGTGGATGGGAGGGGGTGTAGGGTAGTGGGGGAGGAATGGTGGCGGGGGTGGGGAGAGCCAAGAGCTAACAGCGCGCTCTGGTGTTGGTGGCGTTGTGAATTAGGTCAGTTGGTCTCCAGGCCTCAAGTTAAACACACAGAATTTGATAATCCCGTCAATAAATATGAATTTCCCGCCATTTTTTGAATTTCCCATTATTTTGAGAGGAGGTGTGAGAAGGATGGGGGAGGGAAGGGGGGAGAGGTGGGGTGAATGGCTGGGGGAACAGACCCATGTTCTGGCTGGGGAAAACCCATGACCTCATTTGGGGTTGGGGGAATTGCCTCCAAATGTATGGCAACCTACACTAACAAAGTGGGGCGATGCTCTCTACACTCCACTATTTGTATCTACCTTCAGGTGTCTGCCAGTTCAGTTTCTTCAGCATCTTGGTCAGACTCACCCACGAGTCAAAGAAATCTTTGACCATTCATACTGCCTTTCTAAGTCTATGCCCTGTTGTTTCTACTTGGTACGTGTCCCACTGACTTGAGCAATGGTCAAGGACGGGTCGCACAAGTGTCTCCTTTGTAGACTGATGGCATTTCGGTAGATTTACAGGAACGGACCGAAGTTTGCAATCTGCTCTACCTACAGCCGTGTCTGTGTTCCAGTCTAGTTCCTGGGGAATTCTTAAAGGTACTTCTACATCTGTCAATGACTCCGTATCCAAGATGAAATGCTGCATCTTCCCTACAACAAATCATGTCCAATAGCTTAATACCCCATACGATCTTCTTTCCATAGTGCGTTCAGCTGTGGTACACGGTCACACGCTTTTCAGAAATCGAGAATACTGCATCTACCTGACTGCCTTTATCTATGGCTTTCAGGTTGTAAAGTAACAAACGTGTGAGTTAGGTTTCACTTGACTGACGTATTGGCAATCCATACTAGTTGGCACGGAGAATGTCTTATTGCTCGAAATACATAATATGATTGATACCAGGATATGTCCCAAGGTTCTACAACAAATGGATCTTAAGGATATTGGACGGTAGTTCTGTGGAATACTTCTGCTACCCTTCTTCTATACGGTTGTGATCTGTGCTTTCATCCATCTACTAGGGACAGGTTTTTACTGGAGAAATCTACGGTGGATTACGGTTACATATTGGGCTAATTCAGCTGCAAACCGAAATCTGATACGGATCACAATGGGCCCTGGAGTTCAGTTCAGTTTTAAGGATTTGTGCTGTTTTGTCGATACCTTAGAGATCAAAACCTATATCACTGATCTCTGTAGTGTTGCGACGAGAGTTAAACTGGGCCAACATCTTGGACGTTTCTTACAAAGAAGTAGTCGCTGTTTCAGTAGAAGTTACTTTACAGAGACTGTATGTGACGGAAGATCCCCTCCATGCAGAAGTGCTCTAATTCTCGGTGAGTTGTTCTTCTTCACCTGAGCCGCCGTTCCCCTAAATGAAGCGGCGTACCTTCCCGCTGTCTCTGAGAGGCCCGCATGACGGCTCCACTACGACGTGAGGGTGTGTTCGGTAGTTGAGTGCGCGCCGTGTGGGAGGCGGGCGGGCGGCCCTGCGCCCTGGGGCAGGTCGCTGACCCCTGGCCCGCGCTCGGCGACCACGTGGCGCAAAGCGTCGCGCTCCGGTCTCGTGCCGCACGCTGCACACATCTCGCACTGGGGAGTCCGGTCCGCACACTGGAAACCCTGCGGAGGCGGCCCCTACCCCAGGTCGTGTTTGTCTGGGACGTGTTGCTCCGCCATACCTCCTGCGTCACCACAAAAAGGGTCAAATATCGGACGCGCGGAATTACGGACTAATGACACTGACGCACGCCTCAGCAGCATCGCAGAGCGTGTTCGGAACCTGAACAGTATATGCGTAGGCACTGTTACTCGCTCCGTGCGGAAGACGTGCTTCGTCGTAGTCCGCATTTTACGTTGTATTTGTGGGATGGTGCTACCGTGTTCATCTTCGGCCCGTTAGTGTAAGAGATGTTACGAAATTAGCAAAATCCGTGTAATTCGCACACTTAACTGCTTATATTTACGTATACAAGCTGACTTCCGGTGTTTCCTTAACGTACGAGTAAAATCAGTTAGATTCAAAAACTCCGTATAAAATTTAAACGTGGTTTGCGTGTTCATTGTATCAAAACTTGAGCTACGACATCAGTTATAATGAACATGTGTGCTTTATACAATTTTATTGGAATTTTGTAACTTGAATTTCAGTGTATATCAACGCAAATAAATGTTGTCCATAACACTTCATAGCAAATCGGCCCTTGTCATTTACAGTTACTGTAATACGACAAATTGTAAAGGCTAAAGCCTTGCAGATTCAACCACTTTCTTCTGTCCCTGGCTGTTCGTTTCAGTTCCATATAATTACCACCTCCTATTCTCTTCTTGCCTTCAGAATACTTTATCCTACGCCGTCCTCTTGATTTCTTTCCCAGCACTATCCCCTCAAGAACGTCGATAATTAAAGTCTTGTGTCCGATGACATACCGAATAAATTTTATTTTTCGCTTTTCCATTTCCTTTAATAATTTGCTCTCTTCATTCACTTCACTTACCAATTCCAGATTGTTTTCCTCTATTCGTTCGCTCCTTCTCGTCATTTCCCCGCATATAAGCATTTTAGCAGCGTCGAATCGACTCCTCTCTAATTCCAGAGTCCAACTTTCACTTCCATAGAGCAGTGTACTCCGTGAAATAATTTTTAGGGGATTCATATTCTTGATGGCCAAAATGTTTTTCTTAGTCATGGAGCCCTGTTTTACCAATGCAATTCATCTCTTCAGTTTCATTACGCATCTGTTGTCCGCCATTATTATGCTACCGACACAACAAAATTTTCGCCTGGACAGTTCTGACGTCGTCAGTTTTTGTATTTTCCTGCACTGCTGTTACGTTCGTTTTCTTTATGTTGACTTTCAATTAGGTCGTCAATAAGGACTAGCTGCATTATATTCACATCTTTTTCAAAGTCTGCAACTATTACAATGTCTTCAGCGTACGTGATACAATCCATGGTTTTACGTTTAGCTTTTATTGACGTTGTCTTCTTCTTCATGGGCTGAACATCTTTCTCAAGGAACACGCGAAACAAATACGGACAAAGGGGTCTTCCTTATCTGACTCCTTTCCTAATCCTAGTCCTTTCTTCCATCTTATTCGTATTTATTTTTGTGCTTTGATTCAGACACAGTCTGCTATCCTTTCAATCGAGTCCTATTTTCTTTGTAGTACTTTGGTGTCACCGCCAGACACCAACACTTGCTAGGTGGTAGCCTTTAAATCGGCCGCGGTCCGCTAGTATACGTCGGACCCGCGTGTCGCCACTATCAGTGATTGCAGACCGAGCGCCGCCACACAGCAGGTCTAGAGAGACTTCCTAGCACTCGCCCCAGTTGTACAGCCGACTTTGCTAGCGATGGTTCACTGACAAAATATCCTCTCATTTGCCGAGACGATAGTTAGCATAGCCTTCAGCTACGTCATTTGCTACGACCTAGCAAGGCGCCATTACCAGTTACTATTGATGCTGTAAAACATGTACCGTCAAGAGCGATGTTCACCATTTATGGATTAAAGTTAAGAGTTAAGTATTCCAGCAGCTACGTACGCTTTTTGCTAAAGTCTAATTTCCTTGTGCTGTTCCAGACCTCACGCCAGCCTGCGTGAGCTAAAACGCGTGCCTTCCGGCTTCCTCTAGTATACCGGGTTGGCTCTCTTGCCAACCCACAACAGTTCTGAAGAGTAGCTAGCGTTTTCTAAGAGTTAACGAACGATAATGTCTTCTATTCATATCAAAAATTCTCTACAATGGCATGCACAAACCAGATTCGCTTCTCTTGTTCCTCAGCCGGCAGTTGCAGCCGAGCAGTTCTAGGCGCTTCAGTCCAGAAACGCTTTGCTGCTACGGTCACAGGTTCGAATCCTGCCACGGGCATGGATGTGTGTGATGTCCTTAGGTTAGTTAGGTTTAAGTAGTTGTAAGTTCTAGGGAACTGATGACCTCAGGTGTAAAGTCCCACAGTGCTCAGAGCCATTTGAACCATTTTTGCGTATACAAGGACCGACATGAGACTGGTGTGCCATCCGTGGTGCGGTGATTGGGAAACGCGAACTATGCCGACGTTATTACCAAAGGCGTCCAAACAGAACCAACGCGCTGTCACGCTTCTCTTGACTGCCGAAGGACAAACATAGGTAGACATCCGTCGGAGAATGAAGAATGAGTAGGGGGATGGGGCAGCATGTCAGCTGAAAACTAGAGCCAAGATCGGGAAAGCTGCGACAGGGGGTGCTTTGTGATAACGCAACTCTGTCGTAACCCAGAAGTTAGCCAACTAAAGTGCGACACACTCGAGTTGCCACTCCATAGCCCTGATCTCTCGCCGTGCGATCATCACGCCTGTTGTTACTTAAAAAACGGCCCTGCTGTGTCCACGGTTCCCGTCGGACGAGGATGTGTAGCAGGCAGCAGGCAGCTACGGACTTGAGGTATCAGGACGAGGTGTTTTACCACACGAGTATCTTCACTTTGGTGATGTGGTGCAACGATTGCCTCACTGCCCGCGGCGATTTGCTCGACTGGCATACCGGTGCTGCACCGTACAGCTTTCGAACGGCAACTTTTTAATTCCCTCTTATCCATCCCAAGTGTTAAGTGAATTGGATATCTGAGGAGGAACTCTTGGTTTCCTTCGTTATGCTATGCATTCTGGTAATTGTATAGTTCGTTAAATTACAGTTGTTTAAGGGCTGACGTGAAATCCCTGCGCGATAACTTTTACGATAACAGCTTCAGAAATTAAAACACAATGAGCAACCTTACTTTAAACTTATTTGACTCCTGTTCTGTAAAACACTGCACCAACCACATTACTTTAAATACTATTTTCGAACACAGGATGAGTTAATCGACATTTTAAAGTAGCCGGAAATCGCCCTGACTCCTGTCAAACGACTGGAAGCTGCTGCCGGCGAGTACGTTGTGAGAGCTGCCCAGGGTCGTGTACCAGAGGTACTGTCCTCTCCTGTTTGATCCTGTCTCTCTAGAGGGAATTCGACATCCACCACGACTCATCCACCTGTCTGTGAGAGGCGCGCCAGTGATAGGTCTACACACCCTGCACCCGGGATTCGAGGATCGGTGACGACTCAAGCATGGTACACCCAGCCCACTAGTCAGCACATTTTACTGAAACAGAAAATGAGCCAATGAGACTCACTTATTTTTTGGGAAACCTGCTGTTTCCCGTAGGAAATGCTAAAGGGTGGGAGTGTATTAATCGTCGACAGTTCATACACATGGCGGACAACTGTACCACTTCGGGAAATACCGACAAGTGATGGGAAGGAGAACCAGGTGCACTCAGTGCGTCTGCCTGGCGGCCTCATCTCACACGCGGAAGACGCTATTCCGGCGGTCATTCGAGGACCAGGACAGCCAACAATAGATTATGGCGCACGTTGGAACAAACGGCCTCTGTCGTCTGGGCTCGGACCATTCTAGCTCTCGGTAGGTGGACAAGGTTGAGCCTTGCTCACGGAATTCCAACGAGACTGAAAATTTGTAGCAGTGCCTACAGAACTGATCTCGGTCCTTTGGTTCCGAGTCGAGTGGACGGATTAAAACAGAGACTTGGAAGGTTCTGCGACGTCCTGGGCTTGTGTATATAAGTTGAGAATTGCAGGGCCCCCAAATGTTTTAGGTGTGCGCTACCGAGGTGGCTGACTGCATGTGGGGTGCACACGAGGTTGTTTTTAGATTAGACGACCCTTAGTGTCGGCCCGATATTGACAGCTGTAGGAGACACCGAAGAAGCATTGCAAAATCCAAAGAAATTCTTCCTACAAGCGAGACTTCTATAAAACTGCTGAAGCATTAGCAATGAAGTGAAAGATCTTGAGGCACTCCACAAAAGCTGTGGAGTTCACCTTGTATTAGGTACCGAAAAATGTGTTTAAAGCCCGAAATTGTTAGCAGTGAGATATTTGACGAAAATTTAAGCGTACACCGAAAGAATAGGTTTACGGTAAACAGAGATGGCGTACTTGTCGCAGCAGGCAAGAAACGCAAATCCACCGAGATCGAAATTGAAACTGCGTGCGAGACTGCTGGGCAATACCCAGTACCAGCGGTGGAGGTAAACTTACAATCGGACTCTTCCGTCTACCGCAAGCCTCATCTACAGATGTAACCCAAATTATTAGAGAAACCCACAACTAGTAAGTTCTCCAACCGTGTTGTCATCACTGGAGGAAAGTTAATCAACCATCGATGAGTTGGAAACACAGTTTTATGAGTCGCAGGTATGACAAGACGTCCTATGAAACGTTGATTGATAATTTTCTGATAACTATCTGGAAAAGACGGAAATATTTTGAATCTAATAGCAATTATTAGACCCGATCTCTTCGAGAACGCCCACATTGAAACAGGTATGCAGTTGTAGCACAAATGATTATCAATGTACAAAGGGCGAGTAAAACCTAGAGAAGGTTTTATATGTTCATCAAACTAGACAAAGAAGCAGTAGTGACGTATATCAATTGGGAGCTGCTGTTATTTAGCTCTCGACAAAAGTATTTGGAAGAACAGTGACTCAAGTTAAGAAGAATGGTTGACCATGCACTCGATAGATATAAGTAGTAGAACAGTTCGCGCTGGTACAGAAACTCCACGGTATACAGTCGCTACAAAGAAACTTCCAAACAAACAGACAGTACTTCACAACAGTTGTAAAACAAAGCATAGAGCTGAGGTTAAGAAGATGCGGAACGAATCGCGTCTGCCCGTCAAGAGGCAAAGTGTACACCCTCGAATGACTACCGTGGCAGAATATTATCGAAGGAGCTCTAAAATAGTGAAATGGCTTCAAATGGCTCTGAGCACTATGGGACTCAACTGCTGTGGTCATAAGTCCCCTAGAACTTAGAACTACTTAAACCTAACTAACCTAAGGACAGCACACAACACCCAGCCATCACGAGGCAGAGAAAATCCCTGACCCCGCCGGGAATCGAACCCGGGAACCCGTGCGTGGGAAGCGAGAACGCTACCGCACGACCACGAGATGCGGGCCACAATAGTGAACTCCACTTTCAAATGTTACTTTGTTTAGGAAGAAACAGACACTGCAAAGATGAGTGAAATAGATCTTAGTGAATGTATTCCCCCTCTGCAGCGGAGTTCGTTCTGATTCGAAACTTCCTGAGACATGAAGACCATTTGTCACACCAGGCCTCGAATCGCAAACCTGCACCTTTGCGGCGGCTAGCGTTCTGCCAAAAAGCAGCTAGGAGGTAGGCACTGGAGGGGAGGTGCGTGGCGGATCCCCAGCCGTCACTCGAGGAAGGCAGAGGTGGCGGCCAGGGAGAGGCGCTCACTGCCCCGCACAGGGACAACACGTTTCCGCCATTCCTGCACGTATGTTCCACTACGGGATTTGTTATTTACAATATTCACTCATTGCAACATTCATTCAGTGAACATTAGACAGAAACACAATATGCACTCTACAGAAAAGTGTGGAGTCGTAAGCAGATTTGAATACAAAAAAACTAAGTGACAAACTCGACTATTCAAATCCAAGCTAATAGTTGCCCTTGTCGCTCACTTCTACTCTGGACAGGAGTTCCTCGTAGTGTTTGAGAACTTTCACGTATAATGTGTTATTTATTCGTGTACATTCTTTTAATTTTTTGTGTTTTATTAATTCTTTCTCGTGTAAATTTGCTAATCAACAGTCTCTAAATTATATACTGACTCGTTCAATGTCTCGAGCAGCTGTGTCATGGTCCCGCACAACGTGAGAACTAAAGAAATCATTGCGCCTGTACCAAAGCGGAGGTAATAAACCAGTGAAGACCAGGTATTATCGCCGACTTTCGTTATGGTCGTGCGTCAGGAACGCTCTGGAACGGATTCCAAATAACAGGACTGGTAAGATAGCTACAACACAATTACTTATTGCCAACACGCAGAATATAGCATGGCCTCCATCGAGGGCCGATTCTATTCCCAGTAGTATATACTTTTTTATGTCATCATTCTTCTTTCTGGTTTGAGACGGCCCATCACGGATTCCTGTCTCGACCCAACCTTGTCACCTCGGAGTAGCACTTACACCAACGTGGTAGCTCATTTGTCGGGCATCAGGCAGATGTTTGAGGAGTTGAAACAAGCGACCAGCTCCGCACGCGTGGTCGCGGAGGGACGCCGCCAACACCGACTACCAGTCCGCTCTCAGAAGCAACGGAAAGGCACTTTCACCTGCGGCGCCAGCTCCTGACGGACACATTCGTGTTACAGAGAACCCAGAGCCAGGAGTTCGCCGACACGCAGGCGTCAGCTCAGCCACAGGGGCCCCTGCGCACCAATCACTTTTCTCTCACGAAACAAAACGCGTCGGGCTCGACAGTAACCTCAGCGTCACTAGCCGGATCACCGGACCAACTAGCACTTCGAATACTCACGCAGTGCAAAATCCGTCTGCTCTCCAAAATTGAAACACCAGTCACTAATAACATACGAAACCATGCTCCTGACTCCTGCGACGACCAGTCGACAATAACAGACCACTGTGCACTGTATTAAAAATCGAACGACCGTATATTGCAGGAAAAAAGAAAGGAACGCGAATGTAAAAAGAAAGTTTAATTTAATTTTAAATATGAGACTCGTTTCTCATCTAGTTAAACCAATATAAAGCTACAATTGTTACAGTAACTACTGATGATAAATAAAGCGTGACGACTTTGGTACAAATGAGACTTCATACACTCGCAAAAGACGGCATAACCTCCAATTTATCAGAAGTAGAGAGTATGGTGATCAGTGAGTAGTTTTGTGCAAGAGATTTAACACATTGCAGCACCCTCTTCCGACCAGTATCACAGCTGCCCTCGAATCAGAAAGGGGAACAGCTGACAGACTACACCAGCTCGCTGATCCCACTGTTCGTACTGTTCGCCCACCCTAAGACAACTACGTGTCTGACCCGTCAGCGTCATATGCTGTCCCGGTCTGATATCAACTGCTAGATGTTCTCTAGGTACCTCAGCTGTTGGCAGGTCTATCACGTTTAAAACTTTTGATAAGTCACAACTGTAAAATACTAATAAGATATGCGTGTGGATGGATTGAACGGTTCAAAGAAATCGGGATAAAATCAGTTTGGGTTCCATAGAAATTCAGCAACACTCGAAGTAATACCGAGCGTACGGGATATTACAGAGGACATGTTGTAGAAAGGCAAAAGTAAATTCATCATAATTTACGATTCAAAAAATTCTCGACACAGTATTGAACTATAACACGTTAATCGGAATTCTGAAGTTATCAGGCATATAAAATAGGGAGCGAAAGGTTATTTACATCTCGTACAGAAATTAGACTGCTGTCACACGAAAGTAAAGGATGAACTGATTAGGAAGTCAGACAGTGTTGCAGGGTATCGTAGACGTTATTCAGACTGTTCACTGTACAAGTTGTTAAGTAAACCAAGCATAAGTTTGGAAAGGGTATTAAAGATTACGTAAGGGAAATTAACGTCTGCAGATGCCACTGTAATTCTGTCAAAGGTGGCAAGGGGCTCGCAAGATCATCTGAACAGAATGAAAAGGGGTCGTAACACGAACATCAGTGGTAGGGCAAGGAGAGCGTCACCCGAAAGTGGGTCACCCAAAGGGCAGGGGTCACCCCAAGTACCGTTATCCAAGATGGCAACCGTGACGCAAGTACGTGACGTCTACTGATGAAGCGATTGACGTCATTCAAGATGGCGGGAAGATAGGGCAGTTGGACTACATCCACTAACCTAACTCAGCTCGTCCCAGGAACTGGCCAGAAGGTTCAATTTCGGCGGGGAGATAAGTCAATTAGGCTACCTCTCGTAACCTAAGAAAGTGGCGGGAAAGAAACGGCACTTGGGCTACCTCCATTAACCTAACTCACCTTTAAACAATTACAAGCAGTACCACCACCAATTGTGTCAGTCATCCTCTTGGAAAATTTTTCTGACGGGAGTTGGCATCGTGTCGGCCCCACTAGAGGCTGCTCACTCATATGCGCAAGAAAAGGTGTTCGCTGCATTTCCCAGTACCAACTTTCAACTACTTTTCGAGGTCATCCAAACACATTTCCTGCATACATCGACATACGGTTCTCACCTAGTTTATTACGCTGATACAAAACACTCGCCATGCCAACGGTCTGGAGGGGAGGAAAATTGGTGTGAAACAAGGAATCAGCCTGTTCTGGGCTGCGGGCCAGGGGAGGGAGGGCACTTAATTTATTTTTTTTACAATTCATTTAGCTGCGCAATTCACCTATTTTATTTATTATGATGATGCAAAACACTCACCCTAATGTGCTTAGAGTCACTATATACAGTATACGGACCTCGAAGCTACACCTACATAACACATTACAGTGATGTGCGAGACGGAAACAACTCGTAAATTACGGTCGTGCAGTGGCTACCAGACTGGACTCACATTTAGGAGTATGGCGGTTCAACCCCGCGTTCGGAACCATCCTGATTTGCGTTTTCCGTCATTTCCCTAAATCGCTCCAAGCAAATGCCGGGATGGTTCCTTCGAAAGGGCACGGCCGACTTCCTCCCCCGTCCTCCACTAATCCGATGAGACCGATGACCTCGCTGCCTGGTCTCCTCCCCCAAACAAATAAACTGAGACATACCACGCAGACGTGCAAACAACTCTTAGATCACAGAAGTAATGCATGAAAACACGATCACCAGGAAACAATTCAAAACACAAACACTCACTGCAAGTAGTAAAAAGCCCAACTTATCAACCACTCGAACCCTGATTCTACTGGATGGAAACCCTAAGTGCACCCCCCGCCCCTAAAGCATGGAAACTATCCAGATGCAGAAGAGGAAGCTTAGGTTAGTCTACTATATTTATTTTTCTCGGGAAACTGACCCAAAATCCATCCTAATTACATAATTAATCACACAGATCGGTCCTAATTACACAACTATATGCATAGCGCTCCATAAGGACGGCTTAAAATCGCAAAAACTAACTATAAAACTCATTTTATCATGCTTTAATTACAGAACTATATGCATAGCTCTGCACAAGAACCGTAATACTAGGTAAAAAGTGACAACTCGTGTTATCTTGATTGGGAAAAAAATTATACCACTCGAAACCAGCGAAAGAAACTTTGAAACTCTACCTTACACCTACAAGCTAGGGAAAAAACGTCCAACTCTCTAGATACTGCTGTTCGACAGTGATGAGTTTAAAAAAGAAGTCTATTAGCTCCAAGCATATACCATTTATCTCTGTTGGACGTCGGAGTCCACTACACACGCCTCTTAAAAAATCGCCTTAACTGAAGCCAATGGGATATCCTTGTCCTAAAAGACTGCCTTCTTATCCATATGCAATCACAAACTAGCAGATCACGCAGTCTCACGGCACGTGCCTAGCCGAAATGACTCGCTTTCCCTCCAAATGCATCCTGTTCCTCTGCAAGTGTACTGGCCCTAATGGCTGTCACAGCCCCACAATGCCTCGCGTTCACAGGCTCAAGTCACGCAGTACGCTCTAGCAGCACCACACGAGAGCAACCGTTCAGCGTTCGATGATTATTTATTTAACATCAACTTCGCTCCTATAATAAGGCAAAATATTTCCGATCACATAAATGTTTTATTTTTTATAAAAATAGACAAAGTCCAGTTTTATGAACAAAAATCTATATAGTTTTCCACGTTCGACTTGGAAATTTATCACCCCTGCAAACACGATTACGTCTAAACCGAGATTTCCACTTACGAATAAAGATTTCCGTATTTAGCAGATTCCAAATCACGTCCTATAATATACAAAATCAAATAACGTCTTTCTCATATCTAGAAAACCGGCAAGTGTGTCTTCCACCTGCTAGATGCACACACCACAATCGACCTCCACTCAATTAAATAAAGAAGTCAAATGCGAAGAAGCACTCGACCGAACAATTTATATGGTAACGGAATAATGACCAAGCGCAAACACACATCCGTATTCAATCTTGTCAAATTCCCACTTGATCACGAAAGCTGTCCAACACATACTGGATATTAGTTCGCTATTTGGTCGTCTAGACGACTACAGAGTTACGTCAAATACATTCGCGCATTGCAACAGCCCTCTCCAGTAGGATGGTCTCCCACCGTTAGTGCGAAACTTGAATCATTCCTACCACAGGGCATGCATAAACAGAATCATCCTACCAAATCGAACACATATATATTTGGTCGCTATACTTCCAATTGAATGACTTTCGACAATGAGCAAAGTACCTGAAATACTCCCTGCTTACAGCTCCGGAAATCGAAATATCTGTACCATTATTATCACTTAACATACTCTTCCCTTTGCTATCACAGTATTCCACGTCAGATCCAAGTCTTCATTACCACTGGACTTAGTCATCTCCTTTACACATCTCAGAACGCAAACACTTACTTCATACTATTTTGGTGTGACGTCATACGCGCGACTGCGTGCGAGATCGCTCTCTAAGTTTTCATCTATTTTTAGGTTGCAGATATATATTTTAACGGTTTTTGTGTTAATATAAGTGACTTATTAGTGGTTTCTTCATTCACCTTTGCCTTTCTTGTGTTGTGACCTGATATTTGAGAGTGTTTCGTATCGAGCAACTTAACCTCTTACCCGTGTTTACATTCCGCGCTGACCAGTTGCAGCTGTAGCGGCGCATCGAAAGCTAAGTACTAATTAATTGTTTGTGTATAGTAGCTTATTTAGCAATTTGAGTAGTCTTCAGCCGGTGTTCTTGGTGTTTTTCGGTGAAATAACTTCAGAAGAAATTTTTGCGAACTGCTTTCAGTTTCGTTACTGTCATTAGACGTTTGATTTTCTTTCTGTGTTAGTATTTTGTTATATTCTCATTTGTTGTTGATTAATACTGTCAATAATAGTAGTTACTTTCCTTGTGGAGCAAGTTTGTGATTATTGTAGTCAGTTTTTAACATCTTCTTATTGTAGTAGCGGAACTTAGATAAAGTTGTTTTCTTGTTTCAAAAACTGTAAAATTTTACCATGAGTGAGAAGTGTGGGCTTTGCCGTAGGTTCGCGAGTAGTGGATTGCGGTGTGAGACTTGTTCGAAGTATTTTCACTGGGGGGAATGCAGTGGGGAAGCCAGTGGGCATTCTGGTGAGATCCTCTCCTGGAACTGCAGGTTATGTAGCAAGAGTAAGTTGATAGAGGAGCAGGAGCGTAAGATCTGTGCCCTTCAGGTGCAGTTGAAAAACGCACAGGAGGAGCTAGATAGGATGAGGAGGGAGAAGGGGGTTGGGGAATGGGAGCTGGCTGCTGGCAAGAGATCTGCTAGGAGAAGGAGATTTTCAGATAGTTTTACAATTGGTGTTTGTAATAGATTTGACCAACTGTCAGAGTCTAGTGGAGAGGAATCTCTAGTAGCTGTAGATGTAGGAAGTATGCAGCAGACCTCAGCAGTTACGGTGGCTAGAACAGTTGCAAAGTCTAAGAGAAAGAAGAAGGTTCTGCTGTTAGGTAGTTCTCATGGTAGAGGTGTAGGCCAGCAGTTGCAGGAAGTTTTGAGGAGTGAGTACCATGTCACCAGCATTGTGAAGCCTAATGCAGGATTGGCTCAGGTGACTTTTAACATAGGGGGGTTATGTAGGGATTTTACAAAAGAGGATCAGGTAGTGATTGTGGGTGGGGCTGGTAATAGTATTGATAGGGATGGGGAGTATGACATAGATGGTGACCTGGAAAAGATAGCCACTCAGACTGGCAACACGAATGTGCATTTCGTGGAACTGTTTCAGCGTCACGATCGGCCTCATCTTAATACAGCCGTCAGGCGTAATAACATGACACTTGGGGATGCGCTAATGACAGAAGGCATGAGTCACATTTCAGTGGTGTCGGTGGAGTCTATCAGCAGGACGGGTTTCACTAGACATGGCCTGCACCTCAACAGGTATGGAAAGGGGAGGTTGGCAAAGCTTATAGGTGATGGCATAGGTGGGGGTGGTGAGATCACTCATGGGAAAATTCCGGTAGTTGTGGGTCTTAGAGCTGTACCTTTTTTAGATTGAAGTCAGCTGACAGGTATTCCTTCTTAAGGGAAGTCTCTCTAACAAAGAAACCACTTTCGACAAAGCTTAGGTATCGGATTAATGAGGGAATTAGTATATTTCATCAAAATATACAAGGCATTAAAGGTAAAGTTAGTGAATTACTTATAGATGTTGACTCTGAAATTGTTGGTATATCTGAACACTTCTTAAATAAGGAGATAATTCAGAGGCTTCCTTTACCAGGATACAAGTTGGCTGGCAGCTTTTCTAGGAGCTCTTTGCGGTGTGGGGGAGTAGCCATGTATGTGAAAAACGGTATCCCATTTGAGTCAATTGATGTTTCAAAGTACTGCACTGAAAAGGTGTTTGAATGTTGTGCAGGTGTGGTTAAATTTAGTGGAGCTAAATTTCTTACTGTTGTTATTTATAGATCCCCAGACTCCGATTTCACAACGTTTTTGCTAAAGCTAGAGGAGGTTCTTGGTTCACTTTATAGGAAATACAAAAAGTTAGTTGTATGTGGTGACTTCAATATAAATTGTATAAGTGATTGTGCAAGGAAAAGGATGCTGGTAGACCTCCTTAATTCATATAATCTTATGCAAACCGTATTCTTTCCAACGAGAGTGCAAGGAAACAGTAGAACAACCATAGACAATATTTTTGTTCATTCGTCATTACTAGAAGGGCATTCTGTTAGCAGAATGGTGAATGGCCTTTCAGATCATGATGCACAAATTTTAAGTCTAAAAGATTTTTGTGCTGCAACGCAGGTTAAATATAGTTACCAACGTTTTAGGAAAGCTGATCCAGTTGCTGTAGAGACTTTTTTAAACCTTATCAAGGAACAAGAGTGGCAAGATGTTTATAGTGCTGATACAGTAGACGATAAATATAATGCTTTCCTCAAGACTTTTCTCGTGCTCTTTGAAAGTTGCTTTCCGTTAGAACGTTCAAAACAGGGTACTAGACAAACAGGCAGCCTAGGTGGCTGACTAAAGGTATAACAATATCTTGTAGAACAAAGTGGCAATTATATCAAAACGTTAGAAACAGTCACAATCTAAATGCAGTAGCCCATTACAAACAGTATTGTAAGGTGCTTAAAAAAGTTATTAGGAAGGCAAAAAGTATGTGGTATGCAGATAGAATAGCTAAGTCTCAGGATAAAATTAAAACCATATGGTCAGTCGTAAAGGAAGTGGCTGGTCTGCAGAGACAGGTCGAGGATATAGAATCAGTGCGTAGTGGGAATGTCCGTGTTACTGATAAGTCGCATATATGTACAGTATTTAATAATCACTTTCTGAATATAGCAGGTGAACTAAATAGAAACCTAGTCTCAACAGGGAATCATATAGCGCTCGTAGAAAAAAGTGTTCCGAGACTGTTACCTGAAATGCTCCTCCATGATACTGACAAGAGGGAGATTGAGTTAATAATTAAATCACTAAAGACCAAGAACTCTCATGGATATGACGGGGTATCTAGCAGAATACTGAAGTATTGTTCCATGTATGTTAGCCCAGTACTTAGCCATATCTGTAACTTTTCCTTTAGGAGTGGTCGGTTTCCTGACCGATTAAAGTACTCGGTAGTGAAGCCACTTTATAAAAAGGGAGAAAGGGATAATGTTGATAATTATAGACCTATTCCTATGCCATCGGTGTTTGCTAAAGTTATCGAGAGGGTTGTATATACAAGGTTACTGCAGCATTTTAATTCACATAATTTGCTGTCAAATGTACAGTTTGGTTTTAGAAATGGCTTAACAACTGAAAATGCTATAATCTCTTTTCTCTGTGAGGTTTTGGACGGATTAAATAACATGTTGCGAACGTTAGGTGTTTTCTTTGATTTAACGAAGGCTTTTGACTGTGTTGACCACAAAATATTACTGTAGAAGTTGGAACATTATGGAGTAACGGGAGTAGCTTACAATTGGTTCGCCTCTTACTTTAAGAACAGAAAGCAGAAGGTAATTCTCCGCAATATTGAGAGTGGTAATGATGTTCAGTCCCAATGGGGCACTGTTAAATGGGGCGTTTCCCAAGGATCGGTGCTGGGGCCACTGCTGTTTCTTATTTATATAAATGATATGCCTTCTAGTATTACAGGTGATTCAAAAATATTTTTGTTTGCTGATGACACCAGCTTGGTAGTGAAGGATCTTGTGTGTAATATTGAAACATTATCAAATAATGTAGTTCATGAAATAAGTTCGTGGCTTGTAGAAAATAATTTTATGCTAAATCACAGTAAGACTCAGTTTTTACAGTTTCTATCTCACAGTTCAACGAGAACTGATATTTTAATCAGACAGAATGGGCATGTTATAAGCGAGACGGAACAGTTCAAGTTCCTAGGCGTACAGATAGATAGTAAGCTGTTGTGGAAAGCCCATGTTCAGGATCTTGTTCAGAAACTAAATGCCGCTTTATTTACCATTAGAACAGTATCTGAAATAAGTGACATTTCAATACGAAAAGTAGTCTACTTCGCATATTTTCATACGCTTATGTCATATGGTATTATTTTTTGGGGTAATTCTTCTGATTCAAAAAGGGTATTTTTGGCTCAAAAACGGGCTGTTCGAGCTATGTGTGGTGTAAGTTCTAGAACCTCTTGTCGACCCCTATTCAATAGTCTGGGAATTCTGACATTGCCCTCACAGTATATATTTTCTTTAATGTCGTTTGCTGTTAGCAATATTAGCTTATTCCCAAGAGTTAGCAGCTTTCACTCAGTTAATACTAGGCAGAAATCAAATCTGCATGTGGAATGCACTTCCTTGACTCTTGTGCAGAAAGGAGTGCAGTATTCTGCTACATCCATTTTCAATAAGCTACCACAAGAACTCGAAAATCTTAGCAGTAGCCCAAACGCTTTTAAGTCTAAACTGAAGAGTTTCCTCATGGCTCATTCCTTCTATTCTGTCGAGGAGCTCCTGGAAGAGCTAAAAAATTAAGCAAATTCCAGTGTTACATTCTTGATTTTCTTTATTTAAACTAATGACGTGTCGTCTGAATATGTTTCTTATATTTCATTTTATCTGTTTCTACAATCGTGTTATAATTTCATGTACTGACTCTTTCCATGACCATGGAGACTTCTCCTTAATATGGTCCCACGGAACAATAAATAAATAAATAAAAATAAATAAATAAACCAGATGCTCCCAACTTAGAAAATTATTCTGTTAAGGAACGTGTAATGAAACCGGTATTTTCAACCCCCTCAAGCCACCGTGGCTAGATATTTATTCAGTATTTGTAAATCATTCTCTCTGTATGCCATGCAGTAGGTTCCGTGATATATTGATTGGGCTACAGGCGATGCTTGATTGAGAAGAATCACAAACTGTGAGGTCGTAAGAAATGTTATCCGATTTTGCATGAAGTCCTCGCATTCAAGTACAGACCTGCGTAGGATGCTATAGAGAAGTCGTTTTTACAGCCACTAATGAATCATATTTCTAGCACTCATATCTCGAAACGAGTCACCTTTCTCGAGCCGATCTGCTACAGTGAAATTCCAACCTCGTTTTAGTTAGCCCCCCCATGAACTGCTGCCATTTCTCCAGCTTTACGCATGCTATCGTTCCAATTTAAATCGCAATTGAGTAGGATCCGGGGGAAAATATATCTACCACCTTCTGCAACCCATGTAGAAACAGGCTAAGCTGCGTTACTGCGACAGGACTGTGTTTTCACCATTCGATGGAAACCGGAACTGCTAGAAGGACAACGATTTTCTTTTTCTACCGTACTGCGGTGTGCCTCCAATCTACATACAAGTACTACAGATTCACGTCCATTCACATATATCTTCGTTATTCTGTACCATCCAACAGAGAAATATTACCAACAAAAAAAGGTCCACTAACGTCATCGGAGAAAGGACTCGATAAGATTTTCACTGCATCTCTCTCTTACGATATATGGAAAACAAAATACCGCTAGCGTGCAGTCATCGAGCACATGTGACCATCCTATTAAACATAAACGTTTAGATCAACTGCACGCCTCAGTTTAACGTTTCGTCACCTGTACCACAGGACAATAATCGTATCCCGAGGACGATACTGTAAGTCGCAAGAGACGCGCCCTCTGACCATGTCTCGTTGTTTGAAATATTAATTTTTCTGCTCTAACACACTTTGTACACTGTCAAACATTTTATTTATTTATTTAACTGACATTAACACGGCTTCTCGCAGATAACTGGACCTCGCAGGGAACGGCCGACCGTTGTGTGATTCAGCTCTGAGGCAAACAATTTTGGCGGGAAGCGTGCGGAGGCGACGATTACAAGCGATGAGCGGACGAGGGACTGCTGTGACGTCAAACTCGGCAAGTTCCAGCGTGTCCATGTTTACGACGTGGGAGCGATGGCTGGGCTCGCCCCCAGCGTACCGGCAGTCCAGCCGCCTCACGTGACAGGCGTCGGCAGCGTCTCTCTGCGCGCTGGCCAGGGGGTGGCGAGGATCTGAACTAATTCACTTGGAGCGCGGACGTCGTGGCGACTGCACTGCGATATCAAAGATGTGTGTGCTGACTGTGTTGGAGAACAAGTGATGACCGTACGGCTTGAAATAAAGTCTTCAGTCCCTTCCCCCATGCAAAACCAAAGGAGGTGACTTGGGTTACTGTAAGTGCAGTTTATTATTTGATGCGATTCTGATAGATTACCAGTGAAAAAAGATAAGTGACGGAGAAAGTTCGTACGTGTGATCGATTATGGTGATGAGGTTTGAAATTGTGATAGATTTTTGTTATGGATGTAAGGAAAATGGCTTTCTCGCCGAGAAAATCGGACATCTTGAATAAATGATAAATGATAATAATAAATAGAAGTACAGTTTTCGAGACATTATCGTGTTGGAATTTGAATTTGGCGCAATTTTCTAGTGGAGGTAGGCCTATAATAATAAATAATAATAATAATAATAATAAATGATAATGAATAATAATAAATGACAATGAATGATAATGAATGTTAATAAATGATAATGAATAATAATTAATAATAAACAAAAGTAAGGTTTTGCAGCCATTATTGTGTTGGAATTTGAATTTGGAGGGAATTTTCTAGTGGAGGCAGGTCAATAATAATAAATAATAATAGATGATAATGAATGATAATAAATGATAATGAATAATAATAAAGACAAGTGCGGTTTGGGATGCATTATCCTGTTGGAATTCAAACTTCCTGCCTTTTTTTCTTCTGGAGGGTTAGGTTAGTGGACATAGCAGAATTGGTCTATTTTCCCACCAAAATTCAAAATTCCCGCCTTTTTTTTCTGGAGGTTAGGTTAGTGGACATAGCACAATTGGCCTATTTTCCCGCCAAAATCCGCCACCTTGGATGACGTCATACACTGTTGCCAAGTCTACATGCCGCCATCTTGGATGATGTCATCGCCGCCATCTTGAATAAATTTGGCAACAATGCAGAGTCAACTGACACACACTTAGTCCCACTACTGTTGGACTCGAGACGAGGCGCAAGAACGTGCTTGCGTGGACGGAGGAGGAAAACACGCGTGCTCGGCCAGCAGCGGCACGGCGGGTCTACCTCGTAAGGCGGTCGCGAGTTTGTAGTGGACCTGCCCGATGTCAACTCCGGGCGCTGTTCGTCGCACTGCTTTAGTGTCTGCTTTCTCGGAGAGACCCATCCCTGGAGACCATCTCGAACAACGCTCCCATCGAAGGTGTAAGTGATTCTGGTGCCTTCGTTTCGTTGGCATCAGTGCCAACGTAGATGCCGATGCCTACCGACCGCGTGGTGAAGAGATGCCGGGGCTGGACTTCAGTGAAGTAGTTTTAGGTCGACATGGTACCACGGTACTATAGGTTTTAATTTTAATGTTGTCTGTGCCTTACTCTGGCATGTTACAGTAATTTTATGTTACTGAAGAAGCCTAGATTAATTTAGCCGAAACCTGGTAAAGACGAGAAAATTTTTGCAACTGAGGCGGATTCCTCAACACAGTTACTGACGGGGCTGAAATATGCTAAAAATTCTTAGATCCGTATATGGGTCCGATCAAGCAGAAGGTCACTGATGGTGAAGGCCTGCCCAGTTACTCCTTAAGGAATGGGGTACTCTGTAAATAGGTTGGTAAGCGCGGAGATGTTAGGGTTTGCTTACCACTTGATTTAGTTTCACCTCTCTTTCAATATTTCCGTAATTCTGTACTAGGGGGGCGCCTCGACCTCTATAAAACTTTGGCCAGTGTGACGACTGCAGAAGGAGTAAGGCCAATTTTCTCACCCCCCTTTGGGTCTACTTCAATGTCAAAGAGAGCAGCAAACGATGGATAAGATGTTTATCGACTTTGTAGGACCTATGCCTAGGACTAAGGGAGGGTACCGTTATATCTTTGTCGCCGTTGATGACTTTTCGCGTTTTGTATGGTTCGTGCCCGGTATTGGGGTCACTGCGAGTATAGCCATCCGTCATCTCAGCCGTGTTTTTTCATGGTTTGGGCCCCCGAAACAACTCGTTAGCGATAATGCGCCTGCTTTTGTATCAAGAGAGTTTTGCTTCCATAGTGGAATCAGGCATATTACGACTACCCCTTACTATCCGCAAGCATCCTTGGCAGAAAGGGTTAACCGTAACCTAAAGGCAGCGCTTGTAATTTACCACGCCAAATCCCGCAGTAGGTGGGATACTACACTCCCGTGGTTGAATTTCGCTTTCAACACGGCCCAACATGAAACTTCTAACTTCTAGGGTAGTTCCGGCTGAGTTAGTGTTGGCATATCCCGTCAATTCGCCTGTCTCCAATCTTTGGCAGATGAATGACTTGTTGCCGTTTTCCATTACTCCGGATACTCTTAGGGAAAACTGGCAGCAGTTACTATTTCATTTTAAAAATCCGCTGGTTGGATTACCATTAGGAAACTGATTAGCTCGAAGGTGTGTGTGTTACATGCTGTTTTTTGTATAGTATCCAGAAGTTTATGTATTGTCTGTATGAGATTTTCAGTGTATTTTCATTGCCATTAAATCGACGTCCCTAGTATATTGCTGTAAAATTTGGGTGACTTCTATTGAAAGCACTTACTCAGTTATTAGTAAAGGCTCGTATTCTGTAAAGCTAGTCATTTGTACGTAGTCCCTTTATATATGTGTATTTATTTGAAAGCACTCACTGAGTTATTAGTAAAGGCTCGTATTCCGTAAAAGGGAATCATTTGTACGTAGAATTTTATACGCTTGCATTTCTTTGAATGCACTCACTCAGTATTAGTAAAAGTTGGTTCTTCATTTATTTTGT
Source organism: Schistocerca cancellata (assembly GCF_023864275.1). Classification (NCBI taxonomy): domain Eukaryota; kingdom Metazoa; phylum Arthropoda; class Insecta; order Orthoptera; family Acrididae; genus Schistocerca; species Schistocerca cancellata. The sequence goes on from NC_064626.1 coordinate 9,131,945, forward strand.
TATTTCTTGATCTCTTAACTTACATTAATTGATGTTTGATTGGTGTTTGCCGTGCCTTCTGCGGTCTGTTTGTGTTCCAGATTTCTGCGAATTGGGGTGCGTGGGAGCGGCGCCACGTTCCGCTTCGGTACACAGAAGCTGTGGCGTCTCGTCTAAAGGGAACTGTCTCCCGGTTGGGCCCCGCGGTTTAGGTGTTGTTTTGGACGGCGCGTCTGCTGCTTCCGGCATTCTAAGTTAAGTCACCTTTTGCCCAGGGCGGCCTGGCGTCACTCCCTGTTTGGTAAACACTTAACGTGTATCATGTATATTTAAAAAATATAGGTTTTTTGTTTGCTTGGGAATGAATTGTATTAAATTTTAACTTGTGCCGCTTGTGTTATTTGGGTTCTTAACGAACTGGTGTGAGTTTCATAAATCACTTTCATATAACAAATTATTGCTCTTTTAAGTAAATTATCTGTGCCACACTTCTTTAGAGCACTTTATGATTGTAATTTATTGTTCCCTTTAGGTATTGAAATCTCTGTGGCTCATTTCTTTTAGTCAGTTTTCGTAATTGTAATTTTGTGCCTTGCTTGAGAAGCAAGCTGTCTGTGATAATTTGGTATTGTCTTTAAGATGGCCACATGCTGATTGTCTTTAGCTGTTTTATAAATATTGTCTTTGAATGAATTGTTAATTTATTGATATGGAAGTTGTGGTACACGCTAAGTGTAACCCTCATACCGACTTCCTCAGTCATACTTTCCTATTCCATTCGCGCTTTGAGCAAGAGAAGAATAATTGTCTATATGTTTCTGTACGATCTGTGTTAGGGCTACCTTATTGTCGTGATTCCTGGAGCAAAATATACAATGCTGCAATAGGAACGTCGCATAGCCATCATCGTATTCTCTAAATTTACCCACAGGGGTTTCACGAGAACAAAATGTAGCAGAGATTTCCTTTGAAACTAACCAAGTAGATCTGTTAGACTTTCTCGTGGATTATACCGCCCTGGTACGATACTAGCAGTGGACATCTGAAATCGTACCTTGTCTCCTGAACCTAGCGTCTTGTTTGCGCTTTTCTCTACAGATACACCACATTTCTCCAGCTGGCTTACAATACAAAAGTCTTCCTTTCGCCTTGTCTACAGCAGACTTTTCGGTTCAACAATTTTATATCGCTTTTTACTATTGCTCCTAATTGCTTATACGATTCCAGGTGTTGACAACAAGGTTGTTGTTTGATACTATCCGGTTCTTCGTCTCTGTTCCCTTGTATTTAATTTGTAATTCATTATTATTTTTAGAAATTTTGTGGAAGCCTTTCTGCATCTTCACTTCCTAAAGATGGTCGGGCCACGATCCCCTCCGGCACACAACAACAACAACAACAACAACAACAACAACTCAGCCGGCGACGCACCTAACAGTGCTGCCGAACCACTCTGGTGGAATCGTGTGTGTGTGTGCGTGTGCCGGAACGCCAGCGCCCTCAGCACGCGCCCTTGACGCACGCCCGTTGTTAGTCTCGCCGCCGGGCGCAACACGTGCTGCGAGGTTTGGAACTTGAATAGTGGCAACTATTTATTTACAGCTCGTACAAAAAAGACACGTGTTTCAAAGTTTTACTGACCGTCAGAGTAGTCAGCAGGATTGCGTATAAGCCGTTGCCAGCGATGTGGAAGTGTCGTAGGATAGTCTTAGCAGTGCCAGTTGTGTCGACAGTTCGAGCGGCGCGGTCTATTGCCAGGCGAATTTGTACCAGTTACGAAGTGAGTGCTGCGAAGTGTTTCCTTTAGTTTAGAAATCGAGTTGACCCCGCGAAGGCTTAAGTGAGGGGAGTGCAGTACGTGGTATAGCACTTAGCAGCCCCAGCAGTCAAACAAATCAGTAACAGCTTGCACTGTACGTGCTTGACCATTTTCCTGCAAAATGATGGTCAGGTCCTGCAGAAAGTGTCATCACTTCTGTCTCTATGCTGTTCATTTTTGCATCACAACGTGCTACCAGCATAGAGACAGAAGTGATGACACTTTCTGCAGTACCTGACCATCATTTCGCAGGACAGTTCTCTAACACCTACAGTGACAGCTGTTACTGATTTGTTTGACTGATGGGGCTGCACTGACTTAAGCCCTCGTGAGTTCAACTCTGTTTCCAGACTGAAGGAAACACTTCACGGCATTCGCTTCAGAACTGCTACAAATTCGTCAGACAATAGACCGCGCCGCTCGAACTGTCAACACAACTGGCATTGCTACCCCTTCAACATCGCCGGCAACGGGTTATACGCAATGCTGGTGACTACTCTGATCGCCAGTAGAACTTTGAAACACGTATCTATTTCTTACAAGCTGTAAATAAATAGTTGCCACTACTAAAGTTCCCGCCTTCGTATTCACCGAGACAACCGCATACCTGTGAAGGTACTACACACGATCGTATTCCAAAATGGTTCAAATGGCTCTGAGCCCTATGGGACTCAACTTCTGAGTCATTAGTCCCCTACAACTTATAACTAGTTAAACCTAACTAACATAAGGACATCACACACATCCATGCCCGAGGCAGGATTCGAACCTGCGACCGTAGCGGTCCCGCGGTTCCAGACTGCAGCGCCTAGAACCGCACGGCCACCTCGGCGATCGTATTTCATTTATACTAGATCATCACCAGTAATACCATGCCGACACTTGACAGAATCTAACGCCCGCGCACGAAACAGCTTTACAGTACTCTCCAAGTCCGTGAGGAGGCCCCAGGTGCTGTCCTTATCAGACGCTGGGTGAGCGTGGTCTGGGTAACTGGCGTGGCGCCACCTACGCCGCCTCGGCACGTAGACGCAATTTCTGGCTTTAACTCTTCACTTACTGTGTTCGCCTGTTAACGTGGGATTATACCTCTCAATGTCTGCATTATGAAGGCATTTTAAATTTTTAAATTCGCCCAATAATTATAAGAAATTACGTAAACGAATGTATTGTTGCGTCTGGAATCCGCCAGACAGGTAACCTACGTTTTGTAACGTAGTTGTGGCACATTGTGGAAAGTGTGCCGGTAATCTGGCAGGTCGGACGTCGGACGTCGGCCGCCCCTCCACCGTGGGATGACGTGCTCCCAGCCCCCTCCACCCAGCCAGTGAGCAGGTCCATCCGCGCCCGTGGTGTGGTGGACGAGTTCAGACAAAGCCCCCACACTCACATTTTTTCTACATCAAACTAATGGATTCCTCATAGAACACGGTGGAGAGTTCACATGAGTTCAGAATGCATCGGCAGCCGATCATATGGGAAGATACACGAAGCTCCATACGCCTCTATTGGAACTCCCGAGCTCTACCTGAACCACTTAGCTCAGTTACCTACAAGCGTCTGTATTCACTTTTTATTACGATGTCATTTTTTGGTGCTATAAGCCTATTTCGGCTCCACGACCATTATTAAGCTATCTGCAAACAAAACGCTGTCGCTTTTTTATTCCTTGCACTGCTGCGTATCGTAAGTGTAGTGGGGACGAATTGTAGCTACGTAATCTCTGAGGTGTGGAATTTCTTTACGAGCAACACGGTATTCATTAAGACGTATTTAATACACTCTGAAGTTTGACAGCTGGATTTGACAACTGAGACTCGGCAGAAGTAAGGGACTAGACGACTGGTCTCACTCTAGTGCCGTCCGGCAGAGCGACTGGCGACAGCGGGCGGCGCGCGGCCATTGTGCTGCGACTGCTGCCTCCGTCAACGGGCACACAATGGCCTAGGGACGCTTTCATTAGCCCGCCGTAGCGGAGCAAAAATGGCTCATGAATTTATGCAGTAGACGGTAATAAATATGCATGCGATGACCTAGACGTGTTTGCTTTCTCACGACGGCGCTAAGCTGGGACGAGACTGCACGACAGCAGGTATATACGGCAGCCGCCTGCCACCAGGAGGCAACAGGCCGGCCCTTGACGGGCGCTGTCTGGTGCGAGGGGCGAGGCCGGCCCGGCAGCGCGCTCCACACGTCTCGAGGACGGCCGCAGCCTCTGGCGAGCGGTGGCAACAGCGGAAATATTAAATAATATTTACCTCTTAAAACACGACCACAAGATATGATATAATCGTGCATGACATACTAAATTTTGTATGTCGAAACTCTTTTACAGAAGTAGATAACGAGGACGAATCGAAACAGACATATGGAAATAGCTGTGCGCAGAATTAGAGAACAGCCCAAATTACTCGATAAAGGATACGGAACGTGACGGTGTCCCTGTAAGATTTCGTATTAAACTAGCTGTTTCCGGCCACGCGCTGCAGTGGTTCAGTCTGGTGAAATGGAAGAGAAAGAAAAGCGCGTTTCTGATATGTACAGAACTGCTAGGTGTCACTTGCTTATAAACGTAAATATATGTCTGACTGAAGCTAAATGTCATTATCTTCACATAAAGAAAAATATTATCTTGGCAATGAACTTCAAATTGAGTGCTACAGCATTAATTTTTATACATCAATTCGTGAATTTACTCGAGGCACTTTTGTTCCCCTATGCCTGTAATCACTTTCAGAACACAGATTAATAATCAAATTAAGTAATTTAATAATACCGAACCTTAAATTGCTGGTGTACCCGTGTACCGCAAGAATGAAATAAGAACAACGAATAGTAGAGGTAGTATCAATGAGAACAGTGCCGTATTTAAGTTTAGAAAATAATGACAAGTTTTATTAAGCCTTTAGTAACTGCAACTTTCTAGAGAACCGGCTGATAAATCTTACACAAAAATGACAAACACAAACCAGTTAAGGAATGTTGTTTGATATCAAAGCATACACTGCGGTGGAAGCTATAGTAATTCTCACCTAAATTAATCCTTTTTACAAAGGAATCTGATTTCGTTTACGTCAAGCTGTGAATACCATTTAGCAACCCAACGCCAACGCAGCAATGCTTTATCCTTTCACCTCGATTCAGTCAGCAGCAGAAAACGGCGCGCTGTCGCGAAGAGTGGTGTGCTGTGGCAACTGTATGTTGATGCACGTCCACGAAAATATGCAAACTACGTGGTCTGTCGTTCTGATTATCAGAAAGAAGGGAAGTTCTATATCACAGAGCTGAAATCCTGGAATATTTCAGTGTCATGTGCACCCGTTCGCTGGTCTGGTCAAACCAATTTCACTCACAGACAAGATGGTGTGTGCTCTAATTGTCAAACATCAGATGGCCGACTCAGGACGAATAAGTTCACCCTCGTGACACACGATATGTCCGAGATTATACGCAGTTTCACTGTCGGTATAGTTGGAAACTGCCACTGGCTCTTAGTCCACCACAACTTGCAGACCAGAAGTCTCACCCACTAGGGAAAGACCTGAAGTTCTCCACCACGAGAGGATCAGAAGACGAAGAAGCCACTTCCCACAAGCCACAGAACAGGAATGGAATTAGCAAAAACAAAACCGCCCCCTTCCCACATTGCATAAACCGATCAGCTATCATCCTGTACGCATTGAGTCTCCCCTATTGACTGGTCTTTTGGCCTGATAGTCAATACTGTACAGATACCGCACTGGGGTTCCCACGCTGGGGGAGCAAGCCTCTACTTTGCATATCCTGAGAGAAGCCAATTGGCGACTCTAAAACTGTCTTGTTTGGAAAAAGAAGATTTTAGACTAGGGAGGCGTCGTTCTCACGGTAAGCCTCTACTTCGGTGCGACCACAGTCGCTCGTTTACGCAGTGATCTACTCATTCCGGGCCAACCATTTCCAATTTCTGAAAGAAGACTGTTAAGCTTCCCAGACCGTCGTGCCTCTGAAATATACGTTTTTGCCGCTCGCTAAAGAACCTGTCGACTTCCCGGTCTCAGGGCGGCAGGGCCGGGTTACAGCCCTGCCTGCACTAAACACATACACCAGCCACGCTGGCTTCTAACATGAGAATGCATGGAGTTATATGACCTTCCCACGATTTGTATAAAAGCTCAGTTTACAGCGGTCTCTCTTAAATGGCTTCCTCCACCCACTTTCGACCGTCCGGCCACCTTTGCAACGGACCTGAGCCAGATAAAGTGTTTTGCAAACCGGCACCCTAGTGTCCGGCTCTAAGCGGAAGGAGAAGAGCGCTCTGGCCACAAGTCGCTCTGCAGGTGCGATCCTCTGAGTGCTGCTTCCCAGAGTCACTCATATGGCTATGGTATTTATTCATCTCTCTCCCTATTCTCTGTAGACGCACATATCAAATGTAGTATTGAGAATAGCGAGATCAACACCTAAAATGCGAATGTTTATCTGTGTACCAATGTTTGCCCTTCTCCTCCTGCCCTTGTGTCAATCACCTCCTTTTCCGTCTCTCCATCCATGACCTCATGCTCCCTCTCTCCGTCCAGCTTTTCCTCCCAATGTCCACCGGTCCCCCTTGCTCCCTCTCTCTCATTTTCTCAGTCCAACTTCTCCTCCCCTCTCCCTGTTTCATCCTGCTTACTCTCTCTCTTCATCTTTCTACATCGTTCTCCACTCACCCCTCTGGCCACCTCCTCTTCCACCCTCTCTCTGACTTAGAGGAGTGTTTATTGTAATTGCAAATTCAGATTGAGTAGTAGTATCAGTATTCTTAATCATATATATATATATATATATATATATATATATATATATATATATATATATATATATATATATATATATATATATATATATATATCAGGGGTGTCCGGAAATTCCCATTAAAAACTTCCAACACTTGTAGAGCGGAATGAGTAGATGTTATTTTCAAATGCAGCTCTTATCCAGAAACGTACAGTTTCCATGCTACAACCGTTTGAAAGCATTTCGTAACGTGAGCACTTTTAGAAGTAATTGATTATGCACGGCCCAGTACATGACTTGTTTTGCAGTTCCACTCATTAACAGCCGGAGAAACTGCTCGCCTACTCTTCGACGTGGTGCAGTACGGCCTCCTTCAATTCGGCTGTGCAGCGTCTCCTCGGAGCACCACAGTCAAGCCGAAGCTACCGTTTCTCGAAGCCGTTGCGCAGTTGTGGCGGGAAGGGTATACGATGGAGATGGACGTTACGGAGAACGATGTTGATACGGGCGACGAGCAATTTTTCCATTTTCGTGAGCTTCACAATTCGGAAGGATCACGTCGGTGCACTCTCCAAACGTGTGCTCAACCGAGTTTCTGTAACGCTCACAGACACGTGAATGAGGCTCGAAACCCGCCAGAGGGGTAGGACAGAAGTCAAAGGGCGTCAGCCGACCTGATGTAACCACACCCGATCGTCACTACCCTGTTGCACACCTACCTAACAAACGTGCTTTGAAACGGCTGCGGTACGGAAACTATTCAAAATGTTATTTCCCTAGGCCCTTCTACACGTACTAGAAGTGTATCACTGAAATTTCCGAACACCTTGTATATTAAAAATAGCCTGTATGTATTCAAGCGTTTATTACAGCAATGTGCAGAAATTTGAAGGAAATTGGTGAAGCGCTTTTTAAAATTATTCGTAACAGTGTTTCCACTTTACGTATCACATATATATCTACTTATTATACATATTAAAAATACAGATTTCGTCAGTCCGAATATACAATAGTGCAAAAATTTGAAGCAAATCGCCCGAGAAGTTTTCGAGATTTTATTAAGAACGTTTTCTCTTGATACCTTACATGCTTCTTTATATATTATATACAGCGTGTCCCATTTATCTTGACCACCCTAAATAACTGCTTGTCCAGATGCAAATTACAAAATTTTTCCATCAAATGTTCTTTAGCCATCAGGGGGACATTAATCAGCATCATTGCTTTCGTTGTAGCTTTGATTTTTACGAAGATATGTACAGCGGTATGACTTTTCTAAATGGCACAGTGTATTTTTTATTCGGTAATTCATTTCCTCTCCTAAAGACGTATTCAAAAATGTATCACAGTGTACCATTCACTGAAACACAACGTTATTAATTACGTGACACAACACCGACTTTTAGCCCGGGCTCACAAACTCGCCCACTTGCTGTAGTTGTCAGACAACAAATGAAAACCAAGCAAAAACGTAACACGAAAGTGACTTTGACTCTTCTGTGCCATTTCCCAGGAGTAGAACATCCAAAGGTCCTCAATGTGGTGACCCAGGACACCGATACACTTGTGCAGTCGTTGAATGAAAGAATTATTTACTGCTTCCAGTGTTGCCTGCTGAAGAGAATTACAAGCAAGCACGATACGTTCCTGCATGTGTCTCTGGAGTTGTTGGAATATCGCGAATGACAACATCTTTAATGCATCCCCAAAGAAAAAAGTCCAGAGGATTTAAATCAGGAGACCTAGCAGACCAAGACCTCCTCGACCAATTCATCTGGCAGGATACCTTCGGTTCACAGCACTACGTGCACGCAAATGTACTGCACATCCATCGTGTTGATACCACATGAGCATTCTGGTTCTTAGCGGCACTTCAACCAGAAGAAGAACAAGAATTCGTCTGAGGAGGTTGGCATATGCTGTGCCGTTTAGACAACCATTGATAAAATAAGGGCCAATAATTATAGTACCAAGAATCCTACACCAGACGTTCTCTCCATTGACGCTGATGTTCCACCTGTCTAAGCCATCGTGGGTTGTCGCTTGACCAATAATGTGTGTTCCTAGTATTTACCTGTCCATTGTTTGCCGGCCGTTGTGGCCGAGCGGTTCTAGACGCTTCAGGTTGTTCTACGTTGCTGACGAACATTTTATATAACTGATGCAATACAGTGCAATTTCTGTGCTATGGTCAGACGTGAAAAGTGGGACTATACAACTCTGGAAAGCTATGTGGTGCATGTATCAGAAAGACTCAACTGTTTTTATTTGGTGTAGAAGAAAGCAGTTATATTATCTTAGCATTTCTCACCCCAGTGAATGGGATAGAAACATTGCAGGGTGGATATATGTGAGACCAATAAGGGCTGCTAGCCTCCTTGATATGCAGACATCTGGAGAGAATGTGTGCTGTGAGAAATATTGGTGTGGAACAGACTTCACTGAACAGTAGTTGTAGACTCGGCTCACTCTGTTCTTCCAGAAGATGTAGAATGCAGCGTGGGTATCAACCCACCTGTTTAGGTCAGCTGCAAATTAAACTGGTCACAGCGTTCTACGGTGGGTTGGTCAAAAACAGAGTGGGAAGATCTCTGAATCACGTGCTTTATCCTAAGATAGTGAGAATGCTCTGTGACTCCCATCCACATAGGGGAAGATGGGCAAAGGTAATTGTAAATTATGCACTGTGATTGAAGTGCTAGAAATGTATAGATAGTGTAACTGTATCAGCATAGGAAGCTGTCAGGTACACTTTGGTGTACCTGTTTGAGGACTGACTATGAATGGGCATACTGCACACTCACCCATCTACTTTTGTAAACTAGTATATGGTACATGCAAATTACTGGAATAGTGGTATAACAGAAATTGGGAACAGAAATTGGGAAGCATGCTACCATATCAGTGGTCAGTGTTCAAATTCCAGAAAAACTGGTAAAATTGCTAAAACTGAATGCACTATCAAATTTGGTGCTTGTAATGTACATAGTCCCATATCGACGGTGTCCTTTCCATTCCATTCATCCACTGGTACGCTGTGGATTATCAGATAATGATTAACTGATACCACTTGCTTGAGACGGTGACAGTCGTAGTGGGGCTAACACCTTCTGGGAATGGCCAGCACCAAAATAGTGGTCACGAATATGGTTGAAATATAAGGAATCAATACTCTTGCTCTCTTCATAATTGAACACCTAGACATTTGCCATCCTGTCACTGTGAAAGATGAGATTAAATATAGAGGTCATCACCAGCAGACACTGTTTGGTGAGCCTCCACAATGCCACAAGCTCTTCCAGTTTCCATATGTCGCAGTGTCTTTCACATTTCTTGTCAATAAGAAACAATATTTCAACCATCATGCTTGTTTTCGGAGCATCATAGCTTACACCATGTGATGTCTAGCTTTCTGTGAGAGCCAACGGGTTGAAACATCTTAATGTCAGTTTAGTAAGTTGTGGTAGAAAAACAAAATACAGTATATGGCAATGTACAAATCTGTAGTCATAATTTGCTTGAATGTGTTACAGGAGAAAAATAATGTATCAAACTGTTTATGAGAACAACACAGGGACCCTCTCTTGTGACCGATAGGCTGAGGGATATGGTCCTCCTACAGTACAGCTCATGAAGCCTTACACTGGTCTCTGCATGCGACTTCGATCACTGACCACATGCTCCAAGGGACCAACAGAATCGCCACCTATGTTCGATACACAGATAGTATTTGTTTTCGATATACGGGAGAGAGGGACAGGGTAATATCTTAACAATTTCTCTATCAGATGACATTAGTGGAGGTTATATAGTTTGTAATTTTTTCTCTGTTGGATGGTACAAAATAATGAGGATGGAGGGAATGTTTGAGTGACAGATATGAATGCACCCTAATGGACACAGATCTTCAGACTGCAGTACTTGTATGTAGTTTGGAAACATACCATAATGCAGTAGCAAAATCGTAATCCCTCTTCCAGCTCCCATATAATATGGCATCTTCCTAATTTTCTAACTGCTCGCACTGTCTTTTCTATTACCTGGTGTTGCAGGAGAAGGCTTCGTTTGGTCGTGGTTTACACATTGTGCATAATTGGTAGAGCTACCAACAACATGTCCCCATCACCACTGCTTGGTCAAAACACAATCCTGTCGCATTAAGTCAGCTCACCCGGTTCCTCCACAGATTGCAGAAGGTGGCAGACATGGCGCTCTTCGATTGCTTCTCCATTCCAACTTAAACTGGGATGACCCCATGGACAAAGCTACAGCGAGGTCGGGGCAGAGGCCAAGGAACAGTTACAAGATGCAGAGCGATTGTTTAAAACCATGCTGGAGTTTTTCTATATGGGTTCCTCAGCGGATAGGTTCGAAAAAGGTGACTCATTTAGAGTTATGAGAGTGCCGTGAATTTGATTCACTAGTGGCTGTAATCATTAAAAGACATCTCCATAGCATCCAATGGTAGTATGTGGCTGAATGGAAAGACTTGATTCCAAATCACACACAGCATTTCTAACAGAAATCGCAACACCATAGATGAAAGTCTGTGAGCTGGTGTAGTATTTTGTAGATTTGATAATCAATGTGGTTTTCCTCCAGTTCAGGCAGCAACACTTCACACAGGTGAGTGAAAGTGACTTTGATCACTGGCCACCTGATCCAATGGACCAATACATGTATATTTAATTTAATTATGATGTCAACACGCAGACAGTATTTGTTTCCCAATATATAGGAGGATGAGTCCTCTACCAGGTAATGTTAGAAAAGTTTATATGTTTCACACTTTTATTCACTTGTTTGTAAGAAAAATAACGAGGAGAGAGAGGGAGAGAAACACTGTGCTGTCAACGGACATCCGTCACCACCACACAATTGTATTTCTTGTGATAAAGAAAATTAGGTCATACGCAGGAGGGATATTTATAGTCAGTCATTCGATACCGATTAAATTTTAGGTGTTATGCTTCTGAATTTCTTTGTGCGGTCCATGTATACTCTCCATGGTTATGCATTTACTCCTGTATGTTAGTATGCTATTTTTCTGATTGTGATAGCTCTCTACCTGTCAGTCTTTTAATTAATGGAGCATTGCTGTCAGAACGTGATGAGATTTCAACAGAATTAGAAGGGGTCTGTAACTTGTCGTGAGACATGTCTTACTCGTCGAAATCAGGTGGATTAAAATTCTATACACTGAAGATTGGAAGATTGATGAGAATGCAACAGGTAGGTGATAGTGTGACGAAAGTTGAGAGGTGAGCTCTACACCGTCTCTTCTAAGTATTGTGGCCAAAAATATTACAACCTCTCACGTACGTCTCATGAAGGACTCCAATGAAAAAATTAGGGGCTAATATAAAGGTTGCTAGAGAATGACAGCAGCAGAAAATCCGTCTTTTCTTTTCTCGATAAATAAGAGGCAACATCCTTCTGTGACTTTTATGTGCCTATAAATGGAGGGACTGACATTTTAATAGGTGAACTATATTTGCATCTATATGATTCCTTCACAAGTCATAGTACGGTGTATGGTGCAGCGTATCCTGCAGCACTAGCTGTCATTCCAATACAGAGAGGGATACAGACTGCCTGTACGTCTCCCTATGAGCGCTAATTTTTCGTGCCTTACCTACGTGGTCCTCATGCAGAATGTACATTGAGGGTACTAGAATCCCTTTGTGGTCAGCTTCCAATTCTAATTCTCTCATAGTGTTTCTTGAAAAGAACATCACCCTCCCTCTGGGGACTCCCATTTCAGTTCTCGAAGCATGTGCCCACTAATTTGGCGGGAGCCAATGGGAACACCTCGATAGGGCTGCATTCTGAGGGGAACTTAGGTCTGCAGAGTCGTACACGTTTGGGATGTGGCGGTCAGTAGACAAGTATTTTGATATTGGTCACTGCATCAGCCTTTCTGGGATATTTCAAAAACATATCTCAGAAAGTTTCGGCTTGCAGGAGGGATGGTGCAAAACATAATATTCAACACCCTGGTATTTCAGCGCACAGTCCTCCTGGAAAGGATAGGACAACTTTTGGGAGCCTGGATTCATTAACAGTTGTCCAGCCAGCGTGGACAGAGGCGGGTTGTCGGCTGGTAGCTGTACATCTCTGACGTGCAGGCAGAGGTTCGTGCCCCAGTGACAGCTGTTCACATGCAATCTGCGAAGAGAGTGAAACATCCTACTGCCCCCATAGACCCACAGTCCTCCTGAAAAGGATAGGACAGCTTTTGCGAGTCTGAATTCATTAACAGTTGTCCATAACTGCTGCTGCTGCCACTCACAGACAGACAACACTAGGAAATGTAGTGGTGCCAGTAAACACGAGAAGAAAACGAAACGCCACTATCCCTATTACACGATGCCTAACTACCAATGCCACCAATGCTAGCCACAACACGGCTCAACACCCTTCTTCTCCTTTCCCAAGGTGGCTTCCATCGACTCCCACTCCCAGACGATGCCCTCTTTCCCTCCATTTATCCCTCCTATCAACTCTGATCGTCACCTCCCCCTCTCTTCCTCTGTCCTTTTCCTGGGCTCCCTCTCCCCCTCTTTCCATCCTGTTTTTTCCTCTCTATGGCTACCTTCTGTCCCCCGAGTCCTTTTTCTCCCCCCTCCACTGCCATTCCCACTCCTCACGTCTACCCGCCCCCCCCTTTTTCTATGTCCCCTCCCTCCATCGGCTCCCCCCTTTTTTCTTTTCGTCTGCTCCGCCCCCTTTTCCCCCTCATCGGTCTGGGTCCTCCCTCCCCCGCCTGCTACTGTGACGCCTCTATAGTGCTGTTTTAAGTGAGTGCTCAGTGTTATTCATCCCCTATCAATGTTGGGAACAGCTACCATATTGTCGCTAGTTGTGTTTTTTATCTCATGTGAACAGAAACCAGACTGTTGCCATGTTTTTTAATTGTGCCTGTCTGTTTACTATGTGTTTTAATCAGCATCACGAACTGTTTGTTTTTACATCTTCCTCACATCTTTTTCTGCATGTTTCAGTTTTTAACAGTCACCGTTTTATGGCCTGCTATTATTGTTTTCATATCTCCTAAGAGAAGAGAATAGAAGCTTTCGAAATGTGGTGCTACAGAAGAATGCTGAAGATTAGATGGGTAGATCACATAACTAATGAGGAGGTACTGAACAGAATTGGGGAGAAGAGGAGTTAGTGGCACAACTTGACAAGAAGAAGGGACCGGTTGGTAGGACATGTTCTGAGGCATCAAGGGATCACAAATTTAGCGTTGGAGGGCAGCGTGGAGGGTAAAAATCGTAGAGGGAGACCAAGAGATGAATACACTAAGCAGATGGATGTGGGTTGCAGTAAGTACCGGGAGATGAAGAAGCTCGCTCAGGATAGAGTAGCATGGAGAGCTTCATCAACCACAACAACAACAACAATATCCTAATTCTGTTTTTTAACTTTTCTGTAGGCTGCAGAGTGACGTATTGTGCTGCTGCCAACACCCCCCCCCCCCCCCCTGGTGGGGAATCGAAATCCAATAAAGAAAAAAAAAGAGAGGCACATTCCCTCGCTGAGTCCCTGCATCGCCTCCTTGACTGTTTCCCTCCCACATCCTTCCCTCCCCGGTCCTCTTCGTTGCGCCCCCACCCATCTCCCCCCTCTCCTTCCATCCCTCCCTTCTACTGTCCTCTCCCCTCTCTTCTCCTCTCCTGTCCTCACCTCTCCTCTCCCCTCCCCTCCTCCCCCTCTCTCTTTTTCTCGCCTACCCCCCCCCTTATTCCCTCCCAAGTCCTCTTCGTTGCGCCCCCACCCATCTCCCCCCTCTCCTTCCATCCCTCCCTTCTACTGTCCTCTCCCCTCTCTTCTCCTCTCCTGTCCACACCTCTCCTCTCTCTCCCCTCCTCCCCCCTCTCTCTTTTTCTCTCCTACCCCCCCTCTTATTCCCTCCTCTGTCCTCCCTAGTCTGTATGCCCCTGGAAGATCCTTTCTGTTTTCTCATTATCGTCAGTGTACTACACCAGCGTTATGTTTGGTGCTGTTCTCCTGTGCGTGAAGAGCTGTAATTTTAATTGTGTGCTGGAGTTGTACAAAGTATTATTGTCAGTGACTGTTATGTGCTGCACTGTCTGTCGACACTTTTACGATCCAGTGTGTGGTTTTGTTTTGTGTGCGCTAATTTTTTACGGTTTTTATCTGAATTTTACAGTCGTCCCTTTTTTCTCTATTCTCTTTCGTACTGTTCTCTCTTTTTTATGTACACTCCTGGAAATTGAAATAAGAACACCGTGAATTCATTGTCCCAGGAAGGGGAAACTTTATTGACACATTCCTGGGGTCAGATACATCACATGATCACACTGACAGAACCACAGGCACATAGACACAGGCAACAGAGCATGCACAATGTCGGCACTAGTACAGTGTATATCCACCTTTCGCAGCAATGCAGGCTGCTATTCTCCCATGGAGACGATCGTAGAGATGCTGGATGTAGTCCTGTGGAACGGCTTGCCATGCCATTTCCACCTGGCGCCTCAGTTGGACCAGCGTTCGTGCTGGACGTGCAGACCGCGTGAGACGACGCTTCATCCAGTCCCAAACATGCTCAATGGGGGACAGGTCCGGAGATCTTGCTGGCCAGGGTAGTTGACTTACACCTTCTAGAGCAAGTTGGGTGGCACGGGATACATGCGGACGTGCATTGTCCTGTTGGAACAGCAAGTTCCCTTGCCGGTCTAGGAATGGTAGAGCGATGGGTTCGATGACGGTTTGGATGTACCGTGCACTATTCAGTGTCCCCTCGACGATCACCAGTGGTGTACGGCCAGTGTAGGAGATCGCTCCCCACACCATGATGCCGGGTGTTGGCCCTGTGTGCCTCGGTCGTATGCAGTCCTGATTGTGGCGCTCACCTGCACGGCGCCAAACACGCATACGACCATCATTGGCACCAAGGCAGAAGCGACTCTCATCGCTGAAGACGACACGTCTCCATTCGTCCCTCCATTCACGCCTGTCGCGACACCACTGGAGGCGGGCTGCACGATGTTGGGGCGTGAGCGGAAGACCGCCTAACGGTGTGCGGGACCGTAGCCCAGCTTCATGGAGACGGTTGCCAATGGTCCTCGCCGATACCCCAGGAGCAACAGTGTCCCTAATTTGCTGGGAAGTGGCGGTGCGGTCCCCTACGGCACTGCGTAGGATCCTACGGTCTTGGCGTGCATCCGTGCGTCGCTGCGGTCCGGTCCCAGGTCGACGGGCACGTGCACCTTCCGCCGACCACTGGCGACAACATCGATGTGCTGTGGAGACCTCACGCCCCACGTGTTGAGCAATTCGGCGGTACGTCCACCCGGCCTCCCGCATGCCCACTATACGCCCTCGCTCAATGTCCGTCAACTGCACATACGGTTCACGTCCACGCTGTCGCGGCATGCTACCAGTGTTAAAGACTGCGATGGAGCTCCGTATGCCACGGCAAACTGGCTGACACTGACGGCGGCGGTGCACAAATGCTGCGCAGCTAGCGCCATTCGACGGCCAACACCGCGGTTCCTGGTGTGTCCGCTGTGCCGTGCGTGTGATCATTGCTTGTACAGCCCTCTCGCAGTGTCCGGAGCAAGTATGGTGGGTCTGACACACCGGTGTCAATGTGTTCTTTTTTCCATTTCCAGGAGTGTATATGTACACAATATTGTCTCCTATTTGTTCTTTCAAATGTCTTCCTTTGTATAATAAATGACTTTCGGCTGAAGAGCAGTGCATATGCTGCTGCCAGGCTGCCCCGGATGGGTCAATGAAATCCAATAAAGGAAAAAAAAGGAGGTGCATTCCCCCCTACCCTCCATCTCTATACCGTTTATCTCTTTTTCCGAGGTGGCTTCCATCAACTCCCCCTCCCAGATAATACTGTCTCTCCCTCCATTTATCCCTCCTATCAACTATGATCTTCACCTCCCCCTCCCTCTGTCTTTTCCTAGGCTTCCTCTTCCCCCCTTTCATCCTGTTTTTTCTCCACCTACCCACTCCTTGACTTCATTCTCTCTCCCACCGAGTCCATTTTCTTTCCCTCCCTTGCTGCCCCCTTTTTACTGTGCCCTCTCCCTCCATCAGCTCCCTACCTTCACCCCCCGCTCATACCCATTTGTCTTTATACCCTATGGTGCAGTATTATCTGTGAGTGTTCAGTATTGTGCGTCCCCTTTTTAAAGTGTTGCGAACAGAAACCAGACTGTCACGGTGTTTTTAATTGTGCCTGTCTATTTCCTAAGTGTTTTTAATCAGCATTACTGACCCCCTTTGTTTTTTATGTTTTATTCACAACTTTTTTGCCATGTACCAGTTTTAAACTGTCACCATTTTATCACCTCTTTTCATTGTTATATCTCCTCATTATGTTTTAACTTTATCTGTAGGCTGCAGAGCGGCTTATTACGCTGCTGCCAGCCCCCCTCCCCCCTCTGGGGGGGGGGGGGATTGAAATATAATAAAGAAAAATAAGAAAAGAGGGGCACTGGGACAGTGGATCACTGTTCGAATATTATTATTTCCCAGCTGCAGCTTTCGCCTGTAATTCAGTGACAGTTGCTATATAGAGCTATTGGGTAGACTGGCTCAGCAAATCTTCTGTGCTAGGCTAATACTGAAAATATCATCTCCACATCCAGCAGGTGGCTACTCGCCTGTACTTCGGCGAGAACTTACTGTCGTCTTATTATTACCACTTATCCTGTCCATAAAGGGCACTTCGCTAGACTTCCTGGAGCAACTCTCCAGTCAAAATATCGACTCCACATGTATCACTTTATGATGAAACTGGATTGACTTACTGTCTAGTGATCGATCAATGACAACTCAAATTGTTTAAGTAAACAATGTCCTGCAATGCATACAAAATAATAAGCTTATGTCTGTCCTGTAACGTAGCCCAGTACACACTGTGTCCTTTTCCTGCCAGTTCCCA
Organism: Schistocerca cancellata; assembly: GCF_023864275.1. Classification (NCBI taxonomy): domain Eukaryota; kingdom Metazoa; phylum Arthropoda; class Insecta; order Orthoptera; family Acrididae; genus Schistocerca; species Schistocerca cancellata. The sequence continues at coordinate 9,149,431 of NC_064626.1, forward strand.
GAAGGGAGAGTCAACAGCGCCCTGTTGTGGTATTTCGAACTAGGTCTGTTGGTCTCTGAACCTGAAGGTGAAAACACTAAATTCGGTATTCCCACCAATAAATTTGAATTTCCATCCATTTTGAATGCCTTGCCAAAATTTCAGTTTCCGCCATATCCAGGGGTGGCAGTGGATGGGGCGGGAAGGGGAGGGGAGGGAAAGGGTAAGGAACATGTGCCAACTAGGGAAAACCCATGATGTCATCATGGGATGGGGTAAATAATTCATCAATTTAATTCATTTGCATAGCTAATTTCTTATCAAACTAATATCAAAATTTGACCTTAACCAGCTTTGTTCCTCTACTGGCTATATGTGAAACAAGTTAGCTCCCACTATGCGCTGTATGAAGGCGTTCGACGTTGCACTAGAAACTTGTAGTGATGCTGTCACAAATGCACCTAAGACCACACAGCATTTGGAAAAAATGCATAGCTAGCACAAAGACAATCTAGGTTGACAGATTTGGGATGAAGGTATGCAAACATCAGGATGTAGATCACCGAAACGAAGAAAAGAACAATAAAACAAAAATGGTGCATACCAGCAGTAAATGTTTCATCAAAATCAGTTAATTTCATGTCAAAATCAGGTCATATAATAGATTCAACGAGAGAAGTGCTCGGATTGTAAAATAACAGTTTCATTGGCCTATAGGATATGTGTCTATAAGCGCGATACAGACTGCCGTAAAAAAATTAGTACACCTGGAAAAACGACGTCGATTTTGATCTGATGACGCCATCTGGTACCTGTTGGACGGTAGATGCGCCAACAATAGTTTCAACGTAGTCCGCCAACAGGTAGCGTAAGGGCATAGCTACCAGAGGTTGGTCCCAGTCGGAAGGCTCTCTGTGGGGCAAACGTGTGCAGCACACAGGCGACATTCGCGTCCCCTACAGCCAACTGAGCGAGTCACATTGTGACCTTCCGGTTAGCGAGGTGGTTTACACACAAGTTGGACATGCTGATATCAGTAGTCACGTGAACATTCTCACACCCCTGGACACAGTCGACCGCCAGGATCGTCGTATTGGAAGGGCTGCAGTGGCAGAGCGTACGTCTACTGCACAACAGAAAAGAGGGCTTGTCAGTCCGGAAGTGTATATACCAACTGTCGCGAATCGGTTATTAGCACATAGTTCGTTATATCAGACTGCAAATTGCGTTAATCTCAATATACATAAACAACAGACACAGACGTTTCCACAGAATTTTTAAATAATTTTTGATGAATGCAGATTTGATTCCTTCTACAACATGCTTATGTTGGAAGTCTTTGAGGGCCAAGGTTGCAGATGGCCACATCAGAGATTCACGTTGCATTCCACATGCAAGCCAGCAGGTCAGGCACGGAGATGAATTGATTCTAGAGCGATTTCCTCCTGAATTATGTAGCATCGTATGTTTACACACATCTCTCGTAATCTCCAGTTGTGAATTACCGTCCAATAGCATTCGAGATGTATTCAGGTCAGATGAATTTGATGGCTAAGGCACCAATGCATTGGTGATAGGGACAGCCAGTAAGGCGACGTGACTTTACTCGCCCAGACTACTGCGGGATACGTCGTTGTACTATCGGATGACCCAGGTTTATTTCATAGGTACAGTCAATATCGGCGCCATTAGTTCCACGATCAAAACCCAGCTGCTGAAGGACATGACTCAGGCAGTGCTTCTTCAAGAGGTCCATTCCGATCGACACCTGTATTTTTATGGATACACTTCTTACAGCAACCCAACTACCAAAGATGGTGATAGAACGGCCATACGCGAGGGCATAGAGGCAGCTGACATTCAGTATTTACCACCAGCACTGTGTGAGTCTGGAATGGAGAAGCACAGAGCAAACAGCCTATTACGCTACTGAGATCGCTATTTTAAGGCACCACACAGCACTTAGTGGCGGACAGGGACTTTAACAGGATCTTACCCTCCGAGGATCAGATCCGTCACCTTTCCACTCAGCCAGTGTGTTGGACACGATCTGCCTTCCCCGAGATCTTAGGGCAGCTACTGTCAGCGCCGAGCAGCGGCCCACTGAAGTCACCAACCATTAGCTCTCCATCTGTATTATGATTCCCTCACGAACACCGCGGATTATTAACATCAACATTCTCTGGGACGAGGCCTGCCATCTGCCCATCACTGATATTTGGTACAAATGTTACATCTACGTCATACCTATGATGCTGGCCGCTGTGGCCGAGCCGCTCTAGGCTCTTCAGTCTGTAACCGCGCTGCTACTACGGTCGCATGTTCCAATCCTGCCTCGGGTATGGATGTGTGCGATGTCCTTAAGTTAGTTAGGTTTAAGTAGTTCTAAGTCTAGGGGACTGATGACCTCAGGTGTTAAGTCCCATAGTGCTCAGAGCCATTTGAACCATATCTATGATCCTGCGCCAAACTGCGGCACTATTTGTCACATACTCATGGCGCACAGGGGAGACAGGCCTCTTTGGCAACAAGAGGGCTCTAGTTTTACTATTTGGTCTTAGGGAAATTAGTGTCACAACCACGTTCGGAGGTGCGCGAAACGGTTGTCCCCCACACATAGGCGCGTCTCCTGCAGATCATGGCGGCCAGCCTGGTAGGCGTGTGGGTTCACGCAAGGCTGCAAGATTCCGTCCCAGATGAATGTGCTTCTGTCCATCGCGTCGTCAGACAACGTAGACATCGCAGGAGGCGGTGGACGGACAACGTCCAGAGACACAGACCGCCATCTTCTGTGCCATCACAGATTATTTCTGTATCTGGTTGCTCAATGGCCTGACAATGACGTTGAGGAAAGGTCACAAGGAGACCCAAACATTCTTGGAGGTCATCACACTGGAGACATTGTACGCGGTCCTGTCACAGTGTGTAAGAAACAAATCGCCTGGACCTGTCGCTTGAATTTTATAGCACCTTTCCTGGCTTGATGCGGGTCGTTTGGCGACAGAAGTGCTGCGAACTTCTGGCCCTGGACGTTTGCAACTCTAGAATTTTTGGAGGGCATGGGAATTCCTGTGCCAAAACCGAACGAATGGTGCGTACCGCGAAACTTCCTCCCACTGATTTTAGTGAATTCGAATTACAAGCTGTTCGCACACATACTTTCTACTCGCCTAAGGATGCCATTCACGGAGACCAAACATCTCTAGGAGGTGTTAGTAATATCCACATTCCGGTTAAGCTCATGGAGAGATTGGTGGCGCTCATGGCGGGGTGTCATTTAGAAGACGCCCTCTTGGCAGTCGACCTAGACCACACGTTCTACCGAGTTGAGCATAGTTTCTTGTGGGCTGTCTTAGAATAGATGGGTCAGGGCCCGATACTGGTTGGTGTGGTTTTCCCTCTGTGGGGCCTCTTCCACAATCCTGGTCAATGGCTACCAATCATCACCACGAGCTATTGAGCGCTCAGTGTGACAAGGATAACGTATCACAGACTTATAATGATCTGCACACAAGTTCGTCTCCATATCTTTCCAACGCACGAATTCATTATGCGGATACACTCTGTGTACGCCTACCTTGTCCCGAAACTTGCTCATTAAACACAAGTTCTCCCTATGCCCACTGCAGTACTGCCAAATTCCAGACGGCCTTTGATCGTTTCGTCAGCGATGGTGGGAGTTCAAGACTGGAAGCATTAGAATGATAGATGTGCGAAATAGGACGCATGCTCTCTTTCTGTGAACGATGCTTCGGACAGGGAAACCCTCCCCAGCACACTGACTGGGGAGATGAAGCGACTGATTGCTATCGGACGTATCGGGCCGCCAGTGACGTCACATTCGCACGTGTCTGGTGGACACGAGTTATCTGTTGGATATCCTACCGACTACGTGGGCGCCTACAGCCAAGGACTTCTACTGATATTTTCAACGCCTGCTAATGTGGCTGAACTCCGACATCCGACAGTTGGCTGCAAGCGGCAGTGGAGTAACATCCATTCTCCTTTACCTCCCATTGCGATAAGGCGCCTGTGGTATGTGAAGCCGATTGCAAAATTCTCCACCCAACATTTATACACTATATATCTTGTTGAGGACCCTCTGTGCCCAAAAAACGCCTCTGTCAACGCCTGCATGCGCCATTTTGTTTTTAATGCGGCTGCCGACTGTTGGCTCCTCAGAAGCCGCACCTCGCCATTGTAGCTGCGACGGACACCTCAGTCCGCAGAGCCCACAGACACTGACGACACTTACCGCCCTACTACTCGACATAATGTCACGGTGTGGGTTAAAGGCATGCCGCTTGTCAGGGTGTAGCAGAGTTGTTACATTTTTCGCACTACTTAACAAGCAGCTACACGGTTTTAAGGCGTAAGGCATCGTTCTTTGCGAATTACTTGGGGTCATTGTTTACGCATCCTCCAGGCCATTGGGGTGTATGGGGTGAGAGAAGAGACTGAAGGTATAGCACAGGATCGGCTGACGTCAGACATCAATTGATAACACAGCTCTACAAAATAAAATTTTTTTTTTCGTTGCCAGGGAAGTTTGAACGAAAATGGGATATTGTTATGATACTCATTCCGAGTATATTTGTACTTTTTCCAAATTGGCTCTGGTTTTTGAGATATAGGTTATTTGTGGAAATGAGAGTTTAACGTGGATAATATCGACTGCAGGGTCCATATATGGTGTAATGTATTTGCTACCTGTTTTTTAATTAGTGATATTGTACTATCTTTATTAAACAATTGTGCTCAGGGAGTGCATCTGTGTGGTTGAGGATTACATCATGCAAACATCACACTGTCAGCATGTGTTCAGTCCTGTTGTGCGGTGCGTGTGTTGAAGATATTGAGGGTTGTGCAGATTTGAATTCGGCGGTACTCGACATTAATTTGTTGGCCGAGGTAATCCCCGCAACAGCCGATAGGTAGCGTTCAGTGTAAACAAGAAAAATGGCGATGGTCGAAAGTCACACACATGTGCAGTGCAGCTTCAAGGAGATAGAACCTTTTCATCGCGACGTAGCAAATCAGAGGTGAGTATTCATTTCACACAAAACAATTAATGATGTTTGTTGGATGTGATTGACATGCAAATACAAGAAAGTTCTGCATAATATGTAGTATTTGTGCAATTTTGTTTTAGCAAAACATGAGTTCTTCACGCCGTCTTTGCGTGAACCATCCAGATGAGTTCTGCTACATTTGTGGTGAATACGTTCTTCAAAAGAACAGGAAGAATATCACTCCTTTTGTGAAGGAAGCGTATCTGGCATATTTCGGAATTAAACTTGGAGATCAAGACAAGGCGTGGGCACCCCATAAAGTTTGTAAATGCTGTGTGGAATGCTTACAGCAGTGGACAAAACGAAAAAGGAAAAGCTTAAACTTCGGAGTGCCTATGGTATGGCGAGAGCAGAAGAACCATACAGATGATTGCTATCTTTGCATTGTTAATGTGAAAGGTTTTAATAGGTTCAAAAAACGAAAGTGGGAATATCCCGATTTGGAGTCAGCAAGAAGACCGGTGGTGCACAGCAACGATGTTCCTGTACCAACCTTCACAACATTACCCACGCTAACATCATCAGATGACGAGGTGCACGGCGAGGAATGTACAAGTAGTGGTTCGGAATACGAAGGACGTGAGACACAACCCCAGCAGTTCGACCAGAAGGAGCTCAGTGACTTGATACGAGAACTCAATCTTTCAAAGCAAGCATCAGAACTCTTAGCATCCAGGCTTAAGGAAAAGAACTGTCTTCACCCAAGTGTTAAAATAACAGCTTACCGGACGAGGAAAAAACCTTCTTCCATACTTCAACCAAGAAGAGGTTATAGTGTATTGCAGCAATATACCTGGACTTTTACTTGAATTGGGGCCGCCGGAATATAGACCAGAGGACTGGCGTCTCTTCATAGACAGTTCCACTAGAAGTTTAAAATGTGTTCTCCTACACAATGGCAATCGTTACGCATCTATTCCAATTGCCCACTCAACAAAACTTTGTGAAGCATATGCTAACATCAAGATGGTTCTGCAGAAAATTCAGTATATGCAGCACCAGTGGTTGATTTGTGTTGATTTGAAAATGGTGAACTTCTTGCTTGGACAACAAAGTGGATACACAAAGCACCCATGTTTTATCTGCATGTGGGATAGTAGGGCAAAGCACGAACATTGGAAGCAGAAAACATGGCCTCCAAGGGAACATATGGCTGATGGTGAAGCAAACATCATTAATGAACCTCTGGTTAGTAGGGACAAGATTGTTCTTCCACCATTACATATTAAGTTAGGACTAATGAAGCAATTCACCAAAGCTTTAGACAAAAATGGTAATTGCTTCACATACATCTGCAATACGTTCCCTGGACTCAGTAGTGAAAAACTTAAGGCAGGAATATTTGATGGTCCTCAAATTCGCAGGCTCATCAACGATACCAATTTTACAAGTGTCATGACTGTCACTGAAGCATCGGCCTGGAACAGTTTTGTCGCTGTTGTAAAATGTTTTTTGGGCAATCATAAAGCTCCCAATTACGAGGAACTGGTCAAAAACATGCTCACTAACTTTCAAAACTTAGGAGCTAACATGAGCATAAAATTGCACTTCCTTCACAGCCACTTGGATCGATTTCCTCGTAATATAGGTGATTTCAGTGAGGAACAAGGAGAGCGGTTCCATCAAGATATGAAAGGAATAGAGGAAAGATATAAAGGAAGATGGGACAGGCATATGATGGCAGATTATTGCTGGAATCTGCAACGTGACTGTTCTGAAGAGACCTATAAAAGGAAAGCGTGCAGGAAGCGGTTCGTCATGGAGGGAAAATAATATACTTATAGAGAAACTTTTCAATTATGTTTTATACGTGGACAAATGCCTATCAGGTTTTCATAGAAGCTATTTATAAAGATTATTTTCTTTTTTCATTTTAGTTTGTAGCGCTCGAGTTCAGTATTAGCAATTTTTTCTAATTTTTTGAATAAATCATGCATTATCTCAAAAACTAGAGCCAAATTGCATAAATGGTTGCTATATTCGTCCTCAGCACCACTAACCCATCCTAAAGCCACTCAAATATCCTTGGGAAGAAAATGAGTGTTGACCAGTGTAATTATAGGGTGTTTAACCCTCGATAAATGTGAAGACGACCCGGACATCCCGCCATGTGGCTGCTGTAGACACTCTGGGAAAAAAGATAAAAAGAAAAATACATAAATAAAAAGCATCGTATCTTTTCTGTTCTCATTCCTTTTTTTACTGCATGATAGGATGCGTGTTTCGTTTCTGCCCGCGGGCGAAGCGTGAAGTAGTGGCAAAAATCTGTCCTTGTTAGCTTTTAGTTTGAACGTGGCGGTGCCATTCCTATTATATCAACATACTCTGAAAGGAATCTAATTGGTATATAATGTGGACCAGAAGACTTACCTATATTAAGTCCACTGGGCTACTTCATTCCGCCAAAGATACCTACTTCTAAGTTTCTCATGGTGGTCCCAGTTCTTGATTCGAATTCTGGAATAATTAATTCGTCTTCTTCAGTGAATGAATTTAATAACTCAGCTTTGTGGCACTGTCATCGCTATTACGCAGTGAAAGTGTTCCTGGCGTCAGTGTACTTTTGTACGACCAGAACATCCCTGGATTTTCTGTCAGATTTCGAAACAGAGTTTCGTTCTGGAAACCATTAAAAGCATCTCGCTCTGAAGACCGTGCCAAATTTCGAGCTTCTGTAAAACTTCGTCAATCATGTGTATCATTCTTTTAAATTTGGTACGCTTTGTTCTTTGCTTCTGCAACAATGTTAGGACGTCTTTTGAGTACCACGGTGGATCAGTTGTGTCTCTTAATAGTTTATTTGATATAAATCTCCCAACTGCTGTCGATACTGTTTCTTTGAATTTGAACTACATCTGGTCTACAATTAGGAAGGAATCGAAGCTGTCTCTTAGGAAGACGACTAGCGAACTGTATCTCCTTTTTTAAATAGATATATTTTTCATTTATTTTTGGGGTGTTCGGATGTTACAGTTTTCAGCCTCGCGACAACGACCTTGTGGTCACTATTTCCTATATCAATCATGATGTTCCCTATTTCTTAGGAATCTTCGTTGCTAAGAGGTCGAGTATGTTTTCGCTACTTTTTACACTTCGTGTGGGGTTTTGAAGTAATTCTTCAAAAAATTTTAGGAGGAAGCATTTAATACGATTTCGGACGATGTTTTACGCCCATCAACGAGTATTTTCGCCAATATTTCGAGGGTAAATTGAAGTCACCATCAACTATAATTGAATGACTGGGGTACGAATTTGAAATGAGTCTCAAGTTTTCTTTGAACTGTTCAGCAACTGTATCATCTGAGTCGGGAGGTCAGTATTCAAGGTGTCAAGTATAAGCTAACCATACTAACCACCAGGAAGTACCTACACCAGTTTCGGTAGAAAATAGACAACTTTTAACAGCATCAAACACGGCACCAGCAACTGTATTTAATCTTTCCTTCCTGAACCCATCTTTCAGCATCAATAACGATTTGTCCTTCCGAGCTCTCTATTAGCGCCCGGAGCTCGGTTCCTTGGCAACTACGACAGCTTACTAGTATAATAGTAGTCTACCTTTCTCCTGTGTTTGACCTGCACCCTCTGAAAATGAAATCATTTTTCTTGTTTCCTGAAGCAGTCTAATCTGAAAACACCACTCCAGCCTCCATTACATTTGTTGCTATTTCCTTTATATAGTGAACCCCTGACTAATTAAGTGGAAAAAATAGCAACATCATGTGACACAAGGTGAGGAATCTACAGCCTACATGGCTGCAGGCCCACCTGAGCCTCTGATTCAAGCCCTGCACTTGGCTGTGTACCAGAGGTCCGCAGTCGCTCCAGTCAGATGGTGAGGTCTGCCTTCATCTCACAAGTAAGAGTGGCAGTCTTTACAAATTCAGATAGCTGCCTGAAACCAGAGAGTATCTCTTCTGATGTTAAGTGGCACACATCATCAGTTCCAACATATGGCTGCACCCTGCATTCTTCCACTGCATCTGGAAGCACCCTCTCCACATTAGGAATGACTCCTCACGGTATGCTTAAAGACTGCACACCGTATTTCTTCGCCTCCTCAGTAGCTGTATCCATAATGGACTCTGTTATGCACCTAACACTGGAATTTCCAACTACCAATCATTCCACCCTCTGTAAATGCCCAACTCGTGCAGGTTGTGAAACTTCATCTGAAACAGAACAAGCGACTGTACATGCCTCAAAATCTTTGTCAGCCACAGATAGTGTCCGACACCTGAATGTCAGACGAACTGTAAAATCTTTTGTTGCCTGCTGCACGACCTCAGTGCCTGCAGTAACTGGGGCAACCACAAGTGCAGTAACTGGGGCAACCACAGGCGGACAGGTGGGACAGATCCCCCCGTCAGGGCCTCCACAGTGACGCCCACTGCCGACAGCCTCGAACTGCATCACTGAAGTCAGCACCACCCGGAGCTGCGAGTGGAGGGTCACCGGCATAGCCTCCGACGGAATACAGCGATTACAGCCCCTATCTGTACTAAAGACGACGGAACTGTGCACAAGATAGTAAGTAAAACGTTAAATCTTGCCTAACAAACACAAAAACGTGCAGTAAATTTAATAATTAAAACTACTAAGTACACAAGTAACAGTATATAAATTGCTCTTGTTTGCAGCTCTTAAAAATATTCAGAAACGGACACCTCGCCTTTAGCGCTGCCACCTTACTGACAGTCTATTTGTCTAACCGACCTGCCTGTCGCAAGTAGCTGGTGCTCGGACTCGGGGGATGCGGACAAGTCGGCCCTGCTGCACCTGACGATGCTCGTTATCGACCGCGCCCGGCCCGCTGCTAGGCGGCTATTTCTGGCCGGACCGCCGCGCCTGGCTGCCCTGCGCACTTACTTTCTGTACCTCGCGAGAAGGCGAGGAGGAAGAATGAGGCGCTCGCAACAAGTGCGCCCCCGCCCGCCGTCAGGCCACAACACACACTGCGAGTCTATTTATAACTCGCGGCTTGTCGGACACCTTCTGGACTCGATCCAGGTGGCGGCCAAACGCGAAACGCCCATCTGCTTTGTGACCGCAGCACTCACGCGTCTGACAGGCGGTCAACACAGAGCCACGAAAAACTTACCTTCTTTACAGACACGAGACCAAATTTAAGCAATAAATTGAAATAAACAACTTTTACGTCTTATTTGCCCCCCCCCCCCTCCCCCCGATAACTGTGTAATTATGAACAATCATTTTGTTCTTGCCCTTTGTTTCGAGGCACGTATGGCGAAAAAGTCCTTTTTTAAAAATGTATTAGTAAATCATAAAATTCACTTGTTTCTCTAACGTTTACAACGTTGTCGAATGGCTCTTGGTTATTGCTATAAGTACAATATTGAGGTACAGTCAGGAATATAAAAAATACGAAAATTATGTTATAAATTTAAAAATTTTACAATATAATAACATTTTACGGCGTTAGAAACTTGTAGGAACCGTTCCTCTCTGCAGCCAGCGCACCCTCCCCCCCCCCCCCTCTCCCACGAGTCTTCGTCACGGTTCGTGCAGCGGCGTGCTGCCTCACTGTGGCGTGTCCACTTTAGTGTGGACTGGTGGACTGTAGACACGTAGCTGCCGACAAACCCAAATATTCATTACAGTAATTACTTTCTAGGCGATAGTGAAAACCATACGAGTTGCGGAGGTGTGTCATTCGCGAAGCAGTGCGTCGAAAGAAACGGCTCACCGAGATGAACTGCAGAAGGAGCGAGGCCTCGTTCGTTCGGTCGGTCCCAGTCTTTCTCGGATTGTCAATCGTCCTTCATTCCAGCTCCACCGATCTTCGTCCATCTGTAAGTTACTCTCTTGTTCAATTTAAACATGTTCCCGATATTTCCATTTCTCTTTCTTCGCGTATATCATTCACCGTCCAACACAGGTATCTTGCAACTTTGTTATAAATATACACGCATATCAAAATGGACGCAGGAGGTGACAGTATGCTGCAGTTCGTTTTTTGATATTCTAGGGCATTTTCTTGAGAGAAATGTGACCACGATTTCAAATAATATTCATCAATGGCTATATTTAAGTTTAACTTATATATTCCAAAAAATCGTTAAAAATTAAAATTTTCAAATCAAACAATACAAAATTATACAGCTGTGCGTTTCATTTTCACTTTCACCTTCTGAGGTACATCTCGCAGTCCTCCGAAGGGACTGAATGCCAGTCGGCCTGCGTGGAATACTTTCTAATCTGTTCCGCTCCCTGAAGTGAGAAACTTTTCTAGTTCGAATGCGAAAGGTTCTCTAGCCGCCTGCTGGCTCACACTCATCTAACGAGGCAGCCTGGCAAGTGTGAGCGGTACCCGTGTGATATCCTCCACACGTAAATACTCGCGAACAAATTTCCCAAATCAGTTCTCATAAAAGTCGACAAATCGGCTCGAATGATTGCAATATTTTAGATTCTTTTAAGTGTAAAACAATTCGCGGTATCAGAATACTGTCAGTAGCTCGATGTGAAAAAAAAGTAGGAGGAGTAGAAACTATGGAACCGTCAAGTTGCCTGTTCCCTCCTCTTATTTAAATTACATACGTATAGTAAATGGAAAGGTTTCTGAAGACATACTTCAAACAATTTTGTAATCAAATGTATGTCTTTTTACTTTGAAATTCTCGTTAAACGTACAATACTACATAATTAAATATCAAAGGAACACCGAATGAGTACAACTGAACAGGTCCCGAAAAGGACCGGTCAGCAGTGAGCTAGTTTCTGAAGATGAACGACCTGGTGCACTCTAAAAACTGCCGCTGGTAGTGCTGTTACCAGTACCGCTAGCAGCACTACTGCAGACAGCGAGAGCGGCAGTTGCGGTGTCTCGCTCGCCTGCTGCAGCGGCCGCAACACGCCCCGGCCGCCTTCCGCAGTCTGAGCCGCGGCAGCTCAGTCGGGCTGCGACGCCTCCCGACGCTGCCCGCAGCTCCGACTCGCCTTTGTTCGGGGAGGAGGCTGCCACGGCGTCTCGCCATTTGGCCAGGAGCACCCGATAACGTACGAACACGCCACATTGAGTCATTCGCGGCACCACGCCTCTTTTCTTCGCAGGTGCGGACCGACGGCTCCGATGCGAGGGGAAACGGGAAGGGGGGGAGGGTTGGTACCGTTTTCCTCTCTCCCCCATACCCACCCTCTCTTCCCCTCGATCACCCAGAAATGTAATTTTCCGTCCAGCGTACATTTAGTGCGTAACAGATTTCGGCAATAATGACAACAAGATGCGTTAAGTTTTGTAGATAATAATAATAATAATAAAAACAATAATAATTTGTTTGCATTGCTTTAACACAGTGTCCAAGAAACTGTAATTCAGAAAAATGTAGCATTTGAACGCCAGTTTACTACATTTTGAGAACTATATGTGTCAAGTTACTGATTTAAGAGCCTTCTACTGAAATGTTGTTTGCGTGCTGGCGTTCATGCCTCCCCCCCCCCCTCTCCACGATAGTGCTCTACCTCCTCCCCCTCCCTACCCCCCTGTTTGGAACCGCAACTGTCTCCTGCCCTTTCTGTCTAGGACTCAAATTTTTAACGTACTACCGGCTTGACACGTCGGATACACCAGTTTCCTTAAGATCATCGGAGTAGAGCAACACTAGACACGGCCAGTAGTTGGGCAGGTACGAGTACTGTGCACACTGCCGGCTGCTTTCTCGGCAGACTTAGAGCCAACGACCTAGATTAAAGGCCAGCCGGATATGTCCGCGCTGGCGGGAACGCCAAGCGAGCCGTCCTCCCCTGCGCTGTTCGGGGGGAAGGAGGCCTGTGCCGGCACCCGGTGTCGCCCTCTCGCTTCCTCACCCTAACACGACGTAAATACGACACCACACTACACTCGCCAACCATTACATTTACACATATTAGATATACTTAACACACAACTCTCACACTTCCCAACGAAAGGCGCCATTGTTCACGAAGGATAACAAAAACTTTGCCTGTTACGCGACTGAATATCGGGGTCTCGCAGCCGACCGTGCCATACGGCTTCAGCTTCTTTACTGAACAGAAAGAACATGTCAACCGCGGCGTCCTTCGAGACGACCGTCCAGCTCCCCGTGCATTACACTGCACAGTTCTGGCCACCAGACGCCTCACCTTTATCACAAACATCACTCGCCACGTTCAGTCATTGTAAAGAGATAGGTTTTGTTCTGCTTTAGGGAGCAAAAAACAACCGTGGTCGTACCCACCCGAATGTAAAGAGAGCTCCAGTTCCACAGCGGACTACAGAACTACCCGGTGTTGAATAAACGAGGTTCTGTCCACATAAAATCCGTTGGAGATCCAACACGTGAAGCTTATGCAGCGTAGAGAAAAATCTCATGAATCCCATGAACCATGGACCTTGCCGTTGGTGGGGAGGCTTGCGTGCCTCAGCGATACAGATGGCCGTACCGTAGGTACAACCACAACGGAGGGGTATCTGTTGAGAGGCCAGACAAACGTGTGGTTCCTGAAGAGGGGCAGCAGCCTTTTCAGTAGTTGCAAGGGCAACAGTCTGGATGATTGACTGATCTGGCCTTGTAACAATAACCAAAACGGCCTTGCTGTGCTGGTACTGCGAACGGCTGAAAGCAAGGGGAAACTACGGCCGTAATTTTTCCCGAGGGCATGCAGCTTTACTGTATGATTAAATGATGATGGCGTCCTCTTGGGTAAAATATTCCGGAGGTAAAATAGTCCCCCATTCGGATCTCCGGGCGGGGACTACTCAAGAGGATGTCATTATCAGGAGAAAGAAAACTGGCGTTCTACGGATCGGAGCGTGGAATGTCAGATCTCTTAATCGGGAAGGTAGGTTAGAAAATTTAAAAAGGGAAATGGATAGGTTAAAGTTAGATATAGTGGGAATTAGTGAAGTTCGGTGGCAGGAGGAACAAGACTTCTGGTCAGGTGACTACAGGGTTATAAACACAAAGTCAAATAGGGGTAATGCAGGAGTAGGTTTAATAATGAATAGGAAAATAGGAATGCGGGTAAGCTACTACAAACAGCATAGTGAACGCATTATTGTGGCCAAGATAGATACGAAGCCCACACCTACTACAGTAGTACAAGTTTATATGCCAACTAGCTCTGCAGATGACGAAGAAATTGAAGAAATGTATGATGAAATAAAAGAAATTATTCAGATAGTGAAGGGAGACGAAAATTTAATAGTCATGGGTGACTGGAATTCGAGTGTAGGAAAAGGGAGAGAAGGAAACGTAGTAGGTGAATATGGATTGGGGCTAAGAAATGAAAGAGGAAGCCGCCTGGTAGAATTTTGCACAGAGCACAAGTTAATCATAGCTAACACTTGGTATAAGAATCATGATAGAAGGTTGTATACATGGAAGAACCCTGGAGATACCAAAATGTATCAGATAGATTATATAATGGTAAGACAGAGATTTAGGAATCAGGTTTTAAATTGTAAGACATTTCCAGGGGCAGATGTGGACTCTGACCACAATCTATTGGTTATGAGCTGTAGATTAAAACTGAAGAAACTGCAAAAAGGTGGGAATTTAAGGAGATGGGACCTGGATAAACTGAAAGAACCAGAGGTTGTACAGAGTTTCAGGGAGAGCATAAGGGAACAATTGACAGGAATGGGGGAAAGAAATACAGTAGAAGAGGAATGGGTAGCTTTGAGGGATGAAGTAGTGAGGACAGCAGAGGATCAAGTAGGTAAAAAGAGGAGGGCTAGTAGAAATCCTTGGGTAACAGAAGAAATATTGAATTTAATTGATGAAAGGAGAAAATATTAAAATGCAGTAAATGAAGCAGGCGAAAAGGAATACAAACGTCTGAAAAATGAGATCGACAGGAAGTGCAAAATGGCTAAGCAGGGATGGCTAGAGGACAAATGTAAGGATGTAGAGGCTTATCTCACTAGGGGTAAGATAGATACTGCCTACAGGAAAATTAGAGAGACCTTTGGAGAAAAGAGAACCACTTGTATGAACATCAACAGCTCAGATGGAAACCCAGTTCTAAGCAAAGAAGGGAAAGCAGAAAGGTGGAAGGAGTATATAGAGGGTCTATACAAGGGCAATGTACTTGAGGACAATATTATGGAAATGGAAGAGGATGTAGATGAAGATGAAATGGGAGATACGATACTGCGTGAAGAGTTTGACAGAGCACTGAAATACCTGAGTCGAAACAAGGCCCCCGGAGTAGACAACATTCCATTGGAACTACTGACGGCCTCGGGAGAGCCAGTCCTGACAAAACTCTACCATCTGGTGAGCAAGATGTATGAAACAGGTGAAATACCCTCAGACTTCAAGAAGAATATAATAATTCCAATCCCAAAGAAAGCAGGTGTTGACAGATGTGAAAATTACCGAACAATCAGTTTAATAAGCCACAGCTGCAAAATACTAACACGAATTCTTTACAGACGAATGGAAAAACTAGTAGAAGCCGACCTCGGGGAAGATCAGTTTGGATTTCGTAGAAATACTGGAACACGTGAGGCAACACTGACCTTACGACTTATCTTAGAAGAAAGATTAAGGAAAGGCAAACCTACGTTTCTAGCATTTGTAGACTTGGAGAAGGCTTTTGACAATGTTGACTGGAATACTCTCTTTCAAATTCTAAAGGTGGCAGGGGTAAAATACAGGGAGCGAAAGGCTATTTACAATTTGTACAGAAACCAGATGGCAGTTATAATAGTCGAGGGACATGAAAGGGAAGCAGCGGTTGGGAAGGGAGTAAGACAGGGTTGTAGCCTCTCCCCGATGTTATTCAATCTGTATATTGAGCAAGCAGTAAAGGAAACAAAAGAAAAATTCGGAGTAGGTATTAAAATCCATGGAGAAGAAATAAAAACTTTGAGGTTCGCCGATGATATTGTAATTCTGTCAGAGACAGCAAAGGACTTGGAAGAGCACTTGAACGGAATGGATGGTATCTTGAAGGGAGGATATAAGATGAACATCAACAAAAGCAAAACGAGGATAATGGAATGTAGTCGAATTAAGTCGGGTGATGCTGAGGGAATTAGATTAGGAAATGAGACACTTAAAGTAGTAAAGGAGTTTTGCTATTTGGGGAGCAAAATAACTGATGATGGTCGAAGTAGAGAGGATATAAAATGTAGACTGGCAATGGCAAGGAAAGCGTTTCTGAAGAAGAGAAATTTGTTAACATCGAGTATAGATTTAAGTGTCAGGAAGTCATTTCTGAAAGTATTTGTATGGAGTGTAGCCATGTATGGAAGTGAAACATGGACGGTTAATAGTTTGGACAAGAAGAGAATAGAAGCTTTCGAAATGTGGTGCTACAGAAGAATGCTGAAGATTAGATGGGTAGATCACATAACTAATGAGGAAGTATTGAATAGGATTGGGGAGAAGAGAAGTTTGTGGCACAACTTGACCAGAAGAAGGGATCGGTTGGTAGGACATGTTCTGAGGCATCAAGGGATCACCAATTTAGTATTGGAGGGCAGCGTGGAGGGTAAAAATCGTAGGGGGAGACCAAGAGATGAATACACTAAGCAGATTCTGAAGGATGTAGGTTGCAGTAGGTACTAGGAGATGAAGAAGCATGCACAGGATAGAGTAGCATGGAGAGCTGCATCAAACCAGTCTCAGGACTGAAGACCACAACAAACAAAACATGAAGCAAAACTTGTCCAAAGCAGAAATGACATAACTTATCGAAAGTTCGAAGAGAAAAGAAAACGCGCAGCTTTGTTATATGAAAGACAAAGTTGGGTGTGCTTTTTCACATCTCTACAGACGACTTAAACTTCTTCTCGTCAGCAGCCAACAGTAAGCTACGATAAAATTATGGCCACAAGGGGGAACATTCGTTTCTACGCCTACAGTACAGAAATTACTATGACGTTCTCTTCTCAGAAAGTAAGTGATGAAAGAGTCAACGGAAGTCTAATTGGAAACGTTTCTGCGGCTATTATTCTGTTTCTCACAGACCTCTTCAACTTCTCTTCGTTAGTGATATAAATTCTGCTGAGTGCAAACAGGTTTAATCCGACTAATACCTAATACTTGATACCTAAAACAAAATCACTTTCTGATTACAGGTACGACGTCATGTCACCTGCAGTATCCAAAGTTTTGGAGGTCACTGTTCATGAATAGCTGACTGACTACAATTATACATATTACACCCTCGACAAATGTCAAAAGGATTCCGAAAATACTATAGCATAGCAAATGTGTCAATCCAAATTATTCGTGATCCAAACAGGCCGTGGAAAAGCATGAAGTGAGCGGATTAACGCCAACTTATTTAAAAAAGACATTCCATCTGATATTACTTATGAAACTGATGCAGATGAATTTTTCACAAAGTAATAAACTGCAACTGGACAGGTGTCAACAAGTCGTCTGTGCACCGGAGAGGTCATCACAGGAACCCCGCGTTCTCTGCGGAATCGGGCAGGTTGAGTCCCTGGTCTGCTGCTTTTCTCCCTGTGTACCAAGCATATCAAGCTCAATAGCAGCCTGCGCTAAATAAACCATGTTGAAGTTTATCTGGGACTAAAGGATATGTACTCGTATTTCATTATGAAAGTTTGTAAGACGTGTATATTTCACATCGTTGAAAAGAAGGATGGATCACTCCGTTTAGTTTTAGATTCACGTCAGGTTAATAAAATAATCATTACAGAAACTGACCGACCACAGACGTTACAACAGTTCCTGCAAAAGTTTCATGGCACCTCTATATATACCACCCTCGATCTCAAAGCAGGATTTTGGCAAATCCAGTTGCATCCAAATTGCCGAAAGTATACGGCATTCATTTGCTTTGGTGAATGCTACCAATTTTGTAAACTTCCGTTTGGACTAACGATTTCGTTTGCAGCCTTTATACGAGGCATGAATACAATTCTCCCGCAGGATATTAAAAACAAAATTACTACATATGTAGATGATATTCTTTTCTGCCTGATTCATGTAGCACTATCACCGTCAGAGGGTGGTACGGGACTACGAGTCCCACCGCCACACCTCCGAAGTGAATTGCAGTGACGCAGTCACTGCCCTGTGGAAATTTACTGCCTCACCAACACAGTTAGACCGCAATAGACCGGTGATGCTGTATTGTAACATATCACCCCGGACTACAAGTCCATTTAAAAAAAAAAAAAAAAAAAAAAAAAAATTTTAGGCATTATTAATTATTTTAGAAGTTTCATTCATTATAAAGCATTAGACACACATTTGCTATACCAGCTCACAAGCAAAAACACAATTTGGTCATGGAATGAAGACGTTGAAGCTGAATTCGAGAATGTGAAAGAAGCGTTACTAAGGGCACCTTTGCTATCACATCCTGACCCAACACAAAACTTTTCCATTGCAACAGATAGTTCAACTACAGCACTAGGAGTACATATTTCCCAGGAAGTAGAGGAGGAAGGTAAGACAATCGTTAAACATATTGCGTTTGCAAGCAGGATACTTTCCCCAGCAGAGCGCAATTACTCTGTAACAGAATTAGAGAAGCTATGCGTAATATGGGCATTTAAGAGATTCCGTCATTATCTATACGGAAGACACACCACACTATATACCGATCACCGAGCAATCCAGTTTTTATTATCAGCAAAACTTACGCATGATAGATTAAGCCGTTGGAAATCATATCTACAAGAGTTTAACGTTACTATTGTACACATTCCAGGCACGCACAATATTGTTGCAGACGCACTATCGAGATCTATATACCATAAACGAATAGAGAAAGAAAATACCTTCTGCCACAACAACCATACTATTATTGATATCAGACAAGTAGCTTTCGAAAACTTTATATCATCAGCATTACGGGACATAGAGAACAGCAGAAAGATGAAACACTAAAAGCGATTGTAACGCTTTGGCGAGACAAGAGCAAGGCAAAAATCAGACATAATTACACTATACATCAAAATATTCTGTCTATTCGCTCATACCCAGACGGCAACATTGGCTTTTATGCATTCCAGAAGGGATCAGAAACAAATTGATATGGTATACGCACCAAGCTATGCACATTACGGAGCCAGGATATGCTTTCTAATTCTTCGACAAAATTGTCACTTCAACAATATGGAAAAACACATCCGCAAAGTTGTAGCATCCTGCAAGATATGTCAAAAAACTAAATCATCAACAGTATCACATATTCCACCACTGTATCCCATCATACCGGTTAAGTTAAGACACGTAGCAGCAGTAGATCCTTAAGGTCAAATCCCCTAGTTATATTCTAGTAGCCGTAGAACTGACACCCAAATTTGTAACATTTTCTCCACTAAGGAAAACAACAGCTAGATCAGTATCAAGAGCATTTGTAAGAGATTTTCTATCAGTAGCAGGACATGAACAGAAGGTTATTTCAGATAACGGACCGCAGTTTAGGTCAGACATATGGAAACAAATGTTAGAGAGTAAGAACATAACACCAATATACATATCAAGATATCACAGTTCTTCTAACCCATCAGAAAGAATAATGAAAGAGATCGGAAAACTATCTAGAATTTATTGCCACAGAAAGCATACAACATGGGACGAATACATTTCACAGTTTCAGGAAGGAATAAATGCAATACCTAATGAGTCAACGATGCTGTCACCAACTGTAATACTGACGAATAAAGACTCACTGAATAAACGAACTGAAATGATTATTTTTCCAAAGAAGCGTAGACTTCTTCATTGTGAGATAACAGACATGGCACTGGCGAACATTGAACGAGCTGCAGATCGTCGGAAGAGACAGCAGAAGCAGGCAAGTAGATCACGCAAGTAGGAGATTGGCGATAAGGTGCTAGTCCGTACCCATTATCTGTCACATAAAGGGAAGAACCGATGCAAAAAATTTGAACTTCTATATGCAGGACCGTACAGAATTCGAAATATTTCGCACGCTAATGTAGTACACATTGAGACACTCAGAACAAAAAATTCGAGAGGAAACCATCATATGTCAAGCATAAAGAAATTCTTAAAATAGAAAAACCTTCTTACAGGGATACATATAGACAGAGTATAACAATGAGCTTTTTGACACATTCCAGCAAGCCCGAACACAGAGCGCTACTAATGGGTTATTTACGTGCACGTCAGGTTGCCCCGACTCGACCGTAGATAGTTACACTGAACATTAACAGCAAGCAGTCTTAGAAGCCTTCTCGCAGGACATTTATTTCACATTATGTAAGGTAAGTGAAGCAATTAACAAGACTACTTTCAATGTAAATGTATAACATGTACAAATGATTTTCATACAGTAGTAGCAATTAGCTGTATTTTTTAACCCGTGCATGCAGCACTGTTGTCATAGTTCAACAAAATAAACGCAGTTTTAATTATAATATAAGTATTGAATATGGAGAAATATGGATAAACGCTTTACAGGTCATGCCGAGAGCTGACGCGATTTTCCAGATGCAGAGAGATGTTGAAGTCATGCCGCGCGCTGACAATTATTAACAATGAATATTTTATTATAGGCTATGCAGAGAGACGACACGAGGTACAAAAGAGAGAGAGGAGAATGAAGATGTTAATATGTAAGGAATATAATTTAGCAATGGTTTATTTTGGTAACAGGTGACACAGCGCAGCACTACGGATAGAGAAACCACATTAAATTGCTTACTATATGTACTTTGCTATTCGAAACATTTTTTCTGCATTGAACATGATATCTTTTACATCAGATACATACACAGGAAAAACAGATCACGCCAAATGTCAGCATACCGATCCGCACTCTGCGTAAAATACAAATGTTTTCTCTTAAGTAACAATGACGATGTATGCTACACAACTCAAAGATAATTTACAGTCGACTGACAATATGACTCATAACTGACGACCACATTACCGAACAGAATACACAAAAGGAAATTTATGTACTGAAGTCACGGAAAGCGACATAGTTAGTCAAAATATACCTGCATATTTCAAAAACTGTGAAGTTATATAAGAGACTCTTGATGTAATTGTTTATACGAACACCAAACTATGATTTAGCTAAAGGAAATTTAACTACTAAAGTGACAGAAAGTGACACAGCTTGTCCAATTGTATTTGTATAATTGACAACCTGTGAAGTAATATAACAGTGTCTTTATGTAATTATTTATATGAGCACCAGATTATGATTTATTTAAAGGAAATGTATCTGCTAAAGTCACAGAATGTGACATAGTTTGTATAAGGAGACTTGTCTACTTTATTTAAAATGTTGATGTCTAAATGTACTACTAAATTCCACTTACAGGAATATTTGTTTATTTTATTGACTGTCACGTAATGTCATATGTACTGTAGGCTGAATTCACTACAGATGAAAAAAGCGTTTTTGTGTAATTGTTTAAAACTATAAACTTTTTCTACAGTCACACAATGTGACATATTTTTTCCTTTTAAACGTAAAATATGAATACGGTAAAGATAATTTTTATGAGCACAGAGGAAAGAGATGATGCAAAATTTGGTAATAACGGTATCAACATAAACCGTTAACCTTTTGACAAAATGCTCACACCCGTACCTTAATTCCTGTGAATCCCCATGGTTATGGAGCACAAAGAAAGTGGATAGTGAACCACGTTACTTCAGCCTGCGATGTTTTCTATGAGGTGCCGGCATACCAAGATGCACACCACAGTCATGATGTACGTCAATTTCTTGCATACCAAGATGTACATCATCACTACTAAGGGACAATTGGAGTTGGAACTGTTACCTGATGTAGCTGCATCAACTCATGCAATTCGACGGTTAACTTAGTGTTTAGTTACACAAAAATATGGATCAAAGAGACGACGGAATCACATGGTGAAACCTGGTGTTGTGCTATGTGAGGGAAAGAAACAGACTTTTGAGTGCATTCATAGACAGTTGCCAGTTCTTTGACCATGCTATCCAATTCATTTTTTTTCCTTCCTTGAATATGGTACTAATAGATGCCAATTTTACCAGTGAAACAAATTTATAATGAAACATAAAATATGTTCTAATTTTTTGCCATTTATTACTATTAGAGACATAAACAACTCTTACTACCTGATGTACACTTCCAACTTACTGACTCATATTATTTGTAGACTTTGATGTATAGTCTTCCGAATATTCTCCTTGTTAGACTTAGGAAAACAAATTCTTATGACAGTATATGTATGTGCTTTGTTGAAAGAAATATTCTATCATTAACTTACTTACTACTACACATATTTCTATAATCAAATTTTCTCCTTACGTCAAGTTCAAATGACTTAACGACGTAGGAAAATTTTAAGGAAACCCAGTGGAGGTTTATGTAAGACATGTATATTTCTATTGTCTATTGTCAAACCACAATTTATGAAAGATGTTTATATATTATTAATAGGATTCAATAGGAATAATTAATATTTGTCATTTTGGAAATAATTGTGGTAGCAGGGAATGTCTGCGCCAAAGTATTGTTGACTGGAGAGACCGCATATTGATATAATTTTAAAAAGGGCGGGAGAGACCGCGTATGGATATATTTTAAGAAAAGAGCGGGAAAGACAGCGCATTGATACATTTTGTAATGGTAGCAGGGATTGTCTGCACCAGAAAGCATTGTTGGCGAGAGAGACCGCACTTTAGCGTTCGTAGGAAGTCAGTAGTGTCTCCCATAAGTCCAACCCCTCGTCCAAGTCGTGGGAGATGGGCAACGGCACAAAGTAGGGGACTGCCTGTAGGGGCGATGTACAGCGGGGACTTCGTGTGCCCCAGGACCGCTACGGTAGCTCAGAAGGCCCTATGGGAACCCTGAAACGTGACGGCTAACGGGGCTCTGGTGAAGCTGCCAGTAGTGGATAAATCAACTGCTTTTAAAAAGGGAACATGCCTCGGATCACGGAACGGATCTAAAGGAAACCGACCAAGCAATGGAAAAGGATTACGAGATGGTTTACGACTGGGCACCCTAAACGTAAGGACTCTAACTGGGAAGTTAGAAGAAATTGTAGAAATGATGGAAAGGAGGAAATTGGACATCTTGGGACTTGCTGAGACTAGGTGGAGAGGAGTTGGTGAAAAACCACTAAGTAAAGGATGTAAACTGTACTGGATAGGGAATGAGAGGGGAAGAAATGGAGTGGCAATAGTGGTTAGAGAGGGTCTGCAGGAGGAGGTGGAAGGTATCAATGATCGAATGATAAAAGCCAGAGTGCGGGTGAAAGGAAAAAGCATTGAAATCATCCAAGCATATGCCCCACAGGTGGGGTGTACAAAAAAGGAGGAGGAATTTGAAGATGACATGCAAAAGCAGCTAAATGGAGGAAATCAGATTATAATAGGGGACCTCAATGCACATGTTGGCACAGACAGGAAAGGATTCGAGGAGATAATGGGACCAGAGGGCTGGGGGAACCGAAATAGAGAAGGAAAATTGTTGCTGGAATTCTGCAAGAGGAATGGGCTGGCGATCGCAAATTCCTGGTACAAGAAGAGAATTAGTCACAAAATAACTTGGTACAGTGGGGACTGGTCCCAAACTTCAGTAGTAGACTATATACTAGTGGATAGGCAGATGATGAGCAGCCTCACAGATGTTAAGGTCATTCCATCTGAGGCCTTAGACAGTGACCATCGGCTGTTGGTAGCCACCCTGAGAGAGAAAAAAGATAGGAGGGCAACAGAAATACAGGAGAAAAGGTTGAAGACATGGATGCTGAAAGAGGATGAACGGAGGACCCAGTACCAGACACTGATCAGGAAGGAGCTGCCAAAGGAAGATCAGAGAACAGTGGAAGAAGAATGGGGAGATTTTAAGAGGGCTCTAGTTGAGGCAGCTGAGACTGTGTGCGGAAGAACTAGCACAAAGAGGAGAAGTAGGGAAACCCCATGGTGGAACAACATATGTAAAGAGGCAGTACTTCGAAAGAACAAAGCCTTCAGAGAATGGTTCCAGACCCGAACAGAGGAAGCTAGGGTAAAATATAAGGAAAACAAGAAAGCGGCACAGACCATCGTAAGGGCGGAGAAGAAGAAGTGGTTGGAAAAATGGACAAGAATGTTAGAAGTGGACAGTGAAGGGAACAAAAAAGTACTTTACAACATGGTAAGAAATAAGAGGAACGACAGAAGCGAGTGCCTGAGGATCATGGATAATAATGGAAGAGTTGTGGAGGAAATGCATGAGCTCAAAAAGATTTGGAAGGAGTACTTTGAAGATCTGTTGAATGCCGCCAAGCGGGTAACTAACAGCGATGGAGAGCATAAGGCATCAGACGATTATAATAGTGGGGAAATTGATGATCTAACTTGGAATGAAGTGGAAGAAGCCATAAAGAGGATGAAAGGGGGCAAGGCACCAGGTTGGGACGAAGTAACAGTGGATATGATACGAGCAGCAGGAGAAGTAGGAACCCAGTGGCTATACAGAGTGCTGAGGGTGGTGTGGAAGGAGAACTGAATTCCTGAGGATTGGAAGAAAGGAATTATAGTCCCGATCTTCAAGAAAGGGGATAAAAGGAGATGTGAGAACTACAGAGGAATCACCCTGCTATGCCACTGTGGAAAAATCTATGAAAAGATCCTGGAGAAGAGAATAAGAAGCAGTATTGAAAGTAGACTGCAAGAGGAGCAGTACGGTTTCAGACCGGGAAGATCAACAACGGACCTCATATTTGCGGTAAGGCAACTGCAGGAGAGGCACTATGAGTACGGGAAGGACTTAATCATGGCCTTTTTGGATATTGAGGGCTTATGACAGTATCTGTAGGGACAAGCTCTGCGATGTGCTGAACGCAAAAGGGATAGATGAAGAGATAACACGAAAAGTCAGAAAAATGTATGAGGGAAGTGAGAGTTGTGTGAAAGTGTGGAGGAAACGTACTGCATGGTTCAAGCTGGAAAATGGGCTGCGACAGGGAAGTGCACTTTCGCCTTTATTGTTTATTATTGTTATGGATGAAATCCTACAGCAAGTATCAGATGCAATTGGAGATCATAAAATGAAAGCAGTGCTTTTTGCCGATGACCTGATGTTATGGGGAAATTGCGAGAAGGAGGTGCAAGAGCAGTTAGATGCATGGGAGGCAACGGAAGCACAATATGGAATGCATTTCCCTTCAAAGAAAAGTGAAATAATCGTCACAACAAGGAAGAAGAATAGGCCAAATGTGGATATAACTTGTGGAGGGGAAAAACTACAAGTGGTAGAGAACTTCAAGTACCTGGGAAGCGTGATTGAAAGTCAGGGGGGAAACGCAGTGGAAATAAATGAAAGGTGCAGAAAAGCAGGGCAGTTCTACAAATGCATTAGGGGGCTTATTTGGAGCAAGGAGGTGCCACAGAAATCGAAGGGAATTATATACCGAACCTACTTTGTCCCCATATTGGCATACGGAAGTGAGACATGGGTAATGCACGAAAGCGACAAAAGTAGAATACAGGCTAGTGAAATGAAGTTCCAGAGGAGCAGGTTGGGTGTAACAAGACGAGACAGATTGCGAAATGTGTATGTGAGGGAAAGACTAAAGGAGGAACCAGTACAGGACAGGATAGAAAAATCAAGACTGCTGTGGTATGGACACATGAAGAGAATGGATGAGGGAAGAATTCCAAAGAGGATGTTTGATCTGCAACTGGAGGGGAAGAGGCCCAGAGGAAGACCAACGGATAGATGGGTGAAGGGAGTGAAGGAATGTGTGATGAGAAGAGGAGAGAACTGGGCGAAGGTGGAAGAGGGGGAATGGTGGAAAGACAGAACACGATGGAGAGGCTTGTGTTCCCGACAGACCCAGCCAGTGGCTGGAAACTGTCCAAAATGAAGAAGAAGGGAAGTCAGTAGTAAAGGAGATGTGAAGCGAGTCGGTAGCAGGTCTGAAGCGAGAGGTTGAGAGGAGAGGTGTGCCTGCCAGCCACCAGCTATGATTTACAAGAGATTATAAACGGATGTACAGAGACATCACCTAACTGTTATCATAAGAGGAACTAATATTATTGAATTACTTTTTTTGAGAAACTCAAGGCTACTGAAGGTATGTTTGCGCAATGCTAGTTGTAAAAAGTAAGTCCCATTTGAACGTTTGTAAAATCATTTCATTACCAGCAGTAAATATGTGAAGAATCGTTTTCAGAATAGAATTAATTTTTGCCAGCAATATTGCATTACTGATTATAATCCATCCAAAAAACCATCAACGTAAAACTTTGCAAAATTTTATTGTTGTCGAGAAAAAGTTTAACTATGAATTACGTAACTTCAGTCAAATTAGTTAAAGAATAACGTCAGCTTTGCTATTAAAGAATGTCAGCTTGGTAATAAATTCAGCCACTTATTATGAAAACCCACCAGCAGCTAATAGAGTATAGTATATTCATGTCGCAGTTCGATGTAGCAGTCAGATGGCGATCCAGTAACAGTAAAAAAGCTAAGGAACTGTTTTGGGTTGTTGCAGGTAACGACTGAGGGCCACGACGACGACGACACATTCTATGTTTCGTCGAAATAATCAGCAAATCACTTGTAATAAGCAGCATTTAAATTTGTATGCGAAGATTGCACTTACTATTATTGAGAAAGAGAATTAATTTTAAAGGGAAGATTTCATTTGTTATTATTAAGCAAGAGATGGAAATCATAAGGGAAGTTTTCATAGGTTATCGTAGAAGGGAAGGATGCGTAACAAAAGAGATATAGAGGATTCGGGAAGGTTTCAAGTTCAATACAAAAATATCACGCCAATGTTAAACATAGTGAAATTTGTGTTGCAAGCACGAACAAACGTAGCTAGCTGGGCACGCAAAACCACTTGGTTGGCCCGTCCCGTCGCATAACCGCCCACCACGGGGTAGTCCTCGGCCAGCCAGATTGCTGCACACAACTTGGACGTCGTTATTGTACGAGTATATCAACGGTATTGTATCTGAGTTACATTCCTGAATACTGTCGTCATCTAGCTGTGTACATCAGCCGTAATTACATGACTTCTGATAAATTATTTACGAATTACGCCTGTCGTTCCGCATCACAATGGGCGCAACAGAAATAAAACCTAATCAAGTTACGTGTGATCCCCATATCGCATAGAAATTTGATCAACGAGGACCTCCATGAGATACTTCCCGCCATGTTCCTCTACGGTGGCCGGCTACCATACCGAAAAACAATAAAAGATTTCGGTGTTATACGCGATGGGAGAACAAACTGTCACAGATGCAGTAAATATCCCTGGTATCTAGTACAATCCTAAAATTTAAAAAAAGTGTTTCCATCTAAAATGGAAAGGAGGTCTATCATTAATCATACTGGAAATGGCACAGATACCAAAAACTTCAGATGAATTCATTTAGCAATGAATATTTGCATAAAACGTGTACATAATATCCTACCACGTTTGTTCAGGATGTGTGGGAGCAGATGGACGACGTTCATTGGTTTGTTAGCCACTGGTGCTCCTGTTACCTCGCCTCACCTAACAGTTCCTTAGTTGCAGCACTATATCTGTTATATCCTGTATCTTCATTCAACCTGTGCATACCAATACTCATACGAGTCTGAAACAAACTACAAATTCACTGAACCTTCTCCTGTTCCCCTGTGTTCGAGAGGAGATGAAATCTCTAATTACGGGAGTAGTTTCTCTCAAGGCGCAAGCCGTCTTCCTTCTGCAGTGTGGCGGACCAGTATTTCTGTCCCACAGCTTTCCTCGTCCAATCTGTTACTTTTCTAATCTTGCTCCTCATCTGCTGACTATTATTTTTCACCTGTCTCTGGACCAGTAAATTTGTTGTCGAGATCTGACTGCTTCTTTGCTGCTGCCCAGCATTCTGTTAGTACACACACAGGTCTGTTAAATATCTTTTATATAATTTGTCTCTTCAAAGAATTGTTTCGCTGCCTGTACCTGCCTGTTCGAGACTGCAGCTAGCCTCAGGGAACCGGGATAGTCTTCTTCTTTGTTTCTACTTATATAAAGCGTTACTCCTACATCCTAATCTTGTACGTGATACCGAGTGAAATGTGTTTCTCGTGGATGATGAGAGCTACGCCAGACTAGCCAATGTTCGCTGTGTAGCGACAATGGAGAGAAGTTTAAGTGTCCCAGCAGCGCATATCACTCTGGTGAAGCGTATCCCATTAAATTGGCGAGGGTGAACAAATTCTCTGAGTGATCCCCAGCCACAGACAGAGGTTATTACGAATATCAGCCAGCTACACTGGTCTTAACGTAGATTTTACTTTATAAATTATTTTAATTTATATATAAATTTTTATTTTCTAAATTATTCGGCATACTGTCATTGTCAGGGGCTCTGTAAATATATAAGTAAGCGATGGTCTTAATACACCAGAGCGTATTCAAATACACAGATATGTAAACAGGCAGAATACAGTGCTGCGGTCGGCAACGCCTATATGAGACACGTGTCTCGCCCAGTTGTCAGATCGGTTACTGCTGCTACAATGGAAGGCTGTCAAGATTTAAGTGAGTTTGAGCATCTCCGAGGTAGCGATGACGTGGGGATTTTCCCGTACGATGATTTCACGAATGTACTGTGAATATCAGGAACCTGGATAAACATCAGATCTCCTATATCGCTGTGCCCGGAAAAAGATCCTGCAAGAACGGGATCAACGACGACCGAAGAGAATCCTTCGACATGACGGAAGTGCAACCCTTCTGCAAACTGCTGCAATTTCACTCCTGACCCATCAAGTGTCAACGAAACATCATCGATACGGGCTTTAGGAGCTGAAGGCCCCCTTGCATACAGTTGATGATTGCCCGACACAAAGCTTTACACCTCGCCTGGGCCGATCACCACCGACACTGGTCTGGTGACGACTGGGAACATGTTGTCTGATCAGACAAGCCTCATTTCAAATTGTATCGAGCGGATGAACGTGTACAGGTATGGAGACAACCTCATGAATCCATGAATGCGTGCAGTTGGAATGATACGGGACTCCTGATGTGTCTAGATAAGACTCTGACAGGAGACACGTGCTGAAGAATACCGTCTGATCACCTGCATCCTTTCATGTCCATTGCGTAAATCTACGGGTTTGGGCAATTCCAGCAGGACAATGCGACACCCCACACGTGTAGAATTGCTACAGAGGGGCTCCTGGAACACTCTTCTGAGTATAAATATTTCCCATGGCCGCCAAAGTCACCAGACATGAACATTATTGAGCATACTTGGGTTGCCTTGCAACGTGCTGTTTAGAAGAGAACTCCATCCGCTCGTACCCTTACTGGTTTATGGAGAGCCCTGCAGGGTTCATGGCGTCAGCTTCCTCCAGCACTACTTGAGGCACTAGTCGAGTCTGTGCCATGTCATGCAGCGGCACTCCTGCTTGCTTGTGGGGATCCTGTACGATATTAGACAGGTGTACCAGTTTCTTTGGCTCTACAGTGCGGTCTGTAACTACGATCATGAAAGTTATAAAACATCGTTAGGTGTTTTTGCCACACACAAAAAATTGCTGCTACCGTGTCCTGACCTTCTTTGCATATTAGTTTCTCCTTAGATATTATACTGGAGGTATGTATCTGATTTTACTTGGTTTCTTTGTATGCTGTTTTTCTTGAGAGCTTGGATGATAATGAATCTGCAGTTTACTAGAGATGGGGGATCCGCTCTTGAACTAATTCATAGAGTTCAATCTTTCAAAGGAGTGAACAATCAGTGATTCAGAAAAAAAGAACGGTAGCTCCAAACGTTTCCCACGGCAGAGAGAGAGAGAGAGAGAGAGAGAGAGAGAGAGAGAGAGGGAGCATATCAGCAGCGCCTCTGCTGGTCACAGCACAGTGCACGCCACACAACACAGCCAGCGCCGGCCTCTGCCCTGCTTCTACCTTGGCTGCCTGCATTGTGCAGTGCCCCATTGGATTTTGTGTTCTGGCGCAGCGTAACTTCGCATCGCACTCTGTCGGCGATCGTTTCAGTCGCACGTCCTGCCCTCTGGGCAGTTGATGCGAGCAACAGGACAGAGAGCCACCTAGCGGATAACATAGGAACTACTTGCAAAAACCCGCTCGCAAGGGAACGAACTATTTGTCTCGGAGCGGGTGAGTTCACCGCTACCCCCTCCCTCGGAACTCGCCCGCTCAACGCTCGCCCCACCGTCTCGACTCTAGCCAGAGCGTCGAGCAAAGCGACTCAGGTGTCACTGTGGTCTCTGCGGTCTCAGCTCACGCAGTAAAACAGCTCGCGACTCGACCTGCTCGACTCAGCGCCTCTGCATCGGAGTTCGTCCCCACTGGATATTGTTCTTCGTAGTAATGCCGCTATGTATATTACATTATTATGTTATGTATACATCAATTGTTTTTATTTTATTTTTATTTGTTTAAACTGATTAGATTAGGTTCCTGATGACTCCTCTTACTATAGGATTTTTATTATAGACACTCGAATTTACGCTTTAATTACGAGCGAACCGATAAACGTATCGCAAAATGTGATACACCAATATTTTCCTTGTTTTATTCTGCGTAAGGCTATATGCAGCACTTTCGTTTTACAGTCAAATTTATATTTTTTTTTTCTTATTCTGGTACGGATTTTGCGATTTTAGGCGTCTTCGAAAGGAAACGTTCACTTTAAAAATATATGGCTTGCGATGTATTTGTATGAGGTTAATGAAATTTTAATACGTTATAGCCAAATATATTGTTAATGTAAATCTCAAGTTACATTTTCCGATCACCCAAAAAACCACGATAGTGCAAAATAAATCAATAATCAAAAACTGTCATATCGTGGAAATTTCAATAAACAATACAAAATTCTTACTCATTATCTGTGTTACTTCAAAATAGGATCAAATAAGATCAAAATACAGGTATAGTACTGGAATAAACCAAGTTTAAAGGGCAATGTGCCTTCCATTTATTTTATATTGTAAATGAGTGGTGAGTCATGAAAAAGAGCTAATTCATTTCAGGGAGTGAACAGTTCTGATCCAATCTCTGAAAAGAACAGTTTTGCCCATCTCTACAGTTTACATCGTTACCATTATAAGTAAGTGATGGGTGGAAATTCGGTTGTTTGTAATTATTGTTATAGGTTTGGTTCTAACCATGTTTCTTTCTGGTATTTGTTTTGGTATTATTTGTGGGTTTATATTTTTATTTTTCCTAATAATTTTGCTATTGTCTATGAGTAATGTGTGTGTTATGTCTTTGTTTTAAACTCTCCACGTTGTTACTGCTGTTACTATGGATGTGTGTTATTTAGCATCACTGATTTATTACTTTACCTGTTTTCTTGATTTATAATGTGAATACAATTTTGTATGTAGTTTTTGTACTTTAGGTCGGCTTGTTCATTCGGTAAATTTAAAGATTTGCTGTGCGAATGAGAATATATCTCTGTTTCCTCAAGGACTTTCACGAATGCTCCCTTCTCTGTAATATGAATGATTTGAAGTGCTTCGTTTATAGGTTTTACGTCGTATGCGTATTATGCAGAAGGGAATGTCACCTGGTACAGAATTCGATGCAACATTACCACGTCCTCTCTTCCAATACATCGAAACTTGGTTACAAAGATCTGTCAACCTTCAACCAGTGAATAACCCCAATAAAGAATTACCAATCAATAAAACGCATTACAAGAATGATTAAATTAAGTAAAATCATGAAAGCTAAGTTACAAATTTTATGTTAAGCTTGAACAGGTGAATAACCCCAATAAAGAATTCTCATTTAAATAAAACATAGATAGGAAAATGCCTTACCAAAATGCTTGAATTGTGTAAAATCATGAAAAGCTGAGTTACAACTTTTCTCACAAACTACTTAGGAATTTACAGCAAATAAACAATTTTGATCTGTTTAACCAGAAGGTAACTGCCAAGGCCAAGCGGCCGAAGCCACTCAGAGCGGACGACCGCCCCAACGCTGGTCGGCAACCGACACCGTCACGGCCCAGTGGCCGCCGTGCTGAAACAGACTAACAGCGACCGACAGCAACACAGGAGTAACAGTGACTCAAAGTCGGCGTACGCCTTACGAAACACGGCACACCCTGCAGCGGGAGCAGGCACAGCTGACTAGCGGCCATACAACCGCGAGCAAACAAATCTCACGCCGCCCGTACTAACGCGGGATGAGATCGAGCATATGTGGCGATCCTATTGAATATACAGGTATTGGTCCATTGGAGCACATTGATCGGTGTCACTTGCACAGACCAGGGTAAAGTTTGATCCTTGCTTAATTGAGATTTGTTAAGAGCCTTTATTGCTGGAAAATCATTAAAGTCTGGGTGCTTGTAATTGTGAATACTGTTGTGTCTATGTTGTGGGCTACCCTTCCACTTCCACAGCCAAGCTGTCCTACCTACCAGCACAGTGCTAATTTTCAAGCATGCACATCAAAGTACACCAGACAGCGTCCTATATCGATGCAATCAGCTTACTTGCACATATCGATTATAGTGTTGCATTTATGTTTGCAATTGCCCGTCTTTCCCTTTGTGGATGGGAGTCAGACCCATAGGATAACACTGGACATTGGAAGTTCTCCCCACATTGTCATTGACCAACCCCCCCCCCCCCCCCTCGTGATACTGTAGTTGATTTGATTTGCAAATTGACCAGAACCAGGAAGGTACTGTACCCACTACTCTCCACATCTCGTGAAGAACAGAGTGAGTTGAGTCCATAACTGCTATTAAGCGAAGACTGTCCACACCAATTTTACTCCGGCACCTATCAAAGTTCACAACATCTCTTCAGATGCATTGATGTTGAGGATGTTAGCACACCTTATCGGTGCATACTAGCTGTGAGAAGTTGTGATATAACATATGGGTAAGAAGAAAAGTGTGGTTTATGCATGCTGGAGCTCCAGGTGGCCTTAGTTTGAACCATTTTACGTAAATGAACTGTGCTATTAATTCTAAAGTATTATTCTAGCGTTGCATTTCACATGACTAATATTTCGAAAACCAAATGGCCTTAACATTATAGTATGTTTAAGTACAGAACTGTGTAGCCTTTGAAGTCTGTGTGGTTATATTATATATGATCATTTCTCTCTTGCCAATACCACCCCGGTACTGATCCCAGACATCAGAACAATACTTTAGAACTGATCACATGGATTATATATATAAATTGCTTGAAACTGCATATCCTGCATAAACCACAGTTCTTCTTAACGTATGACAGCATTATCATATCTACCATACACCGATACGGAGTGCAATCCTCCTCGACAAATACACTTCTGTTGAGATCTGGTGCACTTGTGTGTTCGTCGTAAGACTGGTGCAGGACTGTCTTATCTGAACAGCAGCTATGGAATCATCTCGCTCTGTTCCTTCACGAGATGTCGAGAGTAGCGAATATAGTACCATCCTACTTCTGGTCAATTGCAAATTAAATCGGCGACATTACTGAGGGAAGGCTGTACAAGACAGTGAGAGCAGATCTTTCAATCTCCAACTTCATCTTTTGAATGCGAGAATACTCTGTGACACCTATGCACATAGACAAAAATAGGCAATTGTAATGATTAATCCTGAACTATTATCAAAACGCTGTAAATATGTACATAACCTATCTGCACTCAGGATGGACGATGTCTGATGTACTTTGGTGAATATGTCCGAGAATTAAACGTGAATGGATGTACTGTACAGTCATCTACCTCCATTTGCAATCTAGTAAATGGTACATGCAAAGGGATGGAGGAGTGTTTTAGCAATGATACACAAATTGGCAAGCATGCTGCCATGCCACTGGTCGGTGTTGAAATTACGGAAAAACTGGTAAATGGTAAAATTGATTGCACTATCAGCTGCAATACTTATTACAGTACATCGTCCCATACTGCCAGTGTCTTCTCCCTCCAATCCGCCTATTGGTATGCTGTCGATTACCACATAAAGATTGACTGATTACACTTGTTTCAGATGGAGAGAGTCTTGGTGGGAGCAGCACCTTCTGGGGATGGCCAACACCGAAACAGTGATCATGTACTTGCCTGCAATACGAGGAATCAATGCCCTTGGTCTCTTCAAAACTAAATACCTAGAGATCTGCTACCCCATCACTGTGAAAAAAGAGATTAAGTGTGGAGGTCATCACATTTGGACAGGTGTCTGGAAATGTTCCACAATGCCGCAAACTCTTCCAGTTCTCATATTCCATGACATCTTCCACAAATAAGAAACACCGCCCCTGTCTTTTGTTTCAACCATCCTGTGTGTTGTGGGAGCAGCACAGTTTATACAATACGATGTCCATCTTCCTGTGAGAGCCAGTGGATCAAAATGCGTTAATGTCAGTTTATTACCAGACACAGACCACACAGTCATGGTGAAAAACCAAAATGTATGTTGGTGTCCAAGGCTGTAGTCATACACTGCTTTGACGCGTTACAGCAGCTGCTTATGAAAGAACACGGGGGCCCACTCTTGTGATTGCTAGTCTGTGCAATATGAACCTGCTACAATGCAAGGGACGGAACTTTACACTGGTCTGTGCAAGCATCTTCGATATTTGGCCATCTGATACTATGGACCAATACCTGTATATTTAATAGGGTCACCACATCTGCTCGATGTCAGCAAGCAGTTGGTATTTGTTTTCGATATATAGGTAGAAGTAGTTGCGATAATATCTTATCAATTTCTCTACCAGGTGATATATTAAGTGAAGTTTTTATAGTTCATAGTTCTTCTCCGACGGTTGGTAGAAAATGAAGAGGGGGAGAAAATGTTTGGATGACAGACATGAATCCACAGTGAGAGACGCATATCGCCTTTGGATGAAATCTGTATGTAGTCTGGAAATGTACCGCAATTCAGTAGCAAAATCCTTATCCTTCTTCCAGTTTCCTTATAATGGGAAGTCTTCCTTATTTTCCCGATAAGAAACGCCACTGTAACTGCCTGCACTGTCTTTCTTACTACATCATGTTGCGGAAGAAAGCTTCGTCTGGCGCTGGCCTTACACACTGTACAGCAATGCCAACACATCCTCAATTCCACCGCGTGCTCAATATGCTGTCCTATCACCTTAACTCACCTCACTGTGTTTCTAGATGGGATGCAGAATGTGGCAGATGTAGCGCTCTCGGAGTTCCGCTCATTTCCAACTCAAACTGGAATGGTCACACGGACAACACTGCAGTGAGGGCGGCCAGAGTCTGAGGAACAGCCACAAGGTGCAGAAAGACTGTCTAAGACCACGTTGGTTTGCTGTGTGGGGTCCTTAGTAGATACGTTAAAAAACGGTCACCAGCGCCTGTAATTATCAAAAGCTGTCTCCACAGGATCCAATGCAAGTTTGTGGTTGAATGGAAATTCTCTCCATATCGCAGGCAGAATTTCTATCAGATAGCGTAACAGTATAGGTTGAAAAAAGCCAATGTATTGGATTTTGTACATTCTTCATGACTTCAATCTTGCATTACATTTTTTTAAGTGATTCCTCACATACCATATTGTATGCGTTAATTTTCAATCAACCATCATCCCTGCAGACATATCGCAGAACCTCTGTTATGCTGTTTACATATTATCCATGTAGAATGAGTTTGTTTGCAACGTAAATTTGTAGTAGCCGCATATATCGGCTTAATATCATGTTCCTTACCCGAATCACTTTCTAAATCTGTGAGAAGGTTGAATTTATTACGAGCTGGCTATGTGTACATGCACTTTCGCTCTATCAATGAACACTCTGCAATCACCATCTGTATTCAATGTCGCGGTGTTTTTGTGGAAGACCAGTTCATTTTGCAAAAACAGACATAATGTCTTATGGGATAACAGCAATCAGTGATTTTATAATGTTACTTAAAATCCGTCTTGATTGCAAATTTTTTTTTTTTTTATTATTCATATGACCGGTTTCGGTTCATTCAGAACCATCTTCAGATCTGATATTTCAGTTACAGGAGTAACCCGTCCAAATCCAGCAACTTTCACATGCTACGTGATGTGACGTAGCATGTGAAAGTTGCTGGATTTGGACGGGTTACTCCCGTAACTGAAATATCAGATCTGAAGATGGTTCTGAATGAACCGAAACCGGTCATATGAATAATAAAAAAAATTTTTTTGCAATCAAGACGGATTTTAAGTAACATTAGAAGACCAGTTCATTCAGAAGCAGAATCATACCTCGATTTATAAACCATGTATAATTTTGAACATGAATGTCCTTAGCGGTACTTGTGTGCAACTGCAGAGGCAAGACCGCTTTTTTTTTTTTTTTTTTTTTTTTTTGCAGAGTCGATGCGGTCGTGTTTTTAATAGTTTGTCGTTTATAAGATGATTACGTCTTTCTTTCTAAGACACACTGCTGCCACTCACAAGAAAAACATATGGACATGTTCGTCGATAGCGTTTTTTTTTTTTTTTTCAAATTGTTTCGTGTCTCTAGCATTCAGTTATTGGCAAATTATTGTATTTAGTAGGGGACGTATGTAGATTCTCTGTGATCGGCACACTTATAAAATATTTGTTGAGGTGTAAAGTTAGTCTGGTGAGAGTTCTGACAAGCAAAGGAATTGACATGTCCGGTCGTAAGGAAGGATTTGACGATAGCCGTAAGGAGGATGAAAGATTTTACATGGAAAGTTGTGCCCAAACAAAAGGAGGATATAGTTATTCATATTACAATGTGGGAGCCACATACATCAGGTTGAGATATTTATGATACTTTGTCACTGTCGAATCTCACCAGATTGGGACTGCAATCATAATGGTTAATTGTAATTTCAGTGATACATATGTGTCTGGTTTCCTAGGTCGGCACCGTTTGGCGTGCAGAGCGCGTGGCAGAGGTGAGCTGGCGACTGACATTTCCGGCTTTAGGTGCAAACCATCGCTAAGCCTCACGAACCGGTCAGGCAGAGTACAACCGTGTCACTGTCTAGGCGGGTCAACAGCGAACTGATACTAATTATGTGTTGGGCAGCTTTCGCTACTGCATGTTTTTCGAGTGCTCTCAGATCTTTACATGGATATTTGAGATGACTCTACATCATTAACTGCGGCACTGAAGGTGTCGATTGTAGTGGACTGACAAGACAGCCAGTCCACAGTGACGGGTAACCGAAAGGCACGCGTTTACACACGCCGGCTTGCTTAGGTCTGAAACAGGATACGTAATGAATGCTATAAAGAAAAGTACGTAGCTCCTGGAATACTTAACTTTAATCCATCATTTGTATACAGCATTCTTGATGATACAAGTGAGACTCTCTCTAGAAATGGTTAATGGCGCCTTGCTAGGTCGTAGCCATGGACTTAGCTGAAGGCCACTCCAACTGTCTCTCGGCAAATGAGAGAAAGGCTTCGTCAGTGTAGTCGCCAGCAAAGTCGTCCGTACAACTGGGGACGAGTCCTAGTCCGTCTCTCTAGACCTGCCGTGTGGTGGCGCTCGGTCTGCGATCACTGACAGTGGCGACACGCGGGTCCGACATGTACTAATGGACCGCGGCCGATTTAAAGCTACCACCTAGCAAGTGTGGTGTCTGGCGGTGACACCACATCGATAACATCTGAATTCCGAATACTCAAATCACCCCCAGACGCTCTCCGCAGCTGGGCATTCTCTCCAGCAGGCCAATTCCAGTTGCCGCCCTGGCGCGATCCCTGAGACGCGCGTCCTCTTACATGTTGGCAAGTAGTGCTGCACGACACGGCGATGTGCGTAGACACTGGGACACGAACGCTTAGGATGTACGAGAGTTCTAGCGATCTTCGACACCTGGAAACGACAGCATTAGATCGTGGTTTAACTCTGTCATGTTTAGTACTTCTCAGTACATCGCTGTGTAGTGTAATCTGTTGTTACTATCCTATAAAGCAATATGCACATCATCCTTCTTCGTCCTGGGATAGAACCCAATACCTATAGCGCTTTAAAACCCAGATATGTTTATCGCGATCTGTGACAGTATAATTACGTGTGCTGAGTGTTTCATGATGGTATTGCTTGCACAAACACAAGAAAGTAGTGATCTCTTTAATTATTTCTGTTCAATGTATTTTTTCAACGCCTTTATCGTCTGCAGCACAGAATAATTACCTGCAGGGGAAGGAAGGCTAGGGTATTCCACAGGTAAACGTTGCTTTGTTTGTGGCTCGATCCAGTCACAACTGGCTGTGTGTGTGGGCCCAGCAGTGGCATGTGACAGGAAGTGGGCACTTGTGAGAGGGTGGGTAACAGAGAGTGAATGTGTTTTGACAGGTATCAATCTCAAAGATTTGCCGTCACCTGATAATTTGTTCGGGGGATGAGTGTGGCTTCTGGTCTGCGTGCTGCACGAGGTGGCATTCTCGCAGCCCGCACTTGCGAGAATAGGTGCGCAGCTGCCACGTGGCCGTGCAATGTCCCGGCCAGCTCTTGGTATGAACACGAGGTCGGAAAATTACCTGTAGTTATGTTGACATTGATTTCATGACCTTATTACTTGCATTATCTGTAAAAAAGTAATCTATTTCATTACTTCTTTTTGACGAATTTTACAAGATCTGCATCTTCTGAAACAGCGGAGAATGATGAGAGAGAGAGAAATCTAAACCTCATGAAATGAATTTTATGAAAAGCAGAATAACCTTTGCTACATGAATTTTGTCATGAGATCCTTCCTCTGCAGCACAGAGCCCTTTTCCCATACATTTCTAGATGGGGGAGGGTAGAGCAGGGAGATTTCAGAGGGAAGAGGTTAATTAATTTATCGTTTTAATTAATTAGTCAATTGATTTTATATGGAAGGTTTTCTTGCATTGGTGAAGGGTTTGCCCAGATGGGGAGCAGGGAGGTAGGTGGAGGCGGAGGGGTAGGGAATTTCTTAGGGGGACAGATTATCCCCAGCGCTCAGAAATCAATCCCTAATGGGTCATAAACCAATTAACAGTACAATAGATTAAGAGGAAGGAGAGAGGATCAGAAATCAACCAAGTTTGTCCACGAATGTATGCTTGCCCCTGATGTTTGCAACCTGCAATAACAAAATGCCCCAGTACACAGGTTAGCCTACTACTCACAGTGTATACTCTGTAGGGTGAAGTCGCCTGTAACTAGTATTGCACTATTTACGTGCTATTGACCACAGAATTTCTTTGATTGACTGTAGAACTGTCACAGCAGAATTGGGTGGTCAGTCTTCCACCAATTAACTTCGTTTTACCCACACCTGTTATACACGACCAGATAACTTCCTTGTTACGCTCAACTTTGACCTCACTAGAGAGAGTATTTTTGTCAACTGCAATAAACACGCCCCCTCCTATAGCCTGTAATCTATCTTCCGATATACGTTCCACGACTCGCTAAATATCTCGGCGCTTTCCACTTCACGTTTCAGCCAGCTCTCAGTCCCCAGAATAATTTGAACGCGAGAATTTTCATGGACAGCAATAACTTCGCGAACTTTATTACAAATATTTAGACACTTTACTGACAAAATTATGACAATCGAAGCGTCTTTATTCTGAATGCCGTTTCACTTCCCTTGTGGCACATGGATTGGCTACTGTTCATCACAGCATCTCAACCTATTGCCGAGCCTAGAAAGCTTTCAGGTGCAATCCATCCACAACTACTCTACAACTCAAGTAGCTGCTTCCTTTGTGTATTGCACCCCTGACCTGTAAAGGGGAGTCCTACAAAATCCAAAGAGATAAAGCAAAGCATTTGGATGAGACTCTCCACTCGTCTCCAAACCAATGGCCCTCGATCAACTCTGGGAACAATGTTGCAAATTGCGCGCTCTGCTTGCACCCCACACCTCCATCACCCTCCTGTACAAAGTGAAGTGGTCTCAAACACCGTGTGGCAGGCATCGTTGGCGCTGACGTGAGCCTTGCTTGCACACGACTGTACCCTGCACTGTCAACAGCCACAGGCGAGGTCACCTCCGCATCTCGGATGAGGCCCCCCAGCAGACATACAAGTGCATATTTTCTTTCTTTCCAGCCCTGAATCTATCTGTATAAGCGGCTAGATAACGCGCCTAACATTGGAGCTCCCAGTAACAGGTAAACTCCTTCCCCCCATGTACCTGCTGAGAACCTAATTTTGCCCCCTGCTCCTTGTGTCCATTCATCATTCCTGTTCTGTAAGAAATAGTGAAATGATCATTACGAAGAGTCAGCAAGAGATATGACTGGTCTGTGGCCGCAATAAAATGAAGCCTGAAAGTATTTGTCCATCCATTATTGTTAATGTCATTATTAATGTTACTATTAATGGATCCTACGACATACCATTATGTGTTGTTATTTTACCCAACAGCATATGTCCCTGATGCTACACTTGCAGAAATGCTGAAACAGGATACGCAGGTGTTCAATTTACCATTGTTTCCACCACCTTGGCAGCCCCCTACTGGCCTTCCACATTCTCGCAACATACTGCTATTCGCCAGTCCTAGGAAATGACACTTAAAGTAGTAAAGGATTTTTGCTATATGAGGAGCAAAATAACTGATGGTCGAAGTAGAGAGGATATCAAATGTGGACTGGCAATGGCAAGGAAAGCGTTTCTGAAGAAGAGAAATTTAACATCGAGTATAGATTTAAGTGTCAGGAAGTAGTTTCTGAAAGTATTTGTATGGAGTATAGCCATGTATGGAAGTGAAACATGGCCGATAAATAGTTTGGACAAGAAGAGAATAGAAGCATTCGAAATGTGATGCTACAGAAGAATGTTGAAGATTAGATGGGTAGATCATACAACTAATGAGGGGGTATTGAATAGGATAAGGGAGAAGTTTGTGGCACAACTTGACTAGAAGAAAGGATCGGTTGGTAGGACATGTTCTGAGGCATCAAGGGATCACCAATTTAGTCCTGAGACTGGTTTGATGCAGCTCTCTATGCCACTCTATCTTGTGCAAGCTTCTTCATCTCCCAGTACGTACTGCAGCCTACACCCTTCTGAATCTGCTTAGTGTATTCATCTCTTGGTCTCCCTCTACGATTTTTGCCCTCCACGTCGCCCTCCAATACTAAATTGGTGATCCCTTGATGCCTCAGAACATGTCCTACCAACCGATCCCTTCTTCTTGTCAAGTTGTGCCACAAACTCCTCTTCTCCCCAAATCTATTCAATACCTCCTCATTAGTCATGTGATCTACCCATCTAATCTTCAGCATTCTTCTGTAGCACCACATTTCTAAGGCATCTATTCTCTTGTCTAAACTATTTATCATCCATGTTTCACTTCCATACATGGCAACACTCCATACAAATACTTTCAGAAACGACTTCCTAACACTTAAATCTATACTCGATGCCAACAAATTTCTCTTCTTCAGAAACGCTTTCCTTGTGATTGCCAGTCCACATTTTATATCCTCTCTACTTCGACCATCATCAGTTATTTTGCTCCCCAAATAGCAAAACTCCTTTACTACTTTAAGTGTCTCATTTCATAATCTAATTCCCTCAGCAACACTCGACTTAATTCGACTACATTCAATTATCCTTGTTTTGCTTTTGTTGATGTTCATCTTATACCCTCCTTTCAAGACAGTGTCCATTCCGTTCAACTGCTCTTCCAAGTCCTTTGCTGTCTCTGACAGAATTACAATGTCATCGGCGTACCACAAAGTTTTTTTTCTTATCCATGGATTTTAATACCTTCTCCAAACTTTTCTTTTGTTTCTTTTACTGCTTGCTCAATATACAGATTGAATAGCATCGGGGAGAGTCTACAACCCTGTCGCACTCCCTTCCCAACCACTGCTTCCCTTTCATGTCCCTCGACTCTTATAACTGCCATCTGATTTCTGTACAAATTGTAAATAGCCTTTCGCTGCCTGTATTTTACCCCTGCCACCTTCAGAATTTGAAATTGTCAAAAGCTTTCTCTAGGTCTACAAATGCTAGAAACTTACGCTTTCCTTTCCTTAATCTTTCTTCTAACATAAGTCGTAAGGTCAGTATTGCCTCAAGTGTTCCAACATTTCTATGGAATCCAAACTGATCCTCCCCGAGGTCGGCTTCTACCAGTTTTTCCATTCGTCTGTAAATAATTCGTGTTAGTAGTTTGCAGCTGTGACGTATTAAACTGATAGTTCGGTAATTTTCCCATCTGTCAACACCTGCTTTCTTTGGGACAGGGCCAGACCGTGTGTCCGTGCGGTTCTAGACGCTTCAGTCTGGAACCGCGTGTCCGCTACGGTCGCAGGTTCGAATCCTGTCTCGTGCATGGATGTGTGTGCTGTCCTTAGGTTAGTTAGGTTTAAGTAGTTCTAAGTCCTAGGGGACTGATGACCACAGATGTTAAGTCCCATAGTGCTCCGAGCCATTTTGGGACAGGTTTCATTATATTCTTCTTGAAGTCTGAGGGAATTTCACCTGTCTCACATATCTTGCTCACCAGATGGTAGAGTTTTGTCAGGACTGGCTCTCCCAAGGACGTCAGTAGTTCCAATGGAATGTTGTCTACTCCGGGGGCCTTGTTTCGACTCAGGTCTTTCAGTGCTCTGTCAAACTCTTCACGCAGTATCGTATCTCCCATTTCAGCTTCATCTGCATCCTGTTCCATTTCCATAATATTGTCCTCAAGTACATCGCCCTTGTATAGACCCTCTACATACTCCTTCCACCTTTCTGCTTCCCCTTCTGTGCTTAGAACTGGGTTTCCATCTGAGCTCTTGATATTCGTCAAATACACTCCTGGAAATGGAAAAAAGAACACATTGACACCGGTGTGTCAGACCCACCATACTTGCTCCGGACACTGAGAGAGGGCTGTACAAGCAATGATCACACGCACGGCACAGCGGACACACCAGGAACCGCGGTGTTGGCCGTCGAATGGCGCTAGCTGCGCAGCATTTGTGCACCGGCGCCGTCAGTGTCAGCCAGTTTGCCGTGGCATACGGAGCTCCATCGCAGTCTTTAACACTGGTAGCATGCCGCGACAGCGTGGACGTGAACCGTATGTGCAGTTGACGGACTTTGAGCGAGGGCGTATAGTGGGCATGCGGGAGGCCGGGTGGACGTACCGCCGAATTGCTCAACACGTGGGGCGTGAGTACATCGATGTTGTCGCCAGTGGTCGGCGGAAGGTGCACGTGCCCGTCGACCCGGGACCGGACCGCAGCGACGCACGTATGCACGCCAAGACCGTAGGATCCTACGCAGTGCCGTAGGGGACCGCACCGCCACTTCCCAGCAAATTAGGGACACTGTTGCTCCTGGGGTATCGGCGAGGACCATTCGCAACCGTCTCCATGAAGCTGGGCTACGGCCCCGCACACCGTTAGGCCGTCTTCCGCTCATGCCCCAACATCGTGCAGCCCGCCTCCAGTGGTGTCGCGACAGGCGTGAATGGAGGGACGAATGGAGACGTGTCGTCTTCAGCGATGAGAGTCGCTTCTGCCTTGGTGCCAATGATGGTC
Organism: Schistocerca cancellata; assembly: GCF_023864275.1. NCBI lineage: Eukaryota > Metazoa > Arthropoda > Insecta > Orthoptera > Acrididae > Schistocerca > Schistocerca cancellata. The sequence goes on from NC_064626.1 coordinate 9,192,857, forward strand.
GTATGCGTGTTTGGCGCCGTGCAGGTGAGCGCCACAATCACGACTGCATAAGACCGAGGCACACAGGGCCAACACCCGGCATCATGGTGTAGGGAGCGATCTCCTACACTGGCCGTACACCACTGGTGATCGTCGAGGGGACACTGAATAGTGCACGGTACATCCAAACCGTCATCGAACCCATCGTTCTACCATTCCTAGACCGGCAAGGGAACTTGCTGTTCCAACAGGACAATGCACGTCCGCATGTATCCCGTGCCACCCAACGTGCTCTAGAAGGTGTAAGTCAACTACCCTGGCCAGCAAGATCTCCGGATCTGTCCCCCATTGAGCATGTCTGGGACTGGATGAAGCGTCGTCTCACGCGGTCTGCACGTCCAGCACGAACGCTGGTCCAACTGAGGCGCCAGGTGGAAATGGCATGGCAAGCCGTTCCACAGGACTACATCCAGCATCTCTACGATCGTCTCCATGGGAGAATAGCAGCCTGCATTGCTGCGAAAGGTGGATATACACTGTACTTGTGCCGACATTGTGCATGCTCTGTTGCCTGTGTCTATGTGCCTGTGGTTCTGTCAGTGTGATCATGTGATGTATCTGACCCCAGGAATGTGTCAATAAAGCTTCCCCTTCCTGGGACAATGAATTCACGGTGTTCTTATTTCAATTTCCAGGAGTGTAGTTCTTTCCTACAAAGATCTCTTTAATTTTCCTGTAGGCAGTATCTATCTTACCCCTTGTGAGATAAGCCTCTACATCCTTACATTTGTCCTCTAGCCATCCCTGCTTAGTCATTTTGCACTTCCTGTCGATCTCATTTTTGAGACGATTGTATTGCTTTTTGCCTGCTCCACTTACTGCATTTTTGTATTTTCTTCTTTCATCAATTAAATTCAGTATCTCTTCTGTTACCCAAGGATTTCTACTTGACTTCGTCTTTTTACCTACTTGATCTTCTGCTGCTTTCACTATTTCATTCCTCAAAGCTACCCATTCTTCTTCTAGTGTATTTTTTTCCCCCATTCTTGTCAATTGTTCCCTTATGCTCTCCCTGAAACTTTGTGCAACCTCTGGTTCTTTAAGTTTATCCATCTCCTTAAATTCCCACCTTTTTGCAGTTTCTTCAGTTTCAATCTACAGTTCATAACCAATAGATTGGTGTCAGTCAACATCTGCCTCTGGAAATGTCTTACAATTTAAAACCTGGTTCCTAAATCTGTCTTACCATTATATAATCCAAATGAAACCTTCTAGTATCTCCAGGGTTCTTCCATGTATACAGCCTTCTTTCATGATTCTTGAACCAAGTGTTAGTTATGATTAAGTTATGCTCTGTGCAAAAATTTTCCAGGCGGCTTCCTCTTTCATTTCTTAGCCCCACTCCATATTCACCTACTACGTTTCCTTCTCTTCCTTTTCCTACTGTCGAATTCCAGTCACGCATGACTATTAAATTTTCGTCTCCCTTCACTACTTGAATAATTTCTTTTATGTCATCATACATTTCAACAATTTCTTCATCTGCAGAGCTAGTTGGCATATAAACTTGTACTACTGTAGTAGGCGTGGGATTCGTGTCTATCTTGGCCACAATAATGCGTTCACTATGCTGTTTGTAGTAGCTTATTCATTATTAAACCTACTCCTGCATTACCCCTATTTGATTTTGTATTTATAACCCTGTATTCACCTGACCAAAAGTCTTGTTCCTCCTGCCACCGAACTTCACTAATTCCCACTGTATCTAACTTTAACCTGGCGTTCTATGTAAAGAGGAAAAAGACGAATGAGAACAATTCGTTACATTCCTACTAACTTCCATATGTTTGAAGCAGTGCAGGAATTAACTTTAGGAGACAGGTGCATTTATTGATCAATCACTTAGGTGTCGTCTTTTAGAACAACGTATAAATGCCTGTATTCATCCAGTGTCAGAGTCTACACAGACCGGGGCAGAACAACGTATCTATGGAAAAGTTAGAGACGTCAGAGAGTCACGTGATGTCTGCTTTGTGCGAGTGTCCAGCGGCAGACGAGACTCGTCTGGTTCGGACAGGTGGGTTTCTGTTCCCCATCCGGAATTGTGGCTTTAGAGCATCTCCAGAAATCAAAAATTCACTCACAATTCCAGCCGTTTTTCTCGTCTATAGGACAGTATTTCGAATACTAGGTGAATATTTTAAGACATCCAACCTACTGTGTGTCTTTGTTTTCTTTTTTTCTACGATCTGTGGTGGGTTTCGAAATATGTTATGAACTTTCAGATATCAGTATGCTTTGAAAAGTGAGTAGACAAGGAGATGTACACCGCAGAGCTATAGCACCCAGAAATTTTTCTCTCTGACAGCGCCTTTAAACAAGTAGCTAAAAGTCTAAAAGTGGCGAGCATCCTAATAGACTTGCAGAGAAATTTATTTATTTCAAGTTGTAGGTATAGGGAGGGCAACATGTAGAATTTGACTCTGCCTGTTACTAATTTTGAGTGGTACTGTGAATTTTTCTCCGAGCAAAGTAACATCAATTGTTTGACATCGTCAATTTCTAGGTGGATGGTGATTTTTGAAAAAACTGCGTGAAATCCATTTCTGCAGATTGTTCAAGTAAGTAATATTCCGCTGTTCTGGCTCCTGTAAATTGTTTAAATAAACAGCATCGTCAAAAACTGTTTGAAAAATGTTGGAGTGCCTTAAATTGTAAAATGCAGTGTGGCTAACGATACATTACCCTCCTCTCGTAAGATCCACCCAGTCCGACAGTCCAGCTCTGGCTGAGCGATTTTTCCCGCCATTTCCAGGGGTGGGCGGGTGGTTGGGGGTAGGAGTGGGGGAGGGGGGGAGAGAGGGAGTGCGCAGGTCAGTAAAGCTAGCCCAGCTGCTCTACTTCCCGGCTAAAATTTGAATTTCCGGCCATTTTCTCTGGGTGGGGGTAGGGAGGCTGTGTGACAGGGATTTCCCACTGGGGTACTGGTGGAAAGGTACATGTGCTGGCTGTGGAAAACTCATGGCACCGTCGTGGAGATGGAGGTAATTAAATGACGAATTAATTTATTTACATAATTAATTTCATATCAATTTAATATCAAAAGTTGTTCAGTGTTAGCTTTGCCCTACTACTTTTGCTCTCCTCAGCATCTAAAACAGCATACCTCATAAGCAGCGGTGAAAGTAGCACGTAGGTGTGACGTCTCTGGCTACGCCGTTCACTCACCTGAAACACAAGACAAACACTTATCAGAAAGGACACAGGGGGGTGTGAACAGAACACACACACAAGGAGCTCACGAGCTGTCTGTTCTACATTAGGCAGAAGAGCTTAAATCGCGGACAAGACCTTTGTCAACGAAGGTATCGGAAGGAAAGGAAGTGAGAGTGTTTAAGATCCTATCGCCGATGACCAGATCACTGACGTCGGATCGCGAGCTCGCATTGGGGAGAAAAGAGGAAGAAAGCTGGCCGTTTCGTTTCTAAAGGAATCGACCTAGGATTCCTGTTACAATCAGGATCAGCATAAATCTGGATGGGCCGGACGGCGGTTTGTAGACAGTTCCTCTCCAGTGCGAGTCCAGTGCCCTGGACACTGCTACCCGTGTTTTGGTTGAGTGACAGAAGAGTAGTGTACGCTGGGAAACGCGTTCGCCAATAGCCTAGCTGACTCTTTTCGTGGGATACCATTTCTTGCCACTCTCATAGAGAGAATGAATATGAGAGCCAAGAATAACAGAAATGAATCCAAGAGGCAAGTGAGTAGCACCTTTCACGTCCCATTTTCCGACTTGCACTTTGCAAGTGCTACGTTGCAGAGGCGATGACTGAGCGATTTTAATCGCTAATAAAGTGAGATTTGGATTGAAACTAAATTCTTGCTGTCCAGCGCGCCTCTAGAGCAACGACCGCCGCCATCGTGCGGCCGGTGTCTCTTCGTGGGCTGCGGGGGCGGAGGCTCTCGCAAGCAGGCGGTCCGCGCCTCCCGCGCGCAGAGGCCGGCGCCACGCGACCGTCCCACTTGCATCAGCTCGTGGCTCTCACCCTCAGACACACAGCTGCACTGTCAGCCTTCAGATTTGTGTGATTTATCGTTTAACCGAAATCTGACGGACACCTTTTAGTACTCACGTGGATTACTTTTTTGGTCTCTTGTCACATAAATTGTGATGTTATGTAAGTTGTGATGAATAGTATGTTCTTTTAGTGCCTCTTACATAGTACAGAATTTGATAATGATCATGTATCTCCCACTTAGCAACAATGACAAATAATCTGTAGAATTATCCAGGAGTATTGCTTCTACACAATTCTCACTCCACTGCAAAGAGAAGTGGTAGAAATATTACTCAGTGATGTTGAGGAACAGCTGAAACCGCTAAAATGTAACGAAGCGACAGCACTCGATGGAATCGCTAACAGATTACATAACAGATATCCGTCTTAGTGAGCTTCCTTTGCCGGCCGGAGTGGCCGTGCGGTTCTAGGCGCTACAGTCTGGAACCGAGCGACCGCTACGGTCGCAGGTTCGAATCCTGCCTCGGGCATAGATGTGTGTGATGTACTTTGGTTATTTAGGTTTAATTAGTTCTAAGATCTAGGTGACTGATGACCTCAGTAGTTAAGTCGCATAGTGCTCAGAACCATTTGAACAATTTTTTGAGCTCCCTTTTAACCATAATTTATCATAAATCCCTCGAACAAGAAACGGTGCCCACTACTGGAAGAAAGCAAAGGCCACACCGTCACAAGATGCGAATTAGTAGCGAACCATAAAACTAAGATCCAAAATCTTTGATATCTACCTGTTTTAGAATCAGAGAACATATTCGGAGCGCAAACGTGATATGCGAACATCCTGCTGTCGAACATCGACCATGTGGAACCCAGCTCGCAGTTTTCTCACTGGACTACGTGAAAGCCGCGGATTAAGGCAATCAGGTAGATGCATATCCGAAGAGCGTTTGACGCCGTACCACATCCACACTTGTTATCAAAAGAGCGATAGTATGGGGCATCAGGCGAAAATTGTGATTGGATTGAGGATTTCTGGGTAGGGAGGACGCAGCAAATTATTGTGGATGGACTCGACAGATGTGGAAGTAACTTCAATTGTGCGCCAGGGAAGTGTGTTGGGACCACTGTTGTTGCTCTGGTGTAGTAACGACCCTGCGGACACTGTTTCATTACCCTCAGACTATTCGCAGGTAATATAGTCAGTCGCCTACAGCGAGGCGACACAAGTCGTAGGGTGGCTCCTAATGCCGTGGGCTTGACAAGTGACTGGAAGTCGCGCCTCCCGCCCATATACTGAGCCACGCTGCCTCTAAAGCCGCCCACGACTGAGAAAATGTCGCCGACGCAAGAGTTTCTGCACGAGCTGACCTCTTGACTGTCTCCTATAAATGTTCGATGGGATTCTTGTCGGGCGATCTGGATGGTCAAATCATTTCCTTCACTTGTCCAGAATATTGTTTGATCCAATTGCGAACATGTGTGGCCCAGTTAGATGGCTCATTGTCATCCACACATATTCCTTCGTTGTTTGGAAACATGAATTCCACGAATCGCTGCAAATGGTCTCCAAGAAGGAGACTACATAGAAAACACTCGTGCGACCCATCCTAGAACGTTGCCCAAGTTCATGGGACCCGTACCAAAAGATAAAGGCAGCAGTATTGGTCACAGGTCTGTTTGAACAGTGCTTCATTGTGACACTGAACTGGCACGCCATCACTCATTGCAAATGTGAGTGAGCCAAACGAAGGCGGACAGTTGCACAGCATAGTGTGCATGTGCCTCACCAGAATAGTATTATGTTCACAGTATGGTCTGTTGCAGTCTCCAGCCAAGCTTACAAGTAGCATCACGCTCACCTTGTTCCTATGCACAGACGCAAAAAGATTTTTCCGCTGTAATAATATTACAATTTTTTTCACATCCTCTGGGCAACACTGGCAGGGTGTTACATGCTTCACACAGATTTCTTGGGTTCCATTAAGAGTATATCCTCCAATCAATAGCACATTGTGTACTAACTCCGCTCATGTACGTTGACTGTAATTAATCATTGCTCTAGTGTTTTTCGTGTTCTAAATAACATTTGTACATAGAAATTTTACCCTCTAAAACTGTGCTTAAGTCACACAGAAGCGTGAGCCAATGACAGTGTTTTGTTGGAAGAATATATAGAAGGTGCAACAAAGAGACTGCCTACATTGCGCTTGTCACCAATCATCTATAGTATTGGATAGTCGTATATAATTGCTAACGCTATGTAGGACTGATGGTTCCCTAGAGAGAATAGCACGACCGATGTACCTCCCCATCCTTGCTTATCTGAGCTTGTGCCCCTTCTATTGTTTACAATAACCGACACTGGAAGCTCTATATACTGCACCATTGCAATAGTACATGTTATAAGCAGGAATAACACAATAAATATATCACTGTTCTACGGTTTACTGACACAACAATCGCCAAGTTCTAGATGAACACTTATGGAAAATTATGTAAATTGATAGTGGTTATACCAATAGCCAGGAAGTGCAAGTGAAACGCACAATTCCTGCGGAAATCACAAGTCCGTTGAAACACTAAGCCTATTGAACGTTGAAGTCCGTTTCAGTATAGTGTTCGGATTCCTAGTCCAGAGCGCAGCCAAGTCAACACCGAATAGCAGGTCCGCTGCAGCGTAGGACTTCGAGTTGCGGAATAGAACACACCACGATGAAAACTGGCTTGTAGACGTCACTATCTGCGTTAAATAAGGCTCCATAGTTAATGGAGCCGGCGGCTAGGGTCGCTGTATATTCTAGGCGGCAAATCAGAGTGTTATGGGCGGCCGATCGCTGTGGTTTAAGGCATGCGGCCTTCAATGTTAGCAGCGGGCCGCGCACGGAAAAGTGCGGCCAACGATGTGTCGTACGGATTTACACCTGGCTGGTGACCAGGTGACATCTCGTGGTTCGGAAAGGGCAGCTTCTGGGCCTGGGCGACGTCTGCAGTAAGTCGTTCTTATAAGGGAGTGGTGTCGGTCAGCTCGCTGTGGGGAAAATGCGTATAAGTCTGGTATTACACTGGCTGAGTGGCGTGGGGTAGTATGGGAACTAAGTGACTGGTAATGGTGGTGCAGAAAGGGAAACTAGTCGGGCACGAAGTTGATTGGAATGTCGCAGAACCTCCCAGTCCAGAAGTACTTAAAGCCCTGGTGCTGGGTGATTATTCCCAGAATGCACACTGGTTGCCAGCCAAATACTTTCGCCGACACCGACGTCCCAGGGCGAAACTTGGAAGCACGCAATAGTGGTGCTGGGCACGATGTCAGCATGAGGAGTCTCAAGAGGGCTGCCCTCTGTGTAGAAGCTCCGCAGGACTTTTGTTTCTTTTGGGTGTGGACCTGTAACTGCTCAAGCAGAAGTCTGTGATGCATCAGTGCAGTGACTCTTGCTCAAAAGGAAGCCAGTGCTGCATCTGTGGAGTGATCCTGGATGTATTTCGTCATCTGAGTTTTGAAAGTGCGGACCATCCTCTAAGCTTCTCCATTAGACTGTGGATGGAAGAGGGGCATTAAATTGTGGTGAATGCCATGCTGGGCACAGAAACCATGAAAGTCCTCGCTACAGAATTGTGGACCACTGTCACTTACGAGGACTTCTGGCAGGCCTTCAATCGTAAATTTTTTTTCTTATGCTGTGAAGGCGTTGGTTGTTCACGCGGTGTTGCATTGGACAATGTATAGAGATATGGAGTTAAGCATCGACCGCTGTCAAGGACATGGCGTTAAACACTGGCCCGGCAAAATCAATATGCAACCGCTCCCAAGGGCGAGCAAATGGTGGCCCAGACGCAAATGAATGTAGTGAGGCTCCTGCTGGCTTTGGCAGTATGGACATGTTTGGGTAAGCCATTCAGTCTTCTGGTTCGTGCCCGGCCAGTAAGTGAAACTGCGAGCCAGAAGTTTAGTTTGGGATACCATGCCCCCCCCCCCCCCCCCCGCCCCTACCCCATTGAGCTTGGTGCAGTAGTTGAAGGACGTGCTGACGTAAAGAATAAGGACTGACTACTCGTGCGTATCCTACGTTGGAAACGAGTAGAATTAATCCAGAATCAGTTTTAATCTGCCAGGAAGTTTCATAACAGCGCACACTCCGCTGCAGAGTGAAAACATCTCATTCTGGGAACATCCCCCAGGCTGTGGCTATGCCATGTCTCCGCAATATCCTTTCTTTCAGGAGTGCTGGTTCTGCAAGGTTCGCAGGAGAGTTTCTGTAAAGTTTAGATGGTAGGAGACGAGGTACTGGCAGAAGTAAAGCTGTGAGGACGGGGCGTGAGTCGTGCTTGGGTAGCTCAGTCGGTAGAGCACTTGCCTGCAAAAGGCAAAGGTCCCGAGTTCGAGTCTCGGTCCGGCACACAGTTTTAATCTGCCAGGAAGTTTCATTTTAGAATTAATTCGTTCATCAACATTAGCTGATGGCGGGAATTAAAGAACTGACGGAATGCCGCGGAAGCCTTCGGAGGTTGTTGTTCAGGCCATCCATGAACTATTTGCCTCAGGACTTGTCGGAGTACCTCGACGTTACCGGTTTCGTCTGCGATCCAGCAGCTGGTATTGGGATAAGAATCTACAGCATCTTCTGCTTCTTAATCGGCGTGAAAACACAGAACTCTGGATTACGTCCCCATGACAGCCGGGAGAGGGCATCGGCGTTGGCATGCTCAGTCGTGTTGCGGAAGTGAATCTCATACTGGCAACCAGCCAGAAGTAAAGCCCTGCGCTGGATGCAGTGAGCAGTCCTGTCTCAAATTTTTGCTGCTGGATTGAATAAGAGATCAGCGGTTTACGGTGTGTGATGAAATGAAACTTTCTGCCATAAATAAAAACATGGAATATGTTTAATGTGAAGATGATGGACAGTGTTTCTTTTTCTATTTGGGAGAACCTGCGTTGGGTGTCGGTCAATGTTTTCGATGCATAGGCTGCAGGGTGCTCAGAGCCATCCGCCTCCCTGTGTGCCAGGACCACTCGGACGCCAGTATCAGACGCGTCTGTTGCAGTGACTGTCTGCTTTGTTGGAGTCGTCAACAACTGAGACTCCAGCCTGTGGAAAGCGCGCTCGCAGACTGGCGTCCACTGGAAAGGTACCCTTTCTGCATAACTGGGACACAGGGTCGGTTTCTGTTGCTGCTGTGGGTAAGAACTTTCGGTAATACGATATCTTACCCAGAAAATAAAGAAGTTCGGTAAGAGTTGTAGGTCTGGAAAGTCTGATCATGGTTTCGACATGTTTACCCAGACGGCGAATGCCCGTGCTGGAAATGATGTCGCCCAAGTACTCGACCTCTGGCTGGAAAAAACATTTTTATTCTTTGCATTCTAGGCCAGCCGCCCTTAACATATTTCAGATTGCGATAGTGTTTCTCCGTGGTTCTCCCTGTTACAATGATGTACAAATAGTTAAAGGATCAATATACTTCGAGTACTAATTATTCCAAAAACCGTTAAAAATTGTGGGGGCATTTTCTATAGCAAACATTGGGCGTTTAAAACGGTTGTAAGTAGGCTGTTTATGTTTTCTTATTGGCAACGTTACGTAGCGATCTGTATCAAAATCACTGGCTGTGCTGTGTGCAGTCTGTGGCTAGTTATTTTGCAAATACTGTAGATTCAGGTTTTCCGTCCTCACCGTTTTCTCAAATAAGACACATTTACTACTTGTCAAAATGTGAATGTTGCCGGTGCAAATGCACTGCCGAAAAGCGTAGAGGAACAGATTCCAGACACTAATGCATTGTTATTACAGCTAATGCAACAAATGGAACAAAATCAGAGACAAACACAGCAAAGGCTTCAAAAGTTAGACACAATGGAACAACACCAGAGACATACACAACAACAGTTAGACACAACGGAACAAAATCTTCAAAAGTTAGACACAATGGAACAAAAGCTTCAAAAGTTAGACTCAATGGAACATAAGCTTGAACAAACACGTGAAGATTTAACTACTGAGTTACATAACATCGAATCGAAATGTCAAAAAGTCTGTAATGACGTAAAAACACAAATTTGTGAGCATTTCCAACCTATTTTTTCGCGTCATGAAAATGTATTACAGAATCACGAAGCAGCCATAAAAGAACTCCAAACTATTGTTCATGAAAATCACGACACCTTGCAAGCTAAAATTGACTCAGTTGCATCTACCGATTCAGTTACGCAACTTGCAAAAACTCAAGAAAACTTAAAGGACACAGTAGATAGGATTTCAACACAAATGGACACTCTGAAACTTGGTTCAGAAAAACACAGTGAGGAAATAAGTACACTATCGGAGAAAGTAGCCGATCTTTCGGATCAGTTCACTAACTTATCTGCAAAGGTAGATGATGATCTGAATGACACAAGACCTGTAGCCATCACTGACATAGAAGAGTGCGAACAAATTAGGAAATTCAAACAAAATCAGAATCAAATTAATACGCAACGCCAAAGAGAAATCCGGGAAGTACAAGATCAACTGACACAGGTAATACAAGAATTACGTATTTCAGAGGCCACTCGCGCTCCAATACGGGAAGAGGGACATAGAAATACGGAACAGCCACAAAATAATAACTCAGGGCACTTCGGAAATTATGAAAGAAATTGGCAAGGTACACCGAATTTTGAGATGGAACCGCCGACACGACGTAGCAATGGCCGATATGCTACTCGCCGACACGATGATTTTGACTATAAGCTGTTCATTACTACACGTAAATTCAAAACGTTTAAGAATTCTGCCAATGACGTTCATCCACAAGCGTGGCTCCATCAATTCTCTCATTGTTTTCCTCCCAACTGGTCACTGGAGCACAGGTTAGAATTTATGTGTGGCTACTTGGAGAACGAACCAGCTGTAAGAATGCGATCGGTCATTCACGACTGTCACAGTGAAGAAGAATTTTACCATGCGTTCCTCTCAGCATATTGGTCTCAAGCTACCCAAGACCGAGTAAAACATAGCATCATAATGATGAAACATTTCGAACAATCTGAATTTTCCAGTCTTGTGAAATATTTTGAAGACATGTTGCACAAGAATCAGTAGCTGTCAAACCCATACAGCCCCTCAGAACTCATCCGCATTTGCTTAATCAAACTGCCTGAACATTTACGACATATTATTTTAGCAGGACGTTGCAAAGACGACATTGAAGCTTTTCAGGGACTGTTACAAGAACTGGAAATTGACACTGACAATCGCGGAACGCGAAAACAGGAGCACAACAATTACAGATCACATCCGTCTCAATTCTGCGATGACAGAAATAATATACGACAAGGCTATTCTTTCAATGTAAATCGTGACCGAAACAGACACCACCCGTATGACAACCGTTGGCAGAGTAGTAATAATTACAGGGAAAGATCACCTCTCCGCGGTAATTATCACAGAGACAATCAGAGAAACAGACAATATGGGAACCAAAATAATTATTATCAAGGGAGACAGAATAACTTTAGACGCAATGGTCCAGCGCGCAGTTACGACTCAGGGAGAAATTCTCCACCATGTGACCGACAAGAAAGAAACTATGGAATCTACCGACATGACGACAGACGATATGATCGTAACGACAGACCTGAACTGCATCAGAACTGGCGGGATTTAAACAGGGCAGGGCCCTCTCGTCACGGTGAATTTGTAGAAGTTAGGTCTCCAAATCCCAATAACGACGCGCGCCAACAAAGACACAATAGGCAATGACTCATACCGCTGGCAGCCACAAAACGTACTTATGAAACTGACAACGCAGCTGCCGTAGCTAGTAATTAAGTAAAAATGGAAGACATTAGGGACATCTTACTCCAGGAACACGACGTAAAACATAACAACATTGCATATCCTGTGATTCACATTACTGTAAATGACGTAAAATTTACGGCAGTACTTGACTCTGGTAGTCCCATTTCAGTAATTAGTGAAACAGCTTTTAGAAAATGCAACATATCGAACGATTGCCCCACACTTCCGTTATGTAAGATTAAATTACAAGGTGCAATCTTTGGAAAAAGTGTAGATGTACGCCAACAAACCAATTTAGAATTCTTTTGCCAAAGCCACAGCTTCTCTATGAACTTTCTTACTGTTCCATTATTGTCGACGGAAATTATATTGGGAGTAGACTTTTTGAATGAATACAAAGAAATCTTAAACTTTCACGATGCTGAAATAAGTTTAGAGAAGGAAGGTAAGTCAATAGCTTTGAAATTTGAAGATTGGCTCTCAAACCATGACGAGGAAATGAATTGGCTTTACCTTCTGTTAGACAACAGTTCAGAATTTTCTACGGAACTAGACACTAACAATCACTCTGCAAGTACTGACAGGGATGATATCGACGGCATATTTGAAACTAATGAGTTAATTCAGAATAAAATTCAAACAATTGAGAATTGTAATGACATTGATAGGCAGGACCTTTTTGAGATTTTACAAGCACATTCCATAGTTTTTACTCACAAAACAGGAACAATCAAGGGATTTCAATACCAATTTCGTGTTCGTGAGCATGCTAAATTTTGTGTTAGACTATACATAATTCCAGCACATTATAGGGACCGTGTTAGAACAGAAATACAATCTATGCTTGACGAGGGCATTATTGAGCCTGCAGTAAGCTCATACAACAATCCATTACATGTTGTTGAGAAGAAAAATGGATCGATCAGGCTTGTTTTAGATTCAAGACAAATCAATACTATCATTATTCCTGAAACAGACAGGCCGCAAACGTTGGAAGAACTTCTTCAAAATTTTAATGGTGTAAAAGTGTTGTCTTCCATTGATCTCAGATCCAGCTTTTATCAGATCAAACTTCATCCAGGATGTAGAAAATACACAGCCTTCCTTTGCTTCGGCGTTTGTTATCAGTTTCGGAAACTTCCTTTTGGTTTGTACATTTCTTCGGCAGCATTCATTCGCGGGCTAAATTCCATATTACCTAAGTTCTTAAAACGTCACATCACCTTATATGTGGACGATATTCAAATAGCAGAAACTTCATGGGAACAACATAATCGCATCCTCAACAGTTTGTTACGTATTTTTGCAGAATCTGGAATTACAGTTAACTTGGAAAAGTCTGAATTCGGTAGGTCAAAGGTGAGGTTTTTGGGACATATTATTTCTTCTGAAGGCATTCAGCCGGATCCTGAAAAGTTAGAAGCAATCAGAGCCATTCCAGTTCCATCCACAAAAAGACAAGTCCGCAGTTTTCTAGGTCTCGTAAATTTTTACCGTCCTTTTCTGAATATGCAAATTCTAGTTACACCAAAACTTTGTTCTCTCACTGGAAAAAATACTATTTGGAACTGGGACGAACAAGCACAGTTGGAATTCAATTCTTTGAAAGAATCGCTACTTAACGCGCCAATACTAGCTCATCCAGATCTGTCACAAGATTTCTGCCTTAGTACGGATTCTTCTAAAGTCGGTCTTGGTGCCTATTTATTTCAAGAAGCCATAGAAAATGACACTACCATTCAGAAAACCATTGCTTTTGCTAGCCGAGTGCTAACAAAATCTGAAAAAAATTGTTCCGTTACTGAATTAGAAGCTTTAGCTATCGTTTGGGCATTTAACAAATTCCGTTTCTTTCGTTCTGGCAAGCACGTAAAAGTATACAGTGATCATCATGCATTACAATTTCTTATGTCTTCAAAATTAAATCATGACAGGTTAAAACGTTGGGCATTGTTCCTGCAAGAATTCCGCTTCACAATAGTCTACATTCCCGGCAAGGAGAACATTGTTGCGGACGCACTGTCACGTGCACCGGCTGGGCTTGAGAAAAGTAACACAGATGGCAACATTGAGAAAAATTTCAGTATTCTTTACATTCAGAAAGTCGCCTTTGAAAATTTCATCACCACATCTTTAAAGGACATTGCTCACGAACAAAATAAAGATCCGATTTGGAAAGACATCAAAAGTAAATGGCATGAAAAGACACACACTCAGATTCGGCATTATTATCTGGTTAGAAACAACATACTCTTCAAACGCTGCACTGTTGATGACAAGCTATGGGTACTTTGCATTCCAGACGATTTTGTAAATAAGCTCATTTGGTACATTCATTTCAGCTACGCACATTTTGGTCCACGAAAATGTTATCATATTCTTCGAACGACTTGTTATTTTAACAATATGGAAACGAGAATTCGAAGAGTCTTGTCTATTTGTAAACTTTGTCAAAAGGCGAAACCATCTACTATCTCACATCGTGCTCCGTTGTTTCCTATTATTCCTTCTAAATTAAAAGAATTTGCTGCTGTTGATCTCTTGGGACCCCTTGTCAGAACATCGAATGGATTTTCGTACGTTCTAGTCGCTGTTGAACTTACTTCAAAATTTGTTTCTTTCACTCCGTTACGTAAAGCCACTGGACGGTCTGTATCCAACGCCTTTGTTAAAAATTTCTTGCGTGAAGTTGGCCACGTTGCTAAAGTCATTTCAGATAACGGACCGCAATTCAGATCTGCTGTTTGGTCACGCATGCTTCGGAATCATAAAATCAAACCTGTTTTTATTTCATTGTACTCACCACATTGTAACCCATCTGAACGGATTATGAAAGAAATCAATAAGCTTTGCAGACTTTATTGTCACAGAAAGCATCATCATTGGGACAGATATTTACACTTATTTCAAAATGTGCTGAACGAAATGCCTCATGATTCCACTGCTTTACCAACTACTAAAGAATGAAGAACCACCGAACAGAATTAGAGAGCTTGTACCTTTCCCGAATACACGTAAACTTCGACACAAAGACATAATTGATTTGGCTCTTAAAAATATAAAATCTGCAGCAAACAAAAGGAGAAAACTACACGGTAAAGCAAATGCAAAGAAATCATATATTGGTCAGAAAGTTCTCATTAAAGCTCATTCATTGTCACATAAGAAGGAACACTTGAGTCACAAATTCTTTCTAGTTTACAATGGACCTTACAGAATCCGACGTATACCACATGATAATTGCGTTGAAGTTGAAACTATGCGTACTAGGAAGAGTAAAGGTTTACACCACATTTCACATGTAAAACAGTTTATTAAAAGATAATCTGCTTTTTAACTTTGTCTTTGCCATAAAACGTTTCACTTCACATTTCTAGTATGCATTGTCAGACTTAGAAACTGTTACCATGCAACAATGTTTGAAGTTAAATATCAAGTCAAGAACCAAGAGAACTTATTTAAACAGAAATTACGAATGCATTGTTATTGTGAACAGACGACACAGTGTTATTGTGTGTGTGCATTCTTGCTTGTTAGTTGCACGGTTACATAACGACTATAAGGCTCACATACTTAGAACATTTACCAGTACTGCTAATGAGATTTTAATGCAACATTTTGGTTTACTTGAAAATACATTCTGAATTAAAGTACTTTCTGAGAGATACCAGATGACACAGTAGTTAGTTTATGTGACAGCTACACGATTATATCACGACGTTACTAATGAGTGACAATTTACAATGTTCCTTTTGCGGTGTATCTGTTTTATATCTGCACAGTTTTTATGAATTCTTCTGTAAAGTAAAATATGTTTTAGTAGTAACTTTTGTGGTATAGCTACAAGGAGACAGCCTTTTCCGTAGCACAACAATACATTACAGCACAGTACTTTCATCATCACAACAATAAGCGTAATAACTAAGATATACCGAGCGAGGTGGCGCAGTGGTTAGACACTGGACTCGCATTCGGGAGGACGACGGTTCAATCCCGCGTCCGGCCATCCTGATTTAGGTTTTCCGTGATTTTCCTAAATCGCTCCAGGTAAATGCCGGGATGGTTCCTTTCAAAGGGCACGGCCGACTTCCTTCCCCGTCCTTCCCTAATCCGATGAGACCGATGACCTCGCTGTCTGGTCTCCTTCCCCAAACAACCAACCAACCAAATAAGATATCTATACGCAAAGCATTTCACTTTTGTTTATCATGAGGTAAGTACATTGGCTTCTGCAGAACTTAGCTTTCGGAGGAAAATAACTACGACACTTCCACAGAGATTATCTTACAACACGACGCACATTTAGCGCTACAGGACACGCATTTCAATGATTAATTTTGTACTTAAAACATTTATTTTTAAAGATTTTTGAATTACAAAGAAAGTTTTCCGTGATACATTTCATTCCATTGCTGTAATCTGTAACACCAGAGGGTATAATTACATTAATCCTCAGGGGGGTACACGCTTACTTTGTGTATCATGTGTTTGGCAAGCACAAGGAGCCCTAGCTAATATGGTATTTGCTTATACAACTTTACACATCGGTACCATATTCCTCTAACACATAAATTACATAGCTATCTGATCATTTAACTGAGAGAGACAATTTTTTTTACTACGGCAGTGACAGATGTTTACGTAATTACACCGTTGGATAACTTCAAACTTACGAAATTGTATTTTGTCTGTACTTCGTGAACTGTTCATATTTTTTCGGACCCATGGTGATATTATGAGAGCTTTGAATGATATATTTGGTATGGGATCACGATTTTTAAAGTACGTTTAAGGCAGATGACACTTTTGACATGAGCAGAGAATTTTTTTAGGTTTTGAAATTATTGGATGAAGCTACGACGATTTTGAGAGTTGACTGAGGTGTTATGATGTTATTATTACGATGACTATGTGTATTATGCTGTTGCGGTATGTTTATGATCAATAAGCTGATGCTATATGAGGAATTTGATTATGCTATGTATTTATTATGATGAAATATTGAAGTGTCATCGCAAGATTGATGTATCGACGAATATATATATGTGTAATAAGGTATGGAGTAATGAATAGTGGTAAGGGACTCTGATTTGTGAAAAAGGATGTTGGAAACCAAGAATCGTACTTTAAGAGTTATGAAATGTGTGTAAATGCATGAATGTATCACAATGCCGGCGAAAATTTTTTGGACACTATTATATTCATAAGATTTTGTTTCTACACATTTGCAACGCAAATTCTTGACCCGTGAAATTTTGTATATGAGACTGTCACTGTAGCGGAAACTGCTGTCGTAAATATTTCTGTAAGAAAGTTAAGTGACCACCTGCACGTAATACGTCGTGGGCACCCAGCTGCGTCAGATGCCTGGAGAAAATGCCATTAGTGTGTGCGTTTTCAGAGGCACAGGTAGAAAAAAAAAGGGAAGCCCTTATCCTCGCTATTGACATTCCTTTGTAGAAAGCATCCCAAATACGACACGCTCAAACTTGAAAACATATGATTACACTGTGGAGCTCTTAATTTATGATTTACTGAAATGCCTAATGAAATGATGAGAAATATTTTATGTCTATACACCTGATTATGACTACTGTCTTTATAGTTGAGAGATTCTTTACTGCCTTATGAAATGCCATATGGCTAATGAATGATGTTTCATGCCTTCCTTTGTACATATTTTCATTTTTTTTAATATCTAGTTTCTAGCTGCACTGCAGCATTGGTTAAAATAGAATTTTATCGATGTACTAATATAAATATTTTCTGTCTACAGATCCAGTAAATACTAATTTTGTAATACATTTCCCAAAAATGAGGGAGCACAAAGACGTTTCCCTTCACAGGAATTGCATACGGAATTTTCTTTTCAACTACTTGGTAATTATTTTTTTTTTTTTTTTTTTTTGTAGAATAACTTCTTGTGGTGCACCACTTTAATTACATAGACATTAAGATGTGAATATACATTTCCCTTGTCTGCACTGTTGTCTTTAGTGTAATATTTTTTCCACTTGAGCTTTTTCATGTTTAGATATAAGTTATTGTATTTGCTGCTGCTGTTTGCCAGGCATAGTGCTACTAAATTTAACTTTGTATTACTCTGCTAAGCCAGTTTACTACTGATTTATTTTTCTTGTTGCTGCACATTGGCTCATATTAGTTGTAATTTTGCATTTTATCTGTTAATTTAGATTTACTGCTGCTTGCATTGCTGTTTGTGTTAATTGTTTTGTGCTGCTGCATTGCTTCGTCCCTTAGTTTAGCATCTGAGCTCAGTAGATTTAAGTTAGCTTAAGAGGGGTAGACTATATAAGAGAATGAGTTGCGATGAATTGGAAGAAATGCATTGAGAAGTTTTACACAAAAAATACAGAAAGCAGGTATAGATAGCACTTTTTGAAATAATGAAGAACGAAGGGAGATCTCCAAGAAGTAAAGAAAGTTTTGTTTGCAAGATACTACAGTAAAACAAACCCTGTCCTTTCCTTTTGTATTATTCCGCTATATGTTTGTGTACCCTTGTGTATTTGTGTTCATCCTGTCTTTATATGTTTATCTGATAAGACTTATGTTGTAGAATTTTTCTAATACTCAGCTACATGAACTATGATGAGGAATACCGTTATCCTCAAATATAATTGGCATTAATAATATGTTATTTACCTTGTAAATATACTTAGACATTATTTATTCTGTTTTGTTTTAATGCTCATGTGTAAAGTTGATGTTTCAAAAGTTATTCTGATCTTTTATGTATGTACTCATGTCATAATTCCTGTAACACTGATGTATATGTTATTTCGATTCTTTTGTAAAGCCTGTACTACAAATGTTATCTATATTGTTATGTTTTTAATGATGTATTTTGTACCTTTGTAATTGTATTCTCATGTTATAATATTGTAATTGACACCAGTTCATCAAATTAAGTAACTTGTAAGCATTCATTTCACTGCACACATTTCTGTTGGTCATAGCAATGCACAATATGTGAGAAGTTGGGACTGTTAGTGTTTGCATGTGTGTTACTAATTCAGCAAGGGTCTGGATAACAGCATTGCTGGTTCTAAGGACAATTCCAAAACTTTGTGAGTGCACAAGTGGTGGTTATGGACTTGCTATATTATCCACAAGACTCTTCAATGGTGATTGTGCACCCGCACAGTCACAACAGATGGCTGCTGGCCATCTCTACAAGGACTACAGTGGGTCATCATCTCTGATGGCCCACCAATACCATTATTTCTACAAGGACTGCAGTGGGTCTGAACCTCTGGTGGCCCACCAATACCACAATCTCTACCAGGACTACACTGGGTCTGCTCTGTGATGACCTACCTACCAATATTCATCAACTTCAACTGACTCTGCGGTGGGTTTGCTCTGTTGTGGCCCATTAACTGTCTGCATGTCAAGAGTCAGCACTGTCTTTCCGTTGGAAGGACAACACTACTTCTTCAAGACTGCAGGGAAATCCACTACTTCTGTGTGCAATTTCTTTTACTAATGAGACTTTGTGAAAAAAAACTGTAATTACTATTATGATGAATGATCAGGACTATCTTTATGGACTGTGAGAAAATTTTAGCTTTTGACCAACATTTTATCAATAAGTGTGTGCATTTGATATCTTTGTTATTGTAATTATGAAAAATTTTATCAAATCATTATTGGCCACTGCCCAAAACAATATGTAAAATTTTTTGTGGGGAGCATGGGGGCTACGTAAGTAGCTGTTTATGTTTTCTTATTGGCAACGTTACGTAGCGCTCTGAATGAAAATCACTGGCTGTGCTGTGTGCAGTCTGTGGCTAGTTTGCATTGTTGTCTGCCATTGTAGTGTTGGACAGCTGGATGTGAACAGCGCGTAGCGTTGCGCAGTTGGAGGTGAGCCGCCAGCAGTGGTGGATGTGGGGAGAGAGATGGCGGAGTTTTGAAATTTGTAATACTGGATATTATGAACTGCTATGTATATTATGATTTTTCAACACTATTAAGGTAAATACATTGTTTGTTCTCTATCAAAATCTTTCATTTGCTAACTATGCCTATCAGTAGTTTGTGCCTTCCGTAGTTTGAATCTTTTATTTAGCTGGCAGTAGTGGCGCTCGCTGTATTGCAGTAGTTCGAGTAACCAAGATTTTTGTGAGGTAAGCGATTTGTGAAACGCATAGGTTAATGTTAGTCAGGGCCATTCTTTTGTAGGAATTTCTGAAAGTCAGATTGCGTTGCGCTAAAAATATTGTGTGTCAGTTTAAGCACAGTCGTGTACAATTTTTCTAAGGGGACGTTTCACGGTAAAGCCCGTGCGGCATGTTATGTGTAAAAACTGTTGAGATTCAGCATCGAGGGGGAGTTGGACGTATGCATCCGCCAGGTCTATTTTAGAGAAGTTCCCACGTTCCCACCTTTTAACTTTGAGAGTAATTCTTCCGGCTTCGGAATAGGATATGCCTCAATCTCTGATAGGGCGTTGAAAGTTGCCTTAAAATCTTCACACAGGCGGATCATCCTCTATGGCTTTCGGACTATGACTAATAAAGGTAGCCCATTTTCTAGAAGGGATAGGTTTAGGACTCCAATCCAAATCTTCCTTTACTTGGTCTTTGAGAGCTATCGGAACGGCGCGGGCTCGAAAGTACCGAGGCCGTGAACTATGTTTCAGTGCGATGTGCGCCTCAGAATCCTTTACGGTGTCCAGTTTCGGGGTGAAAACGTTCTCGTAATCCTGGCAAAGTATCTCTAGGTCCGAGTACGAAACATCTTCGGATAATCCCAGATTAACAGAATCGTCTATTGGAAATAAAAATTTCTGAAAAGAATAAAGTCCAAACAAGTTCTCAGCAGAATCACCGACAACGACTAAGAAGATAATGTGGCGAGTGACATTACGATACGTCGTTGGCAGTTACACTTGGCCGCGTGCGGGGATGTATGTTTATCATCGCCATTTCATATTTCTTTGCTTCTTGCAAAGGAGGAGCTCCAAGTTTCAAATAGATGCCGTAATTCAGTGCTAACGATTGCGCCGATGTCTGCTTGTAATTGAACAGCTTCCTCCGTAACTTTCACTTCTTCGAAAAGCGTATTCGAGGTCTCTTGATTGTCTATAGTGGCTACCACACCTGTCTTGTCTGGCGGCACTTACCAGATACAGAAGCTAAGTGGCCATTGGCAGGACATTTTTGGCAACAGGCCCATCTTTCAGGACAGTCTTCGCGTTGATGTTTTTTGAAACAATCTGGACATGACGGCAATCGTTTCGGTACCCAGACCCGGTCTGATCGGTTCCAGCGAGGTGGAGTACATTGTTGGTTAATGGTAAGGCGTCGTGCCTGTACAGTTGCTACATCCGAATCACCACTACTGTGTCCACTGCCTGTTGGCTCGCATGTGATTACATTAAAGGCTGCTACTTCGATCCACGACTCCTGTTGCTCGGGTCACCTCGAAGCTTCGTGCTAAGTCGAAAACTTTGTCTAATGACGGGTCTTCCAGATGAAGTACCTCGTGCTGAAATCCCTATCTAGTGATCACGTCCCTGTTCATTTCTTCTGCATAGGACTCCTTACTTTTTGGGGTTAACAAAGTGACATTTTCCCCCTAAAACTTGCAACTCTGCAGCCAATTCTCGATAAGTCTTTGTTGGCTGTTTCTTCAAACGGGAAAATGCTACGCTGCAGGGTATAACGTGGGTACGCTGCTAATATTTAGTCTGCAGCGTACGAATATCTGAAAAGGTGAGCTCTGAAGGCTTAGATAAAGGGGCCAATTTGCAGACTAGCCGGTAAATCTCAGGTTTTGACCAAAACAAAAACAAAGGTTTAATGAGGGTGGCACCAGGTACCTTGAATGCATGGAAATGGCCGAGTAACCTAGATTCGTAGACTTCCCAATCCCCATAAGCCTCATCAAAGGAAGGAAAAGAAGGCACTTGATGTATTGCTTGCGCCTGCAGAAAGCTACGAGGAAGTGGTTGGAGGTGTTCAATAGTAGCTTCTGGTTCTCGTCCTACTGGTGAATAAGCAGACTGAGTAGAGCTTCCAATGGCTCGTCGCCGCTTGACTGTGTTATAACCAGGAATAACACAATAAGTATTTCGCGTTCTGCGGTTTATTGACACAACACTGATACAAATAATTCCGTTAACAATCGCCAAGTCGTTGATGAGCACTTTATGGGAAAAATTATATAAATTGATGGTGGTTATACCAGTGCCCAGGAAGTGGAAGTGAAATTCACAGTTCCGGCGGAAATCACAAGTCCGTTGAAACATTCAAGTCCAAGTTCCTGTATAACATTCGGGTTCTAAGTCCAGAGCGCGGCCAAATCGACATCGAACAGCAGGCCCACCTCAGAGTAGCACTTCCGAGATGTGAAGTAGAACATAGTGCGGTGAGAACTCGCTGGTGGACGTCAGTATCCATACTTAATGGAGCCGGTGGCTCGGGTGGCTGTATATTCTGGGCGGCCAATCGCCAAGTGTTACAGTGGCCAGTCGATGTGGTCTGAAGCGCGCGCGTGCGGAGGCGGCCTGCGACGTAGCTGCTGGCTGAGCACGGACAAGTGCGGTCAACGCCGCTGGTCGGTGCGCAGATTTAAGGTACGTTGTCCAAGACGTGACGCACACTAGCGACTGCGACGGGTCGCTACGTGACGTCAGAAGTTGCTTGCTGGCGCATGCGCAGTTCGAGTTTGGGATGCGACGCGCGACTGTTGCGGCAGCTGCCGCAGCACTTCACCAGTGAGCAGTGTTGCGACGGAAGTCGCACGACACAAAGACGTACGGCTGCCAGAAAGATGTCGAGCCAGTCGAGGAAAACTAAAATGAGCCACTCGTAGGATGTGATTCTCTGTGATCTGGTCTCGCAACATCCTTGCCTTTACGATTTGAAGAACCCTAAATATAGAGACACTATGTTCAGAGACAGAATTGGGAAGAAATTGGTGCACAGTTGAAACTGGCAGGTGAGTGAAATATATAATATTTTCCCATTAATGCAAATTTTTCAGGCCTGTTATGAAAATCAGTATAATCCATGCAGATGTAGGATTAGAATGATGAAAATGAACTTGAAGGTCAATTTTCGCATTACGCTTTTTTGTGACGATAAAAATTGAAAACGGCAAGTACATTATAAAATGAACAATCTAAAGTACAACGAGAAAGTTACATTTTACAATACCTTCACTTTGAAAGCAAACGGTAGATTTGTGTCTTGATGATACCTTCTAGTTGTGAAAAACCACCACCAGATTGTTGTACAGCTTTCTGTAATCAATAGATGCTCGTTTTTGAGGAAGGTGTTTCTCAACAGATTGCGCAAACAGTATGCTGCAATAAGTAATTTGTCACATTCACTTCAATTCATTGGTAGAAGATGGTGCTCAAAAAACTTGTGCCAAAAGTGCACTACTGTATACAAGGCCCTTCTGGTCTGACACAGTTCACAATTGAAATTCGTCTTTTGTAAATCCTGGAGTCATCTTTTGAGTGCAGCTTGGCAAGATTAAATGTTCATGTCATCCATAACGATGTATGCTGTCAGAATATAAGAATATGGAAGTTCATTTGGATGGGAATAAAGACTCAGTCGGCTATGAAAGTTGCCTTAGCTTGTTCCAAAAGTTTCTGCATGGGAGAAACTGACAAGTATAATTTGGGGAAATTTTGCGAACAAGCACAGACACTATTTCTTCCACATTTCTGCCACTGTATACTGTAGACGTTCAGAATGAAAATTCTAGAGATGTTTTAGGTGTAACCCTATCTTCTTGTCAAGAACTTGAAACAATGCAATGACGCAAGCGTGCGCTTATTGTTAATAAACTTATCTTTCATTGGAATTTTAGATGAAATGTGCAAAAACAGATGGAGGAATATTCGGGACTCGAATCAAAGAAATAAACGAGAAAGAAAGCTTGGAACAGGTTCAGATGCCTCAGCAAAACCACGAAAATGGGTTCTGCTTGATCACTTGGGTTTAAGAAACCTACATTTCGTGGCATTTTAAATGAAATTGTCAAGAGCATATGGAGAAATATTAGTAACTCATACCGGAGAAATATGACATAAAATGGTTTCATTAGGTCCAAATGTGTCAGCGAAACAAAACAAATGCATTCTCTATCGTGTGATGACCACACGATTCTCGTTGCGCGTCGACAGAACTGTCGGCTAGTCGCGACGCTCCCGGAGATGAATGAGCCCAAATCTCGGTAACGGAGTTCGATATCATTCTGATCTCAACTTTAAAAATAATTTCGATATGTTAGCTTCTTTTCATAGGCAACGATGTATGACCTAACGTAAACCATACGTAAAGTAGTCAGCGACCACATTTTTCACTGTACACAATTCAAATTTTATGCAGTAGATTACTTGTAAATTAAGTATCGGGATAACTGTGACGAATATCGGAAAAATAGACACCTCATTATCAAGCTGTGATGTGAAACTGTAAGATACGCAAACATCAATTTTTTGTGCCTTTTACTTTCCTCACAATTGATAGAGAAGTAATATACAGCGAAAAAAACACGCACAACCAGAAGAGATACTTTTCAATTTTTTAAAGTAAAAGGAGAATCTGTATCGAAAAACTAACTCTGGGAGCCGATGTAACTTTGTTGCATTAACATACAGTATTTTTTACAGCAAGAAAATCGGAATTCTTATTTTTCTTATGTATTTGAATCCGCCGCCGCCGACCGGAGCGTGGGAAACAGCGACGACTCCAGTCGTGTTGCGGCCGTGTCGCCGTCTGCCAGGGTGGGAAAAGAGGAGGGGGCAGCGTCGCAGTCGCAGCCAACTGTCGCGTCTTGCACAACGTAACTTTACACTGCAGCGCCGAAGAAACTGGTATATGCGTGCCTGTTCAAATTTAGAGATGCGTAAACAGGCAAAATACAGCACTGCGGTCGGCAACGCCTGTAAAAGACAACAAGCGTCTGGCGCAGTAGATAGATCGGTTACTGCTCCTACAATGGCAGGTAGCAAGATTTAAGGGAGTTTGAGCGTTGGGACACAGCATCTCCGAGGTGGCGAGGAAGTGGGGATTTTCCCATACGACCGTTTCACGTGTGTACCGTGAATATCAGGAATCCGATCTCCGACATCGCTGCGGCCGGAAAAAGATCCTCCAAGCACGAGACCGACGACGACTGAAGAGAATCGTTCAACCTGACAGAAGCGCTGCCCTTCCACAAATTACAGCAAATTTCAATACTGTGCAATCAACAATTTTCAGAGTGTGAACCATTCAACGAAACATAATCGATATGGGCTTTTGGAGCCGAAGGGCCACTTGTGTTCCCTTATTGACTGCACGACACAAAGCTTTACGCCTCGCGTGGGCCTGTCAACACTAACGTCGGACTGTTGATCACTAGAAAAATATTGTCTGCTCGGAAGAGTCTCGTTTCAAATTGTATCGAGTGGATGAACGTGTAGGGCACTGACACAACCTCAAGAATCGATGGACTCTGCATGTCAGCAGGGGACTGTTCAAGCTGGTGGACGCTCTGTAATGGTGTGGAGCGTATGTAGTTGCAGTGATATGGTACTCCTCATACGTCTAGATACGAATCTGGCAGGTGACACGTACTTAGGCTTCCTGTCTGACCACCTGCATCCATTCACGTCAATCGTTCCTTCCGACGGACTCGAGCGATTCCCGCAGGACAGTGAGACATCATACGCGTCCAGAATTGCTACAGAGTGGCTCCAGGAACACACTTCTGAGTTTAAATACTTCCACTGGCCACCAAACGCCGCAGACATGAACTTTATCGAGCATATCTGGGCTGCCTTGTAGCTGCACTGACCTCCCCCCCCCTCCCTCCCCGTACTCTTTCGGATTTATGGACAGCCCTGCAGGATTCATGGTGTCAGTTTCCTCCAGCACTACTTCAAACATTAGTCTAGTCCATGCCACGTCGTGTTGCGGCACTTCTGCGTGCTCGAAGTGCCCTACACAATATTAAGCAAAGCACGTGTACCACTTTCTTTGGGTGTTCAGTAATAGTGGTGCATACCACCAACGTTGGTTCCCGAAGTTACAGTAAACGCAACAGAAACCCCCCCCCCCACAAGAACCATGGTCCTTGCCGTTGGTGGGGAGGCTTGTGTGTCTCAGCGATACAGATACAGATGGCCGTACCGTAGGTGCAACCATGACGGAGGGGTATCTGTTGAGAGGCCAGACAAACGTGTGGTTCCTGAAGAGGGGCAGCAGCCTTTTCAGTAGTTGAAGGGTCAACAGTCCGGATGAATGACTGATCAGGCCTTGTAACACTAACCAAAACGGCCTTGCTGTGCTGGTACTGCGAACGGCTGAAAGCAAGGGGAAATTAAAGCCGTAATTTTTCCCGAGGGCATGCAGCTTTCCTGTATGGTTAAATTATGATGGCGTCCTGTTGGGTAAAATATTCTGGAGGTAAAATAGTCCCCTATTCGGATTTCCGGGCGTGGAATACTCAGGAGGACGTTGTTATCAGGAGAAAGAAAACTGGTGTTCTACGGGTCGGAGAGTGGAATGTCTGATCCCTTAACCGGGCAGGTATGTTAGAAAATTTGAAAAGGGAAATGGATAGTTTAAAGTTAGATATAGTGGGACTTAGTGAAGTTCGGTGGCAGGAGGAACAAGACTTCTGGTCAGGTGAATACAGGGTTATAAATACAAAATCAAACATGGGTAATGCAGGCGTAGGTATAATAATGAATAAAAATAGGAGTGTGGGTAAGCTACTACAAACAGCATAGTGAACGCATTATTGTGGCCAAGATAGACACAAAACCCACGTGACCACAATCTATTGGCTATGAACTGTAGATTAAAACTGAAGAAACTGCTAAAAGGTGGGAATTTAAGGAGATGGGATCTGGATAAACTGTCAGAACCAAAGGCTGTACAGAGTTTCAGGGAGGGCATTAGGAAATGATTGACAGGAATGGTGGAAAGAAATACAGTAGAAGAAGAATGGGTAGCTTTGCGGGATGAAATAGTGAAGGCAGCAGAGGATCAAGTAGGTAAAAAGACGAGGGCTAGTAGAAATCTTTGGGTAACAGAATATATAGAATTTAATGGAAGAAAGGAGAAAATATAAAAATGCAGTAAATGAAGCAGGCAAAAAGGAATACAAACGTTTCATAAAGGAGATCAACAGGAAGTGCAAAATGGCTAAGCAGGCATGGCTAGAGGACAAATGTAAGAATGTACAGGCAATCTGACTAGGGAAAATATAGATACTGCCTACAGAAAAATTAAAGAGACTTTTGGAGAAAAGAGAACCACCTGTGTGAATATCAAGAGCTCAGATGGAAACGCAGTTCTAAGCAATGACGAGAAAGTAGAAAGGTGGAAGGAGTATATAGAGGATCTGTACAAGGGTGATGCAATTGAGAGCAATATTATGGAAATGGAAGAGGATGTAGATGAAGATGAAATGGGAGATATGATACTGCGTGAAGAAATTGACAGAGCACTGAGAGACCTAAGCCGAAATAAGCCGCGGTTGTAGACAACATTCCACTAGAACTAGATAGCCTTGGGAGCGTCAGCCCTGACAAAACTCTACCATCTGGTGAGCAAGATGTATGAGACAGGCCAAATACCCTCAGACTTCAAGAAGAATATAATAATTCCAATCCCAAAGAAAGCAGGTGTTGACAAATGCGAAAATTACCGAACTATCAGTTTAATAAGCCACTGCTGCAAAATACTAACACGAATTCTTTACAGTCGAATGGAAAAAGTGGTAGAAGCCGACCTCAGGGAAGATCAGTTTGGATTCCGTAGAAATACGGGAACACGTGAGGCAATACTGACCCTACGACTTATCTTAGAAGCTAGATTAGGAAAGTGGCAAACCTACGTTTCAAGCATTTGTAGACTTAGAGAAAGCTTTTGACAATGTTGACTGGAATACTCTCTTTCACATTCTGAAGGTGGCAGGGGTAAAATACAGGGAGCGAAAAGCTATTTACAATTTGTACAGAAACCAAATGGCAGTTATAAGAGTCGAGGGACATGAAAGGGAAGCAGTGGTTGGGAAGGGAGTGAGACAGGGTTGTAGCCTGTCCCCGATGTTATTCAATCTGTATATTGAGCAAGCAGTAATGTAAACAAAAGAAAAATTCGGAGTAGGTATTAAAATCCATGGAGAGGAAATAGGTTCGCCGATGACATTGTAATTGTCAGAGACAGCAAAGGACTTCGAAGAGCAGTTGAACGGAATGGATAGTGTCTTGAAAGGAGTGTATAAGATGAACATAAACAAAAGCAAAACGAGGATAATTGAATGTAGTCTAATTAAATTGGGTGATGGTGAGGGTATTAGATTCGGAAATTAGACACTTAAAGTAGTAAATGAGTTTTGCTATTTGGGGAGCAAAATAACTGATGATGGTCGAAGTAGAGAGGATATAAAATGTAGACTGGCAATGGCAAGGAAAGCGTTTTTGAAGAAGAGAAATTTGTTAACTTCGAGTATAGATTTACGTGTCAGGTCGTCGTTTCTGAAAGTGTTTGTATGGAATGTGAACATGTATGGAAGTGAAACATGGACGATAAATAGTTTATACAAGAAGAGAATAGAAGCTTCCGAAATATGGTGCTACAGAAGAATGTTGAAGATTAGATGGGTAGATCACATAACTAATGAGGAGATATTGAATAGAATTAGGAAGAAGAGAAATTTGTGGCACAGCTTGAGTAGAAGAAGGGATCGGTTGGTAGGACATGTTCTGAGGCATCAAGGGATTACCTGTTTAGTACTGGAGGGCAGCGTGGAGGGTAAAAGTCGTAGAGGGAGACCCAGATATGAATACACTGAGATTCAGAAGGATGTAGATTGCAGTAAATACTGGGAGATGAAGAAGGTTGCACAGGATAGAGTAGCATGGAGAGCTGCATCAAACCAGTCTTTGGACTGAAGACCACAACAACAACAGAACAAAGCAACTCTCCACTAAACTTCACATAAAAGTGGAATAATGCTCGAAAAAGGCACTTAAATCCCAATCATTTCCCAAAACGTGTCATGCAAGGGTTAACCCATAATTCACGAGGTCTGGTCTCTCATAATTAATTTGCGAACTCGCTCTCCAAGGCTAGTTGTGATGAAATGCTTCCATACTGCCCCTACCCTCCATAAATTGCCAAGCCTGTGATGTTTTGTTGACGGTTGCGTTATCGCCTCCTTTGTTTATTGTTGACACGTCTTACTGGTGGGTAACAGCGCGCCTCGTCAACTACGTACCTGCTTTCTTCCGTACGGTGCCGAATAGCTAAAACGTGTCATTTTTAACTTCCCCGAGTTCGATGAAATTGTTAGTCGGTGTATGGAGGAAGGTGTGAGCGACATAGATCAAGAAATAAACGAAAAAGACGACGGTTTTACATTAGCCAGAGATCACATCTCTGCCGTCGAACAAGAGAATCATTCAGAGGAAGAACATCGAGGAAGTTGTGTGGGGATCTCTGTTTCTTCAATGAAATATTTAAAGTGTCTGTTAAAATCGGATGTGTTATGAGCGGCAATAAAACTGTAGTTCCCAGCAATGAATATCAATTTGACAGATTTTCTTTTTGTACCTATCGGGTGGAGTTTTTTAAACCCTGGAATTTAGTTTTATTTGAAATTTATTTGCTACAGAGATTGTATATTTTGTCAGAATGTAAAATTCAGTACTCTAACAGGCTATTTATGTGTATTGTTTAAAAGAACCACACAAAATTATGTGCTTTTGTGTGATAAATAGTAAAATGATGCAGGCTTTGCTTAGTGCAATAAAATAAACTAGAATCATTTAAACAACAATTCAACAATTGTAAAAATGTTATATAGGATAAATTAATTTCAAATGATTTTTGCCTTAAATCTCGGATTAAACATATAGGAGTCCCAGAGACCCCACCTCCTGGAATACGTTACAGAAAAGTCACTTCGCGAGTTAAGGGTTGAATAAAAAGATAATCATAACTGGCAGTACATAAACATTATTTTATAAACAAGCTAATTATTTACAGCTCGTTCCGAAGGGAGAAAGAAGTCTTGCTGGTTGACAAATTGTAGGTTGGGATCTGCGGCTATTCGTCTGGTATACTGGTCAGTCTGAAAATTATTTAGCATGGCTTCGTGAATTTGCATATGGAAAACATACGCTGTTTCTCATGTCAGAATTATAAATAGTGCCTTGTAAGTGCTTCGCTTCGAGGACGTGTAGCGTAATGTTCTTGTTGATTCTCATGGAATCTCACCAGGATATGACAGTATCACTCCATTAGAAGAAAACCATCTGTATCTCAAGAATGAAATTTTCACTCTACAGCGGAGTGTGCGTTGATATGAAACTTCCTGGCAGATTAAAACTGTGTGCCGGACCGAGACTCGAAATCGGGACCTTTGCCTTTCGCGGGCAAGTGCTCTACCGACTGAGCTACCCAAGCACGACTCACGCCCCGTCCTCACAGCTTTAATTCCGCCAGTACCTCGTCTCCCACCTACAAAGGGAATGTTTTCCTTTGTTATCACAGATCGTACTTGTGATTATTTTACTAGCAACCTGCGGTCTTTTGTGCACACCCACAAAAGTAAGAAAATGTAACGGCGGGTATGTATAAAAGTGATACAGGAGATAAGACCAAAAGAGTCGCTACCAACTGACGAACACTTTGATGTGTGATTATTATAGGAGAAACTAGACGATCTTGTTACTAACGTTGGTAGCATCAATTACAATGGTAATAGCACGCATCTTAGCAAGAAGAATTTAAATCTCCTTACGTCTATTACATATCTATTTTGTGACAATATTATGGTCGTTTAAATTTATGATCAACTAGGCTGTCAAGAACCATTGGATAATGGACAGTCCATAACGTTCAAGAAGGAATTTCGCAGTGCATTGAACAGTTTTCTACGCGTCGTATTCTCCAAGCACGTTTCTGCAGTACACCGTGTCAAACTGAAGCTGCGACAGTGTGGCAGCAAGTGGAATATTGAAAAAAATTTGCTGGGAAGCACTAGAAACCATTTAGAGAAAATGTAAAGATCTTGTGAGTGTATCAAATGAAGAGAAACATATCTATTTAACAAAATGGGACTTAACATCTGAAGTCATCAGTCCCCTAGAACTTAGAACTACTTAAACCTAACTAACCTAAGGACATCACACACATCCATGCCCGAGGCAGGATTCGAATGTGAAGGAGCATGAGACTGATGCTGAGAGAAATAGACGAGTGGAAGTATACAATAAAATGGGGACAGGAAGAGAAGGACAAAGAGAGGGGTAGAAGATGTGTGCGATATATAGGATGTTCATTGAAATATCTCGAAAACTACACATCGGATTAAAAAAAGTTATTATTCCAATTTGTTTGTCTCGGAGGGGGACATTCAACGATTGCACATTCAATCCGCCACCCCACTGTGTGTATGGGTGGCGGGGGCCAACTTGGAAATCTTCAGTGGGAACCTCCGTTTTGCATTGGACATTACGATTCAATGAAAAACTTTACGTACGTTTTGTCTGAAGAATTTCTCGTTTGGAAATAGGTGGCACTGAAATCGGAGGAATAAAAAAGGGTACACAATCGTAAATTACGACGTGCTACTCAATGGCCCTTCAACTTCCATTGGCGTTTGGGACCCAGTCTCCAGGCTGCGAGTGTAGGAAACCCCATTCCCAACGTTGTATTCCTCTGACATGCCCAACAGCCAACTACTCGACGAACCACTACTGCCGTCGCTCGAGACGAATGCCGCACTGATTTTCCGATTAGAGTAACTGTGAGAACGTAGTACCGGTTTTCAAATGGCCGTTCACAAGAGGGAAAAATATCTGGGGGGAAAGTCAGCGCCGGCATTTCTAAAGGCACTTGCTGTAACACCTTATCTTTCAAATATCCCCACAGAAAGAAATCGGGCGACGTCAAGTGCAGCGACCTAGCCGGCCATTTAATAGGGCCACCTGTGCCGATCCGCCGACAGTGTAAACACGGTCTAATATCTCCCCAGCTTCAATTGCGTAATGCGCTGGCAATCGCCGTGCTGAAACTATACGTTGTAGAACAGGGACGGCCACGGCCTGCCAAACTGCACGCGTGTACAGATGTGCCGTCCAGGGCTCGGTCCGCCTCGCCACTACTCGGTTTTCCTCGGTCTTTCGCGGCACTGCTCGGCACGGCGCGACATCAGACTAGCTGTGCGATGCGACATCTTTTCATCCGGCATAGGGTGCGTTAGCTGATTCGTAGTGGCAGCCATGTTTATTCCTCGCTATTTGTTAGCGATTCGTAGGAAGTTTATAAGTGCTGTACAGTGGTTGTTGCAATGCAACACACGCTCACAAAGAGGCGGGGTAGTGACACAACGTCACGAGCCTTCAGAGCTGAAAGGGGATTGCAATATTTTTTCGAAGAGAAGGATGAAAATTCTCCATGTCTATTATGCAGTCGCATACTCGCCGGGCACCGCAAATTTGCAACAGAACGGGATTGTAACACCACACACAAAGGACTTAATGATTTAGTTGGGTTGACAGATCAAACAAGTTGGCGGAATTAAGGAGACGTAGTGTTATGCAGCGAGACGGACCGAACGCGAGTACCACTTACAAATCCTTGTGTTTCTGATGTTCGTATTTGTACATATTTGTCGTTAGAATTCGAATTTAGAGTTCACTCAATTTTTGTTCCCTTTTTTTAGCCTGCAACCGATCGTAGCGACCTGTCTTTAAGAGCAAGCTACAAAATAGCGCTCAAAATTGCAAGAGCGAATAAGCCTTTCAGTGATGGTGATTTCATCAAGGAGTGTATTGTTGAGGCGGCGGAACTCTTGACGCCACTGGAAGTAAAGAAGTTTAGTGAAATTAGTCTTTCCAGACAGACAATAGCTCGCCGCATAGCTGGTATGGCAGCGGATGTCTACAGGCAGTTAATTGGCAGTGCCTGCAAGTTTATTGCATTCTCGATTGCTTTGGACGAGTCGACCGGCATTTCGGACACAGCACAACTAGCGATTTATGTTGGTGGAGTCGACACAAATTTGCACGTGACGGAAGAACTGTTAGATTCAGTACCAATGAATCACACAACGACGGGTACCGACTTGCTAAAAGCAGTTGAAGAGGCAGTTGAAGCCGCTGGCCTGAAATGGAAAATGTTAGTTTCAGTCACCACGGATGGAGCGCCAGCAATTCGAGGTGCTCTAAATGGGCTTGTAGCATTGTTACGTAAAAAAACTACGACGATCGACAGAAGATTTGTACGGAATTCATTGTTTTTTTTGGTTTGGAGCCACCATAGTACAGTCGCATGGCTTAGTACACCGTCAGTTTCAACAGTTTCTCATGGAACTGAACGAAGAGTACGGAGATGTTATTCACCACTGGGAAATACGTTGGTTAAGTCGAGGATCATGCTTCGAAAGATTTTTCAATTTAAGATTCGCTATTGTTGAGTTCCTGATGGATAAAGGAAAGGCAGAGCCAAAATTAGAAGATCCAAAATGGATTGCAGACCTAGCCTTTTTAATTGATCTGACTGCGCACTTGAACGCTCTCAATAAGACTTTCCAAGGTGAGTAGCAGATTATTTATGATCTGATGAAAAAAGTGGATGCATTTAATAATAAACTCGCATTGTGGAAGGAACAACTCATGAAAATGAATACCGCCCAATGCCCTACGCTCTCTAAAGTCCGAGAGCACGCAACTCATGACGAATTCGTTTCTGTGTTGGAGGAACTACAGGCATAATTTTCTAAACGTTTTCAGGACACTGCCAGTATGACATCTGTTTTGTGACTATTTTCTAGACCCTTTGCCGTTTCAGTTGAAAGTACTCCAGTGCATTTGCAAATTGAATTGATCGATCTTCAGTGTAATTCCCGTTTAAAGGACAAATTTTTTTACGTAAAAACTGTCCAGGAATTCTACGAAGGTTTTCCTCGGGAAGTTTCCCCGTCTAAACAATGAGGCTGCAAAATTTATATCAGTGTTTGGATCGACTTACGTGTGCGAAAGGTTTATTTCGATTATGAAACTAAATAAGGCAGGATTACGTGGGAATCTGAGTGACGAAAATATGAGAAACTGTCTGCGTTTGTCCGTGTACCGTCAGTTTGTGCCGGATATGTACTTTATTATGTCTACAGTGAACCAAAAATAATTAAATTAATGGTGATAATTTTGTTGTATTTGTCATATGTTTTGTTGACAATCGCAGTTATTGCAAATTTTGTACAGTAGTTCCAGAATATAAAATTTGCTTGTTTCACATGTAGCTAGAATCGGTTATTCCACATCATACTGCATGCTGTAGACTACTTTCAAGTCTGTTTCTATATCTGAGCTTAAATGGTGTAAGAATTTTACGAGTGACAATGTGAGAAACACGATATTGTTGGTGTAATGCAGTTTCGAACCCAGCGTTATTGTTATTTTTCTGTAGGTGTACGAACAGCCAACAAAGATTCTTGATGTGTAGTACAGAGCTTAATATTATCAAATGTCGTAATATGAAACTAAGGCACATGCTAGCAGGGCGGTGTTCCTTAGGCTAGGCGCAAATTGAGACGCGTGTATCACGTGTGACGTGACACGACACTGCAGCGCGACACACACATGCCGCACGGGTCGCGCGGGTGCAGCGCATATTGCGCCGCGTGCACCGTACTTAGCACGCGCCGACTGGCGACGCTCTGCGTTGACAGAACCGTGGCGCGCGCAATCTGTTATCTTTCTCAAACAATTTTACAGAAAATCTTCACTGAAAATGTATGATTTTTGCTTTACTTGTAGCGTTATGTCAGCTTCGGGGCGAAGTGCCCATCACCTCGCTAATGACCATTCTTATTGTGATGTACACATTTTAGCAGGACACTACGCAAAACTCAAAATTCTGCAACGAAAATTAGGGGTCGCTATGATTTTGCGTTTGGTGCGTATTACACCATATGTTGCAGCGTATGAAATTTAGCTAACATGCTGAATTTTTGATTAGACTTGGGAGGAGGTCTCTCTCTGCCTCCGACCTCGAGAAAAATGGATCCCATGTAGCGCACTCTCTTCCGATCTCACGCCCGCGAGAATGAAATATTGGCAACCTCTCTCATATCTCCTAAAACGCTCGAGACATCGAAACAAAACTTTGGCAAATGACAGCAC
The DNA here is from genome assembly GCF_023864275.1 of Schistocerca cancellata. Taxonomy (NCBI): domain Eukaryota; kingdom Metazoa; phylum Arthropoda; class Insecta; order Orthoptera; family Acrididae; genus Schistocerca; species Schistocerca cancellata. The sequence continues at coordinate 9,227,809 of NC_064626.1, forward strand.
ACAAGGAGGAGAGTGATTTGCCAATTGTTAAACACACGGAACTTTCGTATCTATGGCGATATATCAGTACTTACACTTCCCTTTTTATTTATTTCACTCCAGTGACTGTAATTTTTTAAGAGTTATCGACAGCTAGCGAAACAAGATCTTCGTAGTATGAAAATAAACATGAAATTTCTTCTTTTATGTTACTGCAAACCGACTGAGGTTTTTCGTAAGGTATTGAGCTCTGTGATTGCCAGTTACTTGTTTAATGAGGCATCCGTTTCGGAATTCTGTCTCAATAGCTGAGATGAGTTTGGCAAATTACACTGTGACAAAGGAAGTACAATTAAACCAGTCACCAAGAAAAATGTGGCCGTTGCTCACAAACGGTGATGCTTCTTCGAATGAGGAAAGGTTAACAAATCACGCAAAAATATATTGCCAATTAGGTTGGAATTTTGGTGGAATCCCCGTAACCCATCGCATTTTTAACACTGAGCGTCTGGAATGGAAACTTACCAAAGGATTTTATTCCTTTTCTTGATCTGAGCAGTATTAAAATAATGACGAGCGTTCCTTCAGGCGGAATGATAGGCACATGCCAGACACTGGTTACTCACCTACGGCTTGCCAAACTGACAATGTGTGATCGCGAATAAAATAGTTGCTATTGAGAAAAATAACAAAAGATCGGTCGCACAACACAATGGTGAGTGTATTTCAGCAGCGGAGGATAATGCGTGCGACAGGAATGCACAAGCTACCCATGTGTCCCTTGTGAGTTGGACTTCGAAACACATTGTCACGAAAGTAGATCTGCCTTTGTCAGCAGTACATTTCAACAAATTAAAAATATCTTATCATAACATTCTTTTAGGATATTCCGACTTTCGTAATAATAACGAACATTTTCTTCATTTGTGTAGCTTGTTGTATAATTAGTTTATTAATGCTGATAATGTGCATGCAACAACTGAAATTCTTTTTTTTTTTATCACGCCAAACCAATTAAAACATTGTTACTTGTGATTGCTTTTCGACTGTTTCTAGCTTGCAGTGGAAATGTGATGTCGATATGCATGTAGTACAGTGTGTCGTATTACATTACTACATCCATATCAGAGTAATCACAGTGAGCCTTCTACACTTCGGATCTTGGACGTTTTTTACCAGGAGCACAAAGGGATCACACCTGTGGAGATTATCCCTTTCTAAATTTTTGTAAAGGATCGTACAGATACGCCAGCACACTAGGCAGCGAGAAGATAACCTTGTTTTACTTTCCTGCCTTGATTCTTAATCACATGATTTTATGATACTCCTTGCTTCCTTATCCACTACCCTCTGTCCCTTCTTGCGATCTGAAAACATCGCGGAGGCATATGATACAATTCCAGCGGCCAATGGCTCACCAGTTACTGAAATTGCATTTTTCTTGACAGAAGGAAAACAAAACAAAGCAAAACTATACAGATACAAATAACAGAAAAGTATAATGTACTAACCAATACAGCTGAAGCGTTTAAATGGCGAAAAACGAAACACTACCCAAAGGCAATAAAATTTAGTACACAGTGAGGCAAAATTTATCATATGGGCAATACTACCACTGCTCATATGCTCTGTGCGGATGTTAGCATATGGCCGGGCTACTTTTCCGCTCCCCGCCTCAAATTTCCCACGGTGCTAGCGAGGCGCGAGAAACTGTGCCTCAACCACAACGCCGCGCGACCTGGCGCAGGCGCGTGTCGCGTCCCATTTGAAGCTGTGATACGCGAATGCACTGTCGCGTGCGGCGTGTTCGTAGTTCCGCGCATGCGCACGCAGTCAGCTGGTGTGGTAGTGGGGGACGTGTGGCGTCAGAAGGGAGCGATCTGCACGCGTGTCAAACCTATGCACGCGTGCCGCGTTCTTGGCCGTCCCTATTGTAGAACGTCCGGGGTAACATCCTGCAACAGTACCGGTAGTTCCTGTTCCAGAGATATTCGATATTTGCGTCCATTGAACGCGCTGTCATTAAAATGCGGACCACTGATTTTGTTTCCCGTCATGCCACACCATACGTTCACCCACCAAGGACGTTGTTGGTCAACTTGCAGTAACCAGTGGGGATTGTCTACACTCCAGTAATGCATACTATGTGAGGTAACGCTACCATGATTTGTGAATGTAGACTCATCGGAAAATAGTACCACGGCAAAGAACAAAGATGTCGTTCATTCACAAACACTATCCGGTTATGGAAATCGGCGCCATGAAATTCTTGACGGAGTGAGACGTGGCAAGGATGATACTTATGACGATACAGTATTGTGACAATACTATGTACGGCCGTACCGAAGTAGCAGTGTAATTGCTGGGTGCTTGTGCGTAGGTTGTGGCACATTCACACTAGTACAGCTATTTTATTAGCTTCATCTGTTTCCGCTTCGTTTCTTTTTTCTGGTTTGTATGACGCCTTCAAACGTAAAGGCGCTCACAACGTCTTAAAAGAACGAATGAGAGCGAGCTCTGGAAAAGCTCTGGAAAACGTTCGGCGTACAAGCAATAGTAGCATCAATATTTTCCTACATTCTCCGTAAATCAGGATCATTTCAATTTTTTCTTTTGCGGTTATAACATACATCGTCCACTTCCACGTATGTTTTCCAAATGATAGGTAAGGCTGCAGGCAATAAACACACCTGTTGTACGTCTGCACCAAAATTACACACTACTTAATCGAACTTAAGCTAACTTACTCTAAAGACGACACACTCACACCCATTCCCGAGGGAGGACTCGAACTTCTGACGGGGGAATACAGTTATAAGTTACGAAATACTGGCCTCTCTACCTTCGCAGCATGGAGGTGGATTCCCATATGCCATTGGATACTCGAGGACCACTGAGTAGCATATCGTAAATAAGGATTGTGTACCCATTTCTGTTCAATTACAGCGTGCACGAAACGAAGAAAATGCTTCAGACAAAACGTACGTAGATTTTCCATAGAATCGTAACGTGCAATAAGAAATGGAGATTTCAAAGTTGCCCCCCGCCACCTATAAACAAGTTGGTGTGGCGAATCGCGTGTGGTAGTGTTGGATATCGCCCTCTGAGACAAACAAACTGGTATTATTACTTTTTCGGTCCGATGTGTAGCTTCCGAGATATTAAAATATATTCAGTTAAAATTAACATCCTGTGTGCAACGAATTTGTATGCGAGCGAAACTGCAGATAACAGGTTAGTGTTTTAGATTAATATACTGTGCAGTATACAACTTGTCAAACATGCTCTATCATTTGGATTTTTTAATTTTGCACTCCTGGCAATATCTTGCATGTGAGAAGTAACACGTTTTCAACATAAGAAACTTTCCTAAGTAAATAGACCCTGCTAGCTGCTAAGTATCTTCTGCGGATTTCTTTTAGTTCCACTATCATTTCGCACTGTAGAACAGTGTGGCTGACGGACAGGGCAGCCGGGGTGGCAGCTGCTCATGCAGCGGGCAGGCTCTCACCGAGTACAGTAGGGCACTGCAAGGGCACGCAGCCTTGTGGCCCAGGTGGCGCGGGTCTGCCGATGTGGGTACGGGATTAGAGATGGGGGATCCGCTCTTGAACTGATTCATACAGTTGAATCTTTCAAAGGAGTGAACAATCAGTGATTCAGAAAAAAAGAACGGTAGCTCCAAACGTTTCCCACGGCAGAGAGAGAGAGAGAGAGAGAGAGAGAGAGAGAGAGAGAGAGAGACGGAGCATATCAGCAGCGCCTCTGCTAGTCAGAGCACAGTGCACGCCACACAACACAGCCAGCGCTGGCCTCTGCCCTGCTTCTACCTTGGCTGCCTGCATTGTGCAGTGCCCCATTGGATTTTGTGTTTCACATATGCCGTGCCGTCTCTGTGCGTCGTCTGCCGCGCGCAGTGTCTGGCGCAGCTTAACTTCGCATCGCACTCTGTCGGCGATCGTTTCAGTCGCACGTCCTGCCCTCTGGGCAGTTGATGCGAGCAACAGGACAGAGAGCCACCTAGCGGATAACATAGGAACTACTTGCAACAACCTGCTCGCAAGGGAACGGACGATTTGTCTCGGAGCGGGTGAGTGGTGGCCGTTCACCGCTCCCCCCACCCTCGGATCTCGCCCGCTCAACGCTCACCCCACCGTCTCGACTCTAGCTAGAGCGTTGAGCAAAGCGACTCAGGTGTCACTCTGGTCTGTGCGGTCTCAGCTCACGCAGTAATACAGCTCGCGGCTTGACCTGCTCGACTCAGCGCCTCTGCATCGGAGTTCGTCCCTACTGGATATTGTTCTTCATAGTAATACCGCTATGTATTTTACATTATTATGTTATGTATACATCAATTGTTTTTATTTTATTTTTATTTGTTTAAACTGATTAGATTAGGTTCCTGATGACTCCTCTTACTATAGGATTTTTATTATGGACACTCGAATTTACGCTTTAATTACGAGCGAACCGATAAACATATCGCAAAATGTGATACACCAATATTTTCCTTGTTTTATTCTGCGTAAGGCTATATGCAGCACTTTCGTTTTACGGTCAAATTTATATTTTTTTTCTTATTCTGGTACGGATTTTGCGATTTTAGGCGTCTTTGGAAGGAAACGTTCACTTTAAAAATATATGGTTTGCGATGTATTTGTATGAGGTTAATGAAATTTTAATACATTATAGCCAAATATATTGTTAATGTAAATCTCAAGTTACAACATTTTCCGATCACCCAAAAAACCACGATAGTGCAAAATAAATCCATAATCAAAAACTTTGTCATATCGTGGAAATTTCAATAAACAATACAAAATTCTTACTCATTATCTGTGTTACTTCAAAATAGGATCAAATAAGATCAAAATACAGGTATAGTACTGGAATATACCAAGTTTAAAGGGCAATGTGCCTTCCATTTATTTTCTATTGTAAATGAGTGGTGAGTCATGAAAAAGAGCTAATTCATTTCAGGGAGTGAACAGTTCTGATCCAATCTCTGAAAAGAACAGTTTTGCCCATCTCTATACGCGATACGACGGCCGACGTGCTCGCTTGTCGGCGTGTCGCAGCGAAGCCTTGTTACTGACAGTCGCTTTCGAACCCGGCAGCAACGCTTATCCGTCCCAAGTAATTGTAAAGAGAACAGCACGTAAGCCTCATCTAGAGTCAGGAAACTCGCAAAAAGCCGTCGCTCAGAGCAGCACACTAAGCTGCACGCCTTCGATGGGCCAACAATAGAGAACCGGGACGAGAGCTGATTCCCACGACCGTCGATTCCGTCTGTTTTCCAACGACTATACCGATGGCTCTGTGTGTCGTTCAATCCGCAGTGAGCGGATGATGCAGTCAGGGACAGAGGTCGGTCTCAGTTGTTTTGGGAGTGTTTTTCATACAGAGAAGCGAAGCTAATATTTAACTAACGTGCGTTAATTACACCTATCTCTAAACTGGTAAACAAAAGAATAAGTTAGGTTTTAACTACACGATAAATTAAGTGCAAACAGATGAAACATCACAAGATGCTTACCATTTCAGCTGATGTAATTAAGATCGCAAAAAGACGTGGCATTGTACTTGTAGACACTTCAGTGCATTTGTACACAGTAGTTTCTAATGTGTCTTGTATAACATCACCTGAGTCCATGTGATCATCAAGCCAGAACCTTTTCTAAATTTTACGCAACTCTTGATGCATTGCAGAGGTCATAAATTTCGAGTACAAGAGAATATCGTTCACAGAGCCTGAGACTAGTCACAAAGTACAAGATAAACAACAACACAACTGGTGTCGCGCTCTTCAGTCCGAAGACTGCCTGAATGGTCGGCCGGTGTGGCCGAGCGGTTCTAGGCGCTTCAGTCTGGAACCGCGTGACCGCTATGGTCGCAGGTTCGAATCCTGCTTCGGGAATGGATGTGTGTGATGCCATTAGGTTAGTTTTAAGTAGTTCTAAGTTATAGGGGACTGATGACCGCAGATGCTAAGTCCCATAGTGCTCAGAGCCATTTGAACCATTTGAACTGCCTGAATGCATCTCTCCACACCAGTCTACCCTGAGCAAGGCTCTTCAAATCTCAATAACTACTGCAACCTACACGATTCACGCCTCAGTCTCCATCTACAATTTTTACACCACACGAACCTCCATTATGGAATTGTAGATTCTTAGCTGCCACAGATGTAGCCTGTCAACTGATCCCTCCTATTAGTCAAATTGTACAATACATTTCATTTTTTTCCCAGTTCAATTCAGTACCTCTTCATTGACAATTCGATTTAACCATCTACACTTTCTAAACTTCAGTATTTTTCTACCGCACCACATTTCAAAAGCTTCTGTGCTGCGCTGGCACGTTTTGCTATCGATAGCTGCCATTCATTATTACCCTCTCTCGTCGCAATAGCTTCTCGAGCGGTTTGTCGCCTGCAGAGGGCATGTGTGTGGACCAACGTTTCAGTGCTGTCGTGGCCAACAGGCACTGCCCTTCGAGAGGTGTTCGACAGCGGCTGAAGTTGGCGCCGTGACCTCGTGGCCGGCGGTACCCGTGTCCTGCTGACAGACAGTCACTATGCTACAAGTGCTGTTCACAGTACCATCGGTCTTATTCGTGTGGATAGAGGACGCTCGTACATGGAAATCGCGTTCAGCCACAGAGTAGAACACGACATGACCAGGGATCTACATTACGAAGCCCTCTCCACCATAGGAGTAGCAACTCTATCAGGTACGTTGTCTCATTTCTGGAATTCCTGCTTTAACTTTTCACAGTGGTATTTGAAACTCTACAACACTTGGACGTTTAAGAAGATTGTACAATTTTCATTGCATAAATGAAGATTTCTGCATCTTAAAATTCGTTGTGTACGTCAGGTATGCAAAAATGATGTCCATTGTTCTGGTTGAGGTTACAAAGGCACCTGACCCCTCACACAGTTGTGGATAGTGCACAGTCGAGTCAGCTTAACTACGCTTACACAAGAATATTGCATGCACCCAGTGAAGTTTAGTATCGCAAGTCTACATGTAATTAGTGGTTATTAAATACTGTTGTTTTACCTTTCAGTTCGTTGCAGGTTTACTAACCCCACACAAATAATAAATCAGCTGCTTTTATTTTCATAAATGACAAGGGTTCCGAGTGATCAACTGCGGTGCTTACGTAGTTCATAGATAACACGATGACTCGTGTAAAAGGCAACAGAGCACCTATCAGGCAGTAGGCTGGTCCAGACACTGCATCTGGCCTGGTGTAGCAGGAAGGCTGGTCATCTCAAACAGCCGAGTGGCCAATAAGGATTTCAGCAAGTGCTGCAGAGCCAGCCTGTCGCTACTGTGTAAGTTTTCACTGCACCTATTTGCTGGGAAGCATTTGTGCTTCCCCAACATCAGACCCCACTGCCACTGCTTTAGAGAAGTGAAAATTCCCAATGATGACCTGCTTTCTGTATACATCTACTACCAGCAGAATGTCTCATCTGTAATAATACACACCATTATTTGATACCATGAGAGCTGTGAACTACGAAGGTACGACTGTAACTCACAACTTGTAACCATTTTCACTGTGTTCTGGGACATGGCTGGGTGCTGTTGTAGGAGTGACAAAACAGACCTACTTAATCGACAGCAACTTTATGACCTGTAGATGAATATATAGAGCAATGGTTCTACTACTGCTGTTCAATTATGAAAACTGACACATAAGATGAGCATGCTGCTAGTTGAGCCAGCAGATACTCAGCTGCTCTGTGGACTAACACTACCAGCAGCAGTCTATGAGCAGGAAATGGGCAGCAGGGACAGAGAAACAGGGAGCAGACAGTAGCGAGCAGGGAGATGGGAGAAGGCAGCAGTGACCAGGCAGCAGGAAGGAGGGACTGGGGATGGGAAGCAGGGATCAGGGACCAGAGTGCAAGGCCAGGCAGCAGGGAACAGGTGGCAGGCAGCAAAAAAGCGGGGAGAAGGGAGCACGGAGCAGGCGGCAGGGAGCAGCCTGTAGGGAGCATGGAGTAGGGAGCATGGAGTAGGGAGCATGGAGTAGGGAGTAGGGAGCACAGAGCATGGAGCATGGATTAGGGAGCATGGAGTAGGGAGCAGGTAGCATGGAGCAGGGAACATGGAGCAGGCAGCAGGCAGCAGGGAGCATGGAGCATGGAGTAGGGAGCATGGAGTAGGGAGCAGGCAGCACGGAGCAGGGAGCATGGAGCATGGAGTAGGGAGCAGGCAGCACGGAGCAGGGAGCATGGAGTAGGGAGCAGGCAGCACGGAGCACGGAGCATGAAGTAGGGAGCATGCAGTAGGGAGCAGGGAGCACGGAGTAGGGAGCAGGAAGCACGGAGTAGGGAGCAGGCAGCAGGGAGCACGGAGCAGGGAAGATGGAGTAGGGAGCAGGCAGCACGGAGCAGGGAGCATGGAGTAGGGAGCAGGCAGCACGGAGCAGGGAGCATGGAGTAGGGAGCAGGCAGCACGGAGCACGGAGCATGGAGTAGGAAGCATGGAGTAGGGAGCAGGCAGCACAGAGCACGGAGCAGAGTGCAGGGGCCAGGTAGCACTGAGAAGGAAGGAGGGAACAGGACGTAGGTAGCAGGGAGAAGGGAGCAAAGGGAAGCAACTAGGGAGTAGGCACCAGGGAGGCGAGAGCAGGGAGCTAGTAGCAGAGAACAGGCAGCAGGGAGGAGGGTGTAGGGCTGTAGGCAGTGGTGGACAACAGCTCACAGTTCAGCCCGGCAATCTAGTGCACGGTGTGCGGTTCGCAGAGGACACGTTGTGGAAGCCACTGACCTTCTCACGTGCTTCTTGATCAGTAACAGTTATTTACGACTTGTAAATTTGTTTTCACGGGATTTACCTTTGAGCCTTTTACCTAATTTATGCATCGCCCTCTTATGCCGAAATACCTTTCCCCGTAAATAGCACCGCTATTATACGTTTTCCTGAAACTGACTAAAAGGCGTTTAGAAAATCCATTAATCTGAGGACAAGAAACACTGCCTTTGCTGCAGTCTGCTGTGATAATTTTTCACCACTTGAAAATGGCCCGATGTGTTTGATATAAATCTAATGCCATTTATCTTGTGTTTTATTTAGGGTGAGGCAAAAGTCTGGATGCACCCCTATAAAACTCGAACAGCGTGAAGAATCATAATGGCATCTGGTACAGGGTGTCTCTTGGTGGGGGCGCAATTTACGGGACCTAAGGTGACAGGGGCGGCCATCTTGAAATCCACCGTCTTGGATCTGCCTCATGTGTTTCAAATAAGAATGGCATCATACGACACATCATTTTGAACTGCCTGGTTTTTAGGCACCTGAAACATCACACATGCGGTCGGCGAACTGGAAGACGAAATACTACGACACAGTACAGATAAATGTAACGCTGTTCTTGAACATCCTGAGAATGAAAATGTAATGGAGTTCACAAGATATGCAACACCGAAGGCAAACAGAAACAAAGACAATTCCAAACTGCCTGCACAACAAGTAGAATATGATACAGTCAATTATAACCCTATATTACACCAGTTCATTTTGTATACAGGGCTAGGACACAGTCAATACGAAAAACAAAACAGTAAGGTAGCTGAACAGAAAGACACATCCTGCACCGGTACAACGCCAGACACATCCACCCTAGAAACGGACAAAGAACAGTCCACTTTCACGAACAAGTACCCGGTAGATACCAAAAGCAAGAAGTCACTATCAGGGGAAATGCTCAGCGAAAACGCTTCAAACTCCACACTACCAGAAATCATACAGCAGGAAAAATATGCAACACTTCAAAATTACTCGGCATCGGAGCAACAAACGAACAGTCAAGAACACCAAACAGATACAACTAAAGAGCCCACGATGAATACCGTGAACCACGTACACTCCGGAAACGTAGAAACTAACGTACGGCTTAGCTGACTAGATAACAAGGATGTATTTCAAACAACTTTTCGCTATGTAATACGAACTAAGCATGGAAATGGGGATAAAATCTGTTTCCCAACTATAGAACTAACTGACAGGATGTAAGTAGGCTGTTTAGGTTCTTATATTGGTAACGCCACCGCCACGTAGCGCTCTGTATGAAAATCACTGGCTGTGCTGTGTGCAGTCTGTGGCTGGGTGGCATTGTTGGAATTTGCTATTGTAGTGTTGGGCTGTTGGCTGTTAACAGCGCATAGCGTTGCGCAGTTGGAGTTGAGCCGCCAGCAGTGGTGGATGTGGGGAGAGAGATGGCAAAGTTTTGAGAGAGGATGATCTGGACGTGTGTCCATCAGAGACAGTACATTTGTAAGACTGGACGTCATGAACTGCTATATATATTATGACTTTTGAACACTATTAAGGTAAATACATTGTTTGTTCTCTATCAAAATCTTTCTTTTGCTAACTATGCATATCGGTAGTTAGTGCCTTCCGTAGTTTGAATCTTTTATTTAGCTGGCAGTATTGGCGCTCGCTGTACTGCACTAGTTCGAGTAACGAAGATTTTAGTGAGGTAAGTGATTCATGAAAGGTGTAGGTTATTGTTAGTCAGGGCCATTCTTTTGTAGGGATTATTAAAAGTCAGATTGCGTTGTGCTAAAAATATTGTGTGTCAGTTTAGTGTTGATCAGAATAGGTAAAGAACGAAATGTCTGAGTACGTTCAGTTCTGCTCAGCTGTTAGAAAATCAACTAATGTAAGAGGTTTATCAGCACAATCATTCATAAATTTTTCTAAGGGGACGTTTCAAGGATGATCCTAAAAGTTGGAAATATTTAACGAACCCCCATGTAAGATTTTAGGGGAGGCATGTGCGCGAAAAAGAGAGGGCATAAACCTTCTGAAAGTATACAAGGACTTCGTGAAGCCACATGGACGTGTCTTTCTAGGTTTTAATGAAACCACAGTCAAGTGTTTTTCCTTCACTAGGCACCCCTTCTGAAGGTAATACACTAAATGCCAGGGCAGTGCCCTAATAAACGTGGAACTAGGTAGGTTCTAAGATGAAACTAAAGCAGACATGGCCTGCTTTGGAGAACCTTTTCTGCGAGGTGGGAAGATTTCAGCGCTCACCTTACATTACATCACAGTATGGTACTGCGATAACAGTAGTTAATAAAAACCTCATAGTAACACACATCACCCAGTTTAGCTCTGAACATAGCGCCACAGCGGAAATAACAGACGGACAGGATGTATGACTCATGTCGTCTATTTATGCTCAGCACTCGCACGACATAGAACTTTTCTTAGAGAAAATAGAGGACACCGCACGGCACTCAGAAAGAAAAAGATGGCTAATTCTAATCGATGTCAACGCAAAATCCCCCTTGTGGAACTCAGATAGGACTGACGACAGAGGACGACTAGTGCTTGACGTGGTTAATGAATGCAATCTCCTCATACTGAATAGGGAAATGACAGACCTTTCTCTAGGCAACGCAAAATCGCTCGGGGCTCAGGGCTCAGTCTGCTGACTAATATTTTGGGATATCGCAATTGAGCTCTTACTGAACCCTGTGAACAGTGTCAACAGTTTAAGAGGTGTGCAGGATTCAGATGACCTGCTCGTACTGGTGTCAGCCATGTCGAGAGCAGCACTAGACACAAAATCATGCAACCGCTTCACAAAATTAATAATTGATTCAAAGAGAAAAAATTAAAAGTACCTCCCAACAAAATTGTATATTTACTGCTCAGAGGGACACTGCAGCGGGATTCATTTTGTGAGGTAAAAGGAGAGTTGTGGCGCCCTGAAAATATCCTAAGTTCGGCCCGCTAGGCTAGCTGGGTCTAGTCAGCGACCGCGTGGTGCTGAACGTAAGCCGGAGCAAGAGGGGTAGCCCCAGCACATGGTCCAAGTCACCCGCGTGACTGGGAATTCCATGGTGATGCTGCGTCGAGGACTGTGCTTTGTGCCGATGAAGGAGATTTGTATGCCGAGAGTGCCAAAGATGGCTGACTTTGTGAAACCAAATGGCAGACGTTTCGCAGTTCATGTAGAAATTAATAATAGCCAGAGGACTCTTGATACCTTAAAAAGAAACATGTTCATTACCATTATTTGCACGACGATTCTGATGGTGTAATCAGGTTTTCAATACCTTTATCAGTTTAGTACGTGACCGTAAGTTATACAACTAACGCCCAGCAACGAATTTACAAAATCTAAACGGTTCATCCGATTTTGTCGATCGATGTGTCTTTAGGAAGCTATAAGTGTAAACCTAAATACGTATGAATTACAAGCATGTAACTTCAATAGTACACGAGTTATTGGAGGTCAAATTGGCCGATTACTATTGATCACGTCAGGCCGTAGGTACTCCACAGTTATGGCCTGGGATCATTCTAGACCCCACGGTATTAGGAGGGTTAATAAATTAGTTTGGGACGAACTTGAGATTGAGGTATGAATAGAATAGGACGTGTATACGCTGGAATTGAAAGAGAAGGTACGAGACGTAGAAAATGATTTATTAAGGAAGAAATATTTAGAACGAAAGGAAATGGTAAATGTACAGCCAATTGTTGAAATTAAAGTTGGCAAAGAAATGGTAGAGGCACTTCTAGATTCAGGTAGTAATGTGTCAGAGGTGTCAGAAAGTTTTACGAACATGATCAAAAATAGGAAAGTAGTAATCTTCCCAGTCAGTAGCGTTCAGATTAAAACGGCAGTTGGTGGTATGAGTAAGCCAACAAATACTTTTAGAATTTAAACGTGGAGAAAATAAATTCGAGATATAATGTTTTGTAGTGAGTGGTCTAACAAAGGACGTAATTTTAGGAACTGACTTCCTGTGCAATTATAATACTTCGCTTAATTGTGTAGGCAAATGCCTAGAATGTGAATATCAGAAGACTTTTAGCAGGTGAAATTCAGATTGCTCATACCATAGTTAATGAGGGCTTGAGTGAGGAAGTCGATATGCATAACAGACTTAAGGAAGTGATTGATGTAGTCAAGAGCATATACAGAAAGGCGGGAAATGAAAGGCTGTTCTAATTTGTAATTAGTGGTAGTAATTTTGAAGGGATAATTTAAATGTTTTACTAGGGGATTCATTAGTAATTTGTTAGCTTATTGTGGCACTGTACGTGTGCAAGAGGAGGAAGTTTAGGCACTGAGGGTGTGTGGAGGTCAGTGACCATGTGGATTTAAGTAAAATATGCATTGATTTAGGCTTTGTACAAGAGTATGGAAAGGAATTTAGTGGTCAATTTGAAGGGTATTAAAATTGTAATTGTATGTGCTCGCATTTTTTGGTGCATGGACGTAGGAACGATTTATCAAAGACAATTAAATAGAACTTGTGGAGATTTGAGCTGTCTGCGATTCAGTCATTTGTCTTGTATCATTTTCCGCAGGAGGGAATCTTTCGCAAAAATCCTGGTTGGGTATGGAAATGATTTGGTGATGGGTTTCTACTTTTGGTTTTCGTTGTAGACAGATTTGCTCGGAATTCAGAGGCAGACATGATTCCTGCGAGGCACTTGGTCAAAAGACTGATGTAAGTTGATCGATACTTCCTGCTAAAATCCGTGTGAGCACGTGTGGTGCGACAGAAAAATTAGTGCAAGAAGGCGCCTTAACGCTGAATGAGTGGCACAAGAAGTGCTTACAGAATCGCACATAAGTGAAAGTGCATTCAGGAAATTGAATTTCTTGTCCAAAAAATTGTTTATACATACCTGAAAGGCAGGCATTTATTTAATATCACGTTTCCTTCGTAATTTTCGTTAGTTTAAGCTTATTTCGAAATTCATGCTGCTCCCACACCACTACAAAAATTTCGTAACCACTATTGGCCAGGCGTTTTAATCATTTAATTCTGTTGCCAGAATGAGATTTTCACCCTGCAGCCGAGTGTGCCCTGATATGAAACTTCCTGGCAGATTAAAACTGTGTGCCCGACCGAGACTCGAACTCGGGACCTTTGCCTTTCGCGGGCAAGTGCTCTACCAACTGCCAAGAAGTTTCATTTAATTCTGTTCTTTGTAATTTGTTTACTTCGGAACAATCTGGCGAGCCAGAATGTTAATAGGCGGAGGGGTGTGAGGTAACAGGCGAGCTGTAGCGCCCTGGAAATATTCCAAGTTTGGAGTTGGCGTGGCCGCACGGGACACTGGGCTAGCTGGGGCTGGTCAGCAACCACGTGGTGCCCAGCATCAGCCGGAGCAAGAGGGGCGGCACCAGTGCGTGGTGCAGGTCACCCGCGTGACTGCGAATTCCATGTTGATGCTGTGTCGAGGACTGTGCTTGGTGTCGATGAAGGAGATTTGTATGCCGGGAGTGCCAAAGTGGCGGACTTTGTGAAACCATAATGGCAGACATTTAGCAGTTAATGTAGAAATTAATAATAGCCAGAGGAATCTTGATACCTTAAAAAGAAACATGTACATTACCATTATTTGCACAATTCTTATGGTGTAGTCAGATTTTCAATATCTTTATTAGTTTAAAGTTTAGTATGTGACTGTAAATTATACAACTAACACCCAGCAACGAATTTACATAGTCTAAACGGTTCATCCGATTTTGCCGATCGACGTATCTCTAGAAGGCTATTAGTGTAAACCTAAATTGGTATGAATTACAAGCATGTAACTTCAATAGTACACGAGTTATTGGAGATCAAATTGGCCGATTACTATTGATCACGTCAGGCCGTAGGTACTCCACAGTTACACGAAAAACCGGTGGCAGCATGCTTATAAATATATTTATTCGTCTATGTCTTTGTTTATATCCGATATATACTATTCATGAAGAAATTGGTCAAATAGTTACTATGTTTTAGAAAGCACAGAGACATTAGGCTCGTGGATTGCTTTTGTTTCTATTCCTTTGATATGTTTATTTGATTTTTTTATGGATTTAATAATGTGTGTTAGAGCGTGTTTATGGTCCAGCTGTAGAAATATTTATTTAATTTTAAGTTATTTAAATGTAATCCAGTATTTCGTATGTGTTTGAATATGTTTGTGGGTGTGCATTGGCTTGGAGAAAAGGGGGGAGTGCTCTAGCCAATCACATCACTCGTTAATGGGGAGCAGTTGAGGCCACGAGCGGGTGCCGGGCAGGGAGCAGCGGCGGGCGGTCGCAGGAACTACTCGGAGACTGGGGCAGTTCGCGCGTGGTCGCGGGAGATATACTTCGTAGTGCCGACTTATGCACTTGTGAGATTCCGTGGCTTCTGCAGTGAAGACGTAGTATGCGTTTAGAAGTGAATATCTCGTGGGCTATGTTGTTGTTCATAAGTAATTACGTGAATTAGGAATCTATTGTTTCCCTGTTTTTCAACTCATATTTTATTTAATTGCTTGCCCATCGATACCAATAAGTGTTTGCAGTAACAAACAACATTCTTAAAGCTACTTCTGCTATCGAACTCATCATCCAAAGTCGTTAAAACTAGTACCTGCAGATTTTATTTAATTGCAATCTTTCATTTATAAATTTCGCAATTGCCGGGTGATAGGAACCTTCGACCATTCGAATCATGTGTATATTCCTTTTTGTATACTGTCGACTCAGCAGTATTTGGCTTGTAATGAGTCAATTACGTATCCCAGCCCCTAGACAATGAAACCAGCCAAAACCTTTAATATTTCAACACTGTGTCTAAGGGTACGTAGTTGAGAGCCACACCTCATTTTTTTTTTTTTTTGAAAGTCCACAATTTCTAAAGTTAGACAATATAAGATTACAGAGGAAGCAAGCCACACCTTATCCACGACTGCATCTTGACGAAAAAACGAAAAAGAGATTTTCAGATATCATATCAAACTGAAAATTGAGGAAGCCTGCAGAATTATGCACAGACGAGCAAGACTCAACTCAACTCACGACCAATTTCTTATTAAGACGATTAGGATCTACCATATTGCGATACGTGAATCCATCGCATGCTTCACAGACGAGGTCAACATAGTGCACGCCCGAGAATGAGCAGAGTCTTCAACACCACGTCACTACAGCCACTTTGCCTTGTCATGGATACCTTAACAATACGTTATAGAGCTGCATTTTACTGGCTTAAAAGGGACAGGCTCGATAAAGTCACCGAAATTGCAGGAACCAACATTATACACAAAACACAAATGAAAGAATGGCTGATTCAAAGATGGTAGAGAGTGTGGGACGCATCCGACAAGGGTCACCGAGTACACTCTTTCTTTCCTGACGTAAGCGAAATATTACAACTGAAACATGTCCCCCCCCCCCCCCCCCCAACCCGTGGGATGGTCCATTTTCTGAAATTCTATGGCCCATACCCAGTACCCTTAGAACTCGTGGGACTAACTAATGATGAAATATGCATTATCGGAGAAACTGGGACACCACAGAATGTCACACTGCCATGCAACGCACTAGCAGAAGTGAGTCGACAGTGACATCACCAGGATAATATATAATCCCGATGATTGGAACACAATAAATAGCATAACTGATATTGTACCGAACACACCGCATGAAGAACACAAGCGCCAAAACCCATATGGAAGGAGGCATAGACAAGCGCAAACGACACAACTACTGCCTGGGAGGACATAAACACGACCATAGATTCCGAAACTGAGTAAGGAACCGACACACTAAGTGAATATGACTCAGAAGGGATCAACACATAAGGAACCCAAGCCAACAACACATAGCACTACATGCCATAACACAGTCACAAACAACACAACAGGCAATAACAACCATAAACAAACAAACACCCACACCACATACTAAGACTCTAGCAATAAGTTAACGTCGCTTGGGAGAAGAACGACCGAAGAACTTTAATTTCGAGGCTTCTCCTCCCCAATGACACACTACATATTGCTTTAAGTATACTGCGCATAAGCCCGAGACAGAAGCATATTCTCTTCTCTAATTCAAGCTACAATCAATTAATTTTATATATCAAATGTATTTTCTGTATGTACAAAACTAAAAATATAATATATTAAATTATTGAAGGAATAACGAATTCAAGTGTCAATGAATTATATTCTATTTCTACTAACAAATTTACAACCATAAGTGTATTCCTCATACACAGCTAAAATTCATATATTCGATGTATCAAATGCTCAATCAGTATTTAATCTGTATAATATCAAGTGTATGTATCTAAGATATTACATGGAGTATACCACATCTTCCAACAATTGGTCAAACAAAGAGTTACTGAATATCATGTAGTGTCATGACTTGCGACACTCCCAGTAAGCACACAAACACAATAAACATTCATAAGCAAATCCATTTCAGATGAGAATAACTCGAGGTTCTACCGATACCCTCTCATCTGGAATAGGTAGAAATAGGCTATTATCAACCAGTAAGCTACTTATACTATATTACAATCCAAATATAGTGCATGACTTGCAACTTAAATTCGTTGTATTATACACACATCAAAAAAAGTTCTGCATCACCGTGGTTCCCAGAGCTCCTGAAAATAAACGTTCACTGTGGGTATTGTATCACAGACACAGTCCCACTGACTGTTCAGAGATATTAGTAAACCCGCCCAAAGATGTAAACAACCACGCATGAGCAACGCCTTATAGACAGAGGGGGTCCGACAGCCGATCAGTTCTAGGCATTCCACCATGCACCATGAAGGAGGTACACGGCTCGTGCTGTCTGTAGTTCAACCGTGCCTAGACGGTCAATACCGCGGTTCAATCGCGTCCGCATTGTTACTTTGTGCCAGGAAGGGCTCTCAACAAGGCAAGTGTCCAGGCATCTCAGAGTGAACCGAAGCAATGTTGTTCGAAAATGTAGGAGATAAAGAGAGACTGTCGATGACATGCCTCGCTCAGGCCGCCCAAGGGCTACTACTGCAGTGGATAACCGCTAGCTACGGATTATGGCTCGGAGGAACCCTGACAGCAACACCACCATGTTGAATAATGCTCTTCATGCAGCCACAGGAAGTCGTGTTACGACTCAAACTGTGCGCAATAGGCTGCATGATGCGCAACTTCACTCCCGACGTCCATGGCGAGGTCCATCTTTGCGACCACGACACCATGCAGCGCGGTACTCATCAGCCCAACAACATGCCGAATGGACCGCTAAGCATTAGCATCACGTTCCCTTCACCGATTAGTATCGCATATGCTATCAACCAGACAATAATCGGAGACGTGTCTGGAGGCAACCTGGTCAATCTGAACGCCTTAGACACACTGTCCGGCGAGTGCAGCAAGGTAGAGGTTCGCTGCCGTTTTTTGGTGGCATTATGTGGGGCCGACGTACGCCGCTGGTGGTCCTGGAAAGCGCCGTAATGGCTGTTCGATACGTGAATGCCATCCTCCGACCGATAGTGCATCCATAACGGCAGCATACTGGCGAGGCTTTCGTCATCGTGAACGACAATTCGCGCCTCCATCGTGCACATCTTGTGAATTGACTTACTTCAGGATAACGACATCGCTCGTCTAGAGTTGCCAGCAAGTTCTCCTGACATGAGCCCTATCGAACATGTTTATGGACGATGTGACCCACCAACCATTCTGAGGGATTTACATCGAGTCGCCGTCGAGGAGTGGGACAATCTGGACCAACAGTGCCTTGATGAACTTGTGGATAGTATGCCACGATGAATACAGGCATGCATCAATGCAAAAGGACGTGCTACTGGGTATTAGCGGTACCAGTGTGTACAACAATCTGGACCACCACCACTGAAGGTCTCGCTGTATGGTGGTACAACATACAATGTGTGGTTTTCATGAGTAATTAACAGGGCGGAAAGGATGTTTATGTCAATCTCTATCCAATTTTCTGTACAGGTCCTGGAACTGTCGGAACCAGGGTGATTCAAAACTTTTTCTCATGTGTATATACTTTTTATTTTCCTTTCATATTTGCATTATATAAATTATATTCTCATCAACTAGGGACAAAGGAATTATATACACAGAAGTGCCAAAGAAACTGGATTAGCAATGCGTATTCAAATACAGAGATATGTAAACAGGAAGAATAGGACGCTGCGGTCGGCAGCACCTATATAAGACAACAAGTGTCTGACGCAGCTGTCAGATTGGTTACTGCTGCTACAACGGCAGGCTATCAACATTTAAGTGAGTTTGACCACGGTGTTACAATCGTCGCACGTGCGACGGGACACAGCATCTCCGAGGTAGCGATGAAGTGGGGATTTTCCATGTATGACCATTTCACGAGTGTACCGTGAATATCAGCAATCCAGCAACACATCGCTGCGGCCGGAAAAAGTTCCAGCAGGAAAGGGACCAACGACGACTGAAGAGAATCGTCCAATGTGACAGAAGTGCAACGCTTCCCTAAATTGGTGCAAATTTCAATGCTGGGCGATCAAGAAGTGTCAGCATGAGAGCCATTCAACGAATCATCATCGATATGGGCTTTCGGTGCCAAAACTCCACTCCTGGATGACTGCACGACACAAGGCTTTACGCCTCGCCTGGGCCCATCAACACCGACATTGGACTGTTGACTGGAAACATGTTGCCTGGTAAGACGAGTGTCGTTTGAAATTGTATAGAGCGCGTAGACACGTGTTGGAATGGAGACAACCTCATGAATCCGTGGACCCAGCGTGTGAGCAGGGGACTGTTCAAGCTGTTGGGGACTCTAATAGTGTGGGGCGTGTGCAGCTGGACAGCAACGTTTAGATGCGACACCGAGAGGTGACACATACATAAATATCCTGTCTGATCACCTTCATCCACTCGTGTCCAATGTGCATTCCGACGTGAAATGCCCTGCTTAACTCCGCAGGGCAGAACAGGTACTTGAAATTGTAGAAAGAGGCCAAAAAGGGGCTGTCAGTTACACTCAAACACATATAACTTTATTTAGTTGTTCAAACAACACAGCAAAAATTTTTGAACTTAGTTATCGGCAGAATAGTGCACACTATCTTATGCCTTAAGGGCACAACCACTTAAATTTAAAAATGGCTGAAAGCCATTAACTTAAAATTGAGACTCGAAACAGAATATTTAGAAGGCAGAAGGCCTTACGTAAGTTCTATAATTTGGCTGAAGGCCCAACAACTCTAACACTTGAAAAGCAAACAAGTTTAATTTAAAGACGGCTGAAGGCCAATGATTCAAGACTGCAGGTAAAATTAATTAAGAAAAAACACAAGGCAGAAGGCCTTATCTTCAATTAGGCCGAAGGGGCACACAGTCTGATACTTGAAAGACAAGAACATTAATTTAAAAACGTCTGAAGGCCGATTAGTTACAACAATTTGTAGTTGGCAGAAGGCCTTACGCTTTATCCAAAAAAAATATTTTAAGTGAGGCTGAAAGCCCAAACAATGCAAGACTTGAGAAGTAAGGAACTTTACATTTTAAAGCGGCTGAAGGCGCATTATTTAAAACCCAACTAAAAGCATACAAATTCAAACCATCGGCTATAAGCCATTAAAATACACAAACACCAGTACAGCTAGCAGCGCTCAGAAGTTTCCGGGGATCGGTCTGCACTTGAAATATTAACGTTTGCTTAGGCGAGACAGGTAGTCGTCCCAACTGTATCTGATCCGCCGGCAACCCAACCAAGAGACAGTCAATGGACCGACAGACAAGACGACTTGATTTCCACGCTACCAGTGCACAAGGAACTCCAAAGCCAAAACGCAAAAGGCGTAGCCGCCCGCAACCAAGTATGCATAAGCTGTCAAAACTACACACACGTCTTGGGCAGCGACAATACGGTGAGGAAGGACACTGCCTGAATTTTACGTCAGCGGCCAGGGCAGGTAACCGGAACGCTAAAGGCCACAAGGCAAGAAATTCCGCTGGTGCACGTGGACTTCAAATAACCAAAATACAGTTAAACTCCAACGGATGGTGGCCAAACTTTCGCCAACTCGAACACTCGCTGTTGCTCACGAGAATACCTCCAACAACCAATCATGAAAACCAACGGCACAATGTGAACAGTCCGGGTTCGGTAATAAAATCACCAATCGACTTTGATGTCCTGGGTCGGTGAGCCAGGAACCCCGTAGCAATCGGGACAGCTCCCACACACTCCGACACTGCGTAGAGACCGCGAGCGGGCCCGGCCCGCTGCGCCGTGCCGAGATTTCCTGGCTGATCCACACCAACCGACCGACTGCCACACAGCCAGTACGCCGACGACATTTAAAATATCTTCTCAATCAAGTACACTGAAACTACACACAGTTTCACAAACACTTGGACGAAGAACTAGACAATGCCAACAGCAGTGACTGTACAGTAACAGGGACGAATAACGAGTCGGCACACACTCAGACACCCAAACGCGATCGCTGGCCAAATGCACGTCGTCCGGCAAGATGGCCGACCGACGACCAACCAAAGCCGTCGCTACTCCAATCATCGCCTCGGCAACCGTCGGGCGAGTCATGGCAGTCCGGACGTCGCTGCTGCCGCGCCCAGACTGAACCTGTTCCACGTGCCAACTCATACACTACCAGGTCCGACTAACTGCAGCCAATATGAACATGTCATCATGATGACGTAGGTGGATGGTATGTAAGTAGAACTCAGCAGCTGCTCAATCTCTGTTCAGCTCAGTCAGTCAGTCAAGATGAAGTATCAGTCACCACAGCAGCAGCAGCAGCAGCAGCAGAATAGGAGGAGGAAGCAGCAGAAAAGTAAGTATCTATTTCGCAAAATTACTACTATTATTATTATTATTATTATTTCTGAAGCAGCAGCGTATTATGCTTATGAATATTCTTCTTTGTCTGCCAGCTGCACCCGCGATGTCAGCATTAGCAGGTTCCAAAATGTCAGGGCCCGCACACATGGTGACCTGTAGTACAGCTTCTCAGCATACTGGAGCAGGATAGCGAGGTGCTAACTTCAGTGCCAGAGACTGCGTTTGAGGCAGCTTCACAGTACTGGACTCCTTTGTATGTGTCGTCCATTGATCATCGCACAAGAGACGTACAATCATCAGTGCAAGAACAGCAGGCTAACTGCCCTGGTGTAGATGTTGTGGATGAGAAGATACCGACCTCCAGTGTACCACTGTCTTTACTGTTCGCCTCATGCTATGTGTTAACAGTTAGTGGTTCAAAACGTCTTCATGCAGGACACTAGCCTGTCAACTGTGTTAGTGCTCGAAAATGTGCCCAAAAATATTAAAGTTGAGTTTTCTGACTATGAGTGGGATGAACTCTGTCGTGCAAAAACATACACCACCTGTACGTAAAAAACAGTATTTCATTTGAGTACATAGACGTATAACGACACTGCACTGAACAGATATTTGAAAGTTGTGCAGCATTAGTTGAATTTAGTGAAACTAAACTTCTAATTGCTGTTGTTTATAGGTCCCCTAACTCAGACTTCAGAGCATTTTTGCTTGAGCAAGAGAGGGTTCTTGATTCACTTTGTAGGAAGTACCAGAAAGTAGTTATATGTGGTGACTTCAATATTAATTTTGTACATGACTGTGCAAGAAAAAGGATGTTGGTAGATCTCCTAAATTCATATGATCTGATGCAAACTGCGTTTTTTTCAACTAGGGTGCAGGGGAAAAGTAGCACAGTCATAGACAATATTTTTATTCATTCTTCATTACTAGATGGGCATTCTGTTGGTAAAAGGGTGAATGGCCTTTCAGACCATGATGCACAAATTTTAACACTAAAAGGTTTTTGTACTCAAACCAATGTCGTATTTAATCACAAACTACGTAGGACAGTTAATCCAACAGCAATAGAGACTTTTTCAAAACTTGTCAAGGAACAAGAGTGGCAAGATGTTTATAGTGCCGATAATATAGATGATAAATACAATGCTTTCCATAACACATTTGTCATGCTCTTTGAGAGTTACTTTCCATTAGAACATTCTGAACGGGGTACTAGCAGTAATGGACAGCCCGGTTGGCTGACTAGTGGGATAAGGATATCATGTAGAACAAAGCGGGAATTATATCAAAATTTTAGAAGTAGTCACAATCAAGCTACAGTAGCCATTACAAACAGTATTGTAAGGTGCTTAAAAATGTTGTTAGCAAGGCAAAAAGTATGTGGTATGCATATAGAATAGTAATTCACAGGATAAAATTAAAGCCATATGGTCAGTTGTGAAGGAAGTGTCTGGTCAGCAACACAAGGTTGATGATGTAAAGTCAATTCACAGTAATAATATTCCTGTTACTGATAAATCATATATATGTACAGTATTTAACAACCATTTTCTGAGCATTGCTGGTGAATGAAATAAAAATTTAGTTTCTATAGGAAATCATATAAATTTATTAGCAAATGCCTTTTCGAGATTGACGTCTGAAATACTCCTCTGTGATACAGACAAGAGGGAGATTGAGTCAATAATTAAATCACTGAAGACTAAGGACTCTCATGGTTATGATGGAGTGTCTAGTAGAATATTAAAGTACTGTGCTGCAAATGTTAGCCCTGTATTTAGCCATATTTGTAATTTTTCCTTTAGGAATGGCCAATTTCCTGAACGAATAAAGTACTCAGTAGTAAAGCCGCTTTATAAAAAGGGAGAAAGGGATAATGTAGATAATTTTAGACTTATTTCTATGCCATCAGTGTTTGCAAAAGTTATCGAAAAGGCTATGTATGTAAGGTTAATTGATCATTTTATATCACACGATTTGCTACCAAATGTACAGTTCGGCTTTAGAAGTCGTTTGACAACTGAAAATGCTATATTCTCTTTTCTCTGTGCGGTACTGGATGGGCTAAACAAAAAGTTTCGAACGATTGGCGTATCTTTTGATTTAACAAAGGCATTTGACTGTGTTGATCTCACAATATTGCTCCAGAAGTTGGACCATTGCGGAATAAGGGGAGTAGCTCACAATTGGTTCACCTCTTACTTTAGCAACAGGCAGCAAAAGGTCATTATTGACAATGTTGATAACGGCTGTGATGTGGGGTCTGAATGGGTCACTGTTAAGTGGAAGGTGCCCCAGGGATCAGTGTTGGGGCCACTCGTGTTCCTTATTTATATAAATGATATGCCCTCTAGTATTATGGGTAACTCTAAAATATTTCTGTTTGCTGATGACACTAGCTTGGTAGTAAAGGATGTTGTGTGCAACATTGACTCGGTTTCAAGTAGTGCAGTACATCACCTCAGTTCATGCCCTGTAGAAAATAAACTAACGTTAAATCACAGTAAGACTCAGTTTTTACAGTTTCTAACACACAATTCAACAAAATCTGACGTTTTAATCTCACAGAACGGGCATATGATTCGTGAAACAGTTCAAATTTCTAGGTGTTCAGATAGATAGTAAGCTGTCGTGGAAATCCCACGTTCAAGATCTTGTTCAAAGACTTAATACTGCCATTTTCACTATTCGAACGGTATCGAAACTGAGTGATACTTCGACACGTAAATTAGTCTACTTTGCTTATTTGCATTCACTTATGTCGTATGGTATTATGTTTTGGGGTAACTCTTCCCATTCTAGAAGGATATTTTTGACTCAGAAACGGGCGGTTCGGGCAATAAGTGTGAGTTCACGAACCTCTTGTCGACCTCTGTTCACGAGTCTGGGTATTTTGACATTGGCCTCTCAATATGTATATTCCTTATTGTCGTTTCTTGTTACCAATAGCCGGCCGCGGTGGCCGTGCGGTTTTGGCGCTGCAGTCCGGAACCGCGAGGCTGCTACGGTCGCAGGTTCGAATCCTGCCTCGGGCATGGGTGTGTGTGATGTCCTTAGGTTAGTTAGGTATAAGTAGTTCTAAGTTCTAAGGGACTTATGACCTAAGATGTTGAGTCACACAGTGCTCAGAGCCATCTGAACCATTTGTTACCAATATTAGTTTATTTCCAACAATAAGCAGCTTTCACTCGGTTAACACTCGGCAGAAATCAAACCTCCATTTGGATCGGACTTCCTTAACTCTTGTGCAAAAATGTGTGCAGTATACTGCTGCATCCATTTTCAATAAGCTGCCACTCGAATTCAAAAATCTTTGCAGTAATCCACGCGCTTTCAGATCGCAGCTGAAGAGTGTCTGCGTGGGTCACTCCTTCTATTCTGTCGAGGAGTTCCTCGAAAAATTAATCTGATTCTCATTGTATTGCTGATAGCGTTTGCTTAAACTTATGGACTGATTTTCTTTCAGGTTCATGAACATTTATTTTTATCTGTTATTACTTTTATGTTTTAAGTTCATGTTCATGTGCTGACACGTTCCATGACCTTGGAGATTTGCTCCTCAATTTGGTCCTACGGAACTTGACATGTAAAAAAAAGAAGCATACGACTACCGAATATGCTCCATCCCATTCCTACCAGGTAATGCGGCAGTCTAAGGATGCTGCTTTAAGAATTATATTTTCATGCAGCACTCGACTATTGATAACTTATTAGATCTAGACATGGCAGTAACTAGTACAATAGACAGACTAAATAGATGGTGCTCATATGTTCAAGCTGTATACAGTGACATCGTTAACTGGCTACACACATGTAGCATTCACATAGAAGATATAGATCATTGTTTTAGTACCTGTATAACTGTAGTGCCGAAGTCTTGTGCTATTCCTCGAATAGGTGTTGAAAATGTTGAACTCAAATTTACTGATGGAATACCAGACTACTGCAATGCGCGTATAACATTACGAGATATACATGCTGTATTTGAGGGATACCAGAAGCAGCTATTTTCGAAATACTGTAGTTCTGCTGCACCGTTTAAAAAAGAATGAACTTATTGTTTTCCATGCTGATTGCAATTGTATATCATGAATAAACAAATATATTTATAATCTTAAATTTCTGTTGACAAAAATGTCACATACGTTAATGCATGTTAGTATACATTTACATACGTTAATGTATGTGACATTCTTCCCTTGAAATATACCACTTGGAGTTCTTTCTATTGTGTAGTCGTTGTAGCTCAGTTGGTAAGGTGACTGCGCTGTAGTGGCTACACACACATATTATTTATCGTATAAACGTCTATTGCATGCCAGTACCTAGCACAGCAAGTATCATGGCAGACTGGGTGAAGCACCTCGGCCGCAAGGACTTTGTTGTAGGTGACTGGTCCTGTGATGATGACCAAGACCAGAAGACCAATAAGAAGAAGAATGGAGCACTCCTTCTTGACGCATACGAGCGATGATTGTAAGTCCTTCCAACTGTGGTCAGACAAATGTCCTCATGGCTCTGGTAACACACATAGACGGAGTCCGCTTCGAGCACCTTTTCGTCTTCTCCAAAACTCTTTCAACCCAAAGTACCAGTTACTGCAGAAAATATTGAAATGGTTCAAATGGCTCTGAGCACTATGGGACTCAACTGCTGAGGTCATTAGTCCCCTAGAACTTAGAACTAGTTAAACCTAACTAACCTAAGGACATCACACACATCCATGCCCGAGGCAGGATTCGAACCTGCGACCGTAGCGGTCTCGCGGTTCCAGACTGCAGCGCCAGAACCGCGCGGCCACTTCGGCCGGCAGAAAATATTAGATGGGGTTGATGGTGTAACGTACAGAGCATTCAGTGAAAGCGACGACATCCGCCCACCTGAAGAGGTGAAGCCTAACACTGTCTTCGTATTTGATGATGTGGCTGTTGAAAAGCAGGATCAAATCCGTAGATATTTCTGCTTTGGTCGTCATATGCGTGTTGACGTATTTTATCTGAGTCAGACATATTCCAGAATCCCAAAACAGTTGATGAGGGATAACGCCAACCTCATTATAGCCTTCAAACAAGACAATCTCAATTTAAAACACATTTACCAGGCTCATGTAGGGACCCACATGTCATACAATGAATTTGTAAAGATATCTGCTGATTGTTGGAACCACTCACAATACCGGTTTCTCGTTATTGATAAAAGTCGGAAACTGAATGACGGTAGGTATAGTCGGAACTTCCCAAGAGTTTCTCCATACAGAAACGTACAAAACAGCTGAGTTCGTCAGTTGACACTACACCACGGTGAAATTCGCACGTATGGCGGACGCTCAGTCTGAGAGGTTAGGTGTGCATAGACAGAATCCTCGCATGTACACCGATATGAAATCTAAGAATCTTGAGGGAAGACTCGGTAAGGTTGTAAAGGAATTAAAGGACAGTCAGAAACTTCTTGCGCTTAAGCAAAATCGGCTAGAGAATAGAATTAGCGCAATTGAGGGAAAGATAAAAACTGAGGTAGTTGTTATTGAAGAATGAGGTGTAGGAAACAACAAGAAGAAGAACAACAACAAATCATATACAAAAACCACGTGATATGCAGAGTTCTGACTAGTATGCTCCGAGATGTCGACAAAGCATAAAGTCATTCAGGTACGCAAAGCAGTTCGAGAGAAATTACGTTTGCTGAGGATGGGACATATGAATCACGAGCAAACACTACATCTACATCTACATCTACATCCATACTCCGCAAGCCACCTGACGGTGTGTGGCGGAGGGTACCTTCAGTACCTCTATCGGTTCTCCCTTCTATTCCAGTCTCGTATTGTTCGTGGAAAGAAGGATTGTCGGTATGCCTCTGTGTGGGCTCTAATCTCTCTGATTTTATCCTCATGGTCTCTTCGCGAGATATACGTAGGAGGGAGCAATATACTGCTTGACTCTTCGGTGAAGGTATGTTCTCGAAACTTTGACAAAAGCCCGTACCGAGCTACTGAGCGTCTCTCCTGCAGAGTCTTCCATTGGAGTTTATCTATCATCTCCGTAACGCTTTCGCGATTACTAAATGATCCTGTAACGAAGCGCGCTGCTCTCAGTTGGATCTTCTCTATGTCTTGTATCAACCCTATCTGGTACGGATCCCACACTGCTGAGCAGTATTCAAGCAGTGGGCGAACAAGCGAGGAACTTTTAAACCTGTTACCAAATCTATCGGTAATATGGCTTCACATGATAATGATCCAACCGCAGAATTCACCAACCAGTATGAGGCGGGTAAGATATATTTAACATTTGGTGTCAGCAGGCAGAGACCGTACAAGACAGGCTCTCAAACTATAAGTTTATCAGGTAGCACAATACGCATCAGTGATACAGAGTTTAATAGAACACCTGTACTAATGAATCTAATCATCCTAAGGCCCTCAAAAAACTTAAAATTACCAATGACCGCAAAGGGTATGGTGAAATACTACAATTGACTGAGCTGTACAAAAATTCTGATGGAGCACTGAGAAACACGCAAAACTCTAAATACACAACCATTATACAACCTTTACTGAATGAGCAACCTAAGAGCATTGGTGAGGGTGTAGACTTTCAGCATAAAGGCATGAGCAATCAACTCGCGCAGTATATACTACATAACAATGAGCCGGATGAACTAATAGACAAACTTCGACTGTTGATGGCTTTGGCTGCCATGGGCAATACAGCTCATTCGATTGAGGTTGTTTCTATAATACTAAAATGTCGACTGTCACGGCCGGAAATGTCATGTCCATTATAATTATCCAGGCTGTCATGCCGTGGTCAGTTGATGAATTCTGTGTCAATTCCCAACGTTTCGTCGCCGTCTGCGAAGGACATTTTCAAGGGGGTCTGTAGCTCGACGGGAGGTCCAACACTGACTGCCGCTAAATTCCGTGTCCACGCGCTCCTGCGCCGAGGCGTGACGTCACGTGTTTTGAAAACGTCAGTGCAGTTGGCCGCTATCCGCTGCCTTCGATCGCCGTTGCCATCACCCAGTAGTGGACGGGTGGTACACATCTTCTTCAACACCAGCATCCATATACCGTTTAATTTCAGGCCCTCCTCCTTACGATTGAAATTATTAGGGTGTCTGGCGATTTCGATTGCCTCCCTGTGGAGTCTTTCGTAATATCCGCTTGTGGCCGCTAGTACTTGAGTCTCCTCGAAACGAATATGGTGGTTACCTGGCTGGAAAGCATGCTCCGCAACAGCTGATCGTTCCGTTTCTCCTCTTCTACAATTGCCCTTGTGCTCTTCCAAACGTTTTGAAATAGTTCTTTTAGTGTTACCCACATAAACATCTCCAAAGCTGCATAGGATTCTATACACTCCAGCTTTTTCCAATGGTTTGCGAGCGTCCTTGGCAGGCTTAAGGCTTTCCTGTATCTTCCTGGTGGGCTTGTAAATTACAGTAATATTCCGCTGCATCAAGATCCTCCCTATTCTTTCCGTTACATTTTTAACAAACGCCAGGAAAACCTTAGATTTTGCAGTAGCCTGTACGTCACTATGGTTTCTGCGTGGCTGTCTCAATGCACGTTTTATTTCGGCGGACGAATATCCGTTCTTCATTAGTTCATTGTGGAGATGTTCCATCTCAGCGTCAAGCAACTCAGGTTCACAAATATTTCATCAGCAGGCAGAGTGGTCCAGCCGGAGGACATATTGGTCAGCTTCGATGTGGTGTCGCAGTTTACCATGGTTACACTTAATGATGTATTGGAACAGCTGGATTGAATTTTTTCTGCCGATATTTCAGAACTGTTTAGATGTTGTTTGACGACTACATACTTCAAGTGGAATGAACAGTTTTATGAACAAACGGATGACGCGGCTATCGGAAGGCCCCTAAGTCCCGTAATTGCAAACTTCTTTATGGAGAAATTCGAAGAACAGGCCTTAGGTGCTGCCAGCAAGAAACCAAATGTATAGTTCCGATATGCGGATGACACGTTTGTGTTGTGAAGACAGCGGACACGGAATTTAGCGGCAGCCAGTAGCGAGCCAATGGGTGTGTTGGACCTTCCATCGAGCTACAGACCCCTCGAAGATATCCTCCGCAGACGGGGACGAAACTTTGGGAATTGACACATAATTCATCAACCGACCACGGCATTGGAAGGAGATTCTACTAATACAACGTGGTGCCTACTATATTGATAATTTAAACAAAGTCTTAAAACAGTCAAGAAAAGGTATTGAACTACAGACAAACATTAATATCGTTAAATCTGAAATATGGACAGAGAGTGCTTCGATCGACTTTAGACAGAGAGATTCAATAGGTCCACTACTAGGTTTTGCAAAGGATTGTGTTTTGCTGAAGGACGCCAGTAAATCTTATGCATCGGATCAAGCCATAGATATACTTCCAGTCACCACAATCCACATTGAGTGCAATATTGCCACAAACTCATTATCTCAATGATAAGTTGATTCACTCAATTTACGGATTCTTCCCTACAGTCGGTACTGGGTATAAAATAGTTCAAGCCCCCACAAACGCTGTATATCTCCCACTGACAGTTCAGACATTGGATTACCTAGAACTGTGTACTGTTGACCAGAATAATCAGCTTGTTAACTTCCGAGGAGAAGAGATCATTGTACACATGCATCTAAGGTGAGATGGGAGTAAGGTATAAAGGTAGCACACCGAGCTCACAACCCGTATGTGTATTGTGGAAGCGCAAGGTGATGACATGCCTTAATTACGAATTCCTCATTTCAGCAGGTTTCAAACCGCAAAATGACGTCGCTCAACGTAACTCAGTCAGTAGAGTATGATGGTTGAATTATACGTCACGAATACCACTCACACAAACCCTACACTTCAAGCACATTTAAGAAAAATGATGAAATTAGGATTGTTATCCAGCTTCAGGACGCAGTAACATTGCCTTGCAAGAGCTTCCTATATCTGGACTGCACATTTAAGAAAGCTGACGGCACTGTGGTGACGCTCACGTGAAATGCTCTAGGATTCCTGTTTCAAGAAATACGTTACTAACTTAACAGTGTCGAAATCGACCGCACACTCAATGTCGGCATAACGTCAACCCTTAAGACAGAGGTTTCAGTCTCAGCCTCTGATTCAAACAGCTTGGAAAACGCGGGATGGTGCATAGATGCGCCGATTTACCGCATGCGTGCCACGAAAAATGTCTATGGTTTATTTTGAGGACATGCAGCAAATTATTATGAACACTAAACAGGAGCTTATTTTGGTGCGGAGTGCAAGCGACGCGAGTTCATTCTTTCAAACAGCTGCAGAGACTGTTCAAATCAAGATTAATCGAAAATGCCTCACATCACTGTTGCTGACGAGGAACGCTTCAAGCTCTTAAAAGTTCTGATTGCTGGCACCTGTCTACCACTAACCTTCCGATCATGGGGACTTTTTGAATAACCAGTCCTACCTACAGCACCAACACATACTTTGGCTATTAAAACATCAGTGCAGTTGGAAACACCTCGACTGATCATAAGCGCATTTCAAACTCAAAGGCGTGCTAATGTATCAAAGGACTCAACTGAATTTGACCACTGCAAGTTACCTAACGCCAGAGTCTACCTGAATTCCGAATACTACATCTACAGTGCGACAGCAATGTTTACAGTCTGGCATTTGACATGTGTGCGAGATTCCGAGCATCTTACTACGAAGGCATTGAAAATGAAGGATGCCTGATCAGTGCACAGAGTTTCACGACGCTAGCACCAATCACTGTGATTGAAACAGAAGGGGATAATTAAAACAGGGTCTGTAGATGTACAGATTGAATCTGAATCTTCAACAAACTTACCAGATCACACTGCAGCATATGCTCTAGTTGTGCATGATCGTGTTGTTAACTACTGCTCACTCACTGGTGTGGTGCAACGAGTTGTATAAATTAAAGGCGCTCTGCTAGCTCTCAAGCAGATCACGATGTTACCCCACAGTGTGAGGATTGTAGCTGACGTTCAAGGACTTTACTATGATGAACACAGGGATGCGTAATTAAAGACTGCGCATTAATAGCATTCACACAAAGTGATGGAATAATAGGAACATTTGCATCGATAGTTGCATCGCCGAAACCATTCGAGGAAGTGAAGTGCATTAAAACATGTAGAAGTGCAATGTGGTTAACAAACTTCTATCATGGAATTCACTGGGATGACCCTGGCACGTCTTATAAAGATTTGGTGCAAATGCTCCGAGTATTTGATCACAAGGAGACAATCATCTACATTAAAGGCGATTCGAAGATTACCTGGCTCCGTGGTATATTTAAATTTGTTTCTATTCAAGACCTGGAATTGTACGGATGTCCATCTATCCATCGACTGAAGAACATTTACCAAACAATTGGTTTTGGATCTGCATATGAGAATGTAAAATTACTTTTAAGTTGGATTACAAATAAATAACCATTTATAAAATTTGCTCTTTTTCTTTCTTTCTATAGCACCCAATGTCTGTAGAATGCAAGTTTATTGAGGGATATTGTATACGAAGCGAATTCCAATGGAACTGTCTGAGACGCGTACGACAGCCTCGATGTGCTGAGTAACGTTACCTGAGTCAATAACAGACCAGCTCTCACCGGGGCGGTGCATCAGATGCTAGCTGGGCAGCTGCTGGCGCCCGGCCTGACCGCCGGACCAAGTCCAGCACGTGTCATTCAGAAATGATTCGTTTTTAAAGCAGCAAACCGTATAGGTCTGTGCAATTCAATGTGGCTGTATCCACGTCTTGTAGACACACAAATATACAGTTATAATATTTTTTTAATAAAAAGAATTATCATTATTGAGGAGTGAAATAATAACAAAATTAGACAGTTTTACAATAAAATAGTAAGTCAATTTATTACTGAATTCAGAATTCTTTTTAACACTGTTTGCGAAATATCAGTTTACAGTAACATGATTCAGTTTTCACATTTATATATGAGTTTACAGATACATCACTGGTTTTTGACAAAAAATATCAACCTTATGCTGTTTGCAGATAGGTGTTTAACATTTTGCATTATTGAGAAATATAAGCATTCTCCTCACATAAAATTACAAGTAATGCAGAAATACTACAACCTAATTACACTATCTTATAAGGTAAATACTATCGCTAGTGAAGCTCCACCCCCCCCCCCCAAAAAAAAGGAATACACTTTTGACTAAAGGCGAACATAGTTACTTCAAGTGGGTGGCTCTAAAACATTTTCCACTACCACAAGCAAATGAAAATATATTTCTCTGAAGTAAGTGGTTCTAAACATTTTCCACTACAAGAACAAGGTGAACATATACATACATATATATATATATATATATATCCTACATGAGAGAGAGTAAGTACGCTACATGAGAGAGAGTAAGTCTATTTCCTTTCACGATAGTCAACATAATCATCTTTAGAGATGCAGCAACTTTTTAGATAATTAAGATAATTCTGATTTATTGTTCCATCTCAGTTGCACATTTTTAATTGGATTGCTTGTTTTGATCACTCTGGATCATCTTCATATTTAAGTAGTTGGGTGAGCAACCTGTCGTGTCTACTCAGAACCACATATGATCCAGAGTGATTGAAACATGTAATCTAGTTTAAAATGTGTAACTGAGATGGAACTATAAATGAGAATTGTTTTAATCTATTTCCTTTGCCCTTCAGTACTTTATCATTGCCTTTTGAATCTTGCCAGATGTACTTTCTGGTGTGATTTTTATTGAGCCAGATCTCACCAAGATAAATAATAGGGTGACAAACGTGTGGTTCCTGAAGAGGGGCAGCAGCCTTTTCAGTAGTTGCAAGGGCAACAGTCTGCATGATTGACTGATCTGGCCTTGTAACAATAACCAAAACGGCCTTGCTGTGCTGGTACTGCGAACGGCTGAAAGCAAGGGGAAACTATGGCCGTAATTTTTCCCGAGGGCATGCAGCTTTACTGTATGATTAAATGATGATGGCGTCCTCTTGGGTAAAATATTCCGGAGGTAAAATAGTCCCGCATTCGGATCTCCGGGCGGGGACTACTCAAGAGGATGTCGTTATCAGGAGAAAGAAAACTGGCGTTCTACGGATCGGAGCGTGGAATGTCAGATCCCTTAATCGGGCAGGTAGGTTAGAGAATTTAAAAAGGGAAATGGATAGGTTAAAGTTAGATATAGTGGGAATTAGTGAAGTTCGGTGGCAGGAGGAACAAGACTTCTGGTCAGGTGACTACAGGGTTATAAACACAAAGTCAAATAGGGGTAATGCAGGAGTAGGTTTAATAATGAATAGGAAAATAGGAATGCGGGTAAGCTACTACAAACAGCATAGTGAACGCATTATTGTGGCCAAGATAGATACGAAGCCCACACCTACTACAGTAGTACAAGTTTACATGCCAACTAGCTCTGCAGATGACGAAGAAATTGAAGAAATGTATGATGAAATAAAAGAAATTATTCAGATAGTGAAGGGAGACGAAAATTTAATAGTCATTGGTGACTGGAATTCGAGTGTAGGAAAAGGGAGAGAAGGAAACGTAGTAGGTGACTATGGATTGGGGCTAAGAAATGAAACAGGAAGCCGCCTGATAGAATTTTGCACAGAGCACAACTTAACCATAGCTAACACTTGGTTTAAGAATCATGATAGAAGGTTGTACACATGGAAGAACCCTGGAGATACTAAAAGGTATCAGATAGATTATATAATGGTAAGACACAGATTTAGGAACCAGGTTTTAAATTGTAAGACATTTCCAGGGGCAGATGTGGACTCTGACCACAATCTATTGGTTATGAACTGTAGATTAAAACTGAAGATACTGCAAAAAGGTGGGAATTTAAGGAGATGGGACCTGGATAAACTGAAAGAACCAGAGGTTGTACAGAGTTTAAGAGAGAGCATAAGGGAACAACTGACAGGAATGGGGGAAAGAAATACAGTAGAAGAAGAATGGGTAGCTTTGAGGGGTGAAGTAGTGAAGGCAGCAGAGGATCAAGTAGGTAAAATGACGAGGGCTAGTAGAAATCCTTGGGTAACAGAAGAAATATTGAATTTAATTGATGAAAGGAGAAAATATAAAAATGCAGTAAATGAAGCAGGCAAAAAGAAATACAAACGTCTCAAAAATGAGATCGACAGGAAGTGCAAAATGGCTAAGCAGGGATGGCTAGAGGACAAATGTAAGGATGTAGAGGCTTATCTCACTCGGGGTAAGATAGATACTGCCTACAGGAAAATTAAAGAGACCTTTGGACATAAGAGAACCACTTGTATGAACATCAAGAGCTCAGATGGAAACCCAGTTATAAGCAAAGAAGGGAAAGCAGAAAGGTGGAAGGAGTATATAGAGGGCCTATACAAGGGCGATGTACTTGAGGACAATATTATGGAAATGGAAGAGGATGTAGATGAAGATGAAATGGGAGATACGATACTGCGTGAAGAGTTTGACAGAGCACTGAAAGACCTGAGTCGAAACAAGGCCCCCGGAGTAGACAACATTCCAGTAGAACTACTGACGGCCTTGGCAGAGCCAGTCCTGACAAAACTCTACCATCTGGTGAGCAAGATGTATGAGACAGGCGAAATACCCTCAGACTTCAAGAAGAATATAATAATTCCAATCCCAAAGAAAGCAGGTGTTGACAGATGTGAAAATTACCGAACAATCAGTTTAATAAGCCACAGCTGCAAAATACTAACACGAATTCTTTACAGACGAATGGAAAAACTAGTAGAAGCCGACCTCGGGGAAGATCAGTTTGGATTCCGTAGAAATACTGGAACACGTGAGGCAATACTGACCTTACGACTTATCTTAGAAGAAAGATTAAGGAAAGGCAAACCTACTTTTCTAGCATTTGTAGACTTAGAGAAAGCTTTTGACAATGTTGACTGGAATACTCTCTTTCAAATTCTAAAGGTGGCAGGGGTAAAATACAGGGAGCGAAAGGCTATTTACAATTTGTACAGAAACCAGATGACAGTTATAAGAGTCGAGGGATATGAAAGGGAAGCAGTGGTTGGGAAGGGAGTGAGACAGGGTTGTAGCCTCTCCCCGATGTTATTCAATCTGTATATTGAGCAAGCAGTAAAGGAAACAAAAGAAAAATTCGGAGTAGGTATTAAAATCATTGGAGAAGAAATAAAAAATATGAGGTTCGCCGATGACATTGTAATTCTGTCAGAGACAGCAAAGGACTTGGAAGAGCAGTTGAACGGAATGGACAGTGTCTTGAAGGGAGGATATAAGATGAACATCAACAAAAGCAAAACGAGGATAATGGAATGTAGTCGAATTAAGTCGGGTGATGTTGAGGGTATTAGATTAGGAAATGAGACACTTAAAGTAGTAAAGGAGTTTTGCTATTTGGGGAGCAAAATAACTGATGATGGTCGAAGTAGAGAGGATATAAAATGTAGACTGGCAATGGCAAGGAAAGCGTTTCTGAAGAAGAGAAATTTATTAACATCGAGTATAGATTTAAGTGTCAGGAAGTCATTTCTGAAAGTATTTGTATGGAGTGTAGCCATGTATGGATGTGAAACATGGACGGTAAATAGTTTGGACAAGAAGAGAATAGAAGCTTTCGAAATGTGGTGCTACAGAAGAATGCTGAAGATTAGATGGGTAGATCACATAACTAATGAGGAAGTATTGAATAGGATTGGGGAGAAGAGAAGTTTGTGGCACAACTTGACCAGAAGAAGGGATCGGTTGGTAGGTCATGTTCTGAGGCATCAAGGGATCACCAATTTAGTATTGGAGGGCAGCGTGGAGGGTAATAATCGTAGGGGGAGACCAAGAGACGAATACACTAAGCAGATTCAGAAGGATGTAGGTTGCAGTAGGTACTGGGAGATGAAGAAGCTTGCACAGGATAGAGTAGCATGGAGAGCTGCATCAAACCAGTCTCAGGACTGAAGACCACAACAACAACAACAACACACACACACATATATATATATATATATATATATATATATATATATATATATATATATATATATATATATATATATATATATATTTCATTGAAGTCGATGGATCCAAACATTTTTCCACTATAACAAGGAAGTGAACATATATAAAAAATTTAATTGGTGGAACTCACAAACTTACAACTAGTTCTGACTGGATGTCTAGCGGTAGGTGAAACTTACAAACAAAAATCTAACCTCTATAACCAGTCACACGGAAGCATATATGAATTGCAAAAAGTTTATTTTTTTCCCTCATATAGAAGGTACAAATAAGTGAGAGAATTTATATTTTGTTCATATATTACGTACTCATACTGGTCAAAAATACTTACATAAATACACTTTGTTTGAGTTTTTAAATTTTTTTCATTTTTTCATTTTCTTTCAAAAAATAATTAATATATATATTTACATACACATAAACGTAACACAGGCTCCCACACTCATTCACACACTCAGACATAAACAGAAGCACGCAAAGTGATACACACCACGCAACACTCTCATCCATTATTTACACTATGATAAAAGAGGCATATTATTTCCGTACATAGCCCCCACTCACCGCATTCACACGCTCATTCCCTCTCTATCAATCAAGCCCACCCCTACGTTCATTTCAAGTAAATAGTGTGAGTATGGGAGGGTTTCCACCCTATACTCACAAATGACTCTCTCATCATCATGAGGAGACAATCCGACTTGAGACTGTAGCACAGTGTACACCTCGTGATCGAATGCTAGTTTGTTGAGCCATGCGTAGACGAGCGCCTTGAACACTGCGACCATCCAGGCATTGCAAATAGTCCTCAACCATAAGAACACAAGATGCCATGTCTGGTATCACGAGCCGCGGAATTTGAATCTGCGCCAGACGCCGTGGACGTCGAAAAACCTTAGAGGTCTGTGCACCACTGCGACATAAGCTGTGGCCCACTTTTAGTGTGAGGGCGCCACAGTGGAACACGTGGTCCCAGCGGCCAGTAGCATACTTCAGCGCCTGCTTCGCACTCAGCCAGCGGTCTGACATCGCGTTGCGTCTCTGGACATGTCGTCTCAGACCGCGTATTGACTTCGTGTTTCTATTCCAGTGGACGTGGTTGCCTTGTTTGGTTCGTTACTCTGTTGTCTGTTCTTGTTGTGTCATAAGGTGCTTCGTTGGTCGTGTCCGTCCCCTACCGTTGTGTTGTTGTCTGGTCCCGCCGAGTTTCCGTCACTACTACCCCGCGACCGCTCCGGTCGCCGTTACAACACCATGCGCCTAACACCCATTGCCCGCCTCTGAGTGCCCCTGTACATTGTACGATATGCATACATTTTGGACCTCAATCCCACAAACTCTACAATTGGTAAACCATTTGACTTGTCTTTCATGAGACCAATAACCTTATTGTTCTGAGGAACAATAACATAACGATTATTGGCCCCATAAGAAGACATATCGAATTCTTTACCGTTGCACCTAATTGCTTCATATGGATTGCAGTTCTTGATCCAGTAGATAAAGCTGTCTGTATCCATATAAAGTACCTTTGGTTCACGAAATGAGGTTTCGCATACTCGTAGTGGAATCGGTACATGTAGAATTTGGAGATATCCAGTATGCACATCCCCAAATAGGCAGGCTCCATAAACTCTACTGCAGTCTTCGACATCTCCACAGCAACAAATTTTTCATTGAATATTGTGGCCTGCTTAAAATTTGGCCTGGCTATACACTTTCTCACGCCATAATGCCCTTCCCATGCGGTTCTAGTGACAATATCGCGTTCATTTCGCACATTCTGCATAGTTTTCCTGAAAATGGAATTATTCATTAATTTATAAAAGTCTTTTTCAGAATCATTACTCGCGGCCGCCCTCTTTTCGGTATTTAGTTCAACATACTCCTTCAACCGTGGGGATTTCTTGAAGGAGATTGCCTGGATGACTACAACAAGCATCGTCCCTAATCTGAGGCACTGCTGGAGGTTATGATAATGAATGATATACCCCTGCTTATCCCCAACAGTTTAGAGATGGTGCTTCCTCACGGAATTTGTTGCTCCGGACATAATGGCAAGTTGCTTGTCTCTCCATGCAAATTATAAGGGTATGCAATGTCTGCCTCAAGCACATACCCTACATCAGAATCAGCCACAAGACCCATTATTTGTCCACCTAATCCCTTCAATTCATCTTCAGGCAGCCACCTAAACCCACCAACCGGCAGTGGAAGCACCATGGCGTGCACATATAAGTTGATAACATCTAAGTGCAAAATGTAACTAGAATCAAGGGATGCATTGAACTCGACGCCCATCTGCGGGTTATTTGCCGTGGCGTGCATGTGAACACATTGACAAAGTCCCCCACGGATCCCTCGCTCAAAAAAATAGAAGCATTGTAGGATCAGTCAAAAGTTCAATGCCGCGGCCCGTTTTTTGGAGCATATAGTCCCAGGACAACCCAGGTGCCGTGTAATAAAAGGCGGGGTCCAGAGAGTACGTGGTCATACACACACTCCACAACTTTACGAAAACATCTGCAAGCAAACGCACGTCCGTGCCCATGTATAACCTTGCATATTCTCCCAAATTGGGTATGTTGAATTCCCGCCAGACATTCACGGCATGCTCATAATCTGTGGTGGTTATGGGATCGCCTGTAAGAGTATTGGTAAAAACAGATATGTCGGGAAGCTTGGTTTCGTTGAGTTTTGCCATACTATCAAAATACTCGTATGGGAAAACTTCTTTCCTAGTCGCAAGTTGGAACTTTTCCTCATCGGGAAACGGAGATCGAGTGATACGCATGTCATTCCGAGGTAAAGTCTCAACCAGTTTCTGGAGTGATGTCTGCATAAAGCGTTAAGAGTCATGGAAGAAGAGTGTAATTTTTGGCGTCATTCGTTTTGAAAAAGAAATATACTTCTCAACATTTTCAAGGAGGACACTGACCTGATCATTCTTCTTACCGAATTGAGCCAAGTGCTCTACGAGAAAATGAGCGTCATACCCGCTCAAATTATGAAAAAAGACGGGTATGTGTCTAGGTAACTGACACATCAAGTTGCATGCGTTGTCAGCTGCACCACGGAACTTACCTATAAGGTGACAGTGGTCTCTACGGGGGGTTTCCGCTTTTCTATCTAAGGCGAGCCCACAAATATGACAATTAACCGCCTTTTTATACAATTCATCAGCTTCCGTTGATTTTGTAATGGGAATGTTGATGCTGTTGAGCCTGTCAACTTCCCTTTTTCAAGCTAAGTGAGAAGCAAACCGCTGGATCGTTCCCTACATAAGACTGATATCGGTTAAGTTTAGAATCATATGCACATTCAACTTGGAACGCTGCCACATAAGGTACGTGTTTTTGTGTGAAATTTGTGTGTGAGGCTAGGGTATTCACTTCAAAACGTGTAATAGGAGCCAGCAAGCATTCAAAATCAGCATACACAACAATAGGACAACGCCGCTCATGGTGAGCAGTTTGAAATTTGATGAAGTTGTTTTCCTCAGTGGGCATAACCACACGTACTGGGTCCTTGGAAGCACAACCTAACACATGTGTCGCTAATAACTCTTCAGAAGAAAAACAAATAAAACATCTTAAACAAATATGCTTTTTATCTCTAGTTTTTGATAGTTGGGAGGAAAGGAGTTGGGGCATGTCTTTGATCCAGACGTAGTAATTATCACCTTCAGAAAAGAGCAGCATGTTTACATGTAACTCTCGCTCACCTGCAAATTTTGAGAAACGGAGGGGGCCTACTACTGTATGCTTGTCCTGCTCATCTGACTTGCTTTTCTTCTCCAGGCCATAAACGTGAACCGATATTCCGGTATTTTGAGCCTCAAACTTACGTATGTTCTGGATTTTTAGAGGGAACTCTATTCTATCAAAGTTATACTGCCTCTTAATATCTTTGACTTTGTAACTGCCTGGACGGTGGGGATGATCTCTATAATGATACTTTCTCTCGCAAGGCACGACTGACCATGCAAAACAAGCATTATCATACCGATTTTGAACATTAATGCACGCCTTTTTCTTCTTAATATCCTCAGGGAGTTTAATATAACTGGACTCTCCATTTATTGGATCGTACACATGTATATGGATGTCGAGGTGTGGTCTACTGCTGAGCACTTTGGCGGATCCACGTACTTCCATCTCGGAAAATAGGGCGACAACAGCACTCGAGGTGGATTGTCGGTACCACTCAGCAATCGATGTGCTCCGGGAAATAACGACATTATCGCCCCATATACAGTGCAGAGTCGTTGTCTCCGCCTCACCTTGATGTTTACGTGGGTGACTCAATTCGCAGCAATTAATGGCGTTAAATCCCGGATCTTGTAGGACTTTGAGGAGCTGGGTCTCCAAGACAGGGAGGCACGCCTGTAAAAACCCGACAGAGTCGCGATACCTCCTGCCCGGATTCTCAATTCTAGTGAATGAGATTCACCCCTAGCTACTGCTGATTATTCTAAGAGGGGCATTACGCAATTCTGATCCAAATCATTATCGATAGAATTGGGGAGAGAACTACCACTAGCTACAGGATAATTTCTATTACTGCTACCACTACTACTACAGCTAGGGGTCAACCCGGTAGATAAAGGGGCCGACGATGGTGCGTGGTCATCATCTGCAGGAACGTGCACACAGTGGCGGCGGGCTTGTTCCGGGGGAGGAGGAGGGGGAGGAGGCGGCGCTGACGGCCGACTTGAAGGCCGACCTCCGACCTGCTGCGACGGCCCACGGGGTGCGTTGCTGCAGCCGCTACCTGCCTGTGGCGTGGGGGACACTTCTTCTTCTTCTTCTTCTTCTTGGTCGAGTCCAAGTGGTTGAGTCGTCCACGGACGCCAGAGGGGCT
Organism: Schistocerca cancellata; assembly: GCF_023864275.1. NCBI lineage: Eukaryota > Metazoa > Arthropoda > Insecta > Orthoptera > Acrididae > Schistocerca > Schistocerca cancellata. The sequence continues at coordinate 9,269,297 of NC_064626.1, forward strand.
GCGGCGGTGGCGGGGGCGGAGCCTGCACGCCTCCAGCTGTTTCTGATTGGGGTTATATGAGGCTCCACATGTCTTTACGGCTGTGCGCCCTGGATTCGCACCCCCGCAGCCGCCGCTCTAGGTACACGGACTACACTGAATGATATACCTGTAACATAAATAAGAAAAAAATAGTTTAATGATTTAGATTTAAAAGAGCAATAAATAATAATAAGAGTAAATAATGGTAATTATTTGCAGTACTGTTAATCTTCAAAACTATTCACCTTCTCCGCTCTGGCTCCACGGTTTGAGCAACTCATCGCCGCATTCAACAAGGCCCCCAAACCAGTCAGGCAGGCCGAACTCCTCCTATAAAAGCTGGCTGCCCCCTGGAGCGGACGTCGTTCGACCGCCGTCGCCTTGTACGCTTTGGTCGGTGCACCCCTCCCTGTGCGCCGAATTAGGAACATCTACAAAGAAAAGACAAGAATATGAAGACTGAATGTATACAAACGGAAAACGGGTATATATATTATGCAATTATTTTGACCTAAGAACTACGGTTTTATTAGAAATGTACTTACATTCGAGCTGCGCTTGCGCCATCTCCATCTCGAGCAGCCAAAATTTGAGGGATGAAATCTAGACAGATGGAAAAGACTGAGTATAATATCGAGTATAGAAAGAAAAATGTGCAGTGACTTACATGACACAGAAATCAGCAACCCAGAATATATAGACAAAGAAGTGAAATATTTATAGAGAGCACTCGAAAACAAATATAACACGTAAGAAAAAATCTGTTAAATGTCACATCAATCTGGGTAGAATGTGCTACAAAGCAGATATAAGATAGAGACACACAAACAAAGAATCTGTCAAATGACTCAGCATTCGGTATAGAATGCGGTCCAAAACAGATATGACACGTACCACAAACATAGAATCTGTTAAATGACACAGAATTCTGTATAGAATGCGGTCCAAAACAGACACAACACAGAACACAGAGACACACGACACGAGTAAGCTCAATCTTTATAGAGAGCACTCGAATACGGACATATCACACACACTCCGTTAAAATACACAGCAATATTCATAGAGAGCGGTCAAAAACGGATACGTAGCACGTAACACAGAACATACAGAGACAGAATGCACACACAATCCGTTAAAATACACAGCAATCTTTATAGAGAGCGGTCAAAAACGGGCACATAAGAAGTAACATTGAACACACAAACATAGAATCCTTTAAAATACGCAGCAATCTTTACAGAGAGCAGTCAAAAACGGATGTAGCACTCATACACAGAGTTAAAGAGTACAAATATCGGAACACTGAATATGTACTTACCAGGTAATGGAACTTCCTCTAAGCAGAATCGTTTGCTGCTTCCACTGGCACTGTCGGTGCTGCTGGCAGATCTTGATCACTTCATATCGAAAGTTTGCTAATGACGATAAACGCGGTGGACTAAGTATAGGAGCAGAGTGAGGGCGAGTTTGGTTGTGGTCTGGTTTATATAGGTTCTATGACATAGAGTCAAGAGACTAGTGCAGCAGCGAATAGGAGAGTAGCATTCTAAAGGTTGGAGGTGGGACGTCATGAAGGACCCCAACGCCCCTAGTGAGAAAATAAGTTGTCAGTTGTTCATTGAATATCGAAGTGCTATATTAAAACTGAAATGGAATTAAGTGCTAGGGTAATTCATACGTTAGATTCAGGATGTCAGTGTTAGAATATTTAAGAAATACGTGTATGCAGGGAGCGCTCGGCCGCTCGCGGGCCTGTGACGTCAGACGACTCAAGATCGTCAGCTATCTCTCTCGCGCCGCATCACGGTGGCGGCCTCTGATGGTACGGATATGAACTAAGTCAGTTGCAGTCCAGACTCAGTGGCGAACACACGTGCTTGAAACTGGTTAAATAATAAAGAAAAGTCCACTTTTCCCGCCATTTTCCTAGGTGTGATGCATTATCATGTTGGAATTTGAACTTCCCGCCATTTATTGGATGACATCACGGTGGCGCTCTCTGGTGGCGACGATATCAACTAAGCCAGTTGGGCTCTAGAGCTCTTGGTGGACACATGTGCTTGAAATTGGTTAAATAATAAAGACATGTCCATTTTTCCAAACATTTTTCTTGGTGTGACACATTATCCTGTTGGAAACTGAAAATCCCCCATCATTTTTCTGGGGGAGGGGTGACATGGTACTTTCCCGCAAAAATTCAAACTTCCCCCCAAAATCCACCATCTTGGATGAGGTCATCGCCTCCATCCTTGATTACGGTACTTTGGCGTAGATTTCGCCTTGTTCCAATACTGTAAATGTACAAAACTCTTCCCTGACGTTTCGTCTGTGGCTGCGGGAGACATCCTCCGAGGCAAAGCGGCGAACAGTTCGTAGGATAAGAAACATCCTGGCAGATTAAATCTGTGTACCGAACCGAGAGTCGAACTCGGGACCTTTGCCTTTCGCGGGCAAGTGCTCTACCAACTGAGCTACCCAAGCACGACTCACGCCCCGTCCTCACAGCTTTACTCCTGCCAGTACCTCGCAGGAGAGCTTCTGTAAAGTTTGGAAGGTAGGAGACGAGGTACTGGCAGAAGTAAAGCTGTGAGGACGGGGCGTGAGTCGTGCTTGGGTAGCTCAGTTGGCAGAGTACTTGCCCGCGAAGGCAATAGGTCCCGAGTTCGAGTCTCGGTCCGACACACAGTTTTAATCTGCCAGGAACTTTCATATCAGTGCACACTCAGCTGCAGAGTGAAAATCTCATCCTGGAGTTCGTAGGATGTCTCCCGCCGTCGGAGACGAAACGTCTGGGATGAGTTTTATACATCGAACACTGCCTTTCAGCTCGGACGTTTTAAGTGAAGATTGTTATCTTTATTTTTCATTCATTTCTAAAACTATACAAACATTTAAGGATTTTTTTTGGGGGGGGAGGGGGGGGCGGGGGGGTTGCGCACTTCACTTGGTAAGAACTCCTATAGGATTACTTTGTTGTCCATATGTCTTCCCGTCCAGCTGTTAAGAATGCTTTTTCTCATGAACGAATAAAGGTACCAAGTTGAAATTTATGTCACATTGTAAGGTCTGCGTTCCTTAGCAGTGTCCAAGTCAATGCAATCAATAGATACAGTCATATATGTAAAATATTTTGATGTTTGCAAGCTCTCTTTTCAGAAGTGACAGATCATTTACCTCGGAGCTGCTGGTCTAGCGGTGCTGGCAGTTCCGCCTTTCGCATCGAGCGAGCAGGCTGCCCGGCAGCACTGTGTGTGCACGCAGCCCAGTCCTGTCCTGTCCTGTCCTGTCCTGTCCCGTCCCGTCCCGTCCTGTCCTGTCCTGTCCTGTCCTGTCCTGTCCTGTCCTGTCCCGTCCCGTCCCGTCCTGTCCCGTCCCGTCCTGTCCTGTCCCGTCCCGTCCCGTCCTGTCCTGTCCCGTCCCGTCCCATCCCGTCCTGTCCCGTCCCGTCCCGTCCCGTCCTGTCCTGTCCTGTCCTGTCCTGTCCCGTCCCGTCCCGTCCTGTCCCGTCCCGTCCCGTCCTGTCCTGTCCTGTCCTGTCCTGTCCCGTCCCGTCCCGTCCTGTCCCGTCCCGTCCTGTCCTGTCCCGTCCCGTCCCGTCCTGTCCTGTCCTGTCCTGTCCCGTCCCGTCCCGTCCCGTCCTGTCCCGTCCCGTCCTGTCCTGTCCTGTCCCGTCCCGTCCTGTCCTGTCCTGTCCTGTCCTGTCCTGTCCTGTCCGTGCCCTGCTCACTGGTCACTGTCGCACTGCTCTTGTCTAGCGGAGTTCTTTGTCGGTTTGTTCTCTTTATTTCTGTTGAGTCTCTCAGAAATCTTCACCATCGGGGTACCATTCGTTCAGTTTTGTCATGCTCAATCAGACTCTTTAGAAATTCGTGATTGGTTGGTTAATGCGATTCAAATTTCATCTGGTCAAGTGGAAACTGATAATTTTGATTCTGATTTGCATGCGTGTTTTGTAAACATTCAAGATCCCTCACAAGGAGACCGGCGTATCTCTCAGGTCGGTTGTCACATGATGAATACAGGTCGTGATGGTTCCGCTAGTCAGTCCTTGTTGCAAATGTGGCGATAGAAAATATTCCAATTAGGGTTACTTATTTATTTATTGGCCACAATTAGCCCCCTATCTATATAACAGTTGGTGGGCAGTATTATAACTAATGCAATTCTACTACTACTGTGACAGTGTAATAACAATTAGAATTTATTTTTAATTCTTTGTTAACATAACTGCAGGTTACAAAATGAAATACAAAAATTGGAAAACATAAATAAATAATGATTAAATAGAAGTAGTAAAGAAAGGTGTGAGGGACGTTAGTCAGAGAAAAAAATTTGTCCCTGAAATCGTAGCTGTTCCAGTGACGAGGTCTCGGGAAAACGTCGAGCCAGTCGTCATTGTAACAGCTTTAAAAGTATTTGGTTATACAATTGATACATTTTAGTTTACATAATAGTTTCACTTCATTACTTGTGCTGTGAATTAATCCTAGTCTGATTTTAACTACACAGTTTTTATTTAATTTGTTCTATTGTTAGGTTCCATAATATCACATTGGTCTTTTGACATCGTATGGATAATTACTTCAATGTTTGAGTGACAGGTTCACTTTCTGTATATACTGTTGCACCAGATTCAATGTCAGTGACTGCGTCTGTGTCTCTTTTGAGCCACATGTCTTGCTGTCGTGCTTGTGTTGCGTTTTGTAGTGTTCTTAAGTATGGTCTATTTTGTCTATGGCCATCATGAAGCGTTTGAGATACGTTATTTGTTAGTCTGTTCAGGATGCCCCATTTTTTCTGAACTCTTACTGTGTTTCCTAGTTCTTGTAATACTACATTCGGTCTTAGGTGTGTTAATGTGTTGCAGTGGAGAACTGTATGGTGAGTGGTGCCATGTTCACCACATCCACAGGTTCAGTTGCTTTTAGACCTTTAGATGGGCAGCGTATTGGCCATGTCCCATCATAAAATGGGTCATTACTCTTGTGGGGTCAATGTACTTTAGTCTTATGCATTCTCGTATATTGGAGAAAAAAAGACATGTCGTCCCCTGTCTGTCTGGTCCCATTCCTCCTCCCATTTCTCAGCCCGCCATATGTTAAGCTGTCTTCGGTCTGTTGTGTTGAGTCTAGGTATGCCTTGTATTTTGTCTATCTTCCTTTAACCAGTACGTCGCTGCTAGGTGACGAATAGTGATATCAGTGGGGCAGACACCCATGACCACACACAGTGTCTCTGTGGATGTTGTGCTGAAAGCTGCGGATATTCTGGTGAGCACGCTCCTGTGTCCGCTTGTGACGTTGTTTTTATGTGTGGTCAGTCTGAAGCGGTGTGCCCAAGTGCTCGCAGCAAAACAAACTATTGACTGAAAGAGTGCTATTTGGTATATCCCTAAATGTTAAAAGGATAAGTTCTCCATTACGGCTTGCTCCTTTACGGCAGTTGATTTATGATTCACAAGCTGATGTTGTGTCTTTGGAAGAAGTGTCATTTGATGTGTTTTTCTCCCAGGGCGTACCCTGTTTTTTAATGATGAGTTCTAAAGGCGTGGCCGTGCTTATAGGGGCGGTAATCCGTCGACAGACACTGAAACGCTGCACGATGGTCGTGGTATACTCTGTCGTATTTTGTAAGGAAGAAGCCATTTATTTACTTCGGAAAAATTCACGAAAGGTTTTGATGCGGGAAGATTTCAACTGCATCTTACTCCCTGTGGATCAGACTACCAATTGTAACTACTGTCGTAACCTGGTATGGTGGCGTCATTGGGTCTACTGGATGCATGGACATACAGATATCCCACATTAGTGCGGTTTACATGTTTTACTGCTACTTCTAGTAGCAACTGGAGCGTTTCTATTTGTCTTCTTTCCTATGTAGCCAGCTTTTGTCAACTGATGTTATTCCTGCCAAATTCACTGAACAATGTGCTGTTTAAGAGACTCTTAACCATGTCCCACAGCGGGTACATCTTTCTCGGGATGTCTGGGAACTAAATTTTTACACCTGATGGATTCCTCTCTGGATGATACAATCGGTGCCGTGTGGGAGAAGGAAAGCTGTTCCCAAATGCATTATCCTCTAATTATGTAATGGTGGGTTGCCACTGCCAGAAATCAGCTTCGCATTGCACTCGTGTGTTTTAAGACTGGTAAAGCGGGTGACATGAGGACACGATAATTTTTTATGCTCTCCTTCATAATCATTTTCATAGAGCTCGAGACGTCCCTTTGAGAGGTATGGAAGTTCACCACGCGAAGGCGAAGCTCATGCAACTCAAAAGTCTGCAATTCGATGGCCGATGTTTGAGTTCCCAGCCACTTTCCAGAGTGAGTCTCTGCATCAACTTATTCGACTTGGAGCGCGATCGCAAAGGCTGTGCTTCACTACCATTTGTTGTATAATCCGACGTGACTGGTCATCCCAACCTGACAAATATCTCACCCTTCCCGGTATTTTTCCGATCTTTACACTGGAGTGGATAGAGGCAGTATACAGTCTGCTGATTTACGGCCCTCCTTACAGGACTACAATATTAAACTCATTTAGGTTCATGATGTAGTGCTGAACATCTAGCACTGCCACAGACGGCTCCTCACTTTCGGACTCTCTCTTAAGGTGACAGCACAGAGACGTTGTACATATAAGTTTTATAATCATCTTCTGTTCTCTGCCCACAAAGAATTAGTACATAATACCAATCTATAGAACTCCTTCCCCCCCTCCCCCCCCCACACGCACCCACAGACACATACATACGTACGCACATATAAAACTAATAATAATAATAAATCCTTAAACCTACTCTCTCTCTCTCACTCTCTTTATTTCTCTCTCTCTCTCTCTCTTTCTCTCTCTCTCTCTCTCTCTCTCTCTCTATCTATCTAACTTCACACACACACACACACACACACACACACACTCAAAACAACAGCCAATGACATCTTCCACTGTTCCACTGCCTGCCAACTTGTTTTCATACCTTCTACTGTTCCACTGTCGGCCATCTTGTTATCACAGCTGATAGATAGTGACAGTGACAACTCAAAACACTGAACTTGGCAATGAAGAAGATGACGGGAAAAGAAACCATAAGTGATACATAATGTGAATAGATACACACGCACACATACACACACAACCTTTCGCATAAATTATTAATCTCAGGCATGGATACAACAATTTAGAAATCATGATTTTTGAGTAAATATTTTGCCTACATTAAATTGTATGTAGTTGCATGTGACAAACTGTAAAGAAAAACAGACACTATAAAAACGTAATCCAGGAGGAAAATCACACCATGTGGTAAGAAGGTATGAATACTCAATTTTATGTGCTCCTCAAAAAACTGTAATTACGATTTAGAAACTAATATTTGTATGTATTTAAACAGTAAAGAACATTCCTTATGAGATTTTCACTCTGCAGCGGAGTGTGCGCTGATATGAAACTTCCTGGCAGATTAAAACTGTGTGCCCGAACGAGACTCGAACTCGGGACCTTTGCCTTTCGCGGGCAAGTGCTCTACCAACTGAGCTACCGAAGCACGACTCACGTCCGGTACCCACAGCTTTACCTCTGCCAGTACCTCGTCTCCTACCTTCCAAACTTTACAGAAGCTCTCCTACGAACCTTGCAGAACCAGCACTCCTGAAAGAAAGGATATAGCGGAGACATGGCTTAGCCACAGCCTGGGGGATGTTTCCAGAATGAGATTTTCACTCTGCAGCGGAGGGTGCGCTGATATGAAACTTCCTGGCAGATTAAAACTGTGTGCCCGACCGAGACTCGAACTCGGGACCTTTGCCTTTCGCGGGCAAGTGCTCTACCAACTGAGCTACCGAAGCACGACTCACGTCCGGTACCCACAGCTTTACCTCTGCCAGTACCTCGTCTCCTACCTTCCAAACTTTACAGAAGCTCTCCTGCGAACCTTGCAGAACCAGCACTCCTGAAAGAAAGGATATAGCGGAGACATGGCTTAGCCACAGCCTGGGGGATGTTTCCAGAATGAGATTTTCACTCTGCAGCGGAGTGTGCGCTGATATGAAACTTCCTGGCAGATTAAAACTGTGTGCCCGACCGAGACTCGAACTTGGGACCTTTGCCTTTCGCGGGCAAGTGCTCTACCAACTGAGCTACCGAAGCACGACTCACGTCCTGTACCCACAGCTTTACCTCTGCCAGTACCTCGTCTCTTACCTTCCAAACTTTACAGAAGCTCTCCTGCGAACCTTGCAGAACCAGCACTCCTGAAAGAAAGGATATAGCGGAGACATGGCTTAGCCACAGCCTGGGGGATGTTTCCAGAATGAGATTTTCACTCTGCAGCGGAGTGTGCGCTGATATGAAACTTCCTGGCAGATTAAAACTGTGTGCCCGACCGAGACTCGAACTCGGGACCTTTGCCTTTCGCGGGCAAGTGCTCTACCAACTGAGCTACCGAAGCACGACTCACGTCCGGTACCCACAGCTTTACCTCTGCCAGTACCTCGTCTCCTACCTTCCAAACTTTACAGAAGCTCTCCTGCGAACCTTGCAGAACCAGCACTCCTGAAAGAAAGGATATAGCGGAGACATGGCTTAGCCACAGCCTGGGGGATGTTTCCAGAATGAGATTTTCACTCTGCAGCGGAGTGTGCGCTGATATGAAACTTCCTGGCAGATTAAAACTGTGTGCCCAACCGAGACTCGAACTCGGGACCTTTGCCTTTCGCGGGCAAGTGCTCTACCAACTGAGCTACCGAAGCACGACTCACGTCCGGTACCCACAGCTTTACCTCTGCCAGTACCTCGTCTCCTACCTTCCAAACTTTACAGAAGCTCTCCTGCGAACCTTGCAGAACCAGCACTCCTGAAAGAAAGGATATAGCGGAGACATGGCTTAGCCACAGCCTGGGGGATGTTTCCAGAATGAGATTTTCACTCTGCAGCGGAGTGTGCGCTGATATGAAACTTCCTGGCAGATTAAAACTGTGTGCCCGACCGAGACTCGAACTCGGGACCTTTGCCTTTCGCGGGCAAGTGCTCTACCAACTGAGCTACCGAAGCACGACTCACGTCCGGTACCCACAGCTTTACCTCTGCCAGTACCTCGTCTCCTACCTTCCAAACTTTACAGAAGCTCTCCTGCGAACCTTGCAGAACCAGCACTCCTGAAAGAAAGGATATAGCGGAGACATGGCTTAGCCACAGCCTGGGGAATGTTTCCAGAATGAGATTTTCACTCTGCAGCGGAGTGTGCGCTGATATGAAACTTCCTGGCAGATTAAAACTGTGTGCCCGACCGAGACTCGAACTCGGGACCTTTGCCTTTCGCGGGCAAGTGCTCTACCAACTGAGCTACCGAAGCACGACTCACGTCCGGTACCCACAGCTTTACCTCTGCCAGTACCTCGTCTCCTACCTTCCAAACTTTACAGATGCTCTCCTGCGAACCTTGCAGAACCAGCACTCCTGAAAGAAAGGATATAGCGGAGACATGGCTTAGCCACAGCCTGGGGGATGTTTCCAGAATGAGATTTTCACTCTGCAGCGGAGTGTGCGCTGATATGAAACTTCCTGGCAGATTAAAACTGTGTGCCCGACCGAGACTCGAACTCGGGACCTTTGCCTTTCGCGGGCAAGTGCTCTACCAACTGAGCTACCGAAGCACGACTCACGTCCGGTACCCACAGCTTTACCTCTGCCAGTACCTCGTCTCCTACCTTCCAAACTTTACAGAAGCTCTCCTGCGAACCTTGCAGAACCAGCACTCCTGAAAGAAAGGATATAGCGGAGACATGGCTTAGCCACAGCCTGGGGGATGTTTCCAGAATGAGATTTTCACTCTGCAGCGGAGTGTACGCTGATATGAAACTTCCTGGCAGATTAAAACTGTGTGCCCGACCGAGACTCGAACTCGGGACCTTTGCCTTTCACGGGCAAGTGCTCTACCAACTGAGCTACCGAAGCACGTCTCACGTCCGGTACCCACAGCTTTACCTCTGCCAGTACCTCGTCTCCTACCTTCCAAACTTTACAGAAGCTCTCCTGCGAACCTTGCAGAACCAGCACTCCTGAAAGAAAGGATATAGCGGAGACATGGCTTAGCCACAGCCTGGGGGATGTTTCCAGAATGAGATTTTCACTCTGCAGCGGAGTGTGCGCTGATATGAAACTTCCTGGCAGATTAAAGCTGTGGGTACCGGACGTGAGTCGTGCTTCGGTAACTCAGTTGGTAGAGCACTTGCCCGCGAAAGGCAAAGGTCCCGAGTTCGAGTCTCGGTCGGGCACACAGTTTTAATCTGCCAGGAAGTTTCATATCAGCGCACACTCCGCTGCAGAGTGAAAATCTCATTCTGGAAACATCCCCCAGGCTGTGGCTAAGCCATGTCTCCGCTATATCCTTTCTTTCAGGAGTGCTGGTTCTGCAAGGTTCGCAGGAGAGCTTCTGTAAAGTTTGGAAGGTAGGAGACGAGGTACTGGCAGAGGTAAAGCTGTGGGTACCGGACGTGAGTCGTGCTTCGGTAGCTCAGTTGGTAGAGCACTTGCCCGCGAAAGGCAAAGGTCCCGAGTTCGAGTCTCGGTCGTGCACACAGTTTTAATCTGCCAGGAAGTTTCATATCAGCGCACACTCCGCTGCAGAGTGAAAATCTCATTCTGGAAACATCCCCCAGGCTGTGGCTAAGCCATGTCTCCGCTATATCCTTTCTTTCAGGAGTGCTGGTTCTGCAAGGTTCGCAGGAGAGCTTCTGTAAAGTTTGGAAGGTAGGAGACGAGGTACTGGCAGAGGTAAAGCTGTGGGTACCGGACGTGAGTCGTGCTTCGGTAGCTCAGTTGGTAGAGCACTTGCCCGCGAAAGGCAAAGGTCCCGAGTTCGAGTCTCGGTCGGGCACACAGTTTTAATCTGCCAGGAAGTTTCATATCAGTGCACACTCCGCTGCAGAGTGAAAATCTCATTCTGGATACATCCCCCAGGCTGTGGCTAAGCCATGTCTCCGCTATATCCTTTCTTTCAGGAGTGCTGGTTCTGCAAGGTTCGCAGGAGAGCTTCTGTAAAGTTTGGAAGGTAGGAGACGAGGTACTGGCAGAGGTAAAGCTGTGGGTACCGGACGTGAGTCGTGCTTCGGTAGCTCAGTTGGTAGAGCACTTGCCCGCGAAAGGCAAAGGTCCCGAGTTCGAGTCTCGGTCGGGCACACAGTTTTAATCTGCCAGGAAGTTTCAACATTCCTTATGTTTAACAGCCATAACAATAAAAAAACCACTGGTGCTGCTGCTATTGCAGTGAAAGATGTCTGGGGCAAAAAATTGTGTTTTGCTAAAGGCGAAGCCCACTCAAAAACATATAAGCTTTTTTAGTATGTATCACTTTATAAATTCTGTAATACATCTCATTTTGTTACGTTGGTTGTCTCTTCCAGTATAGGTGAGAGATTCAAATATCGTTAAAAGATATCCCCCCACAACGAAACAAACACGAAACCAAGACTCATATCCGTTGTGCCCTATCCGACGCCTACACGCGCCAGGTGGCAAGTACTGATATAAAATTGATAGGCTAATTAATTAAGCTGTCCCTGAGAGTCACTTTTCATGGTGAGTAATTTTTCTTATTCAGTAGTCGGATTACACTCACTAGGTAGTTCAAATGAAAATTCCTGAAGGGAAGCCGATGTTATTTTCGAGGAACGCTATTGAGAACCGACAGAAGGATTCTACTGCCGGCAACATACATTACGCGTAGGGATCACGCTATTAAAAACACGATCACAACGGCTATGTTACCGTCATTCTGCATAAAAAGCGGTCTTGGTTCTACTGTTACGCTTTCTGGTGGAAATGCTGTATGAGATTTGGAATCAAGTCTTTCCATTCAACTACATACCTGTGTTGGGTCCTACAGAGATGTATTTTAATGATTACAGCCACTTGTGAATCATATTCGTGGAGCTCTCATATCTTGAACTACTTGCTAGAATAAAACTCCAACGTGGCTTTAGACAGTCCCTATGCACCTTGTAACAACTCCTCAGCATCTCCCCGCGCATGTGATCGTTCCAATTTAAGTCGGAACTGAGCGCAAGTAGGAGACCAGTATACCTACCACATTCTACACCCCGTGTAGAAACAGGGTAAGCCGAGTTAATGTGACAGGAGCATGTTTTGACCACTCGACGGAAATGGGAACATGTTGTCCTAGTCTCGCCAACGGTATGCGGCCTGTAAGGTCGGCGCCAAAACGAAACTTTCTCCTGCAACACGAGGTAGTAAAAAAGACAGTGCGAACAGTTACGATGGTGCTTCTTATCGGGAAAATTAGGAAGACTCCATATCATACAGGAACTGGAAGAAGGACGAGGATTTTGCTACTGCACTGCGATGCGTTTCCAAACTACATACTGGCGCACGCTGAACTCGTATTCTGGAGGACGACGGTTCAATTCCGAGTCCGGCCATCCTAATTTAGGTTTTCCGTAATTTCCGTAAACCACTTCAGGCGAATGTCGGGGTGGTTCCTTTGAATGGGCACGGCCGACTTCCTTCCCCACCCTTCCCTAATCCGATGAGACCGATGACCTCCCAGTTTGGTCTCCTCCCACAGATCAACCCCCAACCCCAAACTACATACAGGTTCTACAGTCGAAAGGAGATATGCGTCCCTCAGGATGCATTCACGTGTCATCAGTCTTCTGACTGGTTTGATGTGGCCCGCCACGAAGTCCTCTCCTGTGCTAACCTCATCATCTCATGGTAGGACTCGCAACATACGTCCTCAATTATTTGCTGGATGTATTCCAACCTCTGTCTTTCTCTACAGTTTCTGCCCTCTACAGCTCCCTCTAGTACCATGGAAGTCATTTCCTCATGTCTTAACAGATGTGCTATCATCCTGTCCCTTCTCCTTATCAGTGTTTTGCACATATTCCTTTCCTCACCTAATCTGTGCAGAGCCTCCTCATTCCTTACCTTATCAGTCCACCTAATTTTCAACTTTCGTCTGTAGCACCACATCTCAAATGCTTCGACTCTCTTCTCTTTTGGTTTTCTCATAGTCCATGTTTCACTAACATACAATGCTGTACTCAAAACGTACATTCTCAGAAATTTATTTCTCAAATTAAGTCTATATTTGATATTAGTAGACTTCTCTTGGCCAGGAATGCCCTTTTTGTCATTGCTAGTCTGCTTTTGGTGTCGTTCTTACTTCGTCCGTCACTGGTTATTTTACTGCCTAGGTAGAAGAATTCCTTAACTTCATCTACTTCGTGACCATCAATCCTCGTGTTAAGTTTCTCGCTGTTCTCATTTCTACTACTTCTCATTACCTTCATCTTTCTTCGATTTACTCTCAGTCCACACTCTGTACTCACTAGACTGTTCACTCCGTTCAGCAGATCATGTAATTCTTCTTCACTTTCACTCAGGATAGCAATGTCATCAGCGAATTCTATCATTGATAACTTTTCACCTTGAATTTTAATGCCATTCCTGAACCGTTCTTTTATTTTCATCATTGCTTCTTCCATGTACAGATTGAACAACAGGGGCGAAAGGCGACATCCTTGTCTGACACCCTTTTTAATACGAGCACTTCGTTCTTGGTCGTCCACTCTTATTATTTCCTCTTGGCTGTTGTACATATTGAATGTGACCTGTCTTTCCCTATAGCTTACGGCAACTTTTCTCAGAATTTCGAACATCTTTCACATTTTACATTGTCGAACGCTTTTTCCGGGTGGAAAAATCCTATGAACGTGTCTTGATTTTTCTTTAGTCTTGCTTTCATTATTAACCGCAACGTCAGAATTGCCTCTCTCGTGCCTTTACTTTTCCTAAAGCCAAACTGATCGGCATCTAGCGCATCCTCAATTTTCTTCTCCATTCTTCTGTATATTATTCTTGTAAGCATCTTGGATACATGAGCTGTTAAGCTGATTGTGCGGTAATTCTCACATTTTTCAGCTTTTGCCATCTTGCTGCTGTTCCGAAAGTCAGATGGTATGTCACCAGACTCATACATTCTACACACCAAAGTGAATATTCGTTTTGTTGCCACTTCCCCCAATGAGTTTAGAAATTCTGATGGAATGTCATCTGTCTCTTCTGCCGTATTTTATCTTAAGTCTTCTAAAGCTCTCTTAAATTCTCATTCTAATACTGGATCCCCTATCTCTTCTAAATCGACTCCTGTTTCTTCTTCCATTACCTCAGACAAATATTCCCCCTCATAGAGGCTTTCAGTGTATTCTTTCCACCTATCTGCTCTCTCCTCTGCATTTAACATTGGAATTCCCGTTGCACTTTTAATCTCATCACCCATGCTTTTAATGTCACCGAAGGTTGTTTTGACTTGCCTGTATGCTGAGTCTGTCCTTCCGACAATCATTTCTTTTTCGATGTTTTCACATTTTTCCTGCAACCATTTCGTCTTAGCTTCACTTCGTTTCCTATATATTTTATTCCTCAGCGACTTGAATTTCTCTGTTCCTGAGTTCCCTGGAACATTTTTGTACTTCCTCCTTTCATCGATCAATTGAAGTATTTCTTTTCTCACCTATGGTTTCTTCGTAGTTACCTTCTGTGTACCTATGTTTTCCTTCCCAACTTCTGTGAAGGCCCTTTTTAGATATGTCCATTCCTCTTCAACTGTATTGCCTCCTGAGCTATTCCTTATTGCTGTATCTATAGCCTTTGAGAACTTCAACCTCATCTCGTCATTGCTTAGTACTTCCGTTTCCCACTTCTTTGCGTATTGATGCTTCCTGACTAATGTCTTAAACTTCAGCCTACTCTTCATCACTACTATATTGTGATCGTCTGCTCCTGGGTACGCCTTACAATCCAGTATTTAATTTCGGAATCTCTGTTTAACCATGATGTAATCTAACTGAAATCTTGCCGTCTCACCGGGTCTTTTCCAAGTATACCTCCTTCTCTTGTGATTCTTGAACAGAGTATTCGCTATTACTAACTGAAACTTGTTACAGCACCTAATTAGTCTTTTTCCTCTCTCGTTCCTTGTTCCAAGCCCATATTCTCCTGTAACCTTTCCTTCTTCTCCATCCCCTACAACTGTATTCCAGTCTCCTGAGCTGAGTTATTGGGACAGGAGCGTGTTTTGACCACTCGTTGGAAATGGGAACATGTCGTCGTAGTCTCGTCAACGGTGTGCACCATGTAAGGTATGTTGTTCATGTATCACGAAGAATCGTTGTTTTAAGGAAGTAGTTTTTTTTTTCATTTTACAGATTGTCACGATAGTTTATAGTAAGGAAACGTCGAACTAGAATGTATGTCCCCTCTTGTCAACACCTTCTTGGTACTGACCCCAGACGCTAGAACAATACTTTAGAATTTTTAACATGTTGCAGCCCTGTCAGCAACTGTGATAAATTAATACGTAAAAGACCCGCCTCAGGTGCGAAACGTTACTGGTCTTTACCCTGGTTTCAGCTAATCTAGCCTCCTTTAAAAGCATAAAATAAACTAATACATGCCAGAATAAGGCATGACGTAGCTTGACATGGCACCAGGGCACTTTAGCTTTTTATGTATGACCGTGCCTTATTCTGGCATGTATTAGTTTATTTTATGCTTCTGAAGAAGGCTCGATTAGTTGAAACCTGGCTGGAGACCAGGAACTGAGGCGGATCGTTGACGTATCAGTACTTTAGAATTGACGACGCAGTTTATTTACGTAAAATGCCTCAAACTCCATCCGTGTGGATCTCCATCATGCTTAAAATCACGAGTTTCTTGTTCTTAAACGTCTATTATATCATCACAACAATTTCATATCCGCTATACACCGATTAGGGATGGTAATCTCCTCGAATTCGCGCATCTGGAGAAATATTGTGCTCTTGGACGGGTGTGGGACAGCAGTTACAGACACAGTTTGCTTGTTCCTTCCCGAAACCCGAAACGTAGCGGTCTACTTCTGGTCAGCTGCATATTAAATCGGTGACAGTGTTCTAGGGAGCGCTGATCAAAGGCATTCAGGGTATAACTTGATCCCAAAAAATACGAGAATTCTGTGTGGCTCCCATCCGCATGGGGAAAGATAGTAAACTACGCGCTATGATCGAAATGCTGCAAATACGTAGATCGCCGTTTGGTATACTCTAGTGTATATGTTCGAGAATTAACAATGAATGGACGTACTGTGCAGTCATCATCTACATTCACAATGGTACTTGCATAATATAGGAGGGACGGTTTAGCGATCATACAGAAACTGGGAAGCATGCTGCCGTGTCACTGGGTGGCATTGTAAGAAACTGGTGAAACTGCTAAAGTTGATCGCACTATCAAGTGTGATGCTTATTACAGCACATCGACGGTGTCTTTTCCATCCAATCCGCCCACTGGTACACTGTAGTTTATCACATAATGATTGACTGACATCGCTTGTTTGAGATGGTGAAAGACTTTGGCGGAGCGACAACACCTTCCGGTTAAAATCTTTTCGAGTTAGCGGAGCTTTTATAGTTTCTCGTTTTTCTCTATTTTGCACCTGTGGTCTAGGGGTAGCGTCTTTGATTCATAGCCAAAACGTCTTTGGCCCCGGGTTAGAATCCCGCCGCTGCTTAAATTTTGATTAATAATCAGCATTGGCGGCCGAAGACTTCCGGCATAAGAAGTCACACCTCATTCTGCCAACGGCCTTGTCAAAGAGGGCGGAGGAGCGGACAGAGGTTCAGGGCGCTCTCTTGTCCTAGGGATGGGAAGGTAAAGAATCAGCAATGATCAACGGCACGAGGATGCAGAAGGCAATGGAAAGCACTGCATTAAAGACACGTAACGTGTGTCCACAGGACATGTGGCCTGTAACTGAAGAAGCGTATGACGATCCCTCCATTGCCAAAATATTATGGAATAGTCCCCCATTCGGATATCCGGGAGGGCTACCATGAGAAAAAGATTGAATAATCAATGGAAGAATAATGTTCTACGAGTCGGGGCGTGGAATGTCAGAAGCCTGAACATTGTAGGGAAACTAGAAAATCGGAAAAAGGAAATGCAAAGGCTCAATCTAGATATAGTAGTGGTCAGTGATGTGAAGTGGAAAGAAGACAAGGATTACTGCTCAGTTAAGTATAGGATAATATCAACAGCAGCAGCAAATGGTATAACGAGAGAAGGATTCGTTGTGATTAGGAAGGTAGAGCAGGCAGTATGTTATTGTGAACAGTTCAGAGATAGGGTTGTTCTTATCAGAATCGACAGCAAACCAACACCCACAACGACGATTCAGGTATACATGCCGTCGTAACAAGCTGAAGATGAGGGGACAGAGAAAGTGAATGAGGATACTGAAAGTGTAAAACAGTATGTCAAGGGTGATGAGGAGGATCAACCATCGTAACAAAGTAAGATGTATTACGAAATTTATAAAGCGATACATAGTATAAAACTTATATTTACAACTTACCTCTGCTGTCACCTTAAGAGAGAGTCCGAAAGTGAGGAAGCGTCTGTGACAGTGATAGATGTTAAGCACTCCATCACGAACCGAAAATGAGTTTAATATTGTAGTCCTGTGGTGCAGGACATGACAGATAATAAGAAAATATATTTTTCTATCTAATCAAAGAATACTTATTTGATAAATTATTCTGATATAATTCTACTCTTGAATGACGTTTACAAATTTTCTATCTTCATACTCGCAGAATCCATGCGCAAAATAGTTTCATACAATAGCTATGCCATGAGCGCATAATTGTTCTTTGTAGTACTCTCTCTGGTGGTTGTTAGAAGAAAAAAAGCTTCCGAGATTGTCTTCGTGCCGATTAGCCTGAGCTTGGTTTGAAGAATTGTAATCTGATTATTGAGATTTATGACAGAAGATAACTGATACGAACTGTACGATTAAAATGGAAATATATATATATTGCTCCTTCATACAAAAGGTGTGTATTTGACATTTGAGAATTAATGATATTCATCGATATACTGCGTAGTTGTTAATCAGAAGGGAACTTCCGAAAGACTGGATACGAACCTGCATTTAATAATCCAAGAGCTCCATCACTTCTTCGGAAGGTTAAACTTCATCAAAGCCAAATATCCGCTTGATCTGAGGTTTCCCGACTGATTATACAACGCTCCCAAAAATACGAGGCATTTTATTTGTACAGATTAGCAGACTGCCGCAAAGCACGAGCCTGCAGAGAAGAAGAATCATCGCCTGATTTCATTCTAACAAGTAAAATTTCTGAATCATTTTGAGTGACTGAGTTATGACTGTGTTTCCTATCATGAATGATTGATTGCTCGAACGAATTGAGAGCTACATAATCACGTACATAGGAGAAAAAATTACAGTGGCGCCAGTGTGACAGGACTCTCTTAGATTGTTATATAATATGTGTATTTTTGTTTCATGAAAACCAACGAGAACGAGAGGTAACCAACCTGAAGTGAGATACGGTGCCCATAGTAAAAGATTGTTGATACCAAGAAACGATTTCAACTATTGGACAACACCGAGACTACAGAACAAGGCCAGAGAAATCTAATTTTTTTATCCTGTAGTTAAAATAGTTTGAAATCAATTTAGAAAGAACTTTTTTCCAGATAGTAGTTAGATTGTAGAACTGTATATTGTGTGATTTTCGTATTGGACATTGAACTTTATACCATCTGTGAAGTAATTTGAAAGTTAAGTGTGTCTACGACAGCAAATTTGAAACTGTATTTAGTGACTAGAACCTGATATTGACAATTATTTAATGGTATTGACTAGAGCGGCATTTAAAATGTCATTGAATCAGCAACGAGACGTGCAACAGCCTTCAGCTGTTTGCACAGGAGCAGAGGCCACGGATAGCAATTCTGAGACTGTTGTGGCTAGCGGTAGCAATATAAATAATCCCGCTGGTTCAGAAAACATTCATACAACAGCTGATCAGAGTGTTGTTGACACATTAGTTGTTATCATGCAACAGTTGTCTCTATTACCCGAAGGCCAAGCGGAGGTAAAACGAGACTTATCCGTTATACAAAATGAACTCCAAAATCAATTAGCCGAAAATCAAACAGAATTACAAAATCAATTAAGAGCAACCTTTACCGAATTAGATCAGAGATTAAATACCCAGACACAGGAAATAAAAGAACAGGCAGTAAGGACCGAACAGAATCTTATTGCTCAAATTGAGCAGGTCCGCCAACAATGCCAAGAGAACAATAGTAAATTAAAAGCTGAACTAACCGAATATGTATCCGTCAAAATTGACACGATACAAAAACAAGTAGAATTGTTTCCTCAAGTAATACAAGCTCAAGAGGACATACAGTGTTCCGTAGCTATGATACCAGAAATTATAGAATCCTAAGATAATCTAAAGAAGCAATTTGACGAAGTGAAGTAAAAACAGACGACGGTGGAACATAGAATGAATGTACTTGCGGGAAAGTTTTCAGAAATGACATTAGAGCGGCAAAATTTTCCTTCGGAAACGATAGAAGAAACTGTGAAAGTAGCTTTACAGTCAATTTCGATGAGTTCCGAGGAGAATTTTTTCAACGAAGGGTTAAAGGAAGTTCGTGAGCAACTTGGCGAAGAATTCTCGCGTTGGAAAGAAAATATAGATGGATCACTAAATCTCTCGCAGGAGGATTTAGAAATAGCGAGAAGTAGGAAACAAAACTCTCAATCTGCGCGTGAAATTCCGTCCACGTCAAGATACGATGTAGACAGAACTGGTACGTCACAAGTTAGATTCGATATAACGGATAGCCACAGTGAAAAGTACGAACAGGATGATTTATGGAATCGTAGTACCGTTGAGAAAAAGATAATTAAACAGAGACAATTTCAAATCTTTAACCCTGACAAAAAGAATGTTCATCCTGTAGTCTTTATTCGAAGTTTCAGAGGTCTATTTCCACGATCTTGGACAGAATGGCAAAAGATTAGTTTTGTATCTGGATATATACAAGGATCAGGAGCATTGTGGGCATCCGAACAAACATCTCCTTGTAAATGTTATAAAGAATTTAAGCAGGCTTTTCTAACAAAATATTGGTCTGCTGGAATACAAGAAAGACTTAGGCAGGAAGTATTATATCCTGAGCCTTTCTCATTTTCTAGAGGATCTCTAGAGAGATATTTTGAGAAATACATTAATAAATCTTTGTATTGGGATGTACCGATTCCTTTGCCGGATATACTTACGATACTCAAGTCCAGACTACCCACCCGTATAAGGAATCAGCTGTTATATATAAATGATAAGGATATAGACTCATTTGATCATATTGATATAATTGAGGAGGACAATAAAAGGGCAAGAGAAATGTCATATCAAAGAAGAGCAATAGAAGCGAATCCGAGCTGCAACTCGAATGAGAATGGCAGTAATGGTAGCAGTAACAATAATCATAACCAACTACACTCTCCGAGGAGACTTAGAAATGGACAAAATGCAAACAATAATTATTACCATAATGGAAACTTTAGTAATGCAGCGAGGGGCTATTTTAGGAACAATAGGAATTTTAATCGATATAATCCAATGTATGGCAACACAGGACAGTTCCACTAACACCAGCAGAACAACAACAATAATTACACGAATCAAGTAAGACAATATAGACCGAATTCACCACAACAACCGATAATCACTGAAGTAGCTGAAGAGACAAATACCAATCGGAGCAACAATCAGTCAAACTAAACATGACCGCATCGGTCAGGGGATCTGTTAGGGGTGAAACAGTAAAATTACTATTGTTAAGATATAATGATGGTGAGCTGTTGACTGAAGAGTTAACAAAGGATTTAATAACTTGTCATAATGACAGATCGAGTGTTCAGGTATCGGAAGTATTTGTTGAAATAGAGGAAGTTCCAACGAATGTGATATTAGACACCGCTGCTTCCGCCAATGTCATCTCAGGCGCTCTTTTTCGGCGAATTATTAGGAAGAAGAAGGTACCAATTTTGCCGGTACAGAACTGCAAAATCATCGGAGCTGTTGGAGCACGCTCTCCCAATGTCAAAATACAAAAACAATTAGAGATGAAAATGGGAAATGTAGCAATAAAATGCACGTTCCTTGTAGTAGAGAAGTTATTAGTGGACTGTATTCTTGGTATTGGGAGTATGCAGGAGTACGATTGTCAGATTGATTTTTTGGAAAGAATAGCTAAAGTTAGAGATAGCACTGGCTTTAAATAGAAAGGAAACGGTACATGAGAAATATTGTCGCGATGCCGTAGTTCAATTAATTGACACTACAAACGGTCGTTGGAAGGAGCTTTCAAAGGATTTGATACAACAGGAGGACTTTAACCAAACAACAATGATAAAATCTAGTGAATCAAATCAGCTTACCGAAGAACAAAGGCAGCAGCAGCTTCATTATTTGTCAGAGGCATATGAAGAGATTTTTGATGAGAAACCAGGAATTATTAAAGGGTATATTTGTCACCTACCAGTGAAGCCACATCAGACTTACTGTTACACGCACTATCCGATCCCTTGGCGTTTAAAACAATCTCTTCAAAGGGAGATAAAGAGAATGTTAGAATGGAACTTGATTGAGCCATCAATTAGTCCATATTTTTCTCCGCTCTTAGTCGTTCCAAAACCTGGAGGCAACGGAAGAAAAGTATGCAGACCAAAATTTAAAATGGGAGGAAAAGATTCGACCCGCACTTGTCAATTTAACTAAAAAGGCAATACAACGGAAATTGACATGATAAACGGATTCACCGGATTCAGACGTTTCATCTTGGAGAAAAGGTTTTATTGAGGCGATTCATCCATTCCTCGAAACTGATGAAGAACATAAAGAAATGGAATCTTATTTATACCGGACCATATGTTACTGTAAATATACCAAATCCTGGATCATACTTGTTGGCATATCCCGAATCGAAAAGAATGAAGGGATTATTCCCGCATAATGAACTTAAGAAATTTTTTGAAGGGTCGTAGATCTATGATACCAAATATGGAGAAGAACTTAGAGTGGAATTTGACTATGAGTCGAATGTGTATATAAATATCAAGATGTTTATGTTGTTTAGAGGGTAAGAGACAGTGAAATTACTCCTGTGATAGGTTAAGAGACAGTGAGATTACTCCTGTGATGGGTTAAGAGACAGTGAGATTACTCCTGTGATAGGTTAAGAGACAACGGGATTACTCCTGTGATAGGTTAACAGACAGTGAGATTACTTCTGTGATAGGTTAAGAGACAGTGAGATTACTCCTGTGATTGTTTAGCACAAAATTTTAAGATAGGCAGAAGAATTTGTTAATTACTAGTGTTTGTAAGTGTGGACTATGAGCACAAGCCACAATGATATACAATGAAAGTGTATCTACATTTCCTCAAGACACGGCACTTATGTGAGAATTGCGTGTGAAACTTGAACAGTGCGGGATATGTAGGTAAATACGCTGTGTGTATAATGTGCGCTGTTCGCGGGAGAAAACAAATGAACTGTGAAATGGAGCAAGAGTCGATAATGTCACTGCTGCAAACAATTGAAGAAACTCTCTGGTTGCGCGAGAAAATTATTATAATTTTTAGATTTTTCATTATGCCTTCTCTACCAGGAGAATTAATTTAAGAATTTTAATTAACATTTTAAGAATGGCAGTTTGTGTGTTTCATATTATGGACATAATTGTTGAAATATATTTCCATAAATGTTCATGAGAGGATGAAGAAGATTCTGCGAGTGGATGATTTGTTAAATGAACATACGTCATCATTAATGATATTTATTTGCAGGTGGATCTATAAATCAATTAATTACAAGAATAATGAAAATTTATCAGAGAATTTTTTCTAGAAATTATTCCTTTTGTGGAGTCAATGTCATATGCCTATGTTTAAAATTTTTCATCAGGTGTAAACTTAAATTTTATCCATAATTTCGTAATTGAAAGCAAACCTCGGACAGATTCAATGCTGTACTTCCACCTGCACCTGAACGAAGATTAGATTTTTAAAAAAATTTTGAGAGGAATACATTCGATGTGAGCTACAACAAAATTTAAATGCCCACAGTCTATTTGGCAATATTTTGGACAATCAGCAGTTGTAATTGGTATTGAGGACTACAAAAAAATTCGCAATTGTCAGGACTGATGGATGTTCCAGTCTAGTACAGATGGAAGAATATAAGAATCCACTCCGATTTTGAGTTCAACGATGAAATATGGACTTCGTTGACTTAATCCACTCTCTTCCAGGGATTTATTCAGTCAGAACCTTTTCTTATTCCACTTTAAACCTGTTCCATGTTCACGTCCCTGACCATCTGTTCCTGAGATCATCTTGCTGTTTCTGCGGCACATTACCAGCTTCTACCCTGTACCATAAGCCATCGCCTGTCCTCCGTGCCGCCTCCACCAAACGCTGTACGTCGCCTACCCGCTGTCCGTACCCAGTGTTCCTGTTCCATCGACTTCACAACGAGATCGCCGGCTACATCGTCGAAAGAAGAATTTTGAAATATTTTTTCAGCAATATTGTAAAATTTTTTTGGCTATGAGGCACTTTTCCTTCGATCTAATCCATGGAGCTTCTCTATATTTCAAAATTACTGGATTTAGGCTTTCCTATCTTCTTTAATACCTGAGCTGGGGGTCTATTCTTCCGGGTTTTCGAGGGTTTCCCTGTGAAGGCCAGTTCCCAAATGGGTAGACCTTTTTCGTAATTACACCAATCTACATCTTCCCTGGTTACGTACTCGGGATGCGGGTATACCCAAGTACATGTAAAAGCTACAGCTTAGGTATTCTCGTAACTTACTGTCTTAACATGTTACCCATACTCTCTACAGTAAAATTCTATTAATTCAAAATATTCCTCTTTTGAATAAACAACCCAACAAATTTTTCCTGTTAGCTCCCAAAGTGTATTATCATTAACTTTGCTCGCTGCGAGGGGCAATTGTAATATCTCTTTATATTCGATGAATTATTCTGATACAATTCTACCCTTGAATGACGTTTACAAATTTTCTATCTTCATACTCGCACAATCCATGCGCAAAATAGTTTCATACAATAGCTATGCCATGAGCGCATAATTATTCTTTGTAGTACTCTCTCTGGTGGTTGTTAGAAGAAAAAAAGCTTCCGAGATTGTCTTCGTGCCGATTAGCCTGAGCTTGGTTTGAAGAATTGTAATCTGATTATTGAGATTTATGACAGAAGATAACTGATACGAACTGTACGATTAAAAGGGAAATATATATATATATATTGCTCCTTCATACAAAAGGTGTGTATTTGACATTTGAGAATTAATGATATTCATCGATATACTGCGTAGTTGTTAATCAGAAGGGAACTTCCGAAAGACTAGATACGAACCTGCATTTAATAATCCAAGAGCTCCATCACTTCTTCGGAAGGTTAAACTTCATCAAAGCCAAATATCCGCTTGATCTGAGGTTTCCCGACTGATTATACAACGCTCCCAAAAATACGAGGCATTTTATTTGTACAGATTAGCAGACTGCCGCAAAGCACGAGCCTGCAGAGAAGAAGAATCATCGCCTGATTTCATTCTAACAAGTAAAATTTCTGAATCATTTTGAGTGACTGAGCTATGACTGTGTTTCCTATCATGAATGATTGATTGCTCGAACGAACTGAGAGCTACATAATTACGTAGATAGGAGGAAAAATTACACTTAGAGGGAATATAGCCTATGCCACAGCCCTGTACAGGATTTTGACAACAAGTGAGTATACTTATATGATATGAAAACGTGTGGATTGTCTGATTTCTTCTATCTTCGAAAATAACTCATATACACAGGAGGAATCTATATTTTGATTGAGAAATTGGACGTGTATGGTCAAAAATATCGTTGCCTCGGGTTGGGTAAAGTGGTTTTTTTTTTTTTTTTTTTTTTTTTTTACCGGGTGGACCATGAGAGGTCATTCTCAATGCATAGAAGTCTTCCGAAGTAAGAGTGATATCAGGTGTGCCGCAGGGGGGTGCCGTAGGACCGTTGCTATTCACAATATATATAAATGACCTTGTGGATAACATCGGAAGTTCACTGAGGCTTTTTGCGGATGATACTGTAGTATATCGAGAGGTTGTAACAATGGAAAACTGTACTGAAATGCAGGAGGATCTGCAACGAATTGGCGCATGGTGCAAAAAATTAATCGTTGGTAAAGCAGATGCCAGACTGAGATTCATTGGAAGAATCCGAAGGAAATGCAGTCCGAAAACAAAGGAAGTAGGTTACAGTGCTCTTGTTCGCCCACTGCTCGAATACTGCTCACCGGTGTGGGATCTGTACCAGATAGGGTTGATAGAAGAGATAGAGAAGATCCAACGGAGAGCAGCGCGCTTCGTTACAGCATCATTTAGTAACCGCGAAAGCGTTACGGAGATGATAGATAAACTCCAGTGCAAGACTCTGCAAGAGAGGCACTCTGTAGCTCGGTACGGACTTTTGTGGAAGTTTCGAGAACATACCTTCACCGAGGAGACAAGCATTATCTTGCATCCTCCTACGTATATCTCGCGAAGAGACCACGAGGATAAAATCAGAGAGATAAGAGCCCACATAGGCATACCGACAATCTTTCTTTCCACGAACAATACGAGACTGGAATAGAAGGGAGAACCGATAGAGGTACAAAAGGTACCCTCGGCCACACACCGTCAGGTGGCTTGCGGGGTATGAATGTAGATGTAGATGTAGATACTGTACACGTCCAAGCTGCAGCTGCTTGTTTCTGCAGGTACCGCATTAGCTCGGCCTTTGACGTGTACCAAGAATGCGCCTACCTGCCTGGTCATGCCCGCGGCAGCGAGGGCTGGCGTAGTGACCAGTGTGCTCGGTGAGTACGACAGAAGCGGAAGTGTGTGTGTTGCGTGAGTGAAGATTTAAAATGATGGACGTTTGCGCTGGACGTATTAATAACATCCGAATTCCCACTACTCGCACACCTCCTTATGTCCGTGGCCGGAGGTGGTGCAGCCTGGAAAACACGCGACTGCGGCCACAGCGGAGGATTCCACCGACTTCTTTATGCCGGCGCTGGCGGTGTACACGTGGGCGGGCGCGCAGCCAGTGGACCTCGGCACAGGAGTATAGCGTGTGCGAGAGTTATCAGCTTTCTCCGACATCTAATCGTGGCAGCTTATTGCTACAGACTGAATCGCGGATTAAGTATGACGTGTTTAGTGCTTCTGATTTCTTTGTAGCGAATTGTGTCTTGCATGGTATTTGTTGTTGCCTCTATTCTATGACGCAGCAGAATCAATTCAGGAAGTGTATACTACCTTTAAAAACACAATAGCGATGTCAAATTCTCTATTAGTCAGCTGTATTAGACGCACCCCCCCCCCCCCCTCCCATGAACAATGGACCTTACCGTTGGTGGGGAGGCTTGCGTGCCTCAGCGATACAGATGGCCGTACAGTAGGTGCAACCACAACGGAGGGGTATCTGTTGAGAGGCCAGACGAACGTGTGGTTCCTGAAGAGGGGCAGCAGCCTTTTCAATAGTTCCAGGGGCAACAGTCTGGATGATTGACTGATCTGGCCTTGTAACGGCCTTGCTGTGCTGGTACTGCGAACGGCTGAAAGCAAGGGGAAACTACAGCTGTAATTTTTCCCGAGGGCATGCAGCTTTACTGTATGATTAAATGATGATGGCGTCCTCTTGGGTAAAATATTCCGGAGGTAAAACAGTCCCCCATTCGGATCCCCGGGCGGGGACTACTCAGGAGGACGTCGTTATCAGGAGAAAGAAAACTGGCGTTCTACGGATCGGAGCGTGGAATGTCAGATCCCTTAATCGGGCAGGTAGGTTAGAAAATTTAAAATGGGAAATGGATAGGTTAAAGTTAGATATAGTGGGAATTAGTGAAGTTCGGTGGCAGGAGGAACAAGACTTCTGGTCAGGTGAATACAGGGGTATAAAAACAAAATCAAATACGGGTAATGCAGGAGTAGGTTGAATAATGAATAAAGAAATAGGAGTGAGGGTAAGTTACTACACACAGCATACTGAACGAATTATTATGGCCAGGATAGACACGAAGCCCACGCCTATTACAGTAGTAGAAGTTTGTATGCCAACTAGCACTGCAGATGATGAAGAAATTGATGAAATGTATGATGAGATAAAAGAAATTATTCAGCTAGTCAAGGGAAACGAAAATTTAATAGTCATGGGTGACTGGAATTCGAGAGTAGGAAAAGGGAGAGGAGGAAACATAGTAGGTGAATACGGATTGGGAATAAGGAATGAAAGAGGAAGCCGTCTGGTAGAATTTTGCACAGAGCATAAATGAATCATAGCTGACACTTGGTTCAAGAATCATGAAAGAAGGTTGTATACATGGAAGAATCCAGGAGATACTAAAAGGTATCAGATAGATTATATAATGGTAAGACAGAGATTTAGGAACCAGGTTTTAAATTGTAAGACATTTCCAGGGGCAGATGTGGACTCTGGCCACAATCTATTGGTTATGAACTGTAGATTAAAACTGAAGAAACTGCAAAAAGGTGGGAATTTATGGAGATGGGACCTGAATAAACTGACTAAACCGGAGGTTGTAGAGAGAGTCAGGGAGAGCATAAGGGAACAATTGACAGCAGTGGGGGAAAGAAATACAGTAGAAGAAGAATGGGTAGCTTTGAGGGATGAAGTAGTGAAGGCAGCAGACGATCAAGTATGTAAAAAGACGAGGGCTGGTAGAAATCGTTGGGTAACAGAAGAAATATTGAATTTTATTGATGAAAGGAGAAACTATAAAAATGCAGTAAATGAAGCAGGCAAAAAGGAATACAAACGTCTGAAAAATGAGATCGACAGGAAGTGCAAAACTGCTAGCAGGGATGGCTAAAGGACAAATGTAAGGACATAGAGGCTTATCTCACTAGGGGTTAGATACATATTGCCTACAGGTAAATTAAAGAGACCTTTGAGGAAAAGAGAATCACTTGTATGAATATCAAGAGCTCAGATGGTAACCTACTTCTAAGCAAAGAAGGGAAAGTAGAAGGTTGGAAGGAGTATATAGAGGGTCTATACAAGGGCGATGTACTTGAGGACAATATTATGGAAATGGAAGAGAATGTAGATGGAGATGAAATGGGAGATACGATACTGAAAGACTTGGGTCGAAACAAGACCCCGGGAGTAGACAACATTCCATTAGAACTACTGACGGCCTTGGGAGAGCCAGTCCTGACAAAACTCTACCATCTGGTGAGCAAGATGTATGATACAGGCGAGATACCCTCAGACTTCAAGAAGAATATAATAATTCCAATCCCAAAGAAAGCAGGTGTTGACAGATGTGAAAATTACTGAACTATCAGTTTAATAAGCCACAGCTGCAAAATACTAATGCGAATTCTTTACAGACGAATGGAAAAACTAGTAGAAGTCGACCTCGGGGAAGATCAGTTTGGATTCTGTAGAAAAGTGGTACAAGTGAGGCAATACTGACCTTACGCCTTAACTTAGTAGAACGATTAAGGAAATGCAAATCTACGTGTCTAGCATTTTTAGACTTAGAGAAAGCTTTTGACAATGTTGACTGGAATACTCTCTTTCAAATTCTAAAGGTGGCAGGGGTAAAATACAGGGAGCGAAAGGCTATTTACAATTTGTACAGAAAGCAGTGATTGGGGAGGGACTGAGATAGCGTTGTAGCCTCTTCCCGATGTTATTCAATCTGTTTATTGAGCAAGCAGTAAAGGAAACGAAAGAAAAATTCGGAGTAGGTATTAAAATCTGTGGAGAAGAAATAAAAACTTTTGAGGTTCGTCGATGACATTGTAATTCTGTCAGAGACAGCAAAGGACTTGGAAGAGCAGTTGAACGGAATGGACATTGTCTTTAAAGGAGGATATAAGATGAACATCAACAAAAGCAAAACGAGGATAATGGAATTTAGTCGAATTAAGTCGGGTGATGCTGAGGGATTTAGATTAGGAAATGAGACACTTAAAGCAGTAAAGGAGTTTTGCTATTTGGGGAGCAAAATAACTGATGATGGTCGAAGTAGAGAGAATATAAAATGTAGACTGGCAATGGCAAGGAAAGCGTTTCTGTAGTGTAGCCATGTATGGAAGTGAAACATGGACGATAAATACTTTGGACAAGAAGAGAATAGAAGCTTTCGAAATGTGGTGCTACAGAAGAATGTTGATGGGTAGATCACATAACCAATGAGGAGGTATTGAATAGAATGGCGGAGAAGTTTGTGGCACAACTTGAGAAGAAGGAGGGACCGGTTGGTAGGGCATGTTCTGAGGCATCAAGGGATCACAAATTTAGCATTGTAGGGCAGTGTGGAGGGTAAAAATCGTAGGGGGAGACCAAGAGATGAATACACTAAGCAGATTCAGAAGGGTACTGGGAGATGAAGCAGCTTGCACAGGATAGAGTAGCATGGAGAGCTGCATCAAACCAGTCTCAGGACTGAAGACCACGACAAACAACAAACATTAGACGCACGGTCGGTGCAGCTGTGAGTCCGGCGCCGCCTCGTGGTCGCGAGCTTGTGTGGTCGTCAGGATTTTTCTTCACCAGAGATGGTTAGTGGAAACGTTGTGTTGGAGGAGTGCGTGTAGAAGACCTCGGAAGTATTTAGCGCTACGCTCTATTTGTGACGGAGATTTCCCTAATATTTGCGTGTGATACTCAAACGTTGTAAGTATGTTTAATTATGAAAAAGGACCATTGTAAGAGGAAGTGAGCGTTTTAAGCGATTTGACCCCTGTAAATTGTTAAACAATTAATTTGATAGGGTAGTGCTAATGGATTATTTCACTATATTTTTGATTCCTAAATTGTGTCGGGGCGCCCTTTGTCTCCAGCATTAACCAACAGGAATACAGTATTCTGAGGAGAGACGAAAATCTCAATCTTTCTGTTTGCAGATGTTGGTTCACACAGAAAGGTACAGAGTCAGGAAGCGAGTCTGGAATACGGCGATTAACAGAACGCTGCCACTTGATACTTTGTTTGGGCGCCGCGAGATCGAAGGAGGCCGGCATCCTGTCCACGGTCTGTGGTATTTAGTGACGTGATCTGTAGTTCAGACACTGGCCAGTTTAGGCCTTCGTGGCGGAGCCCTGACAATAGACACACCTGTGGGAGGCCCAAAACAGTGGCTACTGCAGCGCACTTCATTCCACTCCCTTGTGATTACAGTTATTATGTCGTGGGGAGCAAGGGTGACGGGGTGCTATCATGACGTCTGCCCAAGTGGGGAACTCTGCCTCTTGCAAAGTGATTGAATATGTATCAACATATTATTGACTTTGATTTGAATTTCATGTCGTAATATCCGTCTTGTCCAGCGCAGTGTGTGTCCTTTTTTGCTACCAGCTGTTTCTGGGAGTGGTGGGGATGGAGGGTCCGAAGGATACGGCGGTCGAAAATCGACTGCTGGTGGCACTGTGCACTATCTCAGTCGATCCCTGCATGTCAAGCTGAGTGCACAGAGAAAAATTTTCCAATAAGATGACAACATCAGTCTGCAACAGTGTAATTATGTAATTAGGACACGTATTTGCTGGATACGACCTTTCCCAACAAATAAAAGTGAGATCCAGTCCCTGCAAACTGAATTTTATAAATAATTGAATTTTTCGTCACGAGATGCTTTTTCTCCACCACATATGGTAGCATGGCGGAATCCATTCTCAGTCAGGAATTTGCCTCGGAAAGAGTTCTCGCACGTTTCGGTATTCCGCAGGGGCACTCGTTTTGGAGTTTCTTCGTGGGATTAGCGTGACATGTGGTCTGTCAGTCGCCGGGCCCGAGCGCGCACTCTCGTATAGAGGCGTGGCGCGGCCGCGCTGCAGGTATGCAGGGCCCCGAGCGAGCTGCGTCCGTGCTGCAGCAAGCAGAGGAGAAATAAAGAAAAGCGATCGCTTTGAAGACTTGCATCTTCCCAAACAACAGAGAATGATGACCAAATATACCATCTGCTATGGAGTGCACAAATGTGATGCGTGGGGAGCTGGCATCCTGTGCTCGAATGGGGATGTTGTGGAGAGAAGGGTAGCAGGCGAGGGGGAGGAGAGTGTTCAGTCTATGGACAAATTGGACACTGCGGGAGGAGGAGTGGGAGCAAGCAGCTTGTGTTACAATGGCACAGAAAGGCAGTCAAGAGCGAGTGGGCTGTTTGTGCTTGAACATGACGTTCTGGGGGACGGGGGGGGGGGGGGAGGGGGAACAGGCATACTGTGCTGGTAAGAGGATCTGAAGTGGGCATCCTTTGTATGTGCTGGGTGCTGCGGGGGAAGATAGAGCAGTGAACCTGCTGCTGAATGGGGTGCAGTGTCGAGAGGAGTCGGCAGGCTGTACTCGAATGGAGAATAGTGGGGTGGGTGGTAGGGGGAAAGCAGGTAGCCTTTGCTCAAATAGCACGCTCTGAGGTGTTGGGAGGCGGAGCAGGAGGCGTGGACAGGTGCACTCGCGCCTGTCCCTGGTGAGGTGTTCCCTCCAGCTGATGAGAAATCATTTTCATGAATTTACTTCTGCTGTATACATGTATATCCGCATAGAAAATATACTTAGGAAACAAGTAAAACTCTGAGTTGTTCTGTAAGAACGTCATGTCAGTTCATTGTCGCATGTGGTTGTTGCCAACAAAAACTCCAACCATGTGAAAATTTTTGAATGTGTTCATTAAATACGAGGGTTGGAACTTAAATAGTGGCAACTATTTATTCACAACCGATGCAAAAGAGTTACATGTTTTCACCTTTTACTATCCTTCAAATTGGTCACCAGCGTTGTGTCGAACCCGTTGCCAGTGATGTGGAAGGTGTAGTATACCGTTAGCAGAGCCTGTTCTGTTGATGGTGCGAATGGAGCGGTCTAAAGTTACGGTCATTCTCGTGTACGACTGTGATGGTGTTATCCTAACGCATTACGTTCCCCCACGGCAGACCGTCAGTGCACAGTATTAATGTTCGTTTTTGGAGCATCACCTGCGACCAGCTTTGCGAAAGAAGTGGCGATACTTTCTTCTCAACCCACCCATCATTTTGCACGACAACGCACTGGCGTATGCATAGCAAGCTGTAGCTGCTCTGTTCGGTCGATGGGCTGGGAAGTACTGTACCATCCACCAAACTCCCCGAACTTAAGTCCTTGACACTTTGATTTGATTCCGAAGATGAGGGAACCACTTCGTGGCATTCGCTTCAGAACTGTTCCAGAGATTCGACAGGCAGTAGATCGCTCCATTCGCACTATCGACAGAACATGCTCTGCTAACGGTACACGACGCCTTCCACATCGCTGGTAACGGGTTTTACACAACGCTGGTGACGACTACTTTGAAGGACAGTAACAGGTGCAAACATGTAATTGTTTTGTATCGGTTTTGAATAAATAGTTGCCACTATTTAAGTTACAACCCTCGTAATTCTCTGCACAAGCGGAGTTTATTAGTTGTGTTCAGTTTAATCTTAGCTTTTACAACTAACTTTAACAGATACTATTGTCGATCGTTTTGTAATCAATTTAAAAATTATGTTAAAGCAATTGTCGAAATCTGGTCTGTTACAATGTTGGGCCACTTTGTCAGTATGATTATCCTGTGCTATTTTCATTCTACACTGCAGAGAACAAAGCCAAAATATATCCAGGAGGAAAAAATGTAACAACACAAATATAACCAAGCTATTCTTGCAGTCATAATTACAATTATATGGACACTGCAGTCTGCTAAAATAGTTAATCTGTCACAAAAGACGATACAAGCATTTGGAGCTTTTCAAGTTTCCCCTCCAAAAAAGAATTTCATGAAAAATTTGAAGAAACCTTGTATTAAGTGAAAAATTAGAAAAGGAACAAGTGACTTATCAAATTCACTCGAAAAAGAAATGATAGAGCTGTCGATGACGTGACCTATGTTGGATTGCATATCAGTCATTTACAAGGATTTGTGTACGACACACATATGTGAAAGGAGAGGAAGGAAGACTTTGGGTGGATCTCTTTTCGCACCATAAGTTCCTCTCATTATATAATGCGTGGGCTAATATAAGACTACAGGAGATGATTCTCCAATGAATTCACCGTGCTCAAATCAGGCACTATGAAGGGAGCAGTGTGAGCATCCTGTGCTCAAATGGGGCACTGTGGGGAGCAAGGGGAAGCAGCCGCCCTGTGCATAAGTGGAGTGAGGCGGAGGGTACCAGGAATGGGCAGCATGTGTTCGCATGGAGGGGGAGTGGGCAGCCTCTGCTCAAATGGGGCTCTATGGATGGACGAAACTTTTGCACCTAAGCATTAATTATTTTTTCGTAGAGGTTCGGAGTTTACAAATAGTCATCTCCCTAGTATATTGTGTTAAGCCTTACGGGCTTAGCCT
This sequence comes from Schistocerca cancellata, assembly GCF_023864275.1. Taxonomy (NCBI): domain Eukaryota; kingdom Metazoa; phylum Arthropoda; class Insecta; order Orthoptera; family Acrididae; genus Schistocerca; species Schistocerca cancellata. Next base: position 9,302,670 of record NC_064626.1, read on the forward strand.
CCACCTACTGACAAGCGGGGGATTGCTAAATTCATAGGCATGGCAAATTATTTCAGGCGTTTCGTTCCCAAGTTGACAGCACCCTTAAATCAGTTACGCCGGAAGGGCGCCCTTTTTGAATGGGGAGCCGGACAGGGGGCTGCCTTTGAGCGTATTAAGGCAGCGATAGCCAGTCCTCCGGCCCTTGGGGTACCCGATTTTAGTGAAAGGTTTATGGTTCAAATTCACGCTTCTAATGCTGGGGTTTCAATTGTTCTCCAGGAGTTCGAGCCATTAGCCGACGCGTCTAGGGGGTTAACTGATGCCGAACTCAAATATTGCGTCTACGAGTGCGAGGCTTTGGCCGTTTTCTTTGCATTAGAGAAGTACCGCTTCTACCTTGAACATCGAATTTTCCAATTAGAAACCGACAATCGGGCTTTGAGCTGGGTGTTGGCTAGGCCGCGCAAAACTGGCCGTATTGCCAGGTGGGCAGTACACATTTCGGCATTTCAGTTTGAAGTTAAACATGTGAAGGGTTCTGCAATTATCTTTGCGGAGGATGTCCTCAGCCGGATGTTCACCGAAACTACACCTAGTGAGAAAAACCAGCAGGTAGGAGGAGACGGTCTGAATTGTACGGTGTTGGTGACATTCCCCTCTTGTTTGAAGATGTGGCTCAGCATCAGGACCAGGACCCTTTGGGCCCACAGTAAGCGACGTGTGTTGGCAGGAGAGCCGTCGAATTAGTATGTTGTTAAGAGTGGTATTCTCTGTAAGAGGGTGGGCGATGCCAAGCAGTACAAGAGCTGTTTGCCTGTAACTTTGGTGCGCCCGATTTTTCGTTATTTTCATGATTCGTTGGTCGTTGGCTATTTGGGTACTTAAAGGCTCTCCAAAAAATGAATGAGCATTTAACTTGGCCCTCCACGGACCGGGATGTGAGAGATGATATCCCAATGCCGCTTGTGTAATGTAGTCAAACCCAAGAAAGCTCTTCAACAGCTCTGAACGAGAGTCGTGTCTCATGCACGAGCTCTATATTGATTATTTAGGACCTGTACCTCGTACTAAGAAGGTTCGTCGATATGTACCAGTTATTACCGATGCGTTGTCCAGATTTACTTGACTCCTCCCGACCCGTAACGTTACCGCTGCCACCACTATTTATCATTTAACTAATATTTTCAGTATTTCTGGCCCACCCAAGCAGCTTGTTAGCGATAATGCTTCTGCTTTTCTTTCGGCTCCTTTCAAGGCCTTCTGTTTTCATAACGGTGTCAGGCATATCTCTACCACCCCGTATTATCCCCAGGTGCCACTACCGAAATCTTAAGTCCGCGTTGATTATTGATCATCAGAAAACCACTAGTAAATGGGACTCCAGTCTTCCCTGGCTTAGTTTTGCCTTTAATACCACCAGTCATGAAGCCTTGCGAGGTACGCCCACCTCCTTGATTATTTCCTATCCGATTAATTCCCCTCTTTCAAGCTTGAGGTGAATTCAAGATCTTATTCCAGCTGATATTAGTCCTCGTGTTATCAAGGAAAACTGGAACTGGGTCAGGCGTAGTATACTAAGAGCCCATAATAAACAAATGGTTCAAATGGCTCTGAGCACTATGTGACTTAACTTCTGAGGTCATCAGTCGCCTAGAACTTAGAACTAATTAAACCTAACTAACCTAAGGACATCACACACATCCATGCCCGAGGCAGGATTGGAACCTGCGACCGTAGCGGTCGCTCGGCTCCAGACTGTAGCGCCTAGAACCGCACAGCCACTACGGCCGGCATAATAAACAAGCTGAGAGTTATAATCGCAGTCGAGAAACCTTTAAGGGCAGGCCAGGTGATGAAGTTTATGTCCGCAATTTCCCAGGGAGGCAGGTGCGTGGCGGGAATCTTAGTAAATTTACTCCTCGAATTCTGGGCCCTTGCACTATCATGCGTATTTTAGGTCCGGTAAATCTGTTGGTCAAGGAGAACAGTTCAGTTCAGGCAAACAGTATCGGGTTCACCTTAGCCAAATTGTAGCTCAGGGGTTGAATTACCCCTTTCCTGTGTTAAGTTTCAGGGGGGAGGAGACTGAGCTGTGGTTGGCTCATGCTATGCGCTGGATTAAACGTTCGTTGCAATTCTGTGTTTAGTCTCCCGCGGTTTTCGCGATTATGCTGTTATTATCTCCTTCCACGGGTGGCAGCAGCGGTGTGTATCGATAATCGCACCTTGGACTATCTTTGACCTGGCGCTTATTGTTTCCAGTTGGGCGGTGTGAGACCGGTCGGTCGGCTGGCGTGGAGCAGCGAGGAATTCTCCGCGGGACGTAGCTTGGTCAGGGCCACTGGCGGTCGCTACGCACTGTTGGAGTGTCTGGGCTGTTCCCATTGCCACGAGTTCCGTGGCACACCGACCCCGGACGCGAAAGTTGCGTTTCGATTTAATCTACCAGCAAGTCAAGACTGTTCACATTGTGTCATTTGGAGTTCGTTGTCGCCTGTTGGGTTATTCTCGCAAGCAACTATGTGGTTTTCAAGTTGGAAAATTCTAGCCACCCTCTGGTGGAGTTTCAGAGTATTTGGTTATTTGAATTGAAGTGCACCAACGGAATCTTCTGCCTTGTGGCCGTTAACGTTCCGGTTATCTGCCCTGGCTGTTGACGCAAATTTCAGGCAGTATAGTTTCCTCATCGTGTTGTTGCTGTCCAGCACGGTGTGTAGTTTGACAGCTACATGTATGATTGGTTGTGGGCGCCAATATCTTCTACGTTGTTCCGTTGAACTCCTTGTTGTGGCCTGGTCGGATGAGGTGGAAGTAGTCAGTGGGTCCGCTGACTGTCGGTCGGTGTGGTTGTCGTCGGATCGTGCATGGTCGGCCCGACTGCCTGTCTCACCTAAGCGAGCGTCAGTGTTTGAATTCCAGGCCGACCCTCGAACATCTGAGCGCCCTTGGGTGCACTGCCTTTTTTTTTAATTTGTTTTTGTTGTTTGTACTTCTATGGCTTCTAGCCGATTTTTTTAAACAAGGTTGTTTTGCCCTTAAGTCGTAAGATTCTTTAGGCCTTCAGCCTAATTTAAAGAACTGTTTCGTGTAAGACCTTGGCATTTTGAAGGTTTTAATGTTGTTGAATTTTAAGTGTTGGACTTTCAGCCGATTTTGAGTTTGAGTTGTTTTGCTCTTAAGGCCTCCAACCTAGTTCAAAGAACTGTTCCACGTAATGTCTTTGGCATTTTAAAAATTTTAATGTTGTTGAATTTTAAGTGTTGGGCCTTCAGCTGATTTGAGTTTGAGTAGTTTTGTTCTTGAGACCTTCAGCCTAAATTAAAGAATTTTTGCACGTAAGGCCTTTGGTATTCTAAAAAAAAATAATGTTATGGAATTTTAAGTCTTAGGCCTTCAGCAGATTTGAATTTAACTTGCTTGCTCTTGAAGTGTCTTATTCTTTGGGCCTTCAGTCTAACTGTTTTAAGATAGGGATTTGCCTTTTAAATTTTTGTTTTGGTGGAGCTTTGCCTCATTAAGAACTGTTTTACGTAAGGCCTTTGGTTTTTTTTTTTTATTACTGTTGATTAGCCTTAAGTGTTGGGCTATCAGCCGACTTTGAATTGAAATTGTTTGCTCTGAAAATCTCAGATTCTTTGGGCCTTCAGCCTAAATAAAGAACTGCTGTAAGATAAGACTTGCCTTTTAAATTTCTGATTATGCTTGACTTTTAACTTATTGGCCGTCAGTCGTTTTTAAATTAAAGTGGTTTTCAGCCGATAATTAAGTCCCAAAGATTAAAGCTATGCGTTAAAAAAATTTTTTTCGGCTCTTGTAATGTTTGGTCAAATAATAAAGTTGTCTGTTCGAGTGTAACTGACAGACCCTTACTTTGGCCGCTTTCCACAGTTTAAACTGCCTGTCCTGTCCTGTGGATTAAGCTGGGCGTCTCACTGGTGGGGGACCCGCCCAGTGCTGATAAGCCGAGTAACCTGCTTGAGGAGGTGGCGTACGTTAAGAAAAACATAAATAACGTCTACTAGTTCGACTCATTTGGAGACTTGCAACCGCCAGAAGAGGTACAACGATACTTCAACGACAGAAAACGTCTGTTCTACAATTTTCATCCCTTTCAAGACTATACTATCTGCTTATGCGAGCATCTGTGCATCTTGTTCCTCGTAACGTTTACGAAAAGGCATATATATGAGGATATGAATTAAGCGTCCACCCGTCAGTCGAGATTCAGATGCAATCCGCGTCGAGTGCAACGGACTCCTATCTCAACAACAGATTGATTCGTACAATAAAAAATAAGGACCTCAACATACCCTGCTCCAGGAGTAAAGATAAACTACGTCCAGTCAGGTTTCCGTGCGCAATCAGAATAAGAAACTGCCGCAATTGTTTAAATATTCCATACTGCAATCCATTTCGTGACAAATTATTTAAAGAAACTATATTCCATAGACCGCCCTATGTCCCACTAATCGTGTACATAAACAATATTCCACACATTGTCTAAATTGTTTAAACAACGTTCCATACACCGCAACCGATTTCCCGCCAAACGGCCGAACATCTGAGGCTCTTTTCCGCCAGTTTCGGTGGGGGGAGAGAAGGGGAAGGCTGGAGTGCTTCCCAGAGAGGGAAGGGTTAATTAATTGATTTATTTAAATAATTAGTCATCAAATTGATGTCAGAAACTTGCTTGTATCGGTGAGGAGAATTCCAGAGAAGTGGGGGAGGGGGAGGGGAGGGGTGGGGTTTCTTGGAAAACCACATCACCAAACAGTAGGTTGAAGACCTGTCAAGCAAAAGGATAGATTATCCTCAGAGCATCATAATCCTCTTAGCAGAACAATAGCTTAAGTACCTGGGAACCAAATGAAGAACAATAGGTTTGCCCCTGATGTATACTCGCCACAGATGTAGATAACTCGCACTAAAAAAAGTCCACAGTGTCTGCCATCCCCACTGATCCGACGCTAAGCACTTTCTGTCAGCGCAACATGACATTATAGGCTCGTTTCACCGGCTCCGGTAAACATGTTATGCCTTGCCAACTGCCCTAGAGGTACACGAATAGAATCGCAACTCGATTTCAGAATCTTTTCCACGTACTCCGTCTCGACAGAGCTCCAACCCACGTCGTCTACGTTCTTGTTTTCAGTGTTTCACCGATATCTTCGCTCCCGCTGCCTACATCACCACTAGGGGTCACATTACTACTGTGTGTCTGTCGCCCGGCGCACGGAACCGTGGGTTCAGTGTGGAGTCTGGTTCTCCAGTCTCATCAACCTTCACGGGATTCTGTCCAGCTTGATGTATTGCCACAGGGCATCGCTTGTGAGGTAGCATAGTCCTTCAGCGTCACATTTACCGCAGTACTAAGAAATGTCTTGGCAGGGAAAACTTATTAAACTTTTCCTATATGCTCTGTATGCTCATACCACACTGTGTGTGTTTCATATATATTGTGCCCTTAGTCTTCGTGTGTCGTTTAGACTTGTATTGAATTTTTTGACACGTGCGGACCTGTGGAAAAGCAATGTATTTTGACATTCATTCTTAATACAGTTGCTCTGGTTCCACATTAACTATTGCTAGTATCCTTAAGATATTGTTACTGGCGGGTCTTCTCACAGTGACATTTGTGTGTCGGTGATCGGTGCAGTCTGACATCTAGATACGTTGCTCTGTCCGTACTCTTACAGGTTGGTGACATTTACGCGACGTTCAGCTTATTGTTTTGCTGTTTTGAGAGGAGTTGCAAAGCGCTAACTCTTATCTCCAGAGGGTTTGTTTTGGGGAGTTCTCTTAGTAACATTCAAACATGATATTTAACGAGTTTTCCAGTTTCCCTTCCACTCCCTGAAAGCTACTTTCCTTGGCAATCAGCATACAAGACACGGGGAGTAAGGCCTGTTGTTGGCAGACCAGTTGCGTGTAGAAGGGGGCCAGGGCACTACACTGAGAAAACCGTCTTTCTGCCAACGCCATCGACTTTTCCTATCCTCAAGCGTCACATTGTTTTACAATAAATGGTATTTCGAAAATGTTTTATTCTTGCCACTGATGTCTGACAATTACTGTTTTCTGATATTTCTTGTTATATTTTGCAATTAGCAGCATTTGGTGGGCTACTTAATTAGGTACTACTGTAGGGAGTCGTTTTGCGATCCCAGGGTGAGAGTTAAGTTTTCTGACAAGTTCCGGGCCACTCAGATGCTGTGGATATACCCAAAGTTTCCAGGGTTTCGACGCCTTTACTTTGTCTTAATTCACTAATTATTTGTTTTCGTGCTCCTCAGCACAGAACAATGTCTTGACCGAGAGGCTCCGTGCGTAATGCGTTTGGTACTGAGATCTTCTTTGATTCATCTGAGATGCCTGGGATAAAATGCTGTCTGCAGACTTGTGTTTACTAGAAGTCTTTTGAAGGGTCTCTACGAATGTTTAATAATTTTCCTGGATTTTTTATTTGTGCGTTCAGTTCCTCAGCGTACTGTGCCCACTTAGCTGTTTTAAAGATTGCACATTCTGTAGGATAGTACTTTTGTTGTTCTCACAGCAATATTTATTCGGATTTCGATATGCTAGAACTACCTGAAATCGCAGGCCAGTCGAGACTTTCTATTGACTCACTCGTCGACAAATCGTGTATGGATATACAGGACAGAAAAATGAAATGTCGACTCTTAAATCTCGCATCCAAAATTATGAATTATAGAGAAATATCTTTCGAAATGAGCATCGTTCAAACGCTGCACAAACTCCAATGCCGACGACATAGAAGTGTCCATCCCCGGTGTTGACGTTCATTTTATTCCCCTGCGCCAAGGAGGAAGCAACTGGAATTAAAATATACAAGAAAGGGGCAGTTGGATAACGCACATTTACATAAAGTCCACATACAGTTAAAATGGCACTCCACGAAGATGTAGCATGTTAACAATGGCGGCACGAACAGCATAATTATACACGGTGTACACAGTACGAGACAACGACACCGAACACACACTTCAATGATGTTACATACACGATGAACACCAAAACACGACAAAGTAACTGCAGTAAAATTTTGAAGGTGCTGCCAAGTGAGGGGAGGTCGAACAGGAGTGAGAGAGGAAAGAGAGATGGGGGTTGACGGAGGAGAGGGGCCAGGAAGGGGGGAGGGGTGAAGTCGGTAGCAGCGAGCGCAGGTATTGGAAAATAAGTGAATGAGAAGGACAGGGGGAGGAGAAGGAGTGAGAGGCTAAAGGAGGAGGGGAGAGACGGTGAAAGTTGCTTTGAGAGAGGAGGTGGAGGGTGTGGAGATGGTGAGGGGGGGGGCAGCAGGAGGGGAGAGGAGAGGAATGGAGAGGCCAGGAGGTGAGGGAGATCGAGGCGGCGGTTGGTGTAGAGGATACAGACGAGTTCGAGGAAAAACAGGAGATGTGGGGTGGAGGTCATAGAGGTTCCTCGTGGGGGACGGGAGACGGATATGGAAAGGGAGGTGGAGCACATGGCGCTCGAGGATTTGGAGGGCTTTATAGAGATCCAGGCAACACTGGTGTAATAAAGGATGGGGTGGACAAAGGAAGGGTGCAAATCCCATGTCCGGCCGGACAGAAGTTTCAGGAGGGGAGTGTATTGTGGGCTTTGCGTCGGACGGTACGGAGATGGGGAGTCCGAGTGAGGTGAGACTCGAGGGTGAAGCCAGGGTATTTGAAAGTGGGGGCAAGTTGGATTCCCTGTCCACTGTAGGCGCGTTTCTGCTTCTGTTCAGATTTCGCACCACTCGCATTTCGGTAGTAGAGTGACTGTGAGGATGTAAATCAGGTTTGCTTCAAACACACGCTATTGCGGTCGTAAGCGTTAGTTACCTTTGAGAATGGACGTGGTGAGCTGACGTTAGCCGAGAATGCTTTTCAGGCGAGGAAGACGCCGTTATCAACGCATGACTGAGTTGGAACGGTGTCGTGTAATAGGGCTACGAGAGGCTGGGTGTTGCTTTCCGAGACTGCAAAAAGATTGAATTTTCTCATTTAGTTGTTAAAAACCATTCAACAACCTAGACTGGAAAAAAAAAACGAGACAACCGGTTTGAACAGACTATGCTGTCGTCTTAAGGTCTTAAAATATTTTGTTGTAAAACATTTTATGCTGATGTCACGCACAAGATGTCAAGTGGATAAAAATAGCACATTTAAATATTTTAGCGGTTGGTTGGTTGGTTTGGGGAAGGAGACCAGACAGCGTGGTCATCGGTCTCATCGGATTAGGGAAGGATTGGGAAGGAAGTCGGCCGTGCCCTTTCAGAGGAACCATCCCGGCATTTTCCTGGAGTGATTTATGGAAATCACGGAAAATCTGAACCTGGATGGCCGGACGCCGGACTGAACCGCCGTCCTCCCGAATGCGAGTCCAGTGTCTAACCACTGCGCCACCCCGCTCGGTAAATATTTTAGCGATTAAAAACCTTTTCCAATATGCTATTTTCATCTACTTTACATTTTGTGCGTGAGGTCAGCATAAAATAAACACGTTTCGCAACAAAAGATTTTACAACCTGAAGACGAGAGTGTAGTTTGTTGAAACCGGTTCTCTTTAATAAAAGAAAAACAATTATGAGATCTTGGCTGTTGAATGGTTTTCAACAAGTGCAGACAGACTTAAAGGAATGTAGCTGCTGTACATGGCTGCTGGCAGCGGTGGCCACCAGAATGCACGCTCACAAGAAGACCGGGCTCTGGACGACAACGTGGCACTAGCGAGAGAGAAGGCATACTGGATCTGCATCAGCAGTTGGCACCACAGTGACACAACCCACTGTTTCATGTCTATTCCTTTAAGGACAGCTCCGAGCCAGACGACCTATAGCGAGCATTCCACTGACCCCAAACCACCGCCATTTGCGACTCGAGTGGTGTCAAGCGAGAGCTCATTAGAGGGCAGGGTGGAGGTCTGTCCTGCCTCAGTACCGGTGGTGGCCACACTTCGGTAACAAGTAGGCCAGCTGAGGGCGTGCGACCAGTCCTTCTGCGTGCTGGACACACTGGACCTACACCTGGAGTTACGGTCTGTGGTTCGATTTGGCACGACAACGGGAGCACTCTCGCTGTTATCTCACGTACTCTGACCGCGAATTTGTCGTCAGTCTTGTGAGCGAACCTGTCGGGCTGCCATTCATAAACGCCATCCCGAAGTGTTTGGCAACGGTATAACGCTCGCCCACATATAGCCGTCGTAACCCAACATTCACTGCAGAGTGTCTATATGTTGTCTCGGTCCGCTAGATGACCACATGTGACTCCAATCGAGCACATATGAGACATCGTCGTGCGTCATCCCTGTGTCGACAGACCGAGTGCAACAGGCACGGAACACCATTCTACAAAATGACATCCGTCACCTGTACAGCACAATGCACGAACGTTTGCGTGCTCGCATTCAACTTTCTGACAGTTACACTGGTTACCAATGTACCAGAATTTGATATCTGAAATTGTTTATATCGCGCTTGTTGAAATGTTAATCACTTAAATATGCTCCTAGACAAATGTATTCCAGAAATTTGGTTACTCTGTATCAATCGTGTTTCGGTGTTGCGATTTCCTTCCGTCGTCAGTGTTGCTTTAAATGAGACTGCGGGCGCCAGCGCTGCACACGTGGCCGGCCTCGCGCACAGGCGGAGAAATAGGCCGCTGGCCGCGATCCACAGCCGCCGTGTGCGACTGCTGGCTGGCGTGCGGCCGACACGGCCGGCGCGGAGAAGAGAGCGACAGAGAGCCAGCTCAGCACTGGCGACGCTGCCAGCACCTCCTGCGCTTTGGCAAGTATGTGTGTACCGGCAGAGCCCGCACGGGACTGAGTCATTACACACACAGTCAGGGAGAGAGAGAGAGGAGGGAGGGGGGGGCAGATAGATAAAGACTACGATTTCAAGGCTGAAAATATTAAGGGTCAATTGTATTAACGGTCAACAGTTCGAATTCTCGTATACTTATATTTGTGGTGTCTGCTCCTTCGGACATATCCAACAAAACAGACACCACACATGTTCACACGTCTTGACAGCCATTGAAGCTCATTTCCGTCCGGACCACTTGCGGAGAGCACCGTGGGCAGGCGGTCAGCTGCTCGAGCAAAGCGGCAGGTCGAGGTCAGAGTCTCGGCCCGTCACTGGAAATGTGAACTAATTTACATGTGCAAATGTCCAACTGTTGCCAGTCATTAGATTACAGTCGTTTTCAATGAAAGGAATTCTAAACAGGAAACAAAATAGCTTCATACATCGAAAATACTGCTGAGCTTAAACATTTTTAAAGATGCATAATAGAATAGATAAATATTCCCCTCTTGCAACTGAAAGGAGAAAGTTTATAAGAGAAAATAAACTTTATTTGACAAAACAAGTATCTATCTTTTGCCTCTTCTTCTGTCCCCTATCCCCTCCCCCAACGTGTACAATCGCAAGATATTTCATTAACATTCAGTGCTCCTCATCCCATTGTCAACCAAGATACCTAAAGAAAAGCACCAAATTTGTTCACAGTGTCTTGTAAAAGCAACCCAGTACAAACGTAACTTCCTCAGATTTACAAATAAGATAAAGAAGCACGAATTCTGTTGCTGCTGGACAATGAAGTTGTTTCTGTATGTCAGTCCTTAAAACAGGTGGAAATTTAAGTTCAGGAGTACACCACACTCCTGGAAATTGAAATAAGAACACCGTGAATTCATTGTCCCAGGAAGGGGAAACTTTATTGACACATTCCTGGGGTCAGATACATCACATGATCACACTGACAGAACCACAGGCACATAGACACAGGCAACAGAGCATGCACAATGTCGGCACTAGTACAGTGTATATCCACCTTTCGCAGCAATGCAGGCTGCTATTCTCCCATGGAGACGATCGTAGAGATGCTGGATGTAGTCCTGTGGAACGGCTTGCCATGCCATTTCCACCTGGCGCCTCAGTTGGACCAGCGTTCGTGCTGGACGTGCAGACCGCGTGAGACGACGCTTCATCCAGTCCCAAACATGCTCAATGGGGGACAGATCCGGAGATCTTGCTGGCCAGGGTAGTTGACTTACACCTTCTAGAGCACGTTGGGTGGCACGGGATACATGCGGACGTGCATTGTCCTGTTGGAACAACAAGTTCCCTTGCCGGTCTAGGAATGGTAGAACGATGGGTTCGATGACGGTTTGGATGTACCGTGCACTATTCAGTGTCCCCTCGACGATCACCAGTGGTGTACGGCCAGTGTAAGAGATCGCTCCCCAAACCATGATGCCGGGTGTTGGCCCTGTGTGCCTCGGTCGTATGCAGTCCTGATTGTGGCGCTCACCTGCACGGTGCCAAACACGCATACGACCATCATTGGCACCAAGGCAGAAGCGACTCTCATCGCTGAAGACGACACGTCTCCATTCGTCCCTCCATTCACGCCTGTCGCGACACCACTGGAGGCGGGCTGCACGATGTTGGGGCGTGAGCGGAAGACGGCCTAACGGTGTGCGGGACCGTAGGGCAGCTTCATGGAGACGGTTGCGAATGGTCCTCGCCGATACCCCAGGTGCAACAGTGTCCCTAATTTGCTGAGAAGTGGCGGTGCGGTCCCCTACGGCACTGCGTAGGATCCTACGGTCTTGGCGTGCATCCGTGCGTCGCTGCGGTCCGGTCCCAGGTCGACGGGCACGTGCACCTTCCGCCGACCACTGGCGACAACATCGATGTACTGTGGAGACCTCACGCCCCACGTGTTGAGCAATTCGGCGGTACGTCCACCCGGCCTCCCGCATGCCCACTATACGCCCTCGCTCAAAGTCCGTCAACTGCACATACGGTTCACGTCCACGCTGTCGCGGCATGCTACCAGTGTTAAAGACTGCGATGGAGCTCCGTATGCCACGGCAAACTGGCTGACACTGACGGCGGCGGTGCACAAATGCTGCGCAGCTAGCGCCATTCGACGGCCAACACCGCGGTTCCTGGTGTGTCCGCTGTGCAGTGCGTGTGATCATTGCTTGTACAGCCCTCTCGCAGTGTCCGGAGCAAGTATGGTGGGTCTGACACACCGGTGTCAATGTGTTCTTTTTTCCATTTCCAGGAGTGTATTTGTTAGAAGTGTAATCAATTGCACAATTAATTGATTGCAGAAATCTCTCAGAACAATGTGTGTTGGTCAACTACCGCCAATAGTTTCACATTCTCCTGCGTCAGAGAGGGAGACACCACCATTATGAGTATGCCTGCGACAGACCTTGCGTTGGCCGTGCCTAGCTGACGTGACGTCACCAAGAAGCGCCGAGGCCTTCCTCTGAGTTGGTGTTGGGTCGTCACGCTGCGGCCGGCGGCCCCTCCCTGCCACCAGTGCTTTCCCGCACGCTCCGCTGAGATGAAAACCTGCACCACTGTCACTGGGCGGTTAGTTGCACGCCTTTCTGATGTCGGAGTGCCAGTTCGTTTAGGCGGACGTCGCCTCGCCGCAGCTCACGCCGTGTCCCGTGCTGAGCAGCAGCAGATTGCCGGGACGATCCAGTCTCGTGTGGCGGCTGCGCTGCTCGCATCTGTCATTAACAATGCCGACGTACGACTTCCCTCACTTACACGGTATCTCGTCCCTTACGGAACCCCGTATCATTTGCACTCGCGCCCACGGAAGTGCTTTCCGAATCTGCTTTTCGGGATACCCGTTCTGAACAAACATAAAACGGAGAATCCAGACCTCTGCTGACGATCTCTCTGGATCTGACCTAGCTCGGGACCTATTAACGAGTGTCCCTAATACGTCGCTGCGTTGAAACGGGCTATGACACGTGTCACAGTGTGTCGGTTTACGTAGCACACCGTGACCCAAGCAGCCACATACTTTTGTACTAACCGTGACGAGAGATATCCTTTTTTGTCCACGTCCATTGTGAAACAAACGCTCAAATGCGATGTTCTAAAAATGAAGGAAGCATTACTGGCACCACGTGACCGTACCAGAAAGGCATTGTGTACAAATTCTCATATACATCTTGCTCTCTGGATGACATCGTCAGCTGCGACGACGTCACGGCCCCGTCTCTCGGCGCCTGCGTTTTCCAGCGAACCAGCCTGCAAATCGGCGAGCCACAACAGCTAACCACAGTCGCACCTCAGGGTAACGAGCACCGGCCTCTGGGAAATACTGTGCAGTTCAGACCACACCATCCGACACAACGTCCGAAAACCTTTTGGAGAAAGAATTAAGGACAAGAGATTTTGCATAGACCTCTGAATCTGTGTCTCATTTTTATGAGTGCTAGACTTCATATTTATAACCAATGCTCTATTTGCGTCTTTAATATCGTAGGTAGTATGTGGTAAGTTCCTACGACACCAAACTCCTAAGGTCATCGGTCCCTAGGCTACACACTACTTAATCTAACTGAAACTAACTTATGCTAATGGCAACACACACACACACACACACACACACACACACACACACACACCAATGCCGCACGAAGCGTGCCAAGGCGCCTCAGACCATGCGGCTTTAATACCGCGTGAGACATGTAAAACTGTGTCGCTCATTCATTAACGGATGACAAACTGAAGCAAATTTAACGTCTAAAGTGGACTTGTAGCTGAAAAATTTTGTAATAATAATTGGGCGATCCACGTCATCCATTTCCATCTTTTGTGTGAATATAAAATGTTTCGTATGAGGATATCGACGACTTACTGTGGCAATGATAATTATTACTTCAGACACAGCTTTTACTTTGTTTCCATTTCCTGCACAAAGTCAGTTTCACACAATGTTTCACGTGGAGTAAAGGCTCTCGCACGTGACGTAAGCAAGGTAATGCGACACGGACTCCGCAGTCGTCGCACGCCGCCTGCGGTGGACCAGTGAGACGGCTCACGGCCCTGCGGAGGACTTGCAGCTCCGAAACGCGCAGACCTTCAGCAGACGAAAAAATTATGCTGACCGAACCCGGCATATCGCTGTAGCAAAACAGAACCCTGAGCACTGAGGCTACAGTTAGTAACCTATGCACGGTACCACGAAGCGGTCGGATAGAGAAACTGCTCGGAACAGATGTCTAGGCGCTAACAACAAGTAACTTTTGGGGACTTGAAGAAAGCCCACTGCCGTTTCGACAGATCCTCAGTGCTGTATATTAAGGAATTTCGGACTCGATTCCACATTAATGAAAACGATAGAAACTATAGAATTAACCCTCACAAGCACCCTGTCCAAAGTAATATTCAGAGAACAAGTATCTTAACCGATTACGGTTACAACAGAGCAGACGTCAGATGGCCTATCAATACAAGTTCCTGGCTGTGCTCTGGAATACTCGATGAGAGCATGACACATAGGTTATCTTAAGAAAATACAAACTGGAACCGAGGAGGATAAAACAAACTTAAATTGCTTAGGATTAGCAGACGGCTTAGCGTTACTCGCTAATAACACACAAGAAACCAGAACACAGGTGATAAACCATAAATGTAGCACAAAAATAATTCCAAAACAGTCAGATAACGCTAGCACATCCACTAGATACAAATCACGTAACAGTAAACAAGAGAGAAGTAAGAAATGACACAGATGAAACACCTAGAAGAAATTATAACATATAACTTGACGGAAAAACGTAATACAATGGTAAAGGCTCATAAATTAACATGGTTGCATGCAATAAAAATCTGTATCAATGGAAACAAAATCAGAACACTGGAAGGCGGCGGCTCAGCCAGAGGCGGCGTACCTGCGAGTGAGACTCCTTTTAAAGCCACTCACAGAAACAGAATCGACGAAACACTAAAAGTAGAGAGATGACTAGTTAGGACATACAAAAACAAAAAATATCAAGAGTAAGGACAATAGAGGACAATGCCAAATTAATTGGTGTACAGGGATTCCAGCCTATTACAGATATTATAAGTGAGAAGAGGATTCCTTTTTCTACATCTACATCTACATCCATACTCCGCAAGCCACCTGACGGTGTGTGGCGGAGGGTACCTTCAGTACCTCTATCGGTTCTCCCTTCTATTCCAGTCTCGTATTGTTCGTGGAAAGAAGGATTGTCGGTATGCCTCTGTGTGGGCTCTAATCTCTCTTATTTTATCCTCATGGTCTCTTCGCGAGATATACGTAGGAGGGAGCAATATACTGCTTGACTCTTCGGTGAAGGTATGTTCTCGAAACTTTGACAAAAGGCCGTACCGAGCTACTGAGCGTCTGTCCTGCAGAGTCTTCCACTGGAGTTTATCTATCATCTCCGTAACGCTTTCGCGATTACTAAATGATCCTGTAACGAAGCGCGCTGCTCTCCGTTGGATCTTCTGTATGTCTTGTATCAACCCTATCTGGTACGGATCCCACACTGCTGAGCAGTATTCAAGCAGTGGGCGAACAAGCGTACTGTACCCTACTTCCTTTGTTTTCGGATCGCATTTCCTTAGGATTCTTCCAATGAATCTCAGTCTGGCATCTGCTTTACCGACGATCAACATTATATGATCATTCCATTTTAAATCACTCCCAATGCGTACTCCCAGATAATTTATGGTATTAACTGCTTCCAGTTGCTGACCTGCTATATTGTAGCTAAATGATAAAGCATCTATCTTTCTGTGTATTCGCAGCACATTACACTTGTCTACATTGAGATTCAATTGCCATTCCCTGCACCATGCGTCAATTCGCGCAATTCTGTTCACATCTTGAGGGCACCAGAAACCATATTATCAAGAAGAACTGTAGAGAATGAAATTTGAAAGAAAAAGTGCGATGGATCGAGGAAATTAGAGAGGATATGTAATAGCTGTAAGTAAGCCTGTATGATCCTCAAAATAAAACAGAAAATCTCAGGAAACTTAAAAACAAGAAAATAACATTTCAGCGGAAAACTAGAGAAAAATCGTACAGTAAAAATGATAACTACAGGTGAGGAAGGATGGAAAACATCCGAACGAATGGACAGCTATTGGGCAATCTGGAAGCAACTTATCGAAGAACATTGCCAGCAAATGATTGACTAAAGTGCTCCAACCTTAAAAGTTATGCAACGGAATGTGTGCCAGCAGTGCTATTTTAAACACAAGTGGTAGTCGTTGCTGAGCTCTCATAAGAAGCAAATCCCTGTCCTCAGTCCCCAAGTGTTTCCTTCTTATACTGACAACATGGCAGTAATTTCGGCTCGTGCCGGAAGGGCAGAGCATAGCGAACTCGTACGAGACTGCCAGTGTTCCTTAACATTGATGATATAACATGCAATAGGTGAGTAATTTTCGAGACAGAGAACCGCAGAACAACGGACCACTGAGAACAACCAGTACGAATGTTTCGCCAGACGAGGTCTGCCGGCGGCTGCGGCTATTGTCGGGGTCGGCGGCGCCTTGACTCGGCTGTGGCGGCGCCAGTCAAAGGCGGCCCCCGGCGCAGCCTCTGCCCTCGCAACCCGCTCACTGATTCGTGGGGCACCGCCTCCCAGACACGCGTCCAGCGGCGTACCAGCTAGCAGCCTGCGGACGCTGGCGTCTGGTACTTGTGCGCCGCCACCACGTACCCCTCGCTCACGTGCCTCCGGTACCGCAGCCCGCAGCCTTCTGCCTCGGTCTTTCGTACACTCGCCTCGCCTCTGCCACCACCTGCACCCACACGGTCCCTTGTACATCTCGTAACTGTCCATAGTGCCAGATAGCGTCGAGCCCGTCGGAGGGTGGCAGATCTCAAGTAAAATTGTCACAGCAGCCGCTTCATCCCAGTCACCCCGTGTGTGTGATTTTGCTAGTTGGAAACGGGAGAAAATCCGACCATTCTCTCGTCGGAAATAGCGGATTTCCTTCTCTACAGTGTACAGTGGTGATTCGGTGGTGACAACCGCACATAGGTGGGTGGACATCGAACCCACGCTGGGAACGACCTCACGAGGTGAGCGTTATCGTACGGCAGCTTAGGCTGCGTCGGCAGTGCCGACCGTCACTGTTACGCCTCGATGGGGGTGCGTCCTGGAGGCCTTTGCTGGCAACAGCTGGTGATAGAAGGGATGACGTCTGTGGATCAAACTGCAGACCACGATGTCTGGCCAGTGGCACCAGGTGACACTTTGTCGTCGAGTGAGTCAGTGGCTGGAAGCATCTCAGCTCGACTCCCACTCAGTCGGAGTTAATTTTGGGCAATGTAGCAGGGCAGGCAGGCCACACAGTGGCAGCCCATTCCACGGCGGCCGCCGACTCGACGCCTTTTGCCAGCTGGGCAGCCGGTAAGTGTATACTCCGAGGACAGGTGTGTCTACCTGCAGATCTACATCTACACACGAACAGCGCCAGCCACCGCATGGTGCTCGGTGGTGGGCAGCTTGTAACACAATTGTGTCCTGGATTTCGGTGACGGCACCCTGCCTACGTACTGATGCTGGCTGGCCGCGATGGCGAAATGCTGGGACAGCAGCTTGCTGCAATCGGCGTGGTTATGGCAGCAACGGCTTGTATTGGCCAGTCTCATTACATTCCCTCCTCTTTTGAAGAATTTGGCTTCCACATTCCATTCTGCTGTTGAACGCGTAATTTTCTTTGTTTCAGTCACAGTTTATACTGTAGACATTTTCACTTCTTAGCTTGCTTGCAGGTATCACAACTTCGTTTGACATTATAGTCTCCACAGGCAGGCAAGTCTCCTTGGGTGAGTACTGGTGAATCTGTTATTATACTACTAAACTACTGAATGTCTACGGAGACTCTTTTGGCTTCCCTCTTCCCAAGATCCCACTCCTCTTTGTGCCATTTATCCACGAGCGACAACAAAACCGATATGGGTCAGTACGTGGAAAGGTAGTGAGGAATGTAGTATATTTGATTCTTGTGGTAGCAACAGACAGTGCCCATACGAACCAGACCAAGAACGCGTCTGAAACACAAGTTCGTAAAGTCGTCTAGCAGACGCTGGAACTTCGCCAACACATTCATCAATCCAGTGGCATCTGGCAGTATCGATAACGCCCAGATGGGATTGGTCTGAACCTCTGCTAATCCTTTTAATTGATGGTACCTGCATCGCAGATCCAATGCTCTGAAACAATGCCGTTTCCCTATGTTATCCAGTATTTCTGTGACAGCATTACACACGTGTCTGTGACTGTGAGCTGATGTAGCTGTGATGCTGACCACAACGCACCTGATAAACCTTACTCCCTCCTGCACTTTGTTGCGAACAGTTACCACGGGTGCTGCCAAGGGCTGCTATTGTGTTCTATTATTCCATCACGCAGCTGCCGATATACGATTTCCTCCGTTACAGGTTGGAAGTGAGATGGAACTCGCTACAGTTTCTTGCACATCAGCAGTCCATTCCCAGTGGGAACCGTGCCCTGGGCTACCAGAGTTGCTGTCAATCGTTTTTCCCTATATGCTCCTGCAAATGTGACACTATCCTGTAGCGCTGCTATACCAGAAGAATTTCTTTGCTTTGAATGTTACATACAAAATACTCTACCCAAATCCTCTTTCGTAATATACAGGGTGGTCCACCTCAAGTTTCGGATGAGATTATCTCGAAAACTATACATCGGGTAAAAATAAAGGGTAGGACAAGTTCACAAGCTCAAGGGGGGACATCAAATGATACTATACGTGACCGCCAGCCCCCGCCCCCTTGGCTGGGGCGGGGAACAACTTTTAAAAAATGGAAACCCCCATTTTTATTGCAGATTCGAATTATTCATAAAAATGTAATCAGGTTTTGTCTGAAACATTTTTTAAACCATTGACAGATGGCGCTGAAATCGAGGAAAATTAATATTGAGGAAGAACTCCGATTTATTTAGAATGATCCGAGAAGGACGCATCAAATCGATTCAAAATGTGCACCAGTTCTTTCATTACGCCAAATTAAGCTTTTTTTTTTTTTTTACAAAATTTATCCTACTCGCCACAGTTTTTGATGGAAGGAAGCGAAATGGTATTAAAATATTATTAGGGAACTCTTCACAATTGTATTACTCACACGACTGTGGCGCTACCGTAGCCAAGCTGCGAACTATGGCTCAGTAAAAAGGTCGGTGCAATGCGATAAGACGTCACTTCACTTTCAGATTGTGAACCGTACACATGAACTGACGAAAGTAAATTATTCTATAGCGAAACATGGCTCACTATCCTCCTACAGAGATGTTAATTTTAGGTGAATGCCGTGACAATTACGCTGCAGCTGCGCAATTGTATGCGGATCGTTTCCCAAACAGACAACATCCGAGCGAAAACATTATTCTAAATTGCACTCAACGATACGTGCACCGTCCACCTCGCCATCGCGAACACAATGAAAATGACGCTCGTACCCTTACCGCCCTCGCCTGTGTTCAACTGGATCCCGAAATTAGTATTCGTGCGATTCAGAGACAAACTGGAATACCGAAATCAACTGTTTTGAGGATTCTGGAGGCACATAAATATCATGCGTACCATATCACACTGACACAGCCATTAACGCCGAAAGATATGCAGATACGGGTACATTTCTGTTAATGGGCCTTGGAAATGATAAGAGGTGACAATGATTATTTTAGATACGTTATGTTCACCAATGAAGCCACATTCAAAAACGACAGCGAATTAAATCGTCATGATTGTCGTTATTGGTCCCCTGTCAATCCACACTGGCGCAGACCCGTTGACAATCAACGCAAATGGTCGTTAATGGTCTGGTGTGGAATTTTAAACTGTTACTTGATAAGACCGTATTTTGTTGACCTAAATGTTACTGGAGAATCTTATTTACATTTTCTCCGCGATGATTTGTTGGTGCTAATGGAAGATGTTGATTTAGAAAGTAGGCAACGAATGTGGTTCCAACAGGACGGAGCAGTTCTCCATAATGCTAAAAATGTGCGGAACGTTTTAAATTTACGGTACCCTGGTCGGTGGATAGGACGCGGCGGACCAATCCAGTGGCCTCCACGTTCACCAGACCTAACTGAACCGTGAAATCTGTTTTCAAAGAATATTCTTAAAAATTTATTTTATTTACTACCGATTCAAGAACATTAACACACTTAATCACACTATGTGAGCGTGGAAGTAGTTGCCAGGGAGTAACTGATGAAATCATAATCTAATTGGTTTTAACAAGTGGGAATTTTATTCCTAATAGCGTATTTTTAAGAACAGATTTAAAATTATAATCAGAAAGCATACTCTAAATATCAAGTTACAATTTATTCAGAGGCAGAAAGAACAAATTTTTGACTCTATAAGCTTTCGGGCTGAGAACCTTGCCGCTCCATTTCGACACGGCAGTAGTCACGACCGCTCACAACAGCCTCTGAAAGACTACAACACTGGTGCAAATCTGCAACACACCAGATTATTTTAAACTAAAAGTTTTAACAATTCACACAAGCACATAAACTATGCACCCCGTAGGAGGGATGGAAAAGGTACAAAACACTAAAACTAAAATATTAACTTGTCACCGAAGGTGCAAGTTGATTTTAATTTGTAAGAAAATCTTACGGTGAAAGTGTGGCAACTTTATATACTAAAATGACCATTTAAATAAAAGCCCATGAAATGCAATCTTATATAAAATTATACAAGGTTGGCCAAACGAGTTAACATGCTCTACAGTACACAGATACCGCCTCTCAAGATCCTAGGCAATAATATTAAAGTTTCCAAAGATCAAAACATATTTCAGGAATTAGGCCGTTACACTCCATGCAATAAATTCGTTAACACACCGAGTCCGACAAACATGACAGAGGCAGCTACTAACGTACGGCAGATTGATTGGGAGATTACCGAACAACTCGAACCGCAGGTTGCTCTAACCCGCCCCTACTCCACAAGGGAAGAAACGGACCACCCTATTCATACATAACCACCTTCCTGCGGGTGGCCAAACGCAGAAGAATGGTGGGACGACCCCAAAACAAAGCGGCTGGTGACCTCACAAAAAAGTAGAATTTAACAAGTCAATGAAACAACATATCACCAATCACTTAACTTCTAACAAACTGCGATTTCTGTAGAAGACCTGGCGCAGCATCCCCAAATCGCTCTTCCGAACCGTCCGCTGCCAGCCGCTTCAACGGACGCAGGAAGGCGCGCCGATCTCCCGTCTCACGGCGTCGCACCTCGCACCGGCCAGACCGATGTCGTGGGTTGACTCCTGTTGCTCTCGTGTCGACCGCGAAGCCACTACCCCTCGCTATACGCCGCGGCCCACTGGACTCACGTGGCGACCTCGCATGCGCCGACGCTGAAGGCGGACGAGTCATCTTGTGCCTCAGTGTGCGACCGACCAACCGATCGATCCAACCGCCAATGACCATTGCCTGAGCAACTCGAACAGACTCGCGGCCTAGCGCGCAGACTCAGATGCAGGAACTAAGCCCCGACCGAGCGACCACTCGCTGAGTTCTCTTATGCCTCACAAATTCGGACGAGAGACAGACTAGCAAGCTGGGGACGAGAGACTGACCCGACTCCAGGCTCATTGCGCCCCTTAAATGCACGTGAACAGACAACCTTTCCCTTTTTCCACCAGAGGGAGACACCAAACCTGCGATTGCCACAGCGGCGCCACCGCCAGAAACGGAGGGCCACTGCTTCACACTACGCGCTGCGGCGCGCTCTTCAAAACAGCAATTTCTACCACGGCTCACTAACATCTCCTGATTTTTTGTTGTGAGGTTATTTAAAAAATATTGGTTCATGCCACGGGATGTGCTGTTCAAAACTGTGGACAACTTTCGCAAACGATTGACTTTTTGCATTGAAGCAAATGGCGATATTTTTGAACAATTTCTGCTTGGCTAATTTCATTAATTAAGCACCCCAAATTGTGAGAGGCGAGGGGATCCACACTAATGAAGCACCCCAACATGTGAGATGCAAGGGGATTGACACTAATGAAGCATCCCATGGGAACATCATTCGACTACCTCCATGTCGTTGTTCCTGGGTAACGCTAAAAGTAGGATACAGAACATTTTGTACAAAAATAACTTAATTTGGCGTAACGAAAGAATTGGTGCACATTTTTTATTGATTTGATTCGTCTTTCTTGGATAATTCTAAATAACTCTGAGTTCTCCCCTGTCAATGGTTTAAATAAATGTTTCAGACAAAACTTGATTACTTCTTTTATGGAGAATCAGAATCTGCAATAAAAATGGGGGTTTCCATTTTTTTAAAATTGCCTCCTTTCCCCACCGAAGGGGGCGGGGGCTGGAGGTCACGTGTCCCTCTCTGAGCTTCCGAACTTGTCTTACCCACTATTTTTACCCTATGTATAGTTTTCGAGATAATCTCATCCCAAACTTCAGATGGACCACCCTGGCGTCCATCCCTGGATAGCAGTACAACGTCTAGCCAAAAATTGCCCACGTTGATAGGTACTTCACGACTCCAGTCGACATCTTGTACACGAGATATACTACAGTGGAAAAGATGTTGCACACTATTCAGTTTCACATTTTCATCTGATGGCACAGGCTACTGATAGGAACGTCTGAAACTACATTTACCCAAACTAGTTGCCGGCCGAGGTCGCCGAGCGGTTCTAGGCGCTCCAGTCTGGAATCGCGCGACCGCTACGGTCGCAGGTTCGAATCCTGCCTCGGGCATGGATGTGTGTGATGCCCTTAGGATAGTTACGTTTAAGTAGTTCTAATTTCTGGGGGACTGATGACCTCAGAATTTAAGTCCCATAGTGCTCAGAGCCATTTGAACCAACCAAACTAGTTTCCGTGTACATTGCGATATTTTACCCTCCGAGTCGATTGTAAGGTAGTCAGACGCAGCTTGGATGGCGTTGCTGCAGCTCGATACTCTCGGCAGGCCGTTACCAGCTCACTTGGCCGCTGGTGACAGGTGGGCCGCCGATGCCGCCGGCGTGCGCAGTGGCTGCGTGCCGGCCCCGGCGGCCGCCCTCTGCCCTGTGCTTCTCTCGCTCTCCAAGTCTTTCCCTCCTACTCACAAGTTAATCAATGTCGAGCGGCCTACCCCTGACTCGCCACGAATACACAATACTCCCTATACATTAAAAACTAGCACATTCCAGCCCTTACTCAGTCGGTCAAACGGTAATATACCGTGCATTCCGAACAAGGATTTTCTGTGCCAGAATGAGATTTTCACCTTGCAGCGGAGTGTGCGCTGATATGAAACTTCCTGGCAGATTAAAACTGTGTGCCCGACCGAGTTTCAAGGATTTTCTGTGCTTATATTTACTGACAACGCCGATACACACCAGCCATAAACGTTTCCACTTCACTCTAACACAAGTGTGCGAATTCCAGCCTTCATTCGTCAAACCTGCGCGTGTGAATACATTCGTTGACACCCTGCAGCAAATGAGCGAGGCTACATGGAATGAGTAATTGAAAAGTTTGTGGGTGGTGAAATCTATAAATGTGACCTATTCTCAGCTGGAAACTTGTACTGTCTGCATCTGCCGTCTGGAGATGAAGCGATGGCTACATGACGTGAAAAGAAAAGGAAAACGAAAACCACTAGTGGTGGCAACTATGAACAGGCGAAACATATTTGGTCGGAAATATTCACTTGCAAAAGATGGAGTTGTTCTTAAAAATATGACAAACATAAGTAAATGAGTAATATACTAACAGTACTGTTTAATGATTCGAATAATCGTGGTAGGGCAAACCTGGTATAGAAGGCCGTAAGGAAGAGATGGCCGCGCCTGCCGTTCTTCCGTGATCCGCTATGCAGCCCTGCCCGTCACTTGGTAGTTTGTTACGTGAGTGATTGTCACTGCTCCGGATGATTCTTTACCTCAACTAAAAGTAAGTCATTTCCATGGTTCAAACGGCTCTGAGCACTATGGGACTTAACTTCTGAGAGTCCGCCGCTCGTGGTCTCGCGGTAGCGTTCTCGCTTCCCGAGCACGGGGTCCCGGGTTCGATTCCCGGCGGGGTCAGGGATTTTCACCTGCCTCGAGATGACTGGGTGTTTGTGTTGTCCTCATCATTTCATCATCATCCAGGAAAGTGCCGAAATTGGACTGAGAAAACGTTGGGAAATTGTACGGGCGCTGATAACCGCGCTGTTGAGCGCCCCACAAACCAAACATCATCACCTCCTCTTAACTTCTGAGGTCATCTGTCCCCTAGAACTTAGAACTAATTAAACCTAACTAACCTAAGGACATCACATACAGCCATGCCCGAGGCAGGATTCGAACACGCGACAGTAGCGGTCGCGCGGTTTCAGACTAAAGCGCGTAGAACCGCTCAGCCACTCCGGCCTGCAGTAATTTCCATGATTTTAGGTTTCAGTATACCATGAAATTATGTAGTATATCATAATCTTTCGATTTTAACGTAACATAGGCTGTGAGTAGCGCGGGAAACTAAAACTAAAGAGTTTTTAGGTCTAACTGCAAACCGCTTCGTAGGTTTTGTTTGAGTTTGCGTCCACCATGTTCAATGAGGCGCTATGGCCGTCCATCCCGGAAGATCGGGAGAGGCGGTCACACCATCGTCGGGAAAGATGGCCATTTCATAAACTTGTTGTATGTTCAATTTTGGTGCCGTCGTTATTGTTTTACAGATGCTAAATAAGCACATTCGGAAGGCCGGCTCTTCTAGAGGCTCATTAGAAGATGAAGACTTAGAAACGCTATTAACAAAGTAGAATACGATCGTCATACCATGAGAAAGGCTTTAACAGCCCCAGGAATACTCTTGAGATAAAATTAACACCGGCTGTGATTTCAAAATTCCAATGGATCGTAGCTGGGTTCAGCTAATGAGTTATCACTTGTCTAACATGCCACAGGGAAGAAAAGTTGTCACGTCAAAGAAATCTGCCTACGTGAATGCCGATACCTGTTTTGAATGGCTAAGGCTTTTGCGCCTCGCAAACCCCTTGGAACAGTTATGCTGATTCTGGATGCCCATACTTCACACACTAGCTCGGTACAGACGGAGTTCAATGTGCCATTATCTGCAGCCGCTGGACCGATCTGTCTTCAAATCCTTAAAGCTTCATTTTTACAGTGTCACTGAAAAATTACAAAGGAATCAGCCACATTGGTAGGAAGATTGCAAATTGGTGAGCCACTACAAGATTGTCGGTAGAAAGCTGCAACACCAGGGCCGGCGGCTGTGGCCGGGCGGTTCTAGGCGCTTCAATCTGGAACCGCGCTGCTGCTACGGT
Source organism: Schistocerca cancellata (assembly GCF_023864275.1). Taxonomy (NCBI): domain Eukaryota; kingdom Metazoa; phylum Arthropoda; class Insecta; order Orthoptera; family Acrididae; genus Schistocerca; species Schistocerca cancellata. Next base: position 9,327,802 of record NC_064626.1, read on the forward strand.
CGCAGGTTCGAACCCTGCCTCGGGCATGGATGTGTGTGTGATGTCCTTAGGTTAGTTAGGTTTGAGTAGTTAAAAGTCTAGGGGACTGATGACCTCAGATGTTAAGTCCCATAGTGCTCAGAGCCGTTTGAACCATTTTGCAACACCAGGGAACGCCGTCTCTGGATTCAAAGCAACGGTAATCTACCCATTTAATCCCGATGCAGTTCCAGATTGCGCTTTTAGAAATAATCCAGACATACTTGCAGGAAATGAAAACATCAACGTATCTGGTCAAACACTCCACGAAAGAGCCTCGCCAACATTGCCATGTTCGCCTACAAGGGCAGCTATCGTCGAATCATTTAGCTAGAAATCCGCTGAAAGATCTCTCATATCCAAATCTCAAACCACTATTAAGTCCACGTTCACTACAAGGAAAAATCAAATGACGAACTTCTTGGAGAAGAGGACGAGTGCGTTGGACGTGGAAAACACTACTCGGAAATGGATAAAAAGATTGGATTCAGTGTGTCAGGCGTAAGGATGAGTATATGAATGCCCCACATCATATGTGATGTGGTGATGCAATTTCTAAAATAGATTGAATATAAGGCTATAAAGTAAACATTCCTTTGCATAAATTAGGCTTGGTTCTAGATTCAGCGAACTGCATAATTGAGACGATTTCTCATCATTTTCTATTTAAAAGTAGTATGTTGCAACGAGTAAATAAAATCGTTAAAATTACTTTTTAGAAATGAGGTTCTGTTAAGTTATAATTTACCTACAATTAATATCTTTGTAAAGTTTTTTTTACATTAAGAGATGCAATAAAACAAGTTTAAAGAGTTGAAAAATTTATAACTGTCCAATGGCCATCCACGCTTACATGTCTGGCCAGGTAAGATAGTTAAGTATTACATGTTGGTTTTAAGAATTTTTAGCTAGTATGAAATTTGATATATCTTTGTCAACGAAAAGTTTAGGAAAAGTTTCAGGAGTTTCATGTGTATTAGGTTGTGAAATTAGGTTTTGAAAAAAAATCATGGCCATGTATCCCACAAAAACGCTTCTGCATGAAGAAATTTCGTTCATTTTGTGTGTATGGCATGAAAAACGTTACGTTTTAAGTGTTTCGTTACAGATTACTGTTACTGTAATGATTTTATATCATAATAATGAATTAGTTATTATTTTCAATTAACAAAATACACGTATATGAAACAGAAAACTAGTAAACAAAAAACTACGAATCTAAAATAATTACAGTAATAATGAACGTTTACATATTTTAATTAGATGTATTTTAAATACTCCGACAGCACATCGTGTACAACTTATTTTCCAAAAATGTTATTTAAGAAAGCAACTTTATTACAAAGAAAGGTATGTAGGTTGAAAGCTCTTTTATTTATCTTTTAACAAAAGTTTCCACTTTTCAAAACTAACTGGTGGTGATCTATAGCAAAACTACAAATTATTACAAAATTCAGTTATACAGTTTTCCAAGCAATTTTTAAATATAATCGTTTCGAACCTCATGTGCCAAATCTCGTTTCAGGGTATGTTTTACACCTCAAAAGTGTATTGGGCAGCCGCGCGGGATTAGCCGAGCGGTCTTGGGCGCTGCAGTCACGGACTGTGCGGCTAGTCCCGGTGGAGGTTCGAGTCCTCCCTCGGGCATGGGTGTGTGTGTTGTCCTTAGGATAATTTAGGTTAAGTAGTGTGTGAGCTTAGGGACTGATGACCTTAGCAGTTAAGTCCCATAAGATTTCACACACATTTCACTTCTTTTTTCTGCATTGGGCAAAATAATACATACTGAATTATTTGCTTTCTGAAGTATGAATGTAGACGTCTTTCTTTCACGCTTGACATGTCTTTATTTTCTGGCGTGGATTTAAAAGTCTCTTCAATAATTTCATGTAAATGTTTAGTTGAAAAGTAAGGTAAAGGTGTGATCAGCTGGAAGGTAGACCTGAACGCTGCACTACTCACGCTACCAATTACGGTTCAACTCGAGGGCCTCCGAACTGGTTCGTCCTGCTGTTTATTACAGTACTTTAGGCAGACTCTGAGTGGCGGGCCGGCTTGGCATTTTTCATACCAGGAAATGATTGCCGGATGTGAAACGAGCAGTCAGTGAGTGACACTGCTGCCCGCCACGAGACGAAGCCCCGGCCGCCGGGTAGGCAGGTACAGGTACAGGGGACACTGCTAGCCCTACCCCACGTCGCAGCGCTTCTGCTGTCTTGTCGTGCAAACCATTCATACTCTGCTGCCACAGTCACGCATACTACAGTTTACGCCAGCCTGTCAAGGCTGGAACTTGTAGAACAGTGCTGTGTCTCGTGGAGACGACCGCGGTGGCCACGCGGTTTAGGCGCTGCAGTCCGGAACCGCGCGACTGCTACGATCGCAGGTTCGAATCCTGCCTCGGGCATGGATGTGTGTGATGTCCTTAGGTTAGTTAGGTTTAAGTAGTTCTAAGTTCTAGGGGACTGATGACCTCAGATGTTAAGTCCCATAGTGCTCAGAGCCATTTTTGTATCTCGTGGAACGGTATTTTTTGTGAAACACGGCGAAGCCACTGCTAGGCCTGGAATTTGCAGACCAGTGCCTTACCTCGTGTTGCCGATGTCGCTTTTTTCGTGTTACTGCACATTCATTCTCGTCTGTCTGATTTATGTCTTTTGTGTTTGCTTAAGGTGTCTGACTCGGTTGAGCGTATTTTATGGTTAGGCTTTGGAAAAAGTCCTCGCTTCTGTGTTCTCACATGTACTGTCATTTTACCACTCCATTTGTGCCCTTTATTATCACGATGTGATCTCAGACAGGCGAAATATTGTTATTTGGCGCTGTGTGTTAGGTAAAGCCCTTCTCACGATGTAGGTTTGTTTCCGCCCTCTTTGTAAAGCTAATTATTCCCGTGGGAAAAGAATTTTATAGTGTATTCTTCTGTTGCCTCGGATATCGAGGTCATCTGACACAAAGAGCTTTCTCATCCGTGCAGTTTGACCTATTATACGGGGTGAAAAGTATTTAAACCGACAAACTCTGGGAGGTTGTAAGGGACATCAAAACAGATATTTTTCCCTAATGTCACTTTTTCCTATGAGGATTATTCAAACCGGTGGAGGCCGTATACGATCTTCAGTTGTTAGAGGGCGTATTACGCTTTTCAGTTGTAGGCAACTGCTGTCCACCAGTGTAGTAGTCCATTGTCTCTGTTTGCTAATGGAGCGATACACCTGGAGTGAGTACACTGATATGGTCGGTGCGTACTACGTAGCGCACCACAACGGACGAGCTGCACAGCGGGTTTATCAACAAAAATATCCTAATCGCCGTATCCCGCATCATACGACCTTTGCTGCCGTGAGACCGGGTCATCTGGCAGAGACCGAGCGAGGTGGCGAAGTGGTTAGCACACTGGGCTCGCATTCGGGAGGACGACGGTTCAGTCCCGCGTCCGGCCATCCTGATTTAGGTTCTCCGTGATTTCCCTAAATCGCTTCAGGCAAATGCCGGGATGGTTCCTTAGAAAGGGCACGGCCGATTTACTTCCCCATCCTTCCCTAATCCGAGCTTGTGCTCCGTCTCTAATGACCTCGTTGTCGACGGGACGTTAAACAGTAATCTCCTCCTCCTCCTCCTCATTTGGCAGATTACCTGGACAGGGACGCCGTAGCACGGTAAGAACGCTGCAATCTGAGGAAGCTGTCTTGCAGCATGTGGAGCGGTATCCTTCAACACGCACTCGTGCAATTGCACTTAACATGGGGACGAATCAGACGAATGTAAGAACAGTCCTTCGAGAGCAGTTGTTACGTCCATTTCACTTACAGCATGTCCACAACCTGGAACCGGTTGATTATCCACCCAGAGCACAGTTTTCGCAGTAGTACCTGGAACAGCGTGAAATGCATCCTACATTTCCATCCCCTGTGTTGTTTACCGATGAAGCAAAGTTCGGGCGTGATGGAGTCTTCAACATGCACAATTCGCATGTTTGGAGTGAGGATAATCCACATACCACAGTTACTAGCGCTCATCATGTGCGGATCTTCGTTAATGTGTGGGTCAGTGTTGTTGGGGACTGTTTAGTTGGGCCAAATCTGCTACCTAGGCCACTAAATGGCAGGCACTATTACAATTTTTTCGCCAGAGCATTGCCAGAATTGCCGGAAGACGTCCCGCTGCCTACAAGACAACGCATATGGTTACAACATTACGGGGCGCCGGCACATTTCATTCGTCGTGTGCGTCGATTCCTGGACCGGTTCCCAGAAACGTGGATTGGCAGAGATGGTCCTGTAGCATGGCCTGCTCGATCCCCAGATATGTCCCCTCTGGACTCTTTTGGTGGGGAGAGATGCGCAACCTTGTTTACGCTACTCCTGTTGCATCAGAGAAGGATCTGGTTGCTTGGAGACTAGCAGCAGTAGGAACAATTCAGGATATTCCTAGGGTATTTGCCCATTTCAGACAGAACATTATCTCACGGTGTAACCTTTGGCCGGCCGGTGTGGCAGAGCGGTTATCGGTGCTTCAGTCTGGAACCACGCGACCGCCACGGTCGCAGGTTCGAGTCCTGCCTCGGGCATGGACGTGAGTGATGTCCTAAGGTTAGTTAGGTTTAAGTAGATCTAAGTTCTAGGGGACTGATGACCTCCGATGTCAAGTCCCATAGTGCTCAGAGCCATTTGAACCATTTGGTCTAACTTTTGTTTACATGTCAGTAAAGGCATTTTTGAAAATCTACTGTATTTAAAATTGGGTTACGTTAATGTGTTGTCTCTTGGTCATACAAAAATGGAAAAATCCTTGTTGGTTTAATTAATTTGCCGCCAGAGAAATCTTCCTCTACCGGTTTAAATACTCCTCGTAAGAAAAAATGACATTAGGGAAAAATATTTGTTTTGATGTCCCCTACAACCTCCCAGAGTTTGTCGGTTTAAATACTTTTCACCCTGATTTGTTCACATTGTTTAATAAAGACGATTTCCAGGTGTTTAAGAGCCTAACCTTACACAATCACCAGACACTTCCCATCTGCACCATCATCCAGCGCCACACTAGGAAAGGAGATTTATTTTTCTTTCGTGTTGAACGAAATCCATCAGAGGAACGAGCAGATCTTGAGCTGGTTAAAATGTATGCTCACACTTTATCCGTGTTTCTTTTTTCCCACGTCCAGTAACATTCTTTCTGCAGTCCTCGACGTGGACGCCAGCTACATTTCACACGTGATGTTTCAAAGTAGGAACTCGTGGTGGAACGATTGGCCCACAGCTACCTGAGTTTCGATACCAATTTTAATAACCTTTTGCCCCTAGGGAAGATACGACTTCATCGCTCGTACTTTCCAGGTTCACACAACGGCTGCAGCTGGATCGTGCGAACGAGTGTCTCTCGTCGTTTTCTGTGACGTTTAGAGCCACAGTCTCGAAGTCAGCGTCTTGCAAACTGATCAGTGTCGCAAACAAGAACACAAGTGAGCAGTAGGTAGATGGGGGCACAACCTCAATTTTGACATGAAATTGATATGCAAATTAATTAAATTGATCAATTAATTGTCCTGCAACCACGCAAACCCCCAACCCACCTCGGACGACGACACGTGTTTTCCTCATCCGCGCAACACCACCCTCCCCACCCCACCCCTTCCCCACACAGCCTATTTGGGGGAATTTCCAAGTTTGGCAGCAGCTGCGTATTCTGGTGGGAATTTCTTTGTCCCAGAGCTGTGCTGACGTCACACCCCACCCTAAACCCTGCAATTGTGGGGAACTTAAATATAATAGAGCCCTTTCTGGGAATCGAACCCTGGTCCTTCTCCATGAAAGTCCAGGTGCACCCACACAACACACGGAAACTCTCCAGACGCAGGAGAAGAAGCTCAGGTTAGTGCACTTTAGTTACTTTCGTTGGGAAACAGAAGTGCAGATCGGTCCTAATTACGTAATTAGTCATAAGGATTGGGCCTAATTAACAACCATATGGGTAGCGCTACACAATGACTGCCTAAAATCGCAATGAAGCTCAAAATTGACGGCGCCATACAACTGGTGTTATTCTGCTGGAAGAAAATTTCACAGTGCCATTCGAAACTAGTGGCAGGTGTACTCCAACTCCACCCCACACTGCGGTGTTACGTACTGTCTTCACTTTTTCTTTTACTGACGAGACGGAGAGGAGTTACCTGCAAGCACACAGCTGACGACTGCACCCATCGCTGTGCGACGTCAGCGTTTGCTACAGGCGCCAGCCCAACAGTCGCGTCGCTGCCCAGGTAGTCGCACACTACAGCAACTGATGTAAAATGCGTCACATCGAAATTGTTGTGAAACAAACCAGCACTCGTAATGAACGGATTATAATCCAACACATGTACTGGGGAAAATGGTTGTACCAAAAGACTGCAGAGGACGCGGTAGTTGAACGTGCGTTCTCATCGATATGCGACCCTCTTTCCACGAAATTAGGCGCAGTCCATTTTCTTTTAGTTTCATGAGCAAAATCAGTATAGTTTTCATTCGACTGCAGGATACAATTCGCATCTTATTACCAGAATGAGATTTTCACACTGCAGCGGAGTGTGCGCTGATATGCAACTTCCTGGCAGATTAAAACTGTGTGCCCGACCGAGACCCGAGACCGTGTTCGAGTCTCGGTCCGGCACACAGTTTTAATGTGCCAGGAAGTTTCATATCAGCGCACACTCCGCTGCAGAGTGAAAATCTCATTCTGGAAACATCCCCCAGGCTGTGGCTAAGCCATGTCTCCGCAATACCCTTTCTTTCAGGAGTGCTAGTTCTGAAAGTTTCGCAGGAGAACTTCTGTAAAGTTTGGAATGTAGGAGACGAGGTACTGGCAAAAGTAAAGCTGTGAGGACGAGGCGTGAGTCGTGCTTGGGTAGCTCAGTTGGTAGAGCACTTGCCCGCGAAAGGCAAAGGTCCCGAGTTCGGGTCTCGGTCCGACACACAGTTTTAATCTGCCAGGAAGTTTCGCATCTTATTACTTTGCGACATCCAATAACGTGCACCGCCAAAGATTACAAATGATCAGACTGCAAAGGCATATACATGTCCACCTGCGTAAAATTGGAGAAAAAAGAGACTTCCACAATGTTGCCGCGAAAATTACCGATCACTGTAGAACATCCTCGATATTTCGAAGCCGTCAACAGCGTAAAGAAAGAACGAGGATATTAACTCTGAAGAAGAACATGTATGTCACGCAGTTTCTTTCATCTTCATAGACAAATTACACGACATGAAAGCATTTCTTGCGTTCAAATCAGTCTCTCTAAATAAATTGTCATGCACATGTGTATTACAAACATTACAGACACCTGAAATAACATTATAGAATACAATCTCTCACACCATTTGTTGACATGTCGGAAAAAAACACAACCATTTTACATTCGACCACAACCTATAACTCACGAGGACATTTGTGCACTATGGCAGGTTACGTTTTACCAATGCCATGCTATATCCATTGGTAAAACGTAACCTGCCATGCTATATCCCCCCCCCCCCATGAACCATGGACCTTGCCGTTGGTAGGGAGGCTTGCGTGCCTCAGCGATACAGATAGCCGTACCGTAGGTACAACCACAACGGAGGGGTATCTGTTGAGAGGCCAGACAAACGGGTGGTTCCTGAAGAGGGGCAGCAGCCTTTTCAGTAGTTGCAGGGGCAACAGTCTGGATGATTGACTGATCTGGCCTTGTAACAATAACCAAAACGGCCTTGCTGTGCTGGTACTGCGAACGGCTGAAAGCAAGGGGAAACTACGGCCGTAATTTTTCCCGAGGGCATGCAGCTTTACTGTATGATTAAATGATGATGGCGTCTTCTTGGGTAAAATATTCCGGAGGTAAAATAGTCCCCCATTCGGATCTCCGGGCGGGGACTACTCAAGAGGATGTCGTTATCAGGAGCAAGAAAACTGGCGTTCTACGGATCGGAGCGTGGAATGTCAGATCCCTTAATCGGGCAGGTAGGTTAGAAAATTTAAAAAGGGAAATGGATAGGTTAAAGTTAGATATAGTGGGAATTAGTGAAGTTCGGTGGCAGGAGGAACAAGACTTCTGGTCAGGTGACTACAGGGTTATAAACACAAAGTCAAATAGGGGTAATGCAGGAGTAGGTTTAATAATGAATAGGAAAATAGGAATGCGGGTAAGCTACTACAAACAGCATAGTGAACGCATTATTGTGGCCAAGATAGATACGAAGCCCACACCTACTGCAGTAGTACAAGTTTACATGCCAACTAGCTCTGCAGATGACGAAGAAATTGAAGAAATGTATGATGAAATAAAAGAAATTATTCAGATAGTGAAGGAAGACGAAAATTTAATAGTCATGGGTGACTGGAATTCGAGTGTAGGAAAAGGGAGAGAAGGAAACGTAGTAGGTGAATATGGATTGGGGCTAAGAAATGAGAGAGGAAGCCGCCTGGTAGAATTTTGCACAGAGCACAACTTAATCATAGCTAACACTTGGTTTAAGAATCATGATAGAAGGTTGTATACACGGAAGAACCCTGGAGATACTAAAAGGTATCAGATAGATTATATAATGGTAAGACAGAGATTTAGGAACCAGGTTTTAAATTGTAAGACATTTCCAGGGGCAGATGTGGACTCTGACCACAATCTATTGGTTATGACCTGTAGATTAAAACTGAAGAAACTGCAAAAAGGTGGAAATTTAAGGAGGTGGGACCTGGATAAACTGAAAGAACCAGACGTTGTACAGAGTTTCAGGGAGAGCATAAGGGAACAATTGACAGGAATGGGGGAAAGAAATACAGTAGAAGAAGAATGGGTAGCTTTGAGGGATGAAGTAGTGAAGGCAGCAGAGGATCAAGTAGGTAAAAAGACGAGGGCTAGCAGAAATCTTTGGGTAACAGAAGAAATATTGAATTTAATTGATGAAAGGAGAAAATATAAAAATGCAGTAAATGAAGCAGGCAAAAAGGAATACAAACGTTTCAAAAATGAGATCGACAGGAAGTGCAAAATGGCTAAGCAGGGATGGCTAGAGGACAAATGTAAGGATGTAGAGGCTTATCTCACTAGGGGTAAGATAGATACTGCCTACAGGAAAATTAAAGAGACCTTTGGAGATAAGAGAACCACTTGTATGAACATCAAGAGCTCAGATGGAAACCCAGTTCTAAGCAAAGAAGGGAAAGCAGAAAGGTGGAAGGAGTATATAGAGGGTCTATACAAGGGCGATGTACTTGAGGACAATATTATGGAAATGGAAGAGGATGTAGATGAAGATGAAATGGGAGATACGATACAGCGTGAAGAGTTTGACAGAGCACTGAAAGACCTGAGTCGAAACAAGGCCCCCGGAGTAGACAACATTCCAGTAGAACTACTGACGGCCTTGGCAGAGCCAGTCCTGACAAAACTCTACCATCTGGTGAGCAAGATGTATGAAACAGGCGAAATACCCTCAGACTTCAAGAAGAATGTAATAATTCCAATCCCAAAGAAAGCAGGTGTTGACAGATGTGAAAATTACCGAACAATCAGTTTAATAATCCACAGCTGCAAAATACTAACACAAATTCTTTACAGACGAATGGAAAAACTAGTCGAAGCCGACCTCGGGGAAGATCAGTTTGGATTCCGTAGAAATACTGGAACACGTGAGGCAATACTGACCTTACGACTTATCTTAGAAGAAAGATTAAGGAAAGGCAAACCTACGTTTCTAGCATTTGTAGACTTAGAGAAAGATTTTGACAATGTTGACTGGAATACTCTCTTTCAAATTCTAAAGGTGGCAGGGGTAAAATACAGGGAGCGAAAGACTATTTACAATTTGTACAGAAACCAGATGGCAGTTATAAGAGTCGAGGGGCATGAGAGGGAAGCAGCGGTTGGGAAGGGAGTGAGACAGGGTTGTAGCCTCTCCCCAATGTTATTCAATCTGTATATTGAGCAAGCAGTAAAGGAAACAAAAGAAAAATTTGGAGTAGGTATTAAAATCCATGGAGAAGAAATAAAAATTTTGAGGTTTGCCGATGACATTGTAATTCTGTCAGAGACAGCAAAGGACTTGGAAGAGCAGTTGAACGGAATGTATGGTGTCTTGAAGGGAGGATATAAGATGAACATCAACAAAAGCAAAACGAGGATAATGGAATGTAGTCGAATTAATTCGGGTGATGTTGAGGGTATTAGATCAGGAAATGAGACACTTAAAGTAGTAAAGGAGTTTTGCTATTTGGGGAGCAAAATAACTGATGATGGTCGAAGTAGAGAGGATATAAAATGTAGTCTGGCAATGGCAAGGAAAGCGTTTCTGAAGAAGAGAAATTTGTTAACATCGAGTATAGATTTAAGTGTCAGGAAGTCATTTCTGAAAGTATTTGTATGGAGTGTAGCCATGTATGGAAGTGAAACATGGACGGTAAACAGTTTGGACAAGAAGAGAATAGAAGCTTTTGAAATGTGGTGCTACAGAAGAATGCTGAAGATTAGATGGGTAGATCACATAACTAATGAGGAAATATTGAATAGGATTGGGGAGAAGAGAAGTTTGTGGCACAACTTGACCAGAAGAAGGGATCGGTTGGTAGGACATGTTCTGAGGCATCAGGGGATCACCAATTTAGTATTGGAAGGCAGCGTGGAGGGTAAAAATCACAGAGGGAGACCAAGAGATGAATACACTAAGCAGATTCAGAAGGATGTAGGTTGCAGTAGGTACTGGGAGATGGAGAAGCTTGCACAGAATAGAGTAGCATGGAGAGCTGCATCAAACCAGTCTCAGGACTGAAGACCACAACAACAACAACATGCTATATCCCACTGGCGCTTACGAAATAAATTGTGAGAGCCTGATTGTAATAGAACTCCCTATAAGATTTTTGCGTTTTCCTCTCTTCCAATTCATCGAAATCAAATACCGTTTGCATGCTCACATTTGACGTTTCTGATCCATAACTCACCTCTACTGACGTGTCTATAAAGTTTCTCTCATATAGAAGATTCTTGCGTTCTAGTTTTGAAGCATTTTGATCATTCCAGACTGTTTCACGAAATCTCATCACATGTAGGGAAAAAACTATCATTTCTAGGACCCATGATGAGTTATAATGCAATAGGTGTCTACTTTATAATTAGAGATTGTGAAGTGTGATATAACATAGGACTTGTAGTAACACCTGTTTTAAAAATGCAATTGTGACGATATTAATGCAAACAACAATGATCGCATGAGAACAGATACAGCCGATTTCCATTAGTTTCATGAGCAAAATCAGTGTAGTTTTGAGAGAACTATCTTCATCTAAAATTTAACCAGTTATACCACTCCTTGTAATAGAACCTCCCATAAGATTTTACCACATCTCTCTCTTCCGATATAGCGAAAACCTAATAAAGTCTGCGTGTTGACATCTAGCATATTACATATACAGATATCGCTGCACTGGAGTTAGTTGCCAGTGGTCAAAGTCACTTGCACACACCTGCATACAGTTCTTATCGACTGCACTGGAGGAAGATCACATCCGAATACTACTCATAAGAGAGGACTCCTGTATTGTTTCTCCACAAGCAATTACATACATTGTTTTTTCAGCATTAACACGACCACACTTTGTTTTTCTACCATGACTTCGGGATCTGTGTCAGGTGCTAAACTGACATTAAGACGCTTCATTACAATGGCGCTCACAGAAAGCTGCAATCGCATGATGTACACTGTGAAGCTCCCACAACACGCAGGTTAGCAGAAATAAAACACAGTGGAAAAAATGTGGAAGGCATCACAACATATGGAAACTGGAAGAGTTTGCAGCATTGTAGAGTCACTCCAACACTTATCTGAAGGTGATGACCTATACAGTTAATTTCATCTTCCACAGCGACAGGTGTTTCATTTTCTCATTTTGCAGTCATGTACATGATTACTGTTCCAGTGCTGACCATTGCCGAAAGGTGCTGTTCACAACACGTGTGAGGTACTCGAAATATAAAGACGTGCTGTTATGTCATTGATGAAAAGAAAAAAAACATGTGCAGGGTATCACAGCACATGGAAATAGTACGAGTGTGCAGCACTGAGAAACACTTCCAAACAACTGTGTGAAAGTGATGACCTCTACATTTAATCACATGCTCCACAGTGACAAGTAGCAGCTATCCAGCGTTCCACCAAGGCTCTCTCCATCTCAACCACGTCGTGTCAGTCAATCATTATGTGGTAATCAACAGCATACCAGTGAACAGATGGGATGGGAAAGACACCACTAATATGGGACGATGTACTGTAATATGCACCGCAGTTAATAACACGATGAACTTTAGCAATTGTACCAGTTGGTCTGTAATTTCAACATCAGCCAATGACACAAAGAATGCTTCATCACCACTATATCGCCCCTTCACTACTTTGCAGGTACGGTGTATTAGGTTGCGAATGCATTCTGCCATACACAGCAAAGTATATGCTACAAGAGCTGAGGTGATGCTACTGTAAACAGCATTAAGACTGTTACATCAACTTTGGCTACCGAACGTGATGCCTGCTCCCTCGTAAGGAGTCCTATACCAATGCAATCTTGATACACTCCTGGAAATGGAAAAAAGAACACATTGACACCGGTGTCTCAGACCGACCATACTTGCTCCGGACACTGCGAGAGGGCTGTACAAGCAATGATCACACGCACGGCACAGCGGACATACCAGGAACCGCGGTGTTGGCCGTCGAATGGCGCTAGCTGCGCAGCATTTGTGCACCGCCGCCGTCAGAGTCAGCCAGTTTGCCGTGGCATACGGAGCTCCATCGCAGTCTTTAACACTGGTAGCATGCCGCGACAGCGTGGACGTGAACCGTATGTGCAGTTGACGGACTTTGAGCGAGGGCGTATAGTGGGCATGCGGGAGGCCGGGTGGACGTACCGCCGAATTGCTCAACACGTGGGGCGTGAGGTCTCCACAGTACATCGATGTTGTCGCCAGTGGTCGGCGGAAGGTGCACGTGCCCGTCGACCTGGGACCGGACCGCAGCGACGCACGGATGCACGCCAAGACCGTAGGAGACTACGCAGTGCCGTAGGGGACCGCACCGCCACTTCACAGCAAATTAGGGACACTGTTGCTCCTGGGGCATCGGCGAGGACCATCGCAACCGTCTCCATGAAGCTGGGCTACGGTCCCGCACACCGTTAGGCCGTCTTCCGCTCACGCCCCAACATCGTGCAGCCCGCCTCCAGTGGTGTCGCGACAGGCGTGAATGGAGGGACGAATGGAGACGTGTCGTCTTCAGCGATGAGAGTCGCTTCTGCCTTGGTGCCAATGATGGTCGTATGCGTGTTTGGCGCCGTGCAGGTGGGCGCCACAATCAGGACTGCATACGACCGAGGCACACAGGGCCAACACCCGGCATCATGGTGTGGGGAGCGATCTCCTACACTGGCCGAACACCACTGGTGATCGTCGAGGGGACACTGAATAGTGTACGGTACATCCAAACCGTCATCGAACCCATCGTTCTACCATTCCTAGACCGGCAAGGGAACTTGCTGTTCCAACAGGACAATGCACGTCCGCATGTATCCCGTGCCACCCATCGTGCTCTAGAAGGTGTAAGTCAACTACCCTGGCCAGCAAGATCTCCGGATCTGTCCCCCATTGAGCATGTTTGGGACTGGATGAAGCGTCGTCTCACGCGGTCTGCACGTCCAGCACGAACGCTGGTCCAACTGAGGCGCCAGGTGGAAATGGCATGGCAAGCCGTTCCACAGGACTACATCCAGCATCTCTACGATCGTCTCCATGGGAGAATAGCAGCCTGCATTGCTGCGAAAGGTGGATATACACTGTACTAGTGCCGACATTGTGCATGCTCTGTTGCCTGTGTCTATGTGCCTGTGGTTCTGTCAGTGTGATCATGTGATGTATCTGACCCCAGGAATGTGTCAATAAAGTTTCCCCTTCCTGGGGCAATGAATTCACGGTGTTCTTATTTCAATTTCCAGGAGTGTATCTACATACTTCCAGCGCATTGACTGTAGTGCAGAATTTACGATTCCTTATGTGAATGGCCATCACAGAGTATGATCGTATTCATAGGATATAGTCGGAGACTGACAGATCCCTCCCACATTGTCCCAGACCAGTCCTCCCTGCAGCACCAATCTTCAAAATGGTTCAAATGGCTCTGAGCCTTATGGGACTTCACATCTATGGTCATCAGTCCCCTAGAACTTAGAACTACTAAAACCTAACTAACCTAAGGACATCACACAATACCCAGTCATCACGAGGCAGAGAAAATCCCTGACCCCGCCGGGAATCGAACCCGGGAACCCGGGCGCGGGAAGAGAGAACGCTACCGCACGACCACGAGCTGCGGACCACCAGTCTTCCCCAAAGCATCAATCCACACGCACATAGCAACAGATGGTTAAGAAGAAACGTGTGGCTTGTACATGATGGCGCTCCAGACAAATGGAGTTTGTAATATTTCACGAAAATCGAATGTGCTATCAATTCTGAAGCATTATTCTGCTGTCTGAAGTCAGTACCAGGAAGATTCCAGCGTGAGAGAAAAGATCACACAGCAAGAACACACACTCTGATGGTTACAGGGTTCTGAACTAAAAATGCTATGTCGTTAAAGCCACATGGTTTCTTAAGTACTACTCGCTCGGAATGCAACGTTCTTAACACTCTAATGCAGGATACATTTGTCCAACATCAGACATACAACCACCCTGTAAGTTTCCTACCCAAATCAGTACACTAACACACTCTAAAATGACAAAACTAATTTCTTCTACACTATTCTGGCATCCTGGGAAGGCATCGCCAGTGTATATCCACCGTTCGTGCTGCTTATAAACCAACTAGAACAAAGTCTGGAGACAGCTGTTCTGTCACTTAGGGAATTAATGGATTTTATACGTATTTTATGTTGGGAATGTACATACCCTCAATTAGACCTCCCACATCAGCCATCATTATCATTACTAGTGGTAGTATCGGTTTTGATGGATGTGGCTGTGTCGCACATGGAAATAGAGCGAAGAGAAACTTAGATGAATACTTTCGATACCTGATACATTGATACCTAAACATAGCCCGTCGATACCTGATACATTGATACCTAAACATAGCCCGTCTCAACCCAGCACAAGTGGCAAACTGCGGTCACTTGTTCACCAACATATGCGGTCAAAAAAATAATAAAATAAACAGTTACCTTAAATATCTAATGATTGGAGTCTGGAACGTCCGTACTTTACAGGATAACGACCATAATCAGTGCCCAGAGAGAAAGACAGGACTTATCGCAAGGGAATTGGCTAGATATAACATCGACATTACCGCCATAAGTGAAACACAGTGACTCTGGACAGTTATGTGAATCGCTCGGAGGTTATACCTACTACTGGAGTGGAAAATCACACACTGAAAGGGCGGAAAGTGGGGTAGGCTTTGCCATACGCAATAAATTGACATGTTCACTAACAGAACTCCCAAAAGGTATCAGTGACAGAATAATAACACTCAGACTTCACCTGGCATCCAAGAAATATCTTCACTTGATCAATGTATACGCACCTACATTGCCGTCTCCGGATGAAGAGAAGAACAAGTTCTACCAAGACCTCCGACATGTCCTTAGGGATATTCCTTCTGCAGATAAACTTCTGTTACTTGGTGATTTTAATGCTCGTGTTGGGAATGATTTCAGTGCTTGAAATGGAGTCCTCGGTCGCCATGGGATTGGAAAATGCAACTCGAATGGTTTGGATCTTCTAACTCTATGTGCCGAGTTTGAACTCTGTCTGACAAATACATATTTTCGTCTGCCTGAAAAATATAAAACGACATGGATGCATCCGCGATCTAAACACTGGCACCTTCTGGATTATGTGATAGTACGGGAAAAAGATCTTGGTGACGTACTGGTCACACGTGCAATGAGAGGCGCTCAGGAATGGACAGACCATCGACTCGTGAGGTCCAAATTAAAGATAACTTTGAAGGCACCACGCCGAGCTTCACACAAAATACCAACAAAATTGTCCTGCAAAATCTTGGCCAATGATCAGACTATGAGAGCAAAACTGGATGAAAAATTTGGTGTCGATGGCCTTTTGATATCTGAATCTGCCCCTGTAGATGAACAGTGGAGTGCATACGCTAGCAGACTGCGTGGTTGTGCTTCAGAAGTCTCGGGAAAGCCTCAGAAGAAGCACTAGGACTGGTTTGACGACTCATATCCAGAGATCAGAAAGCTAATTAATGATTTCAGAACCTCTCTTCGCACCCCTGATGATAACAAGCGTAGAGCAGCGCATTACAATCTGAAAGTGAAGTTACGTGCTCTCAAAGACAGTTCGTGGGCAAATAAAGCAAATGAAATACAGTTATATGCCGAAACACACCAAACGGGCAGATTATTTGAGTCCCTGAAAACTATCTTTGGTCCAAGAGTTGGGAAGATAGCACCAGTCTATAACAAAGATAAAAGTTGTCAGCTGACGCAACAGAGTGACATCCTGTCTCGGTGGACGGAACATTTTAATGACGTTCTTAATCCCGACCATCAGACAACCGATATTCCATACATAGAAGCACTTGAAGACCTGCCAGTTGAGGAACAACTTGCGGATGTCCCTTCCTACGATGAATTCATTTCAGCACTGGCTAAGCTGAAAAATGACAAAACAGCAGGATTAGATAACTTGCCATCAGAGCTATATAAATATGCGGGGCCAAACATCAAGAAACGATTGTTTGCGCTGATCTTAAGGATTTGGGAGTATGAAATGATTCCACAAGACTGGAAAGATGCTTGTATTTCCAAGATCTATAAAGGCACGGGTGACATATCAGACTGCAGCTCCCACAGGGGCATTTCTCTTCTCTCAGCAGCGGGTAAAGTCCTTTCCCACATAATTAACAACCGGTTAACACACTTTGCAGAAAAACTGCTACCAGAGACCCAGTGTGGCTTTCGCCCAAACAGAGGCACAGTGGATGCCATATTTGTTGTCAAACAAATGCAAGAGAAAAGCTTAGAGCAACATCGGCCTTTGTTCATGTGCTTTGTAGACCTGGAAAAAGCTTTTGATCGTGTGCCACGGGAAGCTCTCTGGATCATACTAAAGAAAACTGGGTGCCCTGACAAAATTGTCAGTTTGATTCGGCAATTTCATGAAAACATGATGGCAAAAATCCGCCATGAGGACAAGCTCTCAGAACAGTTTCCCGTGACATGTGCTGTAAAACAAGGCTGTGTTCTGGCTCCCACTCTCTTCTCACTTTACTTCGCAGTTGTTATGAGAGACGCGACCAAAGCCTGTAGTAATCAAATTAGTCTCGACACAAGGACAGACAAAAGTGTCTTCAACATCTCTCGCCTCAGAACAAAAAGTCGCGTAACCAAACTATCCATCTTAGAGATTCTCTACGCGGATGATGTATGCATGATGGCTAATTCTTGCGAAACTCTTCAGACTTACATAAATCTGCTAAATGCCTCCTGCAGAAGATTTGGCTTAGCCATTAGCATCACTAAGACGCAAGTTCTCAAACAGCCACTTAGAGGTCTTAATGCAGATGACTGCAGTATTGAGATAAATAGCAAACCCTTGCAAAATGTGTCAAAGTTCAAATACCTGGGAAGCCAAATTAGAAGTGACAACAGCCTGACAACGGAAATCGCAGCGCGTATAGCCAGCGCAGCCTCAGCCTTCGGTAAGCTTAATGACCGAGTATGGAAATCACATGATCTCAAACTACAAACAAAAATTGCAGTCTACAAAGCAGTAGTATTATCCACCTTACTCTATGCCTCGGAAACCTGGTGCTGTTACAAAGCTGACATTAAGAAGCTAGATAAATTTCATCTTCGATGTCTGAGATCAATTCTGCGCATCAAATGGGAAGACAGTGTCCCAAACACGGAGATTTCGCGCCGCGTGAAACTGGCTGGTATTGAAGCTTTAATAATGAAACATCAACTTAGATGGAGTGGTCACATAGTCCGCACGGATGACAGTAGGCTACCTAAAGCGGTGTTCTACTCGCAGCTCTCGTGCGGGAAGAGGAGGAAAGGTGGTCAACACCTGCGATATAAAGACACCATTAAACGCCACCTTGCAGCCTGTGGCATCCCAAGCAACCGTTGGGAGGAGCTAGCATTGCGCCGATCGGAGTGGCGATCAACTGTATATAAGAGCATCGAACAATTCGAGCAAAAGCGTCTAATGAACCTGGATGCTAAAAGAGAGCTCCGAAAATCTCAGCTCCTGCCTGACTACAGGTATACTTACAACTCTGCTGGTCAACTTCACTGTGCTCCATGCAACAGGATATTCAAAGCGAAATTCGGATTCGCGAGCCACATCCGAGCCTACCACAACAAGGACAGAGAAGACTGACGGAGTCGCTGTCGCCGGACACGGCGAGGAGGACATCACATTGAGGTACCACCCACTCCCTGATCCTCGAAAATGCACAAGAAGAAGCAGAAACTCCTTACGAGGGAGTAAGCACCACGTTCGGTAGCCAAAGTTGATGTAACAGTCTTGTTGCTGTTTACAGTAGCATCACCTCAGCTCTTGTAGCATACCTTTTGCACAAAGAAGCCCTCGTGTGATGTTAGGTAGTTTTGCTCATGTGTGCGATAATACAGGAACTTCAGTGTAACACCACATATCTCGAGTAAACCCCTTTACACTATTAAAAGTGATATATGTGACATCAGTCCACTCTCCTACAGAACACTATAGGGAATTTATAAAATCTGATACATGCATTGATTCATCTCCTTAATACTTACGGAATAACACTGTTTATGAGAATAAATCGTAATTCGGTATTATCTATGTTCGACTGCATCTGTGTGAATACAGTTATGGATACGGATACAAATGTTTTGCATGCTTTAATATGGCGCCTCTGTATAATACTTACATCACTTTAGTTGGGCTACGTGTTACGAAAACCCCGGGGGAGGTTGAGGGTTGAAAGTGAATGCAGTCAGAGTATACTTTTTATGCTCTTCTCGGACTAGAGTGTGTGGGTACTGCCATCCACATCAATTCCCCGCATTTTCTGGTACTTTTCCTCTAATTTTATGTATTCTCAGTCAACGTAAGTAATTTTGCAACTTTTTGTCACGATTTCACATATTTCGTCGTATTTCCCTCAATCTTACCCATTTCCCCTCAATTTGTCATAATTATATGAGGTTTTCTTCGTTTCTTTATCGTTTTACGTCATTTTTTCATAATTTTACCATAATCTTTCGTATGTATATGGCCATACAGCCGGCATACCCATGCGTTGTTTGATTTTATATCAGGATATTTGTGTGTCCTGTGCACCAGGCTACTAAAAGAATCCTAAGGATTCCCCTCTTCCCGATTATCTACATGCATTCATTTATGATGGTTCAAATGGCCCTAGGCACTATTGGACTCAACATCTGAGGTCATCAGTCCCCTAGAACTTAGAATTACTTCAACCTAGCTAACCTAAGAACATCACACACGTCCAGGATTCGAACCTGCGACCGTAGCGGTCGCGCGGTTCCAGACTGAAGCACCCAGAAACGCTAGGCCACGCCGGACAGTCTCATTTTGGACGGGAGGATCATGAAAAGTATAGTAAACTCTCCTCGTACCTAGATGCGACAGCGAGTGGCGCAGGTTGGAAACTCGTAGTCTGGAAACAAATCCGTGTACTGTAATGACACATCAGAGAGCTTTTCTGCAGCCTATTGTAGTGATTCACTTGATGCAAACTAAATGTCTGGCACAGTTCTACACATTCATCAGACTTCCACTCTACCGTGTGGAGATCTCCAACAGGGAGTTGACATGCGTATAGAGCTGATTTCTGCTGATGGTCCCACATTTTTTCCCCATAAATATATGCTCTGACTGCTTACCACATGAGCTTCGTTACTTCTGTTTACACCTTCCTTCCAACTTTGATACATCCCCACAACCATGTCGAGGCATCTACAAACTGTAGATTTCGGGTATTCTTTTATCCTAGCAGTTGTTTATTCGTTAGTTGTCAGTGCATCGACTGCACTTAGCACCCTAGATCCCCTCGCCGTACCTACAGAGTGAGCACCCCACGCAACGTAATATGTAGACTGCTGCCAACTGCTGACACCTCTACATATTACTATTCGCTAAGTCTCGATTTCAACCGCTTTCATGTTATTTTTGACAGTGCTACAACCGCGCAAATAGTGGAAAAATTGTCCGCAAAACGGTTGTGAAGGGGATGGAAGCACTTTTAAATTGATCCTGCTGAGGAGCATAACACCTTCGACGCAAGTTATATTACTGATATTTCATAACAATATTGTTCATATTCTCCAGTGATAACAGCGAACCAAGACGTCCTGCTGCGCCTGTCCTTTTATAGCCTCAAAGATCCACGAAGACGGCGCATAATTCTCCCAGTTCCGCTATTTTGTGTGTTACATGTCCACCACAAGGATGGAGACGGTCCTTTGTGAGTTTTATTCTGATATACGTACGGAACAGCCATTAGTCAGATGGTATAGCATTGTGCTCGAATGCACCCAGTCAAAAAATGGTTCAAATGGCTCTGAGCACTATGCGACTCAACCGCTGAGGTCATCAGTCGCCTAGAACTTAGAACTAATTAAACCTAACTAACCTAAGGACGTCACACACATCCATGTCCGAGGCAGGATTCGAACCTGCGACCGTAGCGGTCGCTCGGCTCCAGACTGTAGCGCCCAGAACCGCAGGCCACTCCGGCCGGCTGCACCCAGTCACTCAGAAACATATATTCCACAGATTCAATGCATTTGTTCTAATTTTCTGTGTGTCTATGACTATGTGAGTCTCATGGATGGCTGCCATAAACCTCACCCAATCCTCTCGATGGGGCATCCACCTTTGAACCCTACCCTGAAGGCACTACATTGTGGATCATCCTCTAGACACCGTTCTGGATATAATAAGCAGTGGGTCCGTCAGCGGGAAGGCTGGACTGATTTTATTGGAACCATTCACAATATACATACAGACATAGACATACAAAAAATAGAGCAAATGCATTACATCTGTAGAATATTTTGTGACTGGGCGCATATGAGTACAGTTGTATACTATCTGACTAATGTGCTGTTCTGTACTGTACATAAGAATAATACAAAGGACTGTCTCCACCCTTCTGACGGACATCTAACGGACAAAATAGCGGAATTGGGATGACTATGTGCCGTTATCATGACTCTTTAAGCATATAAAAGGAGGTGCGACAGGCGCATCACGATGCCTAGGTTTGTTATTATTACTAGAGAATCTAGATAACATCGTTACGAAACATCGGTAATATAACTTGCATCGAAATTTTATGTTCTTTAGCAGGATGTTATCATACATCAAGGAGAACGCACGTTCAACTACCGTCCCATCTGCAGTCTTTTGGAAAAACTATTTTTCCCAATACATGTACTGCGTTATGACCCCTTTGAAACGCCTAGCTTAACCCGCAGGACAGGTAGTTTAAATTGTGGAAAGGGGCCAAAATAAGGGGCTGTCAGTTACACTCGAACAGAAAACTTTATTATTTGATCATACATTACAAGACCTCAAAAAAATTTTAAACTCACAGCTTTAATATTTGGGACTTAATTACCGGCTGAAAGCCACTTTAATTTAAAAGCGGCTGAAGGCCAATGACTTAAAACGCAAGCATAATCAGAAATTTAAAAGGCAAGCCTTATCTTACAACAGTTCTTTATTTAGGCTGAAGGCCCAAAGAATCGGACACTTCAAGAGCAAACAAGTTAAATTCAAATCGGCTGAAGGCCTAACACTTAAGACTCCACAACATTAATTTCTTTTGAAATACCAAAGGCCTTACGTGAAACAGTTCTTTAGCCTCAAGGCCTTAAGAGCAAAACAACTCAAACTCGGCTGAAGCCCCAACACTTAAAATTCAACAACACTAAAATTTTTAAAATACCAAAGACCTTACGTGAACTTCTTTGAACTATGCTGAAGGCCTTAAGAGCAAAACAACTCAACCTCAAAATCGGCTGAAGGCCCAACACTTAAATTAAACAACATTAAAACCTTTAAAATGCCAAAGGTCTTACGTGAAACAGTTCTTTAAATTAGGCTGAATGCCTGAAGAATCTTACGCCTTAAGGGCAAAACAATCTTAACTTTAAAAAGAAAAACGGCTAGAAGCCATTAAAGTACAACCAACAAGAACAAAATTAAAAAAGGCAGTACACCCAAGGCGCCTAGATGTCCGAGGGCCGGCCTGGAATTCAAACACTAACGCTCGCTTAGGTGAGACAGGCAGTCAGGCCGACCATTCACGATCCGACGACAACCCAACCGAGCGACGGTCAACGGACCCACTTCACCCGGCCAGGGCACAACGGGGAGTTCAACAGATCAACGTAGGAGATACTGGCGCCCGAAAACAAAGCTGTCAGACTACACACTGTGCTGCACAGCGACAACAACGATGTCGAAACTACACTGCCTGAAATTTACGTCAGCGGCCAGGGCAGGTAACCGGAACGTTAACGGCCACAAGGCAGAAGATTCCGCTTGTGGACTTCAATTCAAATAACCAAATACAGTGGAACTCCACCGGAGGGAGGTTAGAATTTTCCAATCTGAAAACCACGTTGTTGCTCGCGGGAATATCCCAACAGCCGACAACGAACTCCAAACGATACAATGTGAACAGTCTTGACTTGCTGGTAGATTAAATCAAAACTCAACTTTCGTGTCCATGGTCGGTGAGCCAGCACAGCTGTGGTACAAAGAAATTTCACCAAAATTCGAAATTTCCGCCAAAATTCAGAATTCCTGCCAACAGGATATGTGGGGAAGGGATAGGGGAAGGGGTGGGAAGGGGGAAGGGTGCAGAGACCCATTTCAGGAAAACACATGACATCATCCGGTGTTGGGGGGATTGGAGTGGCCGTGGTTGGAGGTAATTAATTGATCAATTTAATTAATTTGCATATCAATATTACATCAATTTCATATTAAAATTGCGGCCATGCCTCCATTTCCCTACTACTCAAGTGGTCTCTACTCTGCTGTGCTCAAAACTGACACACTGAGCCACACAAGTATTTTTAATTTCTAAAATAACTGTTCAAAGTACATAAACTAAAAAGCGAAGTCCTGTTTCTTGGTGTGCAAAGTTAGGGGACATGCTGCACGACTGCAACAAGCAGCTGTCCTGACCTGATGGAAGTACGCGCGCCACGTCGCGCTGTAGCCTGACTGAAGCCAGCTGCAGTGAGACGGTCACTGGGCAGCGGCATCTCTGCAGCTGGTGGGGTCTCCTGCCCAGCGCTGCCTGCAGAAGCCTCTCCTCACACTTACCTGAAACAAACGAGACGGCCACACGTCAACAGAGTTACAGGGATGACGGACATCGATGAAACAACCGGTTTTCGGCTTTATCGTTCTTTTTTTTTTTTTTTCATGACAGTTTTGACTGTTAATACCGCTCAGAATAAATGGTTCCTGAAATAAACCATTTCGGTTTTTATTACTTATTTATTTATTAATCTAATGAAGATTGAAAACTTCTGACTTTCTGGATTTCAAGATACATACAATTAAAATATTAAATTAAAAAGGCAAATAAAAGGGAACTTAGCTTGTCCACTGATCGCTGCTTTTTTCAGAAGGTGATAAGTTGGTGAATACCACAAAAAATCACCAATATTCCCCTATTCATTGTCTTCTTTTGAAATTGAGGTAAAAATGGTTCAAATGGCTCTGAGCACTATGGGACTTAACTTCCAAGGTCATTAGTCCCCTAGAACTTAGAACTACTTAAACCTAACTAACCTAAGGACATCACACGCATCCATGCCCGAGGCAGGATTCGAACCTCCGACCGTAGCGGTCGCGCGGTTCCAGACTGTAGCGCCTAGAACCGCTCGGCCACCAGGGCCGGCAGTTGAGGTAAAAATATCATATAGTATTTAGGGATAATATCATTACTTGGGCATTACGAATAGTCAGTGTTTAAGGATGAAGACTGAGTTTAAGGAACTCTGTTTTTCATGTTAATTTCTCTGTTTCCAAGCGTTACAAGCAGATAAAGGAATATTATGCAGGCACAGGCAGCGGATCAGCTGTTTTCCATTTTTATCAAGTGTTGCTTCCTCTTTCATTGTCTCATATAAATGGCAGACAAATACTTAATCTTTGAAAGCAAATGAAGCACTATATTTCATTTCTGTGTCATTAGTAGTAGAGAAAAGAAAGCATCACTCAACATATTTAGTGTGGGTTGCATACATTCAGGGCCACCCCCCACCCCCACCCTCACCCCTGATGATGTCATGAGTTTTCCCAGCGAGCACGAGTGTCCCTTTCCCCACTGCTCCTTCTCCACCTCCTCTACCCCCTCTGGCAGAACTTCCAGATTCAGAGGCCTTCTGACGTAACTCATAATATCACCACCAGAGATCGCTGTTAGCACTCCTCCCACACCATCACACCTGCCCCCCCCCCCTCTCTACTACCACACTTCCAAATCCCTCCCCTCCTCCACTTATGAACGAGCTTCAGTCTGTGCAGAGCTTCCCAAGAGAATGGATATGTTTACTGTGTACTATGTGTTCAAGGCATGAGATACCTGCGCTGGAGACGGCGTTTAACGGTATATTAACTACAATAATGCAGCTGAGGACTGTTTCCATGGCCACTTGCACAATGCTTGGAAAGCAGCGATACTGAATGAGCATAATGAAAATCACGAATACACATCATCAAATAATCGAGATGTGGCATGATGGGGCTAAGTTATACTTCGCAACTCGTGCTGATAAATGCATGTGTTGGGACAGCAGATCATTCGATAAAAGTCGACCGGTATTCTGAAGCACTAGAGGTGAGCCGTTCATCCACTGCACCCATGTGTACAACTGAGGAAATGCTGGTGATGAGGAGGCATGAAGGGATGAATTTCATAAGAACTTTAAGCAATCGTAAGTATCGAAATAATCATTAAAAATCCGCCTCGATTGCACAAACTACCTGGTGTTTACCTAGGTTTCAGCGTGGGTAACCACGCCTTCTTCAGAACAAATATAAAACAGCTTGCCTAAATAGGCATAGTCAAGGGCTAAAATCAACACCTACAACGGCATGACCCCATAAAAAGTTTTACTAATACACGGTGCATATGTACCAAGTCAATAATATTACTGAACTCAAGCCAGTGTGTGCTGCCTCGCCCCAGCTAACGTACGATGGGCACGGGCTCTCCACCGAACTGAGGCACCGCAGGCTGCTCACATGCGCGGCTATTGAAATCACTGCGCATGCGCACGGCCAGAAAACACTCTTCTTATGCATGGGAGCGGGATTACAAAGATAACTAATTGCCAAAAGTTGTCGCACAAATAGCACATGATAAAAGCGATAATGCGGGAATTAAGACATATTTAATAGCAACGCACGACAAATTTTGTGCACGAATGGTAAAGCTAAGCACAAGATAATATGGAGGCCCTAGAACTGGGTAGAAATTACAACTAAACTAAAAAGATAGCTATGCTGAGGACGGTATTGTTAACGGATAAAACCGCACTAATAATATCTGCAGCAGAAACAACCATAGTCGCTGTTGTTGTTGTGGTCTTAAGTTCTGAGACTGGTTTGATGCAGCTCTCCATTCTACTCTATCCAGTGCAAGCTTCATCTCCCAGTACCTACTGCAACCTACATCCTTCTGAATCTGCTTAGTGTATTCATCTCTTGGTCTCCCCCTACGATCTTTACCCTCCACGCTGCTCTCCAATACTAAATTGGTGATCCCTTGATGCCTCAGAACATGTCCTACCAACCTATCACTTCTTCTAGTCAAGTTGTGCCACAAACTTCTCTTCTCCCCAATCCTATTCAATACTTCCTCATTAGTTATGTGATCTACCCATCTAATCTTCAGCATTCTTCTGTAGCACCACATTTCGAAAGCTTCTATTCTCTTCTATTCTCTTCTTCAGAAACGCTTTGCTTTCCTTGTGATTGCCAGTACACATTTTATATCCTCTCCACTTCGACCATCATCAGTTAAATTTGCTCCCCAAATAGCAAAACTCCTTTACTACTTTAAGTGTCTCATTTCTTAATCTAATTCCCTCAGCAGCACACGATTCAATTCGACTACATTCCATTATTCTCCTTTTTTTTGGTTGATGTTCATCTTATACCCTCCTTTCAAGACACCGTCCATTCTGTTCAACTGCTCTTCCAAGTCCTTTGCTGTCTCTGACAGAATTACAATGTCATCGGCGAACCTCAAAGTTTTTATTTCTTCTCCATGGACTTTAATGCCTACTCCGAATTTTTATTTTGTTTCCTTTACTGCTTGTTCAATATACAGATTGAATAACATCGGGGAGAGGCTACAACCCTGTCTCACTCCCTTCCCAACCGCCTCATGCCCCTCGGCTCTTATAAGTGCCATCTGGTTTCTGTACAAATTGTAAATAGCCTTTCGCTCCCTGTATTTTACCCCTGCCACCTTTAGAATTTGAAACAGAGTATTCCCGTCAACATTGTCAAAAGCATTCTCTAAGTCTACAAATGCTAGAAATGTAGGTTTGCCTTTCCTTAATCTTTCTTCTAAGATAAGTTTCCCCTTGCTTTCAGCCGTTCGCAGTGCCAGCACAGCAAGGTCGTTTTGGTTAGTGTTGCAAGGCCAGATCAGTCAATCATCCAGACTGTTGCCCCTGCAACTACTGAAAAGGCTGCTGCCCTTCTTCAGGAACCACACGTTTGTCTGGCCTCTCAACAGATACCCCTCCGTTGTGGTTGCACCTACGGTACGGCCATCTGTATCGCTGAGGCACGCAAGCCTCCCCGCCAACAGCGAGGTCCATGGTTCATGGGGGTAGGGACTATCACATAGCACACCAAAACAGCTATTCATATCTGGATGCGATACGCACCATCAATATGAAAAATCAGTGCTCTGGATCTCTTTGAAAACCGAACACGAGACATCTGCTGCGCTGTCACTGTGGAAGATGAGATTAAATTTAGAGGAATTCACCTCTGGAGAGCTGTTTGGAAGCACCGCACAATGTTGTAAACATTTACAGCTACCATAAGTTAGAAAACTTCCAAATATTTGTCAATTCTATATTAAGCATCCTGTGTGTTGTGGGAGCAGCTTTATTTACACCACTCAATGTTGAGCTTAATGCTGATTCAATGGTTCGAAAAGTGATAATGCCGGTGTAGGATCTTACACAGACCTCAAAGTCGTGGTAGAAAAACAAAATGTAAGTGTACACAGTTGTAGTCAAACACTGCTTCGATGTGTTACAGTTAAAAACAATGTAAGAACCTGTTTATGACAACAACATAAGTATCCTATATTGTGACTGATACTGTATAGGATATGCTCTTCCTCCAGTACAGGCAACAAAACCTTACAAATATACATGGAAGTGACTTCATTCACTGGCGGCCTGCTCCAGTGGACCAATATTTAATGGGATCACTACATATGGCCAATGTTAACACAGAGATGGTATTTGTTTCCAACATATCAAAGAGAGAGTTGCGCTAAAATCTTATTGAGTTCTCTACCAGGTTACATTCGTGAAGCTTTTATAGTTCGTAGTTTTACTCCATTGAATGTTACAAAAATAACGAGGAGAGAGAGAGAAACTGTGTTGTCGATGAAGACTCTGACACCATTAGACTGTCGTATTTCTAGCGTGGTAATCATAGCAATATGACAGAGGAGATTATTAAGAACTCATTTAGTTTGAACGAGGTCGTGTAATAGGGTTATGAGAAGTTGGAGGTTCCTTCTGTGACACTGAAGAAAGACTTGGCAGGAATGTAAGCGCCATGCACGATCGCTGGGAGCGATGGTCGCAAGATGACTGCGCACTGGACAGCAACGTGGAAAGACCGTCATATTTTGGGTATGTCTCTGGTGCATCGCAGTGGATCTGCAGCAGTAGTCTGAGCAGCACTGGGCATCACAGCGACACAACGAACTGTTACAAACAGGTTACTGTGAGGACAGCTCCGAGGCAGAAGCGCTGACCCCAAACCGCCGCCATTTGAGATTGCAGTGGTGTGGAGCGAGTTCAGGGTGGAGGTCTGTCGTGTTTTCCGGTGACACTGCCATCTGCACCAGTGACAGTGATGGCCGTGCGTTGTCTAGGTGGAAGCCCGCTGAGGGCCTGCAAACAGTTTGTCTGCATGCTGAACACACCTCGAGTTACTGCCTGTGGTGCGATTTCGTACACATGGTTGCAAGCGGTTTGGTTCTTTGGTATTATCTAGGTCATATCTTTTTTCTGATCAGCTGTATTATGTTGCTTGTAAGATTCGTGTTTATGTGAATCTATGATCATATGAAATTTAATTCTATTCTCTTTTGTGGAATTTTTTATGCCGTATAGAGTTTTGGAGTTTTGAGGATTGTAAGAATACCCCGATGTTTTTGTAAATGTATGCTTTCCAGTGCACATTCAATTTCGTGGTAACGTTATCTCTTACACATTTGTAGATTTGGTTTTTCTCGTCACCACTAGTTTGGAAGGACGGTTTCAATAAAATCTTCTATTTAATGTTTTTGTTTCAATTGCATAAATTTATTTAGAATTACTTGAGGGTAATTTCGGACGTGTGAAAGCTGTGGACATCATGGTGTTACCAGATTCGCAATACGACACCTTTAAGAACTGAAGATGTCGAGGATCCGAGCAAGCAGAT
The DNA here is from genome assembly GCF_023864275.1 of Schistocerca cancellata. Lineage (NCBI taxonomy): Eukaryota > Metazoa > Arthropoda > Insecta > Orthoptera > Acrididae > Schistocerca > Schistocerca cancellata. The sequence goes on from NC_064626.1 coordinate 9,356,584, forward strand.
GTATCCTCCGCAGGGACCCGGCAGACAGGCGGGAATGACGTGCTCATCCCTTGAGCTACGCAAGCGGGTAATTGAATGACGGCAACAGTAGTGGGAAACAAACATGTCTCAGTTCGTCCTCCAGACACATGAGCAATGGCAACTCAAAACCATATGCCAGCTACGGGAGCCATTACCGGATCTTATGGGCCAAAACGTGATGCACTGCTGCAGGCGGAACTGTTGGTATATTCCTACGAATGATTACTGCCCACATGAGCGCCCACGGGATGCTCCGAGAGAAGGAGGGCGTTGGTCACATGATTCAGATTGGAGCGTCCTAGTTACCAGCCCCCACACCGACATTCTCACGAGAGGTGGCGAAGATCCTTGGGAAAACAAACAACTCGGCGCCTGGAATAAACTGAATAACCAACGCCGCCCTACATCACTTTCCAAGGAAGACACCGGTCCTGCTCACATGGATCATTAATTGATGTCTAGTGAACACCCACTTCCCATCAGCATGGAAGATGGGCAAGGTCATCCCAATTTGAAAGCCAGGACGCCTTTCCTTAAAAATTTTACCGGCTTCCGTTCCCTCTAGCACCATGAAAGTAGTTCCCTGATGCTTCAGCACGTATCCCATCCTCTTATATCTCGTTCCAGTTATTGTTTGCCACACATTCCTTTCCTCATTGATTCTGCGGAGATGCTCCTTGTTTATATCTTATCGGTCTTTCATTTCCAGCGTATTTCTGTAACACCACGTTACAAATGCTTCGATTCTCTCATTTTTCGTTCTTCCAGAGCCGTTATTCACTTTCACAGCTTTCTGCGCTTCGGACGTAAATACTGAAAAGTTTCGTTTTAAAATTTAGGCCAAAGTTTGACGCTAACAGATTTATTTTGAGGGTATATATTCTAGGTAAAAATTCTTAATAATACGTATTAAATTCGCCAGTACGAAAGCAGATTTTCCCCTGTGTGTGATGCCACATCATCAAGAAGTGCCGATGCCCTGTTAATATAAAACCAACATAAAAGTGAATAGAAGTAGCGATCAAACAAATAATGTAACTGAAAATTAGCTATCAAGCATGGACATTTTTTTGTATGGTCCAGAGGTGACTAAGAGCTGACGATAACACAACGACGTCCCTTACATACAGCGCTATCCCCACCCCCTACCCATCCCATTTTAGCTGCTCACTTTGTATGAGAATTAATAAGTTATAAATTATCATTAAGATCGGGATTTACGTTAAAACGGTGTCTTTGTGAACAAGAACCCGCTTTCACTCGCGGGCACACTCCTGTAACCTAAAATTGTCAGTAAAATCTCGCCACAGAATGGCACATTAATGCCACAGTGTGTTTCGTTTAGAAAGCCCCGGTCACTCTGACCAAAAAAGTAGCTACAATCTGTGCAGTACGATGTGCTTTCTCTCGATATGAGTTGTCAAATAGGACTCAGAGAGGGAAGCACCCCCACTCTGGAAGACAATAAACAGCTCTCACGATTAGTAAAGCCAGGACACACAGACCTGAGACTTAGGCGTCATGATGGTACGAGTTTTCACTGAGTACTGAAGTCTCAGAAGAATAGGTAAAGCAACTACTGCGACGCGCAGTCATCCTTTTCGGCCTTTGTGGACCACGTGAAGTGAACTTCTTCATCATGTTGTGTCCTTTCCTGATTTTCGGTCTTTCCGGTATTTGTTCAGAGTATTATTGTGGTCTTTTCTTCTTTCATCTGTCCATACATTGATGTGCTTTCCGTTATTTTCCTGAAAACCCCTGCATTTAGTAACCGTGCTTCGAAACGTTTGCCTGTTTATAATTTGTGCTTTTGTAACGTTGATTTCCGCTAAGTCCTTTTTTACTTCCCTCAACCAATTAATTTGCGATTTTGGGTTTTTTTGCCGGAATGGTCACATATTTTGTTAGTCAGTCTTTCGGGATTCATTCGAACCAAGTGACCATAAAACGAAATTTTCGTTTTCCTGGCAGCTTTTATTTCTCCTTCTCATCCACATACTCCCATCTTTTCTTGGACCGACCACCTTCTTGTAGTACCTACCTTTCCTCTTCCTTCCTCTTGAGTTTCTTCTTTTTTGTTGAGGTCGAAACATTCCGCTGCATAAAGGCACTTTAATTTCATGACAATATTGTAGTGTTGGCTTTTCGTTTTTACAAAGAGTAATTTTTTACTGCAAATATCCTTTCTTAGTTAATAAGCGATGTCCATTTCCTGGATTCTATTTTTATTTACTTCTTTATCCATCCGTTTAACTGTATCATTTCTCCTAACACTTAAACTTATTCTCTATGTTGATTCTATCCTAACTTGTGATTAAGAATTTAGAAGCATTTCTCATTATTGTTATGAAGTTTGAATTGCCGACAGAAATTTTTAATTCAGGGTTTTCCGTCGTCTCTTTCAACAGGTCGATTGGAGCAGTTGTATCGATGTTTTCGGAAAATATTGCTATGTCATCTGCAAAAGCTAGACATCTGACTCTCACGTTCGAGTTTTTATTGCCCAATGTGACTCCTCGTATTCCTTTTCCTTGAAGTCTAAGATTCCATTCGAGTATTGATTTTTCCAAAACAGAGTTGAAGAGCACTGAGGAGAGGCCATCATCAGTTTTTATTTCAAATGGTTCCGGAATTTCTCCACGGATTTTTTATTTTGGACACCTTGCTCTGATTAATTATTTCAAAAGCTTTATTGCTTGTGCATTCGAGAGCGTTTGTCTGACTATAGAGTTGTAGATTTTCTAGAATTTTAGAAAGGTTACCACGAGAAATTTGATTCTTAGACAATTGTTCCTTACAGTAAGATTGGTACTCATAATCTGTTCTACGAACCGCCTTGTGGTTTTGAATTTAGAAAAACATATGCAGGGTCTACTTTGTCAAAAATATTGATGGTTTCTCATAGTTGAGGAGTTTCTTAAAGTATTCTGCTGTTGTTGTTGTTGTTGTGGTCTTAAGTCCTGAGACTGGTTTGATGCAGCTCTCCATGCTAATCTATCCTGTTCAAGCTCCTTCATCTCCCAGTACCCACTGAAACCTACATCCTTCTGAATCTGCTTAGTGTATTCATCTATTGGTCTCCCTCTACGATTTTTACCCTCCACACTGCCCTCCAATGCTAAATTTTTGATCCCTTGATGCCTCAGGACATGTCCTACCAACTGATCCCTTCTTCTAGTCAAGTTGTGCCACAAACTTCTCTTCTCCCCAATCCTATTCAATACTTTCTCATTAGTTACGTGATCTACCCACCTAATCTTCAACATTCTTCTGTAGCACCACATTTCGAAAGCTTCTATTCTCTTCTTGTCCAAACTATTTATTCTCCATGTTTCACTTCCATACATGGGTACACTCCATACAAATACTTTCAGAAACGACTTCCTGACACTTAAATCTAAACTCGATGTTAACAAATTTCTCTTCTTCAGAAACGCTTTCCTTGCCATTGCCAGTCTACATTTTATATCCTCTCTACTTCGACCATCATCAGTTATTTTGCTCCCCAAATAGCAAAACTCCTTTACTACTTTAAGTGTCTCATTTCCTAATCTAATACCCTCAGCATCACCCGACTTAATTCGACTAAATTCCATTATCCTCGTTTTGCTTTTATTGATGTTCATCTTATATCCTCCTTTCAAGACACCATCCATTCCGTTCAACTGCTCTTCCAAGTCCTTTGCTGTCTCTGACAGAATTACAATGTCATCGGCGAACCTCAAAGTTTTTATTTCTTCTCCCTGGATTTTAATACCTACTCCGAATTTTTCTTTTGTTTCCATTACTGCTTGCTCAATATACAGACTGAATAGCATGCCCTTCGACTCTCGTAACAGCCATCTGGCTTCTGTACAAATTGTAAATAGCCTTTCGCTCCCTGTATTTTACCCCTGCCACCTTCAGAATTTCAAAGAGAGTATTCCAGTCAACATTGTCAAAAGCTTTCTCTAAGTCTACAAATGCTAGAAACGTAGGTTTGCCTTTCCTTAATCGTCCTTCTAAGATAAGTCGTATTCTGCTACAAGTCACAATTCTCTTTATTATTAATGCCTAGTTCCCATGGTGTTACGGACGCTTTTTCGGTCACTCGTTTCTATGTAGTTCAACTTCTGGAAGATTTCCTCGTTTCTTCGTAATTTCGTTACGTTACTCTTAAATGGCTCCTGTTGTAGCGTTGTGGAGTAAATTTTACCTTAACCGTTGTCAAGTAATGGCCCGTCTCAGTATACGGTGCTTTATTCACCTCGACGTTCATTATTCCTGAATTACTTATACAACTTCTAACTAACTGTGAATTCATTTGCGTGTTCAATTATTCGAATAATTCCTGGCGGATTTCTTCCTATTTTCTTGTACGCGACCTTAGCAAATTATGTGACCCATTATTGTAATTTTAGGTAGGTACTCGCCGATATGTAATCTCGTTGAGGGACAGCGTCTCTGAAAGGGTAGGGAGCTACTGGTGTTCTGGTGGCTTTGATTTTCCACAGGACGATAGACATGTGCCGGCAGGTGGTGTATCGACGGCAGTATGCCAACCCCTGGACGACGTGAGGTAAGTGTAGCGGCAGCCAGCGTTACTGCCTCAACCTTCGCGATCTGTCTCTTTTTCGTGTCTGTGTGAACTGATGTGCTGCAGTAGTATGCGTCAGAGGAAGAACATGCACTGGAATTATACGAATTGATCGATGCGAAAGGTGAAAACGCAAAGGCACGATGTGATATCACTGTAACGCGGTCAGAAGTACTGAACCTGCAGGCCAGTGAATTTATAGGAGGATTGGAACTATTTATTTGCAGCTCGTATAAAATAGATACGTGTTTCAAAGTTTTACTGAGCTGGAAAGCAGTCACCAGCATTGTGTATAACCCGTTGCCGGCGATGTGGAAGTCGTAGGATACTCTTAGCAGTGCCAGTTGTGTTGACAGTTCGAGCGGCGCGGTGTGGTAGTTCTGTCACATGCATTGCACTGCTGTCAATATCATTGCTCTAGAGTGGGAGAGAGGGAGAGAGAGAAAGGGCAAGCTGCAGAAGGCGAGCCGCGGGAACGGCAGCAATGGCCGCGGCGGGAACGGGCTCCCGGCGCACCCTGCAACCCGTCTGTGTGCGTCTGGAGTAAATTTTATACTCGAGTGTGAGAACGTCTTTTGAATGTATGCCTACCGTATATTTGAGACGGGGCGTGCATGGCGCCCAATATTTACCTTGTGGGATGAGCGCAAAGAGCCTAAAAACGTGATCCGGGTTGGAAGGCTAACCAGCCCTCCTAGAGAATCGGCGCGGTATGGTCAGTCGTATTGAAAGCGCCGCATAAATACTCTCGCCTGTCCGGGCGTGTTCCCGCAAATCACACCAGTCCTAAAGCAATTCCAGACGTACCAGACTGGTCGGGTCGCGTCATTAACGCTTACCCGATCGTTACACTATGAGCGTTACGAAAGTTGTGATGGCATGCACGAATCGATACTTACTAAAGGCAGATACAAAAATTATTAGCACAGTGATGCATGTAACAACGACATCGAACTAGATGTCATACGAAAGCTAAAGTACTCGGTCGTCACCGCTGACATCTTGTACTGTGCTCTCGAGTACAGTCAGTATTAAGTTTACTTTCATTACATGTGATTACCATCAACGCCTCTCACACACACAGAACACAGAAACCGTTGATGGCTGTAGAGTAACGAATCGATACGCCATTCACGCGAAATCACCGTGAGGATTGGGGCAATCGCCCCACCAGCGCACCGGTTGAACAGACCTATCTGGTAAAACGTGGCGTCCTGCTGCCCACTGTACGCCCTCGTCCGACGGGAATCGTCGACTTTTCGAGGCGTTTATCAAAGTGATGGGAGGCGTGATAACAGAGTGGAGAGGGGTTAGGACTGTGGAGCAGCTGCTCCACTGTCTCCGCCTGGTGTTGGCACAACATGTTTGTTACGACATTTGCGATGCGGGGACGTGTCAAACTGTGGCCAGCACAGAACTTGGAGCACTATTGCACAGTGGCTTTCAGCAGACATCCTGCCCCACACTCTTTATTCTCCGATAGATGTCTGTCGGCGTTCACCCATCAGCAGCCTAGAAATGAATAACAGTACTTCGCTCCTGTTTGGACGCATTCGGTAATAACGTCACCTTAGTTCACACTTGTCGGAAAGACACAAATGCCACGCCAATCCCTACTTATAGAGCCATACAGAGTCGCAGTACCTTGCAGCAACTTTTTGATCGCCTCTCGTGTATCCTGACCAGAGACTTTCTTCCAATGCATCGTACGTGTACAAGTACGTATTTAGTAGGTAATGGTGCTGCGGCGTCGTCCTTAACAGTGCGGCGTCGCAGGAGTAGGACCAGGCCGCCCCTGCAGCCACTCTGCGGCCGCCTCCGCCTCCTCCGCCTCCGCAGCAGCTGCCCGGCCCGCGCCGAGCCGCGGGGGCACGCGGGGTTTCGGAGCGACGCTTTACTGGCCAGGCAACCGTCGTTGTGGCCGGGTGGCGCCCGTGGAAAGAGCAAGATTCGCACGTAAAGCGAATTAAACTTCCTTCCACTAGTGTCTGCGTGTCACCAGCAGTCTCTTCTGATACTAAGACGAAGGAACATAGGGCTCACAGACAAGGTGGGAAATAATCTGCAGTTTCGTAGAGGGCTATCGACGTACCCCCTTCCTCGTTTAAGTTTTCAGACCACCTCTGTTACACATTCATATGGATGTATTGGACTGTGATGATCCTATGTGAGGAGTCAGTTGAAATGCAGTGCTACTAGCTTGGAAATTAGATTTGCGTCATGTGTAATGGTAGATTATATGTACAAAACCCTACGTCTGATTTACCGATACCACGGATTTTCTTTCCAGCAAAATTTTATCTGATGGTGCTGTCTGCACGCTGGAATCAAATCTTTCCCAGTGGTTTGGCAGACGCAATTAATTCGACCACACACTTGCACTGGATCCTACTGAAGACCTATGATGCAACGTGCGTGCAAGCACGTGGGGAGCTTCCCATATTGGTACGAGGACTGTGTACGGGAGTGCACATTGCAGTCCTGGCCGTCTGTGAATCACGACTTCTCTATGCAAGAGTGTCATTTCCCATTAGATGCTTTCAGGCAGCCCACGAGTACGTAGTATCCCTCCTACATGGCACTGTGTGGCAGCAGTTCTGCTACGATATATTCTTCAGGGTCAGTATAAGCCTGGACACCGAGGTATTATGACTGCAGTCTAGAGCAGAACCACCGGCAATGCTTGTACAGGACGGTATCCTGGGGAAGAGGCACGTCTACAGGCTGAGGCACGTTTACGATCGGGTGGTCGCCCGACACGGATTTTGCTGCAGCTCACATGGAAAGAGCATCCTTCTGCCTCTCCAGACATGTCGCAAAACCACATCTTTAGGACCACGTGCAGAACGTTTCGTTCTAAGGAATACGTTTAACGATTTGTAGGTGGGAAGATAAGTATATTATTCGCTGTCAGAGAAGTGTCCTGTTATTTGCGTAGATCTTGAAGTCACCCAAGAGTTGACCAGTCCGTCTGATTAGAAAGTGATACGTTTGCGAGTGGACAAGCTGAGGAATGTCTCTGAACCACTTTCAAAGCAACCACTTGTGCGCGAAGACAGGAAGCGCTGCTGCTGCAAGGCCGTCAACAGCCAGAATACTTCGATCTCGGAACTACACTAACGATTTGCAGGTGGTCTTTGTATGAAGACAGCAGGAACTTCTTACTTTATTTGTATTTCGTGTGGTTGGAACCACTTAAGAGTGCACTTGTCCTTCCAGGAAGCACTTCTTTCACTGTTAGTGACGTGTGGAATTTTAGGTGGTAGGCGACGGGCAGTGTGAGCTGCTTCTGCAGATCAACAAAGGCTGTCGGGATGACCCAGCAGCGAGTGCGGCACGAAGCAAGCAGCCGCAGTGTGCAGCCCTGAAAAGGACGGTCGTCGCGGCTTGCGGGAACAAAGCCGGCCAGGCCGCAGATCCCCGAGTACACCTGTCGCATACAGCCGGCCACCGATGGATGCTTCTGGCACGTAGTGTCACACAGTATATCCGATGTAGTAGCTTGCCCGGCTGGTACATGGCGCAAATGCGAGGCACCCGCAACTTCAGGCTACCGACCCTGGCAGTCAGTGAACGGGCAAGCTGTTCACTCCACTCTGCTGTCTCCCACACACTGTGCGATTGTTACGTGATCTATCTGCGTTTGTTTTCAGTAGCGACGTTATTTTTTAGTAAGTTTGTCTTAATGTTGTACGTCGATATTTTTCTCGAAGTTTAGAGAGAATTTTTCCAAATTTTGACACAGTATTCACTGCCAAATTTTCAAACTACGGTGTGTATTGGATCTTTGTAAGGTCTGTAGGCGAAGTTCAGGAGTGTCTAGGCGAAGCATTTTATGATCGATAGCTGAGTCGTGGTATCGTTCCTTTCAGTAATTCACGATCTTTGTAAAATATTTAGCATTGTGTATTGGATTTTTATATTACCTATAGCTGTGCATATATATGTTTATGGTTTTTAACTGTTCTATATTGATGATCTGTATCGGTGTGAATGTGTAATTTGGGCATTTATTTGTTGGATACCGTCCAACAGAGTAATACCTTTCGTAGTGTCATAAAAGAGAAAAAAACGTTTTCCCACAACTTCAAGCAACGTGTAAAGTGGTATGGCAGAAAACCAGAGATTAGTAGTTGTCCAACCACGGACTTATTTCATTCCATCGCAGTCAATGCCTTTCCTGATACATCTGGTGAAGGAATGAGTATTCCGAAATCGGTCACATAGGCTGCATGAACAATCACAGGCTGCGTGAATAATCACCATAACAACCTGCAACCTTAGGAATGGTGAAATGAGAAAGAAAATTTTGAAAAGTCGGAAACTCAAATTGCGTTGATATCGAAGAAAGTGTTTGATCTCCTAGATGGAAAGAACTATCGAAGATATAGTGGAAAATAGGATATCCAAGAAACTTGATCCAAGTGATTCTGAGCATCATCAGAACTAATGCGAAGCTGTCACCATCAGAGATACACATCAAGTGGCTAAAACACACACATCAAAAAAAGTTTTGCAGCACCTCAATTCCGAGAGTTCCGGAACCTGTACAGAAAATTGGAATAGAGATCAATATAAACATCATTTCCGCCACTTTTTATTGCTCATGAAAACCACACATTGCATGTTGTAGCACCGTACAAAAATGGTTCAAATGGCTCTGAGCACTATGGGACTCAACTGCTGAGGTCATTAGTCCCCTAGAACTTAGAACTAGTTAAACGTAACTAACCTAAGGAACATCACACACATCCATGCCCGAGGCAGGATTCGAACCTGCGACAATAGCGGTCTCGCGGTTCCAGACTGCAGCGCCTATAACCGCACGGCCACTTCGGCACCGAACAGCGAGACCTTCAGAGGTGATGGTCCAGACTGCTGTACACTAGAGATGGGCAAAACTGTTCTTTTCAGAGATTGGATCAGAACTGTTCACTCCCTGAAATGAATTAGCTCTTTTTCATGACTCACCACTCATTTACAATAGAAAATAAATGGAAGGCACATTGCCCTTTAAACTTGGTTTATTCCAGTACTATACCTGTATTTTGATCTTATTTGATCCTATTTTGAAGTAACACAGATAATGAGTAAGAATTTTGTATTGTTTATTGAAATTTCCACGATATGACAAAGTTTTTGATTATTGATTTATTTTGCACTATCGTGGTTTTTTGGGTGATCGGAAAATGTTGTAACTTGAGATTTACATTAACAATATATTTGGCTATAACGTATTAAAATTTCATTAACCTCATACAAATACATCGCAAGCCATATATTTTTAAAGTGAACGTTTCCTTCCGAAGACGCCTAAAATCGCAAAATCCGTACCAGAATAAGAAAAAAAAATATAAATTTGACTGTAAAACGAAAGTGCTGCATATAGCCTTACGCAGAATAAAACAAGGAAAATATTGGTGTATCACATTTTGCGATACGTTTATCGGTTCGCTCGTAATTAAAGCGTGAATTCGAGTGTCCATAATAAAAATCCTATAGTAAGAGGAGTCATCAGGAACCTAATTTAATCAGTTTAAACAAATAAAAATAAAATAAAAACAAATGATGTATACATAACATAATAATGTAATATACATAGCGGTATTACTACGAAGAACAATATCCAGTGGGGACGAACTCCGATGCAGAGGCGCTGAGTCGAGCAGGTCGAGCCGCGAGCTGTATTACTGCGTGAGCTGAGACCGCAGAGACCACAGTGACACCTGAGTCGCTTTGCTCGACGCTCTGGCTAGAGTCGAGACGGTGGGGCAAGCGTTGAGCGGGCGAGTTCCGAGGGAGGGGGTAGCGGTGAACTCACCCGCTCCGAGACAAATAGTTCGTTCCCTTGCGAGCGGGTTTTTGCAAGTAGTTCCTATGTTATCCGCTAGGTGGCTCTCTGTCCTGTTGCTCGCATCAACTGCCCAGAGGGCAGGACGTGCGACTGAAACGATCGCCGACAGAGTGCGATGCGAAGTTACGCTGCGCCAGACACTGCGCGGCAGACGACGCACAGAGACGCCACGGCATATGTGCAACACAAAATCCAATGGGGCACTGCACAATGCAGGCAGCCAAGGTAGAAGCAGGGCAGAGGCCGGCGCTGGCTGTGTTGTGTGGCGTACACTGTGCTGTGACCAGCAGAGGCGCTGCTGATATGCTCCGTCTCTCTCTCTCTCTCTCTCTCTCTCTCTCTCTCTCTCTGCCGTGGGAAACGTTTGGAGCTACCGTTCTTTTTTTCTGAATCACTGATTGTTCACTCCTTTGAAAGATTGAACTCTATGAATTAGTTCAAGAGCGGATCCCCCATCTCTACTGTACACACCAGTACCTCTAATACCCTGTATCACATCGTCTTACATGCCTGTATTCGTCGTAGCATACAATCCACAAGTCCATCAAGGCACTGTTGGTGGTCCACAAACGGCCTTTTTCAATCCATCCCATGCATATTCGATAACGTTCATGTTTGGAGAACATGCTGGCCACTTTAGTCAAGCGATGTCGTTATCCTGAAGGAAGTCATTCACAAGATGTGCACGATGATGGCGCAAATTGTCGTCCGTGAAGACGAATGTGTCGCCAATATCCTGCCGATAAGGTTGCACTGTCGGTCGGAGGATGGCATTCACGTGTCGTACAGCCGTTACGGCGCCTCCACGACCACCTGCGGCGTACGTCAGCCCCACATAATGCCACCCCAAAACAGCAAGGAACCTCGACCCTGCTGCACTCGCTGGACAGTGTGTCTAAGGCGTTCTGCCTGACCGTGTTGTCTCCAAACACGTCTCCGACGATTGTCACACTCATCGGTGAAGAGAACGTGATGCCAATCCTGAGCGATCCATTCGGCATGATGTTGGACCCATGTCTATCGCACTGCTGGTGTCGTGGTTACAAAGATGGAAATCGTCATGGACATCGGGAGTGAAGTTGCGCATCGTGCAGCCTACTGTGCACAGTTTGAGTCGTAACACGGCGTCCTGTGGCTGCACGAAAAGCATTATTCAACATGGTGACGCTGCTGTCAGGGTTCCTCCGAGCCATAATCTGAAGGTATCGTTCGTCCACTGCAGTAGTAGCCCTTGGGCGGCCTGAGCGAGGCATGTCATCGACATCTCCTGTCGCTCTGTATCTCCTCCATGTTCGAACAACATGGCTTTGGTTCACTCCGGGACGCCTGGACACTTCCCTTGTTGAGAGCCCTTCCTGGCACAAACAAACAATGCGGACGCGATCGAACCGCGCTATTGACAGTCTAGGCGAGGTTGAGCTATAGGCAACAAGAGCCATGTACCTCGATCCTGGTGGAATGACTGAAGTGATCGACTGTCAGACCCCCTCCGTATACCAGACGCTGCTCGCGCATGGTTGTTTACATCTTTGAGCGGGTTTAGTGACATCCCTGATCAGTCAAACGGACTGTGTGATAAAATATCCAGGGTCAACGTCTATATTCAGGTGTTCTGGGAAGCTGGGTGATGCAAAACTGTTTTTGATGTGTGTGTTATGACAATGTGTTTAACTGTCCATCGCTGAGCGCAACACGGCTGAAATTGTGTAAGGTGGATTCGACAAACCCTTGCTTACGTTTTCCGAAATGCTTCTCATACGTCACGCAGTTCCCCTAAATTATGAGGTGGTGTTTTGTGGGCGCTCAGCTGCCGCCCGACTGCGCCGCAGCAGCGTCCCATTGGGTTCAGACAAGGTGAATTTAGCTGGCAGATATCAGTGTGAGTTCACTTTAGAATGATTCTGACCACTTGACGTTATTCAGCTGGAGGAAATAATGGCTGTGTGGAAGACTGGAAGCATGCAGGGATCAGCTGGTCCACTGTTATCATAGAGCATTTGATTACTACCACAGGTCCTACGTGAGTGCAGGTAAATGTCCGTCCATTGCAATTTATGCCTGCACCATTCACGAGATTCATCCGACCAGGTGACACGTTTCCGTTGATGACAACCTGGTTTTGGTGATCCCATCCTCGCTGCACTCTTCACTGATGATGTCGTTGTGTCAGTGTGGACACACGTGCAGTGGTGGGCTGGTGGTGGTGCACGCACTGTGCCCCACCCTAGCGCCACCTCTCAGCTAGAACATTCTTACTATTACAGCGGTATTATGAAGACGAGACTATCACCTTAGATGATGCGTGTATTTTACGTAAGTGTCGTATTAATGCAATACTATGGAGGAGCCAACAAGCATCTATGTGCATGTTTGAGAAAATTATTATTCTGTGTTACTTATTTTAGTGTGTATTATCGGTGCATTTGTTTGAAAATATCACATTACGCTACTTATCAGTCATTTAAAATATCGTGTTTATTCATAAACCTTAAAATGGGGACGCGGGGTATCTGGAGAAAGTAATCACTAGACGTTACACCAAACAGCAGGGGGAGGTAGGCGTGCGTACTGAAAAATGTCACGATGTGCTTATGATATATATCACTTTAATATGCACTGCGCCATTTGTTTAGCTTTTATAGCAATAGAAGGCGGTCACACTATGGTGTGCCTACAGAGGCTGTCTCGCGCCAGGCGTTAGACGTGAAGCAACAAGCCAGGCAGCAGCCAGGCGTCACACCTAGGCTGCAGGCGCCACGCGTGGTGTGCTAAGCGCGCTGTCTGGCGCCGCACGGTCGGCTCTAGAGTCAGAGTGCACCAGCTTGCTTACGAAAGATACCATCACGTAGCCGGCCGCTGAGGCCGAGCGATTCTAGGCGCTCGAGCCCGGAACCGCGCGACTGCTACGGTCGCAGGTTCGAATCCTGCCTCGGGCATGGCTGTGTGTGATGTCCTTAGGTTAGTTAGGTTGAAGTTGTTCTAAGACTAGGGGACTGATGACTTCAGATGTTAAGTCCCATAGTGCTTAGAGCCATTTGAACCATCACGTATTTCATAAATAAATTGGTGTTTCTCTTTTTAGCAGAACTTCGTATTTATTTATTCACTCCCTATTTTTCACCTCCTTATTCGCCAGCTTCACGTGTCGTCTGAAGAGCAGGAGAAATAATATTTTGGACACCATCAACACAATGACGAAAGCGCCAGCAGTCGACTGCTAGTCGCATCCACGGCTCCCTGCGAGCCTCTCTCTACACTCAAAACCTCCAATCGCTTAGTACGTAAACTGATGTGGCCCGGAAACTAAACTCGCTCGCTGGCGTTCATGTCTCCACTGAAAGTGGCACAGCTGCGAACCGCAGGACCCGCCTGTCCTCTGGACGCACCAGTCGGTCGCCCCTCAGGTTCTCGGACGCGACTCATACCGAGACGAGTCTTGCAGACCTCGCCCGCCTCTCTGATCGCACCGGCAACCCGCAGCAGGCACGGTGCTGTTGCCCCGAGTCGTCGCTTCACCACCAGTTCCACACCAGCTGCACGTGGTGCGGCAGCGTGCGTTTTCATTGCAGTTCACGACAGTTGCAGAACAATGGATGCCAGATTCGTAGTCTTAGGGACGAGTGATGGCTCCTGATCACGCCACGTGGTCGATTTCCACAGAAATACAACACAAATCTCGACAAGATTTTTTTTGCCTTGACTCTTTTTGGTCACACCAGGATCAGCAGTTTCACAGAAATACGCGTGTTAGCATGCGTTCTGTAGAAAAAATGATAATAATACTCTGGCCAACCAGCTAGGACTGCTAGGTGATGTCCTGACGAATGCATCCTACAAACAGAAGGGAATACAACAGTGCGATTATCGTACGAGTCCATACCTACAGAAGCATGTCGACATTAATGGATCGTTTCTGGAGCTGACTTTCTGAACCTCCTGCACGCATTGGCGGAACTTTTCCGGCGTCATTACGACCACACAGTGGGAATTAACGGACTTTCAACGTGGAATGGTAGCTGGGGCTAGACGCACGGGGCATTCTATTTCGCAAACAGTTAGCGAGTTCGATATTCCGAGATCCGCAGTGCCCACCAAGTGCCGAAAATACCAAACCTCAAGCAGTAGCGCTCACCACGGGCAGTGCAGTGCCCGAGACGGCCTTCACTTAATGACCGAGAGCAGTTGCGTTTGCATAGAGTTGTCAGTGCTAACAAACAAGCAACACTGTGTGAAGTAACTCCAGAAATCAACGTGGCACGTACGACAGACATATCCTTCAGCACATTGCAGCGAAATTTGCTGTTAATGGGGTACGCAGCAAACAACAGACGAGAGTGCCTTAGTATTGGGGCAACACCATATGAGTCCACTCTACATTGTTGCCACATGTATCCATAATGGCGGGGGAAGACGTCATCAAAGATGGCGTCGTGTAGACTTGGCAACAGCGCATGACGACATCCAAGACAGCGGCCATGACGTCATTCAAGATGGCGCCAAGTCTGAATTTTGAAGGAAAGATAGGTCACTTGCGGTTTCGCTGCTGGTGCGAAAGAAAGGA
Source organism: Schistocerca cancellata (assembly GCF_023864275.1). Classification (NCBI taxonomy): domain Eukaryota; kingdom Metazoa; phylum Arthropoda; class Insecta; order Orthoptera; family Acrididae; genus Schistocerca; species Schistocerca cancellata. The sequence goes on from NC_064626.1 coordinate 9,371,596, forward strand.
CACTTGTACTAACCCGACATCCTCCTAAGGATTCGTGGGAAAAAAGAGCTTTTCTTTATTATTTAACCAATTTCAAGCAGATGTGTTCGCCACAGGGTCTGGACTTGAACTGGCTTAGTTCAGATCACCACCGGCAGAGGGTGCTCTCATGTCGTCACGTGATGATGCAAGTACCATTACTCAAGATGACTACATACATTTTCTTAACCACGTGCTCTAGGACACACGGCCACTGCACGATTCCATTACCTAATCCAAGATCGTCTGCTCTCTCTCTCTCTTGTGCATTCATAACGGCATACACGTCGCGTCTGCGACCCACGAGTGCGCGACCGCTGATGAAACAGCCTGAAGCCAGCACACTCGTACCTGCACCACAGATAGTCTTCTCCAAATATGTTAACTATTGTGACACCACATAGAGCATCTAATGTATCAATTAGCTAAGTACTTAATTCCAATTCAATTTTAATTATATTCCATAAATTAATCTACGATTTCGATATTCAATTATGAAATGAGAATTTTCACATTTTCCCACTAGGCGCGCAATGTTCATTCATTCATGATATAACAAACCCTCTCTCACCATCCCTAGAATACTGCACTCCTATTGGCTACTGCATTAGTCACGTGATTCTACGTCATAGAACCCCAGATGGAGATCTGTAGGGGAAAAATGGCACGAAAATAACTCAGGTTGCGCTGGGCTGCTGGGGAGATTAAAGGAGTACACTATATTTACTTTTGAACATTTTATTTATCACACTGATACAAAAGACATCCTTGGGGCCATTTCACACAGCATACAGACCTGTAAACTACTTCTAATAACGATCTCCAGACGTGCAAACCACTACTAATTTTCCGAAATAATTTCATTACACATATGCAAACTCTACCTAAATTACGCAGCACAGGGATGTGTAGACACGCTCAGTACTTGTGAACTGTACAAATAACGCATAGCACAGCCTACACACCTGCTCGCAAATAATGCAATCGACACGCGGAAGCACAATCTCACAACCCCTGTCCAATAGGGCGCACCGGCTACCCCAAAGAAGTGGGGCGGCCGTCAGCTGTCAAAATGCACACAGGTGCTCTCAACGGCCACATATATTTTCATACTTAACACCAGAGAAATTCGTGGTCACCTAGACGCCAATGATGACGCGATCGGACAGGAGCAAACACTTATTTACCGAGCTTGGACGCTCCAAGCTCAGCCGCATTCTTACCTCACATTGCTTTTTTTTTAAAAAAAAATAAGACCCAAGTCGACCTCTTGGGAATTGTATAGTGTCCCAGAAATAGTTAACTTTCGCTTTCTAAATATCTCAGCTTGCATGCATCAAAATTCTTATCCTAACAGAATGTGTTTACGAAAATAGCATCGAATGCAGTCTTCCTCACGGGCCTAATGTGGTCCCCAGACCATCATGTGTTACCATCCATGCTTCCAACATACGCAAATGTTCCCTCCGCTATATAGAGCCTCCTATATCCCAGCACAAACGATGTGAATAAATCGAACATTCTGATTGGCTGTTATCGAATTTACCCACCAAATTACTGATACCACCAATATCGAAGCACTGTCCTTCTTTATCTTTTCCTTCTGCAGACGAGAATTTCAGCCAATATTTTACACAGATCGTCATATTGCACTGACAACTAAATCATGCAAACTACCATACATATCGGCAAAGACCGGAAGACTCTTGTCATAGGACACACTCATCCTCTATAGTCATGCCATAACATGAATCAATCAACGCAATACATACACATGTTACACAAAGTAAGCCACAGTAACTTTACAATACAGTATATACACACTTTACACAAACACTTCAGTTATCTTTTATATCTGTACAGCACCCGAACCTCCTTTTCTTCATATTGACGACCGTGTATTATCTTGCAGATTATCATCCTTGCAAAATCCATAATTCTTCGAGCAATTCTTCAAACACAATGTGTACTCCGAGATGATGCACCTCACATGCGTGCGTTTGACAAGAAGCTCCATAAAATGATGACGTCTGTCCAACGTAACTGGCTGCTTCACCAAGTTTGACAGTAACCTATCACCGAGTCCAATAATGTTATCTGACAGGAAATGATTGTATGGAACTATTTTTGATGATTTTGATGACTGTTCTTCCTTACACAAAGCTGACAGTTCGGTAGTGTTTTGTAAGGCGTGAGGATGTGCTTCTGCAGTATTGCAGTTGTTGGAGAGAAGTACATCCTTCTTCCGAGCCAGGTATACAACTCTGCGGCCATTCTCCATGCAATATGACTCGCGAAACTCTTACGAGACAAATTAGTGGATGGGTGTCAGTGCTCGCTCTTGATGCTCTTGATTGTCTCCAAGTTCCAAAAACGCGCACTGCCTCGTCAGTCACCTCACTGCAGCTACCCTGAATGCAGTTGGTTGTCTTTTGAGCAGCAGTACCAGTTCTGTTTCCACTAACAATATAAGCGGAGATTGTCGGAAGGAGGACCAATGAACGTGATAACTGACTGTTCCAAGATCAGAATTTTCCAATAATAATCTTCTCCAATCAGGACTTTAGTAGGTGGATGTTCAGTGTCTCCTCTAGGATCTGCCAGCTGTGTATAGTCCTTCACGACAATTTCTCCCACATCTTGTGGTACTGTCGGCTGATGAAAGAATTTATTGCTGCTTTCTAAAGCGGTAATTGATACACAGGCGTCGGCTGGGTGTACCTATCAAAATGAGTCTTTCTTTGTGAGAGGTACGAAGCACAGGACAACTCTTCAGACGTCATTGTCTCCGTAGTTGTGGTCCAGTGAATGATGGACAATAGCTGCCCGAGTGCCTTTGTATAGGACACACCATATGAGTTTACTCCCTCCAGTTGGTCCCACGACAGTCACACGAGCAGATGTAAATATCTGAGACTGCAAGTCCTCGTTTCAGTCGTGTTCACTCTCGTGAGGTGGCTGTTACAAATGGAAACGTGGTGCTCATCCTTACATTTTGCACACGATTCTTTCCCGGTTTCAAACACTGATGTTTATTACGGCCACGTCTGAGGTACACCGAGCAGCGGTTCATTTTCCCCTGGGTACCTGTGAGTTGCCAACCTCTCGACAGTACGGGCCCCAGTGCTCTGTTTCTTCGCAGTACACACACAAAGGTCGTGAATTTTGTTATCTCTTGTTCTCGTAGCCCTTTAACTGTCACAAGAACGACAGATGCGGAGCGTTATCTCGACGTATCTTGCGTGATAATGTGTCAACTGCACAATATTCCTCGGCCAGCGACAAGTACGCAAGAAGCAGCGGCATATACAAACAGAATCAATCAGTAGCGTCCGGGAGTGGAGTACAGCAAATTCCGCGACTTATCTGCGCGAGCTGAACGTTGCAGAGGGTTGGCTCGATCGTATGTCGAGATTCAAGTTGCTCACTTCCAGCATTTCAAAGAAATTCGACACAGCTGTTTCAGCAAACATATTTACTCGCAGCTTCCATTACAGTTTCAGCCACAATTACAAACACGTGCTGTAGAGGGCAGTATAGTCTACAGTCTTTTGTACAACACCAACAGGTGTTATTCCCCAACAGATGGATAGTCATGTCGATTCTGTGATAACTCTAGATGTGTGAACGTAAGTTAAGGATGTCAATAACTAAACTCATGACTTTTCTAGGACAGGAATGAGTATGATCAAAAATCTGTTTCGGTGGTAAAACGTGGGAGCAAGTGTAACATCAGAAATAAAGATCCACAGATATGTAGAAGGTGTCAGGGACAACCATAATAGGATAAAATTTACTGTAATAGAGGCGCACAGAAGTAAATCAAAGAAAAGAGGGATAGCAAAGTAAACTTTACTAAATAATCCTGTGTGCAGAGGGTCAGAGGGCAGACCGTGGACGAGGTGGTGAAACCAGAAGAGGCTTTTCTTAGCATACACTTGGAAGATGAGGACTGCCGGCCGGTGTGGCAGAGCGGTTCAGTCTGGATCCGCGCGACCGCTACGGTCGCAGGTTCGAATCCTGCCTCGGGCATGGATGTGTGTGATGTCCTTAGGTTAGTTAGGTTTAAGTAGTTCTAAGTTCCCATAGTGCTGAGAGCCATTTGAACCATTTTTGAAGATGAGGACGGAAAAAAATTAGCAAATTTCCCGTGGGAGTGTTACTGTTTGAAATTTCCTTACAGTATCCAGAATGCGGACAGAGACTCGAACTTGGGACCTTTGTCTTTCTCGGGCAAGTGCTCTATCAACTGAGCTACCCAAGCACGACTCACGCCCTTCCTCACAGCTTTACCTCTGCCAGTACCTCGTCTCCTACCTTCCAAACTTTACAGAAGCTCTCGTGCGAACCTTGCAGAACTAGCACTCCTGAAAGAAAGGATATTGCGGAGGCATCGCTTGGCCACAGCCTGGGGGATGTTTCCAGAGTGAGATTTTCACTCTGCAGCGGAGTGTGCGCTGAAATGAAAATTCCTGGCAGATTAAAACTGTGTGCCGGACCGAGACTCGAATTCGGGACCTTTGCCTCTCCTCCAAAGGAGAGCTTCTGTAAAGTTTGGAAGGTAGGAGACGAAGTACTGGCAGAAGTAAAGCTGTGAGGACGGGGCGTGAGTCGTACTTGGGTAGCTCAGCTGGTAGAGCACTTGCCCGCGAAAGGTAAAGGTCCCGAGTTCGAGTCTCGGTCTGGCACACAGTTTTAATCTGCCAGGACGTTTCCTTACAGTACTCAGCACATTGCTTACTCTTAGAGACCCCGGGCAGCTGGCGACAGGCGGGCAGCGCGTAGTCCAGTAAGCGTTTGCTTCGAGGCAACAGAGGCGGACGGCCACCTCGCCGCTGAAACAATGCAGACCTGTGTGGCCGAGCCGGCGGATGTGTGAGAGCGGGGCCGTGGGCCGTGTGCCGGCGCCGGGGCCGACGCGTTTCAAAATAAGCGCGGGCCGGCACTTGCGCAGGAGCGGCTAAAATAAGCGCCGTGCACGCCCGCGGCAACACCTCACTGCCTAACCGCCGCAGCGCCTGCTCTGCCACGAAACGTGCGTCGGCAGACAGCGGGCAGTTTGTGAGTTATATGTGCGCGGCCGTTCTCGTAGGTTCACTGTCTACAGAAGCTTGTTTGCCGATTGTAGCTGCTATCACCGGCGTAATGTAGACGAAAATCGCGAGCTGTGCCGACGTCCTTCCACCGTTCACAATGAAACTTGGTGTTTCCAGCGAATAAAAACACGCCGGTGAACAATGTTAGTTAAAACGGAAATAGTAAAGCTGCATTGTGCAAACTAGCAAATATGCTTCTTCAGCCGTGTTGTGGTACTAGTAATGTCCAGTGAGTAATATTTCGAGAACTGTAAGTGTCGCAATTATAATTTTTATGTTCAAATAAAAGATCAAAAATACTATATTATTATAGTTACACCCTCTTAACTGTCGTGCACCTATAAATGCTGACAGCAGAAGAAATCTCGAGAAAATAAATCAATTCGCGGATCTTTTGGAATCTGAAATTTCTATGGTACCTAAAAAGAACGTTAAAATACTTCTTGGTGACTTCAATGCGCAAATTGGGAGGGAAAAAACAAAAAAGGCGAATAAGAAAGTGATCAGTTACAACACCACTACAGCTAACATTACAAAAGAAAATATAGAAAAATTTAGAGGAAAAATTGAGACAAGTACAGAAGGTGATTGGCTTGAACTCCAAATGCAAATAACTCAAACAGCAGAGAAAACTTTAGCATTGGCCGAGAATAAAAAGGACGCTAGGTGGAATGACGAGTGTGAAGAAGCGCTAATACAAAATCAAAAATGGAGAAAATGGAGATGTTCGCAAAAATGCATAAAAATAATCCATAAAGAAACTTTGAAAATTCTCAGCTTATTGAAATAGCAGAAAATTTCACCAAAAATAAAACTAGAAATTTTTACCAAACCTTTAAACACATATTTAATGTACACTCCTGGAAATTGAAATAAGAACACCGTGAATTCATTGTCCCAGGAAGGGGAAACTTTATTGACACATTCCTGGGGTCAGATACATCACATGATCACACTGACAGAACCACAGGCACATAGACACAGGCAACAGAGCATGCACAATGTCGGCACTAGTACAGTGTATATCCACCTTTCGCAGCAATGCAGGCTGCTATTCTCCCATGGAGACGATCGTAGAGATGCTGGATGTAGTCCTGTGAAACGGCTTGCCATGCCATTTCCACCTGGCGCCTCAGTTGGACCAGCGTTCGTGCTGGACGTGCAGACCGCGTGAGACGACGCTTCATCCAGTCCCAAACATGCTCAATGGGGGACAGATCCGGAGATCTTGCTGGCCAGGGTAGTTGACTTACACCTTCTAGAGCACGTTGGGTGGCACGGGATACATGCGGACGTGCATTGTCCTGTTGGAACAGCAAGTTCCCTTGCCGGTCTAGGAATGGTAGAACGATGGGTTCGATGACGGTTTGGATGTACCGTGCACTATTCAGTGTCCCCTCGACGATCACCAGTGGTGTACGGCCAGTGTAGGAGATCGCTCCCCACACCATGATGCCGGGTGTTGGCCCTGTGTGCCTCGGTCGTATGCAGTCCTGATTGTGGCGCTCACCTGCACGGCGCCAAACATTATGTCGATAGCTACATAGGAGTGTGACTTCTGCAGGTGGCATACAAAATATTACCAAAGATTCTCCTGAACAGAGTGGTAGACACTTTAGACAAACAAATGGGAGATTATCAGGGTGGTTTTGGAAAGGGAAGATCCTGTGCAGAACGAATTTTTAACTTTAAGTCAACAATTCGCCGTAGAATGTTAACGAGAAAACCATTAAAAGTGTCATTTATTGATTTAAAGAAAGCATTTGATTTTATAGACAAGAAACAACAGATAAGGTTATTAGAGAATTTGGTGTTAAACAAAATTAGCAAATATAATTGGTGAAACACTAACAGGTACAATAACTTTAGCCAAATTTATGGGAAAGTATCTCAGCCATTTGAAATAACAACTGGTGTTAGACAAGGCGATGGTTTACCACGTTTACTGTTCAATTGTGTTCTAGAAAAAATTGTAAAGATATGGAATTGAGAGCTAAAAAATCACAAAATTGAACCAATAACTCTGTGAAGGAAAACAAATGGAATTAAGGTAAACTGATTGGCTTTTGCGGATGATTTTGCAATACTTTCAGAAAACCTGAAAGAAGAGGTTATTCAAATAAACTTTCCGGAAAAAAAAGCAAACAGAACTGGTCTCGAAAATTTAAGATGAAAAAACAAAATTCATGAGAATTATAAAAAAAATGCGCCAAAATTCATAGAAACACAAATGGGTAAAATAGAGCTAGTAAATAAATTTATATATGTTGGAGAAACTAGACAACAGAATGGACTAGAAAAATCTGAAATAGCTGTAAGAATTAACAAAATGGAAAGCGCATGTGGTTTGACCAAAAATATTTACAATAAGAAATGTATATCTAGAAAAACAAAGCAAAAACACTACAGCACAGTGGTACGACCAGAATGTTTATATGGATGTGAATGCCTAGCGATGAACTATAAGATGAACAGAGTAGAGGTACTGGAAAGATGGATTATTAGAAAAGTAATGGGTGCAATAAAAACTGCAGATGATTGGAAAATGAGAGGTAATGAGGAGATCCACAAAAAAATAGAGAAAATATCTGAAGTAATGGCCAAACGATGATTAAACTTTTTCGGACACTACCGAATGGATGGAACAAATACTCCTACATTTAGAAGAAATCGGCAATAGCATGGATTACAGAAGTAAGAAAAGACATAGAAAGAGAGAACATCAAAGAATCAGAAATAGCGGAAAGAAACCGTTTTAAAAATAAAATACTAAATTTGGAAGGCTTTCAAAGCAGAAGAAATAAAAAGTCAGGAACAACACGGACAGATGAAAGGACGAGATTTCATGGGAGAAAATGAGGGAATACTGGAAAAATAGGAAACAACAACGTAGGAAGAAGAGAAAGTGAAGCAGTGAACGTGATCGTAGTGGGTCAATACGACTGTCCGCCGCGACACGCGGTGGTTCTCCTGGCCGGACGACGGCCGCTGCCCACCGTAGCGCGCAGCGGCAGGGCTGGCTGGCTAACTCGCCATCACTGTTGCTGCTCGACCCGACCTTCCTGGCCTGGACCTCATTGTGGAACTTTTCCTGATGCGTCGCCACATGTGAAAGCCGATATTCAATACAAGTGTGCCCTGTTCTGCCGGTTGCAGTGGTTAATATTCTGGGTCTCGCCCCCTCGCTACAATTGTGGTGCGGCCCATCCCACGCGAAGCTCACACGGATCCATGTTCAGACTGACTGCCGCCGTCGCGCACTCCGCCGCCGCCGCTCGCCTCGAATCGACCGCCGCCGAGCACTCTCCCAACTGCTGTGTGTTTTCCCCCTCACTCCGATGCAAACGCGTTACACTCACTAGTAACCAGCGGCCGGCGACCGCAGGCCTCCGTATTTAATGCAGGACTCGCCGAGACAACTTTCGCCAACTTTCGCGAGGCCTCGTGAGCTCCGTGAAATGCTCGCGGTGATGAGCGGACTCCAGCTCCAGCTCCAGCTCCAGCTGCTGCACCATTCGGAACTGCCTGGCGGACTGGCGAATCGTGACTGCCTACGCTACGTGTACATCACTGTCGAGTGCGTGGCAGAGGGCAGTTTCTTCTCGTTTATTTCGGGGACGGAGCGTGGGAAAAATGATTCCTTCTGTGTCTCTGTTCGACTTTTTAACTGCCTGATATCATCTCCACGATCTGTAGGGGATTCACACACCGTCCGTTCAAAAACTTCTGAGAACGATTTTATTTCTGGCGTAGAAGTGACGCCAGTGCAAAAGTATGGTGGTAGCTTGAACGACGAACTGTAAGCAACTGATGTGGATTCGACCAGGTGTAACAGGGAGATTTTCTGACAAGGGAACCTCCCCATCGCACCCCCCTCAGATTTAGTTATAAGTTGGCACAGTGGATAGGCCTTGAAAAACTTGACACACATCTATCGAGGAAACAGGAAAAAGTTGTGTGGAACTATGAAAAAAATAAGCAAAATATACAAACTGAATAGTCCATGCGCAAGATAGGCACCATCAAGGATAGTTTGAGCACAGGAGCGGCTTGGTTAGCGTGAGCAGCTCCGGAACGGGAGGTCCTCGGTTCAAGTCTTCCCTCAAGTCGAAAGTTTAATTTTTTATTTTCACACAATTATTATCTCTCCGTCCGTCCGTCCGATGCGAGGTAACTGCGCCGTAGTATGGGAACGCTACACCTAAACGGAAAAATTTGAAAACGTTAACAACATATGTTTTGACAGAGCACAGGGAAAACTGTGCGACTGTGAAACTGTTGCATTCATTTGTTGCAGTTTATGTGACAAACTCTTATGTTTTCATCACTTTTTTGGTAGTGATTATTACATCCACAAGAAAACCTAAATCGGGCAAGGTAGAAGAATCTTTTTACCCATTCGCCAAGTGTACAAGTTAGGTGGGTCGACAACATATTCCTGTCATGTGACGCACATGCCGTCACTAGTGTCGTATACAATATATCAGACGTGTTTTCCTGTGGAGGAATCGGTTGACCTATGACCTTGCCATGAAATGTTTTCGGTTCCCATTGGAGAGGCACGTCCTTTCGTCTGCTAATCGCGCGGTTTTGCGGTGCGGTCGCAAAACACAGACACTAAACTTATTACAGTGAACAGAGACGTCAATGAACGAACGGACATATCATAACCGTGCGAAAATAAAAAATTAAACTTTTCCCTCAAGGGAAGACTTGAACCAAGGACCTCTCGTTCCGCAGCTGCTCACGCTAACCACGGGAGCACGGCACTCCTGGGCTTAAACTATCCTTGTGTTGCCTATCTTACACATGGACTACTCAGTTTGTATATTTTGCTTATTTTTTCATAGTTCCACACAACTTCTTCCTGTTTTCTTGATTGATGTGAGTTCAGTTTTTCAAGGCCTGTTCACTGCGCCAACTTATGACTAAATCTGAGGGGGGTGCGATGGGGAGGTTCCCTTGTGAGGCGTATAAAGTACGAGCAAAAGCTTCAGCAGCTGGCCACCAACAAAGAAAGAGAGCTGAACTGCGTTAGACTCACGGTGCCCAGTTTATACAATAAGGGGAAAGTTCGTGAAATTCATCGAAAATGTCAATTTCCAATTTATCCTTCTTTAGTAATAGAACGACAAAGAATTCCCCAAGTTTCAATAATGAAACCGCACACGAACCGTCTGAAAAAATTAAGTGTGTGACGCGACGTTCTTGCGACGCCCACTTTTTGAAGCAACATTTCAAAACTAGCTCGGTGAACAACGATTCGGCGTACTACTTTCAAACAAACTTGTACGGCATGCATCTAGAAGACTGTGATATGACTCGCCTGCTTTCTGATCATCGGTGACTCTGTTCCGTAATTTAGAAACAATAACAAAGCAGATACTTTGTTTATGAAGAAACAATGCTTATTTTGCTTTGTGCTACTGACGGGGACTTACGCAGGTGTTCGATTCTTTCACCATTCAATAATACCACAGTCACAAAGAGTGCATAGAAAATTGCATAAAGTGACGATAGTGAATGCGAGACGTGAGAGAATGGACTTTAAGAAGGGAAATTTTACTCGAGACCTATTGCAAAAATATATTTACAACGCCTCTCTGAAGCTGAAACGTCAGTTGAATACCTGGTAAAGGAAAGAAGGCAGGAAACAAGAAACCAGAAGAGAAGAGTCGAAGGGAAAGGCCGCGAGGGCAGCCGCGCGGTCTGATACACCTTGTTACGGTCCGTGTCGCTTCCCCCCGTCGGAGGTTCGAGTCCTGTCACGGGCATGGGTGTGTCCGTAACATAAGTTAGAGTAGGTAGTGTGTAGGCTTAGGGACCGATGACCTAAGCAGTTTGGTCCCATAAGGGCCTCACAGCACAATTAGAGGACCCTGAGTAGAAATCTGGGGCCGTCTGAAGAGCTGACGTAACAAAAAACAATAGGTTGAACCTTGGATTGCTTTTCCTGAAAACTATGTTTTTTACAGTTTATGTACCTTTTCCTCAAAATGTACGAAGGCTAGAATTGTGAAATTTTCTACACTTATTTCTATAAACCGATAAATGTCTCGACAGTAAATTTTGATATTAGGAGTATAAGCTGAGATATGGGGAAAGCACTTGGAACTTTGCATTTGTTTTATGTTATACTTACAGAATTACAATAGAAAATTATTAAAATTTTCCTGTTCGTTATATTAAAAAAAATCTTATGACAAAAGTTTACTATATATGCAGTGAGAGTAAACAGATGATGTTGGTAGAAATCTGTCGATTATTAAAATTTTCCTCTTAGATATATTAAGAAAAAAAATGTTAAGACAAAAGTTTAGTATATGCAAAGAGATTAAATAGAGAATGTTAGTAGAAATCTCTAGAATAGTTTCTGAGAAAAAATACCATATGTTATTTTTTTGGTGTAAAATTTTTAAATTCCATAAACAAGTTAAATATATATTGAGACGGTACGGCTCGCTATTTATTTATTTTTTTTTTTTTTTGAAACTACCCGCCTTCTCAGTACTCGATACCGGATTGTAGTCTCTGGTCGCCGCATAAGTATGTCTGGCGAGATGGCTTCCCGCGCGCCGCGAGGAGGGAGGGAGGAGGGCGTTGCAGTGGGCGAGCTGCGGACTGTGCTGGCTGCGTGGGGAGCGGCGGCGGCGGCGGCGGCGGCGGCGGCGGCGGCGGCGGCGGGCCCCGCGGAAGCAGTCGGACGCCGTGGGCTGTGCCGATGGCGATCAACGTGTGGTCATTCAACGGCTGAAACCTGATTTCTTGGTTCTGCCCTCGGATTCTGACGAAGAATTACGGCACGTTTGGTGTATGAGGTGAACATAAGAATTCTAAAAACGTGCACGTTGGGGGCGTTGATATCGGCACTGTCATCTATTTAGCTGCTTTAGAATAAATGACTGTTTTGGATCGAAGGTGGACCCGAGTGAGGGACCGAGTCATTGCTTGTCTTATTAAGAAACCTAAGTCGGCCCCCAGAGTGATAAACCCTGTTATCCACAGTTACAACGAGTGATTTGAGACTGTAGCAGTGTCCACGAGGTACTTTTAAGTGTTTGTAGTGACTGTGGAGCTTTCGAGTCGGACGCTTATGAATCGTCTTAATTGCAGTTCACTTCTTATGGTATTTTACGGTGTTACTTGTCGTGGCGAAATCGCCCACAGAATTTTTGTTATTTAGCTTGGGACGTCATTCTGTGGCTTGGTGTGGCCATCCCAAGAGATTAAAGCCCCAAATATTTTCTTACTGCCTTGCTGAGGTTGCCCTGCAACAGTTGTCGATTAGCCTCTTGTCTGCCCCACCGTACTGCTGTTTGGTGCGGTGCGGTGTAGCCGAAGTGTACAGTAGCACCGCATCTACTCCCTCGCCCGTTTTAAGATTTGTGAGCCGCATAGATATCCGACGTATAATCCCAGTATCCAATTTATGTAAGTTGGTTACGCCGTGTTAACGTTTTGTACACTGTAGAAAATCTTCCCCGTGCCGCGTGTGATGCTCAAGGGCAGCAATGTGCACAACGCAAGACCACGACGAAATCTTAAGATACGTGTTGTATATTATTTTTTTAAACTAATGTAACCACTGAACTTAAGAGTCGATTTGTGTGTTTTTTATGTATTTTGAAAGGAAAAGATTTACATAACTGGTTAATTATAACATTTACGCTTAATTATTTGTCATAATTCGTTCGGTGTCGTATGTATCGCTTGTAGGGACGTTTATGGTGTAAAGTGTTTAAAAGGAAGGAAAATATTTTGTGATACTGCGTGCATTTTAGAGGCTACGGAGTTTGAGTGTACGTTGTTAGTAATCGTATTCTATTGCATGTAATGCTGTTCTTTTAATTAAAATTTTCTCATCAATATTTTATTGCCTTTAGAGATCACAGGTGATGTGTAGAAAAATTTTGGTATTGCCATGTGCTGTTAGAATCTTTTACTTAACCTTGCATTATGGAGTTTGTATTTTTTCCTTTGCTTGAAAAGAGATTTTGAGTTTTAAGCGTTGTAAATTGATTCTGAGAGCTGTTCTTTGATCTGATATTATTCAATAGATTCAAGAGATCAAGAGATTCAGGAACTTCCGTTAAGAAACTATATTGAGGATATTGCTGTTCATGATAACCAATATTCACTTACTATTTAAAAATCAAGTTAATAAAGTTGTAAAATTTTAAAGGTAAAAAAAATCTTATTAGAGAAACGGTGCCTGCCCGTACTTCCCCACAACCTTCACGTTTTCAAGGTACTCGCCTGCGGCGATGTCTGATGTTTTCCCCGGCCTCTTTCCCAGCTAACGCCTGTGCGGCCGTGTTATATACTATGTATACATTTCATGTAAAGTATGGCAATAAATTTCATTTTCGTATCTTCAAAATAGTGGAATTGCTGCATCTTTTAAATAGTGCGTGTTTTTCGCGGACGTCCCACATTAATATCAGTTTTTTCCCGCCCAACTAAAGCCACCGGCGACCATCGAATGCCGGAGACAGGGAAATTTTCTGTTCATCAGTCAATTAATACAGGAAATGTACGTAAGTTGAAGGCCATTGCTTTCAAACTGAATGTGCAGCGACGCCAGCACGGGGGCCTGCTCTGCTGCTGCCCCTGTCCCTCTGCTGCCCCCAGCGGCTACTGCGGCGTTCTGCCATAAGCTGACGCGCCTCCACTGCTCCAGCAGCCGCGGTTCACAGCTCGGTCCGACGCCTAGTGCGTCTGCAGCGCACCAACGACAGCGTGGAACATATTGGGCCGTGCTCACTCCGAACTAGGCGTTTCCTTGAACTTGGTTGTCTATCTGCGTTTGGTTTCCCGCCGCTGTTGCGGTTATGCTGTGGTTCTTCCTCCTTCTACGTGTGTCAGCAGCGATGTGTATCGATATTTGCACCGTGTACCATCTGTGGTCTCGTGCGTATAGTTTCCGGCTAGGGCGGGTGCGCGCAGTCGGTCGGCTGGTGCGGACCGGGGAGGACGTCTCCGAGCGGCGCAGCCGGCTGGGTCGGCTGCCGGTCGCTGCGCAGTGTCGCAGCGTGTGCGGGGCTGTCCGATCGCTGCGAGCTTCGTGGCTCACCGACCCAGGACGTCATAGTTGAGTGGTGGTTTCAACTACCCAAGCCAGGTCCGTTCGTGTTGTACCGTTCGTTTCGGTGGGGAGCTTTTCCTGTGTGCAACACCGAGTGGTGTAATGGTGAAATGGAGCCGCCGTCGGTTGACTACAACTCGAGTGCACCAGTGCAATTTTCTGCCTTGTGGCCGTTAGTGTTCTGGTTACCTGCCCTGGCCACTGCGCAAATTCAGGCAGTGTTCTTTTTTGGTGGAGTTGACTATGTCTCTTGGTTGGGTTTCCGACGGATCAACTGTAGTTGGGCCCACCACCTGTCTCACCTAAGTGAACGTTAATGTTTCAAGGGCGCCCCCACTCCCTTCCCGGAGGCGTTTGAGTGCCACTGTCTATTCTGTCCTTCTCATAGGTGTTGATAATCTTTTATAGCCAATGCCTTAAATGAAAAATTTCTTATTGTGTTTTATGTAAATTCTTCCCGTATAAGTAAGTTTGAACTCTCGCAAGCGGATATTTTGCTGAAAGTTAATGTTGTTGTGCTATCTTTCATTTAGTGCGCTGTCAGCCACTTAAAACTTAAAGGTTTAATGTATTTTGAATTTTTGGGAAATCACTTGTGGGCATTCAGCCGCTTAAAATCTTATTCTTAAATTTAGTTATTGTCGTTGCGTTGCTTTTTCATTTAGTGTGCTTTCGGCCGCTTAAAACTTAAAGGTTAAGGTATTTTTGGAAAATCAACTGTGGGCCTTCAGCCACTTAAAGCCTTAAGCTCAAAATTTCCCCTTAACCGAAATCATTGTGGCCTTCTGCCTTAAAAGATTATGGTAATATATTTTAAAATTTTGAAATTTGAGAACTTGAGCTGTTTCTATTGCACCTTGTACATGTATGTTCTATCCACTTTTGTCTTGAGGCTTTTCATTTGCAATTTTAACTGCGTGTCTTATGTCACTTGAAATTTCTCTTGTTCGTTTTTAAGATTTCTTGTATGGCGGCCTTCAGCCGTGAAAGAATTGGATTTTGAAACTCGTAGTTGTAAAGATTTGGCTGTTTGCCGTTTTTGTTTAAAGGTGTTATTAAATTACAATAAATTACAATTTTGAAGTGAAACTGACCGCCACCTTATTTGGCCCTCTCGACAATCCTAAACACCCGTCCTGCCCAGCGCGTTTGGCGGCCGTATCGCACTGCACCCGAGTACCGCGCTGCTGCTGCCAAGTGCTATTAACATTCAGAAACCTATAGACCTCACTCAGCATTACAGGCTATTCTGTTGCTCTTGCAAACATTACTCGAACGCTCTGCGGAGCGGCGACCGCGCGGATATATCAAACAATGGCCAACGGTGACGGTCAAATTGTCCCACGTGGCGGGGCGGGCGCGCCGGCCAACTTGTCCGATGTTTCCGCGCGAAGCTGTCGCGGTATGCAGTGTGTTTCTCATCTTAATCAGTGCTGTTCACGAACGGCGTGTCTTGTGGGACAAGAAAAATAACAATTATCATAACCGTTTAATATCATACCGTGAATGGCAGGAAGTTGAGAAAATAATTGCTATTTCAAGTCAGTACATGTGTAACATACATTTATTAAGCGGTGTTGTTTACTTTCTGTGCGCAGGATTTTGTTCGACATACAATTTAAAATTTTTCTTCATTGCAAATATAAATGCTACAACATGTAAGAGCACATAAGACTTTTTAAGCTGTGTACTCTGCATTCTTTGTACAGGATTTTGTTCAAAATACAATTTAAAATTATCCCTCACTTGCACAGCTGCTCGTGACGATGCATTGTATCTCTTTTGTAAATTGTCTTGTGCTGCATTTGGTATATTTCGGTTTACATCTTGAAAAAATGCCACCTCTGTCTCGTTGATCGATTCACGGATGATGTTGTGTAATAAAGTTACAGCTTTACCAATATGTACTTCATTTTCCACTCTAGTTTCGATAGGTTTGTGAAAATTCTAAATTTAGATGTTATAGAACCAAATGAACATTTCACCACTATTCTTGCCCGAGCTAACCGATAGTTGTACATCTCTTTACCGTCACCTGCAGTCGTCGTTCTTTCCGGGAAAGGCGTCATTAAATATTCCTTTAGTGGAAATCCTGCATCACCTAGAAAAACATATGGACATTTGATGCCCGATCCTGGTAAAAATTCTTCTTCAGGTAGTTTTACTCTTCCCTTTTCTATTGCATGTCAGACGGGGCATTCATCAAACACGCCTGCGTCATTGTCTTTGCCGTAGAAGCCTACATTCGCCATGACAAACCTATAATTTGCGTCGGTGATGGCTAGTAATCCAAAGCAAAAGAACGATTTGTAGCAGTAATACATGGAACCACATTTACTGGTTTTTTAATGCGAATGTGTTTTGCATCACATTTCCAGACAGTTAGGAATTGCCATCTGTCCCAAAAACAATGTGCCACTTTTTTAAAGTCATCTTCTGTTCGCTCAGTCATGTGCTTCATTAAGAGTGTTGTCCAGATAGCTTTACAAACCTCTGCAACGGTTGTGGAAACAGCCGTTTTAGAAATTCTGAATGAGAATGCGAGTTGGCGGAACGGTATGCCCATGGCTAAGTACATGGAATGATGAAAAATCTGTGTTAATTTCTTAAATTTTTTGAATTTGTTGGGGTAGGTTCTAAATTGGACAATAGTATTTTTTTTTCCTTTTTTCGTATGTAATGCAATACATCCAACTTAACAGACAACATAATTATTTGTATAACCTGTCGCTTTCACAATTGCTGACAACAGAATGGTGAGCTAGTCTTTGTCTACGCGCTAACGAACACGAGATTACACGCACTACAGTAATCAGAGTGATATCCTGCCATTATGTGCCTTTAACATCTTTTGCAATAGATCGTCTTTTGCAATAGATCGTCTACCGCTGTGGCCGAGCAGTTCTTGGCGCTTCAGTCCGGTACCACGCGACTGCTACGGTCGCAGGTTCGAATCCTACCTCGGGCATGGATATATGTGATGTCCTTAGGTTAGTTAGGTTTAAGTAGTTCTAAGTTCTAGGGAACTGATGACCTCAGATGTTAAGTTCCATAGTTCTCAGAGCCGTATGATCCATTTTTGAGTTGATCGTCGACAAGCAGTCAATTGTTATGATATAGAGCGATTCAGTCGAAAAACAATTATAAATCACGTAGGTCAAATTTGCCAGAAGAACACGGTTAACTTTGGAGTAATAGTCTGCAGCATCTCATCAGTTATTACGTCTTAAACAATCGCATTAATTTCCTACACTTGTATGTACAAGGATGAATCAGTGGTATGGAGAGTTTGAGACTACATTTGTCTCGTGTTCGCTCAGCTCATATGGCGTATGGAAAGCTCCATTCTCACTGAGAGCGAATATACCGCTCGCCATTAATTCTAAACAACCAAGTCAACAATTCGTAGCGTTCCACACTGAAACGGCAATTGTTAAATAGACAGGATAACAACCTTTTATTATCGTTATGGTTTGAAGTATTTTTCTTTTTAAATTTTTACTTCAGGTGATGCGGCAAAGAAAAAATGGAAAAATGTAAGGGACACGTTTGCAAAAGAATTGAAAAAAATACCTAAGCCTCGTTCTGGAGCTGACGCCGACAGCGAACCGGCATATAGAGGCACTTGGCCATATTTTTAGTCCACGCTATTTTTAAAAGATATTATGACACAACGAAAAACAGAAGGGAACATTCAGCCAGAACACTCGGCAGGGGGCACGTCTTCGGATTTCTTAGACTCTACATGAGCTACTACTCTGGAAGACGAAATGGATGTGAGGGACACAGAAAGTGCCTTTGAAAGTTGTGAGACTCTCAGTGACTTGAGGACAACGATGAGCCCGAACGCGAGGTTGCTGTGGTTGAACAGCCGGAGCAGGCCGTGCCCCAAGCAACGGAAACTACCGGCAATGACAGCATCCTTCAGGCTCGATAAATCCACCGACTGCAACGAGAAATAAACGTAAGCTAAAAGAAGATGGGCTGTAAGCATTTGTCCAATTAGAGAGATGCAATAATGCGTCAGGACCATGAAGACCTTCTGTGGTCAAGACAATATTGCCACAAATGAAACAGTTGCAGGAGTTGCTATTAAAGGAGTTGTAGAAGCTAAATACGCCACAGGTGACGTAAGCTGATCATTCAGATCTTAATAATATCTGAGAAATGTAAAATATTAAGTACATACAGTTGTGCGAATAAAGAAGTAAAAGGACTGATTTATTATTTCTTACCTTAAAGTGACTATCAACCGTTCTTCAACTGAAATAGGTCGTTGAAAATTAGTTGAATTCAATGGCAGAACAGGTTTTATAGCGTCCACGTTATAATGAAACGTTTAGGCAACATTCGAGTATACTCCTTGAATAGCAATGTTTGACATTTCAATTCTTCATACAAAGGGTGAAATTCTCCATGAATATGCCTTTCCAAATAAATAATATTAGTTTCACTCCCTTGTTGTCAGTGTTTGATACCTGAGATACGAGTTTTCCATTAGAAATATCTTCCTTCTGTCCATAATGAATGAAAGGGCAGGTGTGCTGACACCAGAACAACGCGTCTGCTCCCACAACCATTCACGACTGAGCCGCAGGCAGCGCGCTCGGCACCTGCGCCCTCCAATAAAAATACTTCAGCATCCTTCTCCATTCTGTAGTGAGATATTGCTTTTGTTTCAGCTTTAAAAACAATTTCGATGTGTCAGCTACATTTTATACGCAGGAACATATCACCTAAAATTACCCAAACGTAAAGCAGCCAGCGACCACATTTTTCACTGAAGACGCTAAATTTCATGTGATAACTTACTTAGAAATTGATTATCACAATGACTACGACAAATATCGAAAAAATTGACACTACATCATCAAATTGCGATATCATGCTGTAAGATACGGAAAAATCAGTTCTTTGCAACAGTTAGTTTTCTTATAATCGAATGATAAGTATTATATTGTGAAGAAAACTCCCAAAACGGAAAGAAACGGTTTCTAATTTTTTTTAGGGAAAATCAGAATCTCTACCGCAAAACTAACTATAGAAGTTGATGTAGCTTTGCTTCATTAACACACAGTATTTTTTACTGCAAGAAAATCGGAAAACACTTTTTTCTCTTGAACTGTCATCATTCACCGTGCAGGTGAGAGCTCACGTAGGACTGAACGACCGAACCGCACCGCCTCGCATCTGACCGCTCACGTAGGACTGTAAACAACTCAACAGCACACAACAACATACGACATTCAAAGTTGCGTGTAACTCAGTTATTATTTGCACATAGCGTAAATAAACTTATGGGATCTGTTATCTTGTTGTAGATGTCCACCTCACTATCGATACGACGTACCCGCTTCAGTGGAGATGTTTTGCGGCAGAAAGCTCGTGACGACTTGGGCCGTCATTAAGATCCAAATAAGCTACTCGAAGTGAGAGCAATCGGCGTGTGCTGCCAGCGATGCTAAAGCGGTAGCCTCTGTCGCGTCGCCCCTTTATAAGTGTCCGTGTTGATCGACTCCCCGGCGCTAACTGCTTACTTTTCCGATTCTCAGTTCCCAAAATTCATCTCAGCTTCACCGATTATCGCTCTCTGAGGACTGGACCAGTTGTGGTTGTTTTTCGTTTGTTTCTCAGTGTTTTTCAGGTATTTTCATATCCTATGCGTAGTCGATAGTTTTCCACGTATCTCAGAGGTGACGTGTTCGTTCTGTACTGCGGTTTACCTGCTGTCCCCTTCACTACAGAAGTTATTTATCCACGCAAATGGATTCCGCCGCTGTGAGTATATACTGTCCAGGGAACACAAATTCAGCAGAAGAGATATTTTGGTTTCTTTTTACCTGCTGACGGGGAACCAGCAACAGGCAGTAAATCTCACTTCCATATGGATAAAATCAAAGTTCACTTCCATCCGATTAACCTACAGCTCTAAATCAAACACCAGCTCCTACACAATCACGTGTGAGCAGTCAGCGTTAACTAGTGGACGTAGCATCGTAGTGTGTCAATGTTGTTAAGTTATAAATACACTTGAAGAACATCTTTAAACCAAGTTTTAAGACGTTCTCCAGAGCGTTTTGATGAAGAGAAAAGTTTCAATTCAATGTCGATCGGGATGTCGGATAATCATGGGTAAGGTTGGGATGTCAGAGGTTGTAGTGAGAATACTGCATAGAAAAGGATGTGAGCATGTCACTCATTGACTCCCTGCAAAGAGAGAGAGAGAGAGAGAGAGAGAGAGAGAGGGGGGGGGGGTGAGAGAGAGCGAGGGAGGGAAAAGTACGAAGCGTGGACGCCGGCCGCAATTACATTGAAATACAAGACGTGGACGATTCTCTTCTGCAAAAAAGCATCGCGACTATTTGGACTGGCTATTATTAACGCGAACCTGCCACAAAACCACACACTGAAGCAATTCACATAAGGGGCGAACGCTTTGACAGCGTAACCTAAATTCAAAGCCGATCTCACTTTCGAGTTAACAACGTCCCAAAGAAAGATTTCCCTGACAGTTTGACACGGCTTTACGGGCGTTGTGTGGGCTGTGCTCGTACTAGGAGGGAACGGGTAGAGGGTCACTATCTACAACCCCATGATGCATTGAGATCCCTCTATATTTTATTAACCAAGTCTCGAAACTTCTTCGGACTGAGGGGATATGCATGAGGCCGAGGATTACCCGTGCTTTCTGCCCTGGGAGACGGTTTTCGAAGTTTCCTCACAGGCTGTCGCGAGCTGACTTGTGCCTGTCTGTTAAGACTTGTGTCTCACACCATCTCGCTCTTTCTTTCTCTCTATTTGCTCCGTGTCTGCTGGCAGTCCGACGTGATACGCTCCCATACACGCGAGCCAGTGCTCAGCTATGTCCCGTGCATAGCCGGCCGCTGTGACCGAGCTGTTCTAGGCGCTTCAGCCCTGAACCGCGCGACCGCTACGGTCGCAGGTTCGAATCCTGCCTCGGGCATGGATGGTGTGCTGTCCTTAGGTTAGTTGGGTTTAAGTAGTTCTAAGTTCTAGGGGACTGATGACCTCTGATGTTAAGTCCCATAGTGCTCAAATCCATTTGAACCATTTTTTTGTCCCGGGCAAGTGTTTTGTGAGTCATTACTTCAGTACACAAACTTCTCTCTGCCAGTATCCTAGCAACCCACACGTGACGATATGTCGTCGTTTACCCTACACTTTACACCTCGTTATTCCCATATATTGACGTAACTGACGCTAGCTGTGCCAAAGTGAAAAGGTAGCAATACGTCTTTGCATTTGCCTAACTTTGTATCTCTCTCCATTAAGTTGCCAGACTTCATGCCTTCATTACAGATCTAACTGGATACCACTGCAACTGTTAGCGCATGCAATTTCAGTTATTTGTCAAGATCCTGACACCGCCGTAAATACATTCTGAAAGTAAGATCCATTCGGTGGCGAAATGCAAGCCACAGTGAAAAGCGGATCAATCTTTGCACAGACGTGTTGGGCAGTGTCTCTAGTAAGCCCGTCGATCGCTTCACCTCGCTCTTTTCATTTATTTCTGCGGGCACAGTGAGCACATAAAAATATATAGAAAATCTTTTCCTTCTTCAGGACAATTCTCTGCCGCACACCGCTCCTACGGCGTCTTCGATTGGGAGTCTTTGATCACCCACCGGACTTGGCTCCCTCTGATTCTCTCCTCTGCCCACTTGAACCGCTAGCTATGTAGATAACATTTTCGCACAGACAACCAGCTAGAGAATTGTTGGAACGCAAAGGCAAATAACTGCAGGGACGAAGTTATTGCCAAGTTGGTGCAGGAAGGGACGATTATGTTCAGATCGTCCAAGGTA
This sequence comes from Schistocerca cancellata, assembly GCF_023864275.1. NCBI lineage: Eukaryota > Metazoa > Arthropoda > Insecta > Orthoptera > Acrididae > Schistocerca > Schistocerca cancellata. Next base: position 9,393,621 of record NC_064626.1, read on the forward strand.
GCGTACTGCCAGAAACACCGCGAACTTGGTTACCATATCCTACGAGGTCGCCTTTTCATTAGGAGGCATCCGTGTGCTACTGAACAGAAAGCTTTCAGAAAGTCTAGAAACCCCAGTTTAGACTGAACTCCGCTATCCGCAGTGCCGAAGGTATCACGCACTAGCAGCACTACTTGGGTTTGCACGATGGATGTCTTCGTAACCCAAGCTGATTTATATGGAGATTATATTGTTCTTGGTAGGTCGTAATATTTAAAATCGGAATGTATTCCGATATTCTGCTACAGATAGATGGGAGTGATATGTGTCAGTAGTTGTCTCGATCAGTTCTTCTTCTTGTTATTATTATTATTATGTTTATTTTATTTGTGACGGTGTGTACACATCACGTTTAACCGCGACAAGGCGACGAAAGCAAGTGTAACGACTCTAGTTTTTCTAAGAGAAAGACATAAAACCTGACACTGGCGTCCACTTTATATCATATTTTTTGGCACTAATGTACGGTAAGGTTTCGAGAGGCGTAAAACGACGTTTTAAGTAAAGGAACCCTTCAGTCGTTTCTTCTGGTGCTAACTTTGCTCAGAGCCATTTGAACCAACCCAAACGTTTATTACCCAAACTTGTTTTTCTATAAATTTGTCATCTTCTGTCTAGATGGTAATAGATACCTGCACAAATACTCAGTTCTGAATCCGAACACTTTCAAACAATTCTTACATGATATACAAAAGAAAATTCTATTGTTACTTTAGATACAAGCACAGATATGGGGTGAATTAGGGTATACGAACAGTGTACAAACAGCGTTTTACCAATTCTTACTGGGTTACATGTAGGACTTGTGTAGCACAGTACCCGTGTGTGTCCTCTGTTACTCGCTTCAGTGTAGAGCGTAAGGGAAGATCGTTTCATGTCGGCATCTCTGTTTCGTTGAAGCTATAACTTCGTACGAATTGAACTAATGGTACGCCCTGCGTTGTCGCAAACAAACTGCAATATAACATTTGAGGTGTTGAGGTGGCTATATTTTCACGCTGTAAAAGTACTTTATGAAAAACGTGATATTCAAACCACGACTTTTTGTTTAAATGGCACGATATACATAGTAATTGCATAGAAGGCCCTAAAAATAGGACTCGTTATCGGCGTTGAAACTTTTCGTAAAAGTATCCGAGAAATGTGCCGAACTACTTGAAAGGAAGGCGGTCGGGATGGGCCCCTCTTTCCTGTCTCTCCCTGAGACCCACCAAAGTTTCGCGATACCGAGGCCGCATTTCATTCAGAGACTGCCGTCAGAGTTTCCCGAACACCGCTGTTGTGGCTGCACGGGTGACTCGTTACGGTCTTAGGAGTGCTTCTCTTAATTCGGTGGACGTCTGTTCTCGAGTCTGCACGTCTACTCGACAGAGTTCAAACGCTGCAGCTAGTTGCAGTGGCGTCTAGTACGCGATTTGTTTTACAGCTGCACTCGGCTTTCCCAGAAGCGTTGGAATAAATTACGCGTTACAGTCGCTCGCCACGTGAAAGGTCTACCGGTTGACGGCATTTCGTGTTCCTCCTTACGTATGTAATCGATGTTACGCGGTACATAGGTCGGTCATTAGTCGTGTAACGGTACGGTATTGGGTTCCTTCTCTCGCTTAGAGGTACGCCGTTGCACTCGTTCGCTACCTAAAGGAGCCTCGAGTTTGAAACCTGCAGGCGGAGGAAACTACGTAGCGGACACCACGGCGTCGCGTCCAGTGGCGAGCGCTGTCTCACAGCGGGGCGGCGCCGCCCTCTGCCCGTGGCGCCGTCCGCAGCTGTCGGCGAGCGTCGGAACAGCTCGCACTCCGCTTCCGACTGCAAAGTAGTATCCCGTGCTGCCGGGTAAAGCTGCTGGTGTCGTTGGCGAATCGTGCCACTCGGTACGTGCATTTCCCGCGAGCCGAAAGGCTGCTGCGCCGCAGTGAGCACCGAAGTCGGCTGTCGGTAAGAGAGAGAGAGAGAGAGCGTGTGCTCCTTACCGTGAAGCGGGGAGGCGGCGCCCGGAACGGGTCATCGGAGACGGTGAGGCTGCGCCGGAACTGCTTGGCGTGGCGCTGCGGCGCGCCGTGCATGGTGCCGCTCCACTGCACTCGCTCGCTCGCTCGCTCGCCCGCTCCGCCACTGTGGCCGCTGCGGCCTCCGGCTGGCGCTGGCGGCCGACTGGCGGGCGGGCGCGGCCGCCGCACAGAGCAGGCGCTGCCAACCGCACCCCGACAAACTCACCGCGCCGCGCCGCGCCGGCTGGCTCCAGCTGTGTGCACCGCAGTTTGCCTCACGTCGACTGGGTCGCGAGGTCAGTGCTCGCCCGACGCGTTCACCCGACCCCCGCAACTTTGAGACTTCATTTTCAGTGGCTCCTGTGCCTCTTTCGCCGGACGAATTCGACACCGAATCTCGTGGTTTCTCCACAGTTGTATGTCTACCGCAACCGAGAAGTTACTACCGAGACAGCGACCGAGGATAATGAAAACGTACGCGCGTGACGGGCGCGCGCACCGACGGCAGCAGCTGTGAGCTGCTAACCTCCCTCGCCACGGACGCGGAGATTGGGAAGGAGGAAGTGGACGGAGAGAGCAAAGAGAAGGTCGCGAACGGAGCAGGGGCATCAGCAGACGGACAGCGAGAAGAGCTTGGGACAGTTACTCGTGTACGATTCACAAGCATATTCGGCAACTGCAAAGCACTGGGAGGTTACCTAGAGTGACCGTATCTAATTGTTTAAAAAGGAGGACAAACAGCTACAAAAAGGAGGACAAAGGAAGACAAAAGAGGACACATAACACGGCTCAACTGCAGATGAGGATACCATCCGTCAGCACACTCACAAATCACACGTGCACTACAGGAAGCCGAGCCAATACAGAGGGAAGATACGAAACGAAAATTATAAGTAATCGATATCGGCATTCGCTTGTAAGTGGATCAACCATAACATCGACGATCCTCGTGCCACCTATTAACACCGCCTTCGCGCTCGTTTATCACGAAGGCTGTGCCAACAGTTAAAGTACTGAAGAAAAGAGCAATAGAACGGGACGAATTGTAACTTTAACTGTATTACGCTCAACTTTGCGAAAAAGCCGGACACTGTAAAAATCCGCCCGGACCCCGGACAAAAACCTAAAAAGCAGGAAATGTCCGGACTAATCCGGACGTCTGGTCACCCTAAGGTTACCGCATGTTTAATACGAGTCGTACATAGCTTACTCTTCCGGGATCATTGATTAACCGTTAAATCCTTTATACAATGATCGACTGAAATGAGCGACAGAAATGCATTTGAAGATGGATGAATAGTTTTGAGAGACAAAATACTGATTGTAGCAAAAGACCTTTCGAGGAAATGTCCAGGCCTAGCAGAAGTCATTCCAAAATATATGAGAAAAGGAAAGATGGAGACATAGCAAATCAAGCGAGCAAAAGGAAATATAGGTGTGTAAATATGAAACTGACAGTGGAAAATTGAAAAGTAGGATCGGTTAGAGCAGCAATACGATGAATATAGAAATGTAGAAGCCGTCTACAGGAAAATTAAAGTAAACTTTGAAGAAAGGAGGTGTGTTTCAATTTCTAGAGCTCAGACTGCAAACCAGTAGCAAGCGAAAAAGCGAAGGGTGAAAGATGGAAGGACTATACATAGACGGTTCTGACAGCAGTCGTCTCCTCCCAAACTAAATGTCGACCTTCAGTTGTTTCGAGTGTTCCGCCAAAGAGATCCGTGCATTTGGTGTATGCCATGTGGTAAGGAAGAAACGAAGTGACGTTAACGGGAAAGATACGAGTCTACGCCTACAAGAAACTGCGTCGTCGGAAGTACGTGGAAATTCGTCAAATCGAAGGTCCTAATCAGGGGACAAACCTTCTGAACACAGCTGACATCGTTTACACCCTTTGTTTCAGTAATTACTAGTTAGTCATGCAGTGATCAACACACGTATATTTTAAACATAAATAATGCAAGTCACACACACACACACACACACACACACACACAGGTATGCACACAAATTTTATAAGACGTTTAGGAACGCAGGCGTAAAAAGTACAAAAAGTTGCTGCACATTAAAAGATGATGCGCGCTTCAATTAAAATGGCTAATTAGTTGCCTTACTCCAAAGCATTTAAGCCTTTCAGGTCATGGAAATTGACAGACGGTATCGAATGTTGACAATATGTTTTCGTAGCTGACCTATAATACTATACATGTTCAGGCAGCCGAGGAGGATGTTACGCGCAACCACTTGTCTCCCGCAGTCGCGTAACAGCGGCGACAGCAAGCCATTGTGATGCAGCAGCCGTGCTTGAATGTGAGTCGTGCTGCAGTGCTCTCCTATCTTCTGACAGAACTTGGTCACCAGTACCAGGTAGCCGGTTGGCTATTACCAGGCAGCGCCCCACATCTCCGAGACGACGACTGAGACGCCCACACCAGCAGAGCGCTTTCAGCCAGCACACCTTAACACCGTGATTACGAGTTGCCAGCTTCAGTACATTGATGAGCGCGAACATTGTGACCACTGCCCATCATGAAAGTCACCTGTCGCCACTGCCACACGTGACACTGCAAGGAAAGCTTACAAGAATAGAGACGAATTCCTCTAGTGAAGATATGGGTCGCATGTAGGGAGATCCCCAGAAATAAGGATTTTAACAAAATGCAGATTCGTCTCGGCGGACCCCTGTGTCTCGGAACGACCAAGCTGGTCCACTGCTGGCGTGTTGCTGTCTGGGAGGACCACGAAACCGCGGTTGGGAGACAACACCACATCAGATGGAGAAATCGAAGGCCTGTCCACTCTTTGAAGTAGGGCATACGGAAATATGTGGTAGATACGACGACAGGGAGCACTGGCCACAACGTTCAGCGTACATTGTTGGACGTGGGGTTTCATAGCCACGTCCAGCCACCGACACCGCAAGTGACGATTGAAGTGGGCGCAGGATCGCTGACATTGGGTTACGGGCCGTGGGAAACGCGTTACGTAGTCGGATGAATCAACTTTCTTGTTACAAGTAGCGTGTTTATATGTTTGTATGTTGGCAGCGCTGCAGACTGCAATTAACCTCGCCCTCGGTAAGAGACCCTGTGGTTGGGCGAATGAGCAGTCAGCTGTCAGCCAGCGGACGGCTTGGACACGTGTCCTTCGTGGAGACTCAGTGTTGGTAGGACAAGCGTTGTGAAATCATGATGGACGTAGTTGGGGAGCGGAATTTTTGACGACTATATGACTTTTGGAACTGGATGTGACATGAATAACGTAACTTTTTTTTCTATTTTTTCCAACCATATGCCTCTCAGTAGTTACAGCCTATAGTAGTTAAGTTAGAATCCTTTTATTTAGCTGGCTGTAGTTGCTGGTTGCTGTCAATGCTGTAGTTCGTGTTATGAAGACTTTCTGTGAGGTAAGTGGCTTATGAAAAAGTATGGGTTATTGTTAGGATTTCTTCAAATGTAGGGCCATTCTTTTGCGTTAATTATTTGAAGTCATGTTGTCATTTTAGCAGTCAGATTGCGTTGCGTTTATGTATTCTGAGTAATAAATGAATACGTTAATTTTGAGTTGTCTTTGTCAGGGAAAATTCTGTAGGTCAGTGATAAAATGATAAAAAAAGTAACGAGACAGTAGGTTCATTTTCACTCATCAGTTTAAGTAAACGCTAAAAAGTTTCACCTACTCATTTATTTCAGTGGACATAAACAAAGAAGTTTGAGGTTATGTCTGAATTTGCTGTCATGCAGCCGAACGGCCGCCTGAACACGCACTGCGCCACGGACAGAGGCCGATGGGGACCGTATTGTGCTACGGGGGACGTTCACCTGGCCTTCCATACGACCTTAGTACAATCGAATGCACCGTAACCGGTGCCTGTTGGCACTAACAAACTGAAAGTAGTGTGAATTAAAATGTCAGTGGTGTTTGTGCAGGAGTGCGAGTCGTTTACTGGATATCGTAATTTTAAAATTTTCCACACCGACACTTCTTTGTCCCATTAAACCTGCGTAGCTGCTACGTATGATGCTGTTATGTTTGCTTAGAGTGTGCTTGTGTGTTCCTTGAGTGCAGTGCGACTCGATAGTTAAATAATGTATGACAGTCCAATCAGTGGGTGAGCAGACGATAGCAGTTACCAGTGCAGAACAGGCCGACACGCTCGCGGTGTATGCCAGGTGCAGGGAGGCTGCAGTTCGTTATTGTATGGTGTATGCGGCAGACGTCAACCATCTCGGCAATCATTTATCAACCTCTTCAACCAGTTACGTGAAAGTGTAACACCTACACAACCTAACAGAAGGAAACCAGTGACGACAGAAGAGCGGCAAATTTATATTCTTGTTGCTGTTGCAGTTGATCCGCACATTAGCTGCCGCGCAGTCACATGAGAAAGTGGCGTGAGTCAGGCATCGTCATGGTTTCCATCTCATTCGATCTCTCTCCATCAACAGCTGCATCGAAACGATTATGACGATCATGTTAACTCCTATACGTGAGCGTTAGACAGGATGGTCTAGATCAGGGCTTAACAACTGGCCGGTTTTGAGCGCGAGTACTCGCGTCTGCTCAGACACGTGATCGCGAGCAGGTGCAAGGGGGAGGAGTAGGCAGGGAGGGGAAATGCGCACGCACGTTTGAATTCGCGCCGACTGTGTAACGTTTGAAGTACTACGATCAGCTCTAACAGTCACTTCGTTGGTTAAGAATCATGTCAAGTCGCCGTTGTGTAACCCCAACCATGCTTTCGCAGTTCAACCCCCATTGGGATGAATTGTATCGGTTTACAGAAAAAGATGGTGTTGCAAAATGTTTAATATGTCACAAAACGCTGAATTCTTTTAGGAAATTTAATTTGCAGCGATATTATATGTCGTACCACGCGAAAGACTATGGAAGTGCACAGGAAGTTATTAAACTTAAAAGGAAGCTATCCGAAGAAGATATGGACGACGAAGAAAAATCAACTGAGGCAGCTCTCAGAGTGAGTTACAAAATTGCTTTGCTTTAAGCAGAATCCCTGCGCCCCTTCACTGATGGCGATTTAACAAAAGAATGTTTGGTAGTTGCAGCGGAACATTTGTGTCCATCTCAAGTTGGACAGTTTCGGATTGTGCCATTATCTAACATGACCATTATCCGTCGCATACAGGACATGGCAGACGACGTCCAGAGCCAGCTTGCAAATATCTGTAAAGATTTTATGGCGTATTCTCTAGCTCTGGACGAAAGTGCTGATATCACTGGAACAGCGCAGCTTACCATATTTATTAGAGGTGAGGGAGGAGTTCCTCGATGTAGTAGCCATGAAGAACACTACAACCGGAGGTGATATATTAAGTAGTGTTGAAGAAAGTGTTGAAAATATAGGATCGTCGTGGAATTCTTTAGTTTCAGTGTCTACAGACGGTTCACCAGCGATGACAGGGAACGCGCTGTTGAAGGAGAAAATGCAAAAACTGACCGTGCCGAATGAAATAAGGGGCGTTCACTGTGTGATCCACCAGGCAAACTTATGTGCAAAGAGTATCACCCTAAAAAATGTGATGAGTGTTGTTGTTCGTACAACCAATTATATAAGGAAGCATGGGCTACAACACAGGCAATTTAAAAGCTTTCTTGAGGATGTAGAAAGCCAATATGGTACCCTGCCTTATTACAGCGAGGTCCGCTGGCTTAGTCGTGGCGAATTATTAAATCGATTTTTTTGCCTATTAGATGAGATAAATATGTTCATGGAAATAAATAACATGTGTCTTTACTTGTGATTTCCTTATTGTATTTGATAATCCAATGTGCTCAACCGCCCGAGTCCGTCATCCTGTGTCTCACATAATTTACCTCCTTATTCTGCTGAATGCTGTTAAATTATAAAACATAAATCTTTATTGAATAGTAGTGCGATTGTTGCAGACTGATTTACGTCTGAATGCACTGCAGTGTAGCAAGTATGCCAGTATTGTATATCGCCCTTGTCATATCCCGTTTGGCTCACTGAGATGGCCACGATCAGTAAATGTGGCTCTGTAATAGTGATGGGCTAAACTGCGATTTTCCGATATCAGTGATTTCTGTGAATGCTACTTTTCAGTATCTGTTACTCTTAACTGTGATTTGTCGCAGTTAAGAGTCGCAGTTAAGGAACCTAAGTCGCGTATCCCTCCGCCACTGCTATTACTGCAATTTCTGCTACTTCCGCGATTTCTGCGACTTCTGCTACTTCTGTGACTTCTGCGATTTCTGTGACTTCTGCGATTTCTGTGACTCCTGCGATTTCTGCGACTTACTACTGCATGAAAAAGCTACATCTGTCCACACAGAAAATTGCATCTCAACAAACCTGTCATTGGTAAGTATGTTTTACGTTTGTTCTTCCATTGGCTTTAATCTTGTATTAAAGAAACAACTGTGAAAATATTAATAGTGTAATTAATATGTAAGTAGCCATACAGTACCGTAATAGTTCGTGTTTAGAAAATGAATTCTAACGTATTGTTATGTTCTCAGGTACCCGAACTACATTTCAGTCACTCAGTAAAGTGATAACTCAAAATCTCATTGTCAGCAGATCTGGAGAAATTGCCACTGCGTCTTTAGACCGTTTTCGTCAGACGAGAGGTTAGTTTCTAAGTGTTTCGATGGACTTAATTACTTAAGTGAGATCGTTCTTGCAAATGTGAAATATACCCCATTGAGTGGCTTTCATTACAGCAAATATTAGCAATCTACTCTGCCAATTATATTGCTTGTAATTAGTGACAGCAAAAATTGTTTAATAATCCTTGTGATTTTGCAGACACAGTTCTGGTTGCTGTACGTATCTATCCACATCAAGGCTGTAGGGAGAGACTCGTGAAGATTCAAGAGAGCTCTTAGAGGATTTGCAGTTTAAAAGTGACATTATTGCGAAATAAGTGTGCAGATGAGTGATTAAACTGTGTTTTATTGAAGTTGTTGTGCGATTTTAAAGGAATAATAAATGTTAAATACAGTGAGCGAATAATGAAAATCTCATTTTCCATATGTTAAGCCGTCCTATACCCGTAATTTTCCGCCACATATTTATTGGTAAACACTTGTTGGAGAGTGACATGCCGCCCCCCCCCCCTCTTTCTCCACAATCTTGTTGTGACACTGACCCGTAACATATCCCGAAGTCTACAATATGCATTTTGAGGCTGTTGATACGAAAGTGGGAAGTACAGATCTTACAGTTAAATCAGGAGTAGCTTAAGTGAATTCCTTAAAAGTAACACAGGAAAAGCTTACTTATGTAGGTCGTAGTAGTGTCGGCAAAAAGTTCTTGTGTGTGAAGTTGCCATGTAGAACACCAGGTGTAAAACTTTTCTCCCGAGTCTTGAACTGTGTCGGAACAAAAGTGAGGCATTCATATGATTGTTTTCATTTCTCTACGCTTATATAGATGTCTGAGTTCTGCTGTGTTAATATTGCAAAGTCCTGTAGGCATGTGGAGTATTAACCAAAACTGTCATATTGGAAGCAGAATCAAACACATTTATTACGTTACTTGATATTTTCAGGAGAAAAAGGCAATGTTGCTTCTTATTAATATAATACATTCAGAGTCACAGCAGTATTTGACCAACCATAACTGATGCTGAATGTGCATGTCGTCATATAATATGAAGGGCTTATTTCAATAGTGGTACAAGTCCATTACCTCCACTTTTCTGTCTATAATGCTTCTGAAATTAGTGATCCAAACAAACATAAATAAAGCTTCATCTCTAGCAAGAAGCCATATGCTTGAATATTTCTGGTATCTCAAATGCAGATTTGTCAGCGCTCATTTAACTTTACGACTCTGTATCTCAAAATGGACAAAAATGGACTTGTACCACTATTGAAATAAGCCCTTCATATGCACACACAGCACATCGATCTCATGAGGCACAAGGCTCTCATAACGAAGTACGTACGTCGGTCAACAGATGACACTAGGAAAAGTATGTTAACTGCGCTTTTTAGTTGCTACTTGCGACTCTTAGTTGCGATTTGTCAAAGAAATCACAGTTTGACTCGGTAGCGAGTAGCGTAGTATGAACTTTGTTCAACAGATGGCAGTGCTAACTGCGCTTTTTAGTTGCTACTTGCGACTCTTAGTTGCGATTTGTCACGGAAATCGCAGTTGGGACCTTCGACCATAGATACTTATGGTCGAAGGTTGGGACTCAATAGTGTATCGCAGAGATGGGCATAGTACGAACTTTGACCCACAGATGGCACTGTTAACCGCGCTTTCTAGTTGCTACTTGCGACTCTTAGTTGCGACTTGTCACTGAAATCGCAGAAAGCAGTGCTAAATTCGACCAATAGATGGCTCACGTCTTTGAATATGAAATACTACTTGCGACTGCTAACTGTGACTGAAATCGCAGTTAGATTCTGTAAAGTTGCTACTGTGATATCTGTGACTTCTCAGTCACTGTGATTTCTAACAGATACGGGATTTCCTGCCCACCACTACTCTGTAATTAAAAAAAATACATGATACATCTAGACCAGGGCTTCACAACATAAGTACTCGCGGAGTAAGCTGTGAGCAGCAAGGCGCGAGCACGAAGCAGCGCGAGCACGCTACCCCCACTACCGGACCAGAGCGGAGAGTGGGGAGAGTCACGTGGGGCACACAACAGCTGCCGCCAGTCAATGCAAATCCGCGGCCACCTGCAGGGATATCACTCACGAATTATTACTGTGACAAGTGAAACAAATAAAGGAGAATGTACACGTGCCACATAATTTTATTAGCTTAGTGTATGCCTCTACATTCGTATTAATTTGTGAACTGTTACACAATAATAGGTGTCACTGAAGTGTGGGATTCTCGGTTATCTTGTAATTTTTGCCCTTTACAATTGCGTCTATATTATGAGTAATTGTTCTTGTGCATCGTAGGCGCAGCGTGCAGTTTAAATTTCGATCAGACAATGCGTTTCTCAGGCGCGTCTTGTTACATTTCATTGCAGAGAACAGTTATTCACAAACATACGTGGAACCGAACATTGATATTATCGTAGCCGACAGTTTGTGCAAACGAGGAAATCTATCCTGAGGGAAGTGTCTGTAGAATTCCAAAATGTTGGTCTTGTTCTGAAATTTGTCTCTGTATTCTCTGTCACACTGCAGGTCAATATTTGATCACGAGTCTTTCAAACCTCTTTTAAATTCTTCACTACGCTAAGGGTCATATAAACTCACGTAATGCGATAGTGAATAACCCGAAGGCAGTTCAATTGAAATGGAATGGACATCACTAAAAGGGGCAATCAGAGAAACTGGAAAGATAAACGTAGGTATAAGGATGGTAATTGCAAAGAAACGAAAGGGTAACAGAAGAAATACGTCAGTTGATCGATGAAAGAAGGAAGTATAAGGATATAAGGGGAATTCAGACATACAAAAATACACGTCAGTTAGGAGTGAAACAAGTAGGAAGTGCTAAGGCGAAATGGCTGCATGAAAAATGTAAAGAAATCTAAAAATAAATGGTTGTTGGAAGGACTGACTCACATACAGAAAAGTCAAAACAACCTTCTGTGAAATTAAAATCAATGGCTGTAACATTAAAAGTGCAATGGGACTTCCTCTACGAGAGAGCAGGGAGGTGGGGGCCTGTCCGAGGGGGAAGGCTTGGCTGACGTGATACAAGAAGAAACAGGGAAGAGATAGAGGATCCAGTACTAGCAGCAGAATTAAAAAGAGGTTTGAAAGACTCGTGATCAAATAATACGGAAGGGAAAGATCATATTGAGCCGTGTGTGGCTCGTGTTCCCGCCATCATGTATTTTACACCCTGTTTTAACGTAGTTCCACCTCACTACGTTAAGTTACTACTGTCACTGAGTTGCTGCTTTGCCTGACCGTTAATGGAGTTAGCAGCGCGTATCGATACGTCCCTCTCGTACTATCTTTGCCTGACTGCTGTTACTTCCCGGTCGTTGTCTGTCGGCAGCAGATAGGGCGGGCCGGTCACTTGGAACGCGTCTCGAGCGCAGTCCGGACCTGCCAGTCGGGGAGTTGCAACGCGCCACTAGTGTGTGTGTGTGTGTGTGTGTGTGTGTGTGTGTGTGTGTGTGTGCGCGCGCATCGACTCCCGATTTGTCTTTGTGCGTGGTTAGTGAGTGTTGGGTATCGTTCAGGTCTTTGTGCAAGTGTTTGTCAGGTTGCGTGTGTGGTTGGCGTTATTTCCACTGACGACTATTTTAGATGTTGTCCGCATGCTGCGGAGTCGGTCGGTTGCTGCAGACCAGCGAAGTTATCTCCGCGCGGTGCAGTCGGCTGGGGCCTCTGGCAGCCCCTGCGCAGTGTCGGAGCCTGTGTGGAGCTCTCCGATCGCTACGAGCTTCGTGGTTCACCGACACAGGACTTCAAAGTTGAGAAGTGGTTTCAACTACCCAAGCCACGTCCATTCATGTTGTGTGGTTCGTTTCGATGGTTCGCTGTTGGGGAGGTTTTTCTGTGACAAACACCGAGTGTTTCTGTTCCTGAAATTTAGCCGCCATGCTGCTCAATTAACTATATTGGTTGACTACATTTCGAGTGCACCAGTGGAATTTTTTGCCTTGCGGCCGTAAGTGTTCTGGTTACCTGCCCTGGCCACTGACGTAAATTCAGGCAGTGTTCCTTTTGGGTGAAATTAACTATATTACCGTATTTCAGATTCGAGTGTACCAGCGGAATTTTCTGCCTTGTGACCGTTAGTGTTCGGGTTACCTGCCCTGGCCACTGACGTAATTTCAGGCAGCGTCCTTTCCTCACCTGTTGTCGCTGTCCAATATGGCGCGTACTTTTGACAGCTAATACATATTTGTGGCTT